>NC_083681.1:56122000-56768000 GCF_033118175.1 Dama dama | reverse complement strand
AATAGGAAAAGAATGATATACACGGTACACCTGTATGTTGGAGGTTTTTTGCATCTTTCTTTTTAAAGTCTTTATTGAATCTATTTCAATGTCGCTTCTGTTTTATGCTTTGTTTTTTTCTAAGAGGCATGTGGGGTCTTAGCAGGGAAGTCCCAGTTTGTATCTTTTGAAAATTAAATTTAAAGATTTTTTAATAAAATGGGAAATAATCATAATACAATACTATTAATGTATATATGTATTTACATATAATATTGTATCATGATTGCTTCCCATTTTATTAAAATGGTTAATATAGAAAACAGCCACGAAAGTAACAACATAAAGCCAAGCTGGTGATATGACAAAAGGTTTAGTTCTATGGATAGATTGTAGGTAATGCTATGTTCTTCTTTAATTTGATGTGCTTTCTTCACATTTTCCACAATAGGAGACAGTATGAATTTGGGGAAGAGAAAGAGAAACAAAGAAAGGTCTGTAGTATACAGAGATATGAAAGTGTGAAGAGTGTTAGTTGCTCAGTCGTGTCTGACTCTTTGCAACCCCCTGAATCATAGCCCACAAGGCTCCTCTGTCTATGGAATTCTCCAGGCAAGAATACTGGAGTGGGTTGCCATTCCCTTCTCCAGGGGATTTTCCCGACTCAAGGATCTAACCCATGTCTTCTGCTTTGCAGGTAGATTCTTTACTGTCTGAGGCATCAGGGAAGCCCCAGTATAGAGGTATACAGAGGTAGAAAAACATTCTGAAAGCTCTCGCCTCCTGGAGTGCCTCCTGAATTCACATTTTTTAGGCAGAAGTCTTCCCTGATATCCTGATTCTGGGTCTGCAGGCTCTCCCGTGCATTGTCTCCTGAACTGTCTGCAGTCTGGAGCCAGATAGCCAAGTCCTGGGGATTCAGGAGACTCTGGCAGATTCATTCTACTGCCAAAATACAACACAGCATGTTCCATTACAGTGTAGGTTTGAAGTTAAATTCCTACATTCTCATGGATCGGAATTTCTGTCTCCAGTATTAGTGGTTGGACTGGAAAGCAATGTGAGAGGAAATGCAATTCCTATGTGTTGCAGAGTAATGTTTTGTGATGAAAATTCCTCTACACTAGGCTAGATGAAGAGTTTCTAACCAGAAATCTTAAAGTCCAGGAATTAGAGGCAAGCTAAATAATCCAAGACAATTGGATTTTAATTTTTTTCTTTCTCACTTTCAGGTCCCTTAATATTTATTAAGACTGCTACTTTCCAGATTTTGCTTCACACCATCACCTAAATGGAAAAGGTTTCTACTAATACCACGAAGGCAACTTCATAGTCTAATTTGTGTCCTATTATACACAGAAGAAAAATTTAAAGTCCATAACATATATTTTTTCTCTTTCATTTCTTTTAACATAAACAAAGGTTTCCTTCATCAATGTTTAAACCAAGTTTCAAGATGTGTAGAAAATGTGGTTTTTGTAGAGAAAATGATGGAAAAGTTATAATTTCCTATTTTTAAAGATGAAAAAATAAAAAGCAAGTTTTAATGAAATTTAACAGCAAAATATGTCTTGGTCTTAACACTGATCATGGAAAATACCCTGTAAGTATTTTTTCAATGCTGTGAAGTGAAAATACAAAGTTTGGATTTTAAGAAAGTTTAAAAATAGAGTGTGTACTACTAGGGAGGTCTGTCAAGTAACCAAGTAACTGATGATGTTCAGAAAGACTATTAACAGTATAAAAATATAGAGAATCCTTTCTCTTTTTTCCTTTCCTGTAAGTAGACTAGTGTCTAATACAAATGGACAGCAAATTATAATTTATGAATAGTGGCAAGACTTGTGACTTATAATAACCCTGTTGTGACAACACAGTATTATAATAGTGTTGACACCGTTTAATATAGAGGGAACACAAAATAAAAATGTTCTCAGTCTTAGAGATTTTAGTTAGTATTAAGGATACTGAGCCACTTTACTGTGGGATGTGTCACTGGGGTCCATGTATGTTTGGATAAGATGAGAAAGAGGCTTTCTGCTTAGGATAAGCCATCTTCCTCTTTTCTCCTCCCAAGCTGTTTATTGATAATGGCTTTATCTCAGAAGCAGGGGCCAAGTGGAAAAAGGACAAAATGATCCCAAGAGAAGAAAAATGTTCTGTCAGGAATTACATAAACAAGTTTTAAAAATAACTAAAAGTGATTTGTCATTAAAGGTTTGCTTTCCACTTGTAGAATGATTTTTATAATCTTCAGTTAGAGGAAAACATTTCTTATTTTTAAACCTCTCTGGTCCTCCTTGGCTCAGGTATGGCTGAATTCCAAAGCTGCTTGAAGAGAAGGAAAGGATTAGCTTTGGAATGGTGAATTCACTGTAGTTTATATTTGTGAATGTGGAGATCCAACAGCTGACAGGAAAGAGAAAAAGCAAGCATTCAAATGTTAGGCCTATATGAAACCAAACATCAAGCTATTTGGATACATTTAGACTTTGGATGCTTGGCAATGTATAGGCAAAATGTTCCTATGTTTTCTTCTTACTCTAGATATTTTAATATACCAGGAACCTGGGCTTAAAATCCTAAACATTAAGAGGTTTGTGGGTATTTTAATTTGAAGAAGAAAAACTTTTGATTGAAAAATGCCATCCCAAATAACAAAAACTAGAATATTATCACAGTATGTAAACTCAAATATTACAGGGAAAAATAAGACATTAAGAAATCATCACATTGATTTGTGCTTCTGCCTAAAATGGCATAACACAATTTGAATGTATCTTTCGACCCGAAAGTAACTACAACACCAGACATAATGCATTAAAAAACAGTTTCAAGACATCACAGCCTTGGGCAGTGGAGGACTGTGTCCCCTGAGAGAGAGGAAACCAAACATGAGTAGGGAGGGGGACCCAGGTGGGGCTTGAAGTCCAGGGACGTTAGGTTGGCTAGAGTTCATAGAGCTGAGTCATGGAGAGGATAGAATTGTACAGAGTAAGAGCACAAGAAATATGCAGAGGATCTCCTTGAAGTCTTCAGCTGAGTATTAGTAAGCACAGGCATGTGAGGAAACTACCAGAAGTGGAGAAAGAACTGCCCAAAGGAATTAGAGGAAACAATCTCCAGAGTTCACACTGGGATGGAAAGAAGTCTAATTTCATCCAGGCAGAGTAGAAAGCTTCATGTTGAATAGATTACTCAAGAGAATTTTGCCTCAGTAGTGAGGAAATGTTAATCATGTTCTAAATGCCACTCTGTAGGCTAAAGAGCTCACAAACAAAACCTGTAAAAATAAAAATTATTTCCAGGTAACACACCCAATCCCATAACTAAACTCCAGAGTGTTTATAAGACCATAAAAATATACAACACCCAACAATGTAAAACTCCTCATTAGTTAAAAATGAGCAGGTATACACATTTACCAGGCACTTTTCATCTAGAGAAACAGACCCCATGACGAGGAGGAAAGTCAATCAATCATAACTGACCCAGAAATGACACTAATAATTGAACTAGTAGACAAGGACATGAAAACAGTTATATAACTGCTTTCCATTTATTCAGAAAGCTGGAGGAAAGACTGATGATGTTAAGGAGAGACATGGAAAATATAAATAAGAACCAAACCACCCACAGATATGAAAACTAAAACATTTAAGGTGTAAAATAAATCAGAGTGGATTAAAGGTAGCTAACACATGCAGGGGGAAAAAAAAAAAGATTAGCAAGCTTGAAGACATAAAAAATGTAAATCTATTTATATATAAATATATAAATATTCAACAGAAATATAAAAGATAAAAAATATATGAAGACAGCATCTCTGAGCTGCAGGATGTCTTGAAGCAGACTGATGAAGATAAAACTACTGTTCCTAGAGGAGAAGAGGTGGGATCAATGAAAACATATTTGAAGATATAATGGTCAATATTTTTCCAAATTTGATTAAAACTACAAACCTATACATCCCCAAACTCAAGAAACCCAATCATGAATCAAAGTACTTAAAGCTAGTGAGAAAAACGAAATCTGAAAATCAGCTAGAGGAAAAATGACAAATTGTGAACAGAGGAACAAAGATGTGGGTAGCAACAGATTTCTCCTGGGGTAGATAATGTAAACTAGAAGACAGTAGAGCAACATCTTTAAAGTATGCAAAACAAAACAACAAAGCAAAAAACAAGCAAAACCAAACCTGTCAACCAACAATTCATACCAGCACAAATATCTTTCAAAATAAAGCCATGGAAGAGGCAGCCTGGACAAGGGATCACTCTTACTAGGATGGTATAAGGCTGTGCCTTACAAATGTACCTCATGGTAAATCCTGCTAGATATGCTAGATGTTGCTAGAATGAGAGACCAGACATGGTAAGGACACTAAAAGTTGTAGTTAACATAAAATTGACCATTTACCTAGGCATCCTTACTCTCCTTTCATGTGAAAAGTTCTGAGGTTCTTTCTGTCTTCCCGTCTCCAGATGCAACTAGCATACCTACCACCATATCTACTACAGTTCTTTGCAAGTGTGGAATATTTCTTTAAGATGCTCATCATTTTTCTGGCTCCACCCAAGAAAAATACTCAGAAATTTTCTACTTTTGGGTTTAAGTTCATATTAGTGTTTCTATTATTTTCCCCTTTCCCACCCAGGGCTCTATTCTTAGAGTGGAAAAGGTACAGGTTTAGCACGTTCTGCCTAACTCTTTTATTTTCTTTGAGAATTTCCTGCTTGTCTCCTCTAGTCCATAGAAGTTCTATATATTGTCTCTGTAGTAGGAAATTATGGCTAGCTAAGTATTCCAGCAAATCCTTTTTTTTTTTTTTTAAATGCAGGAACTGAATTGCCAGGAGCCAAATGAAGTTAGCTTGTTTTTATTAGCATCTCTCCCATTGCATCCCTTCACAGATAGCATGTAGGGAACATATACTGCACGTACTCAAATTATCATCCCATTAGTATTGCAAATATTTCTTCTGTCACATTGCTTACGTTTAACTTTCTGTTATTAGCCAGCTGAGAGTCTGAATAGTAGTGTGTGTGTTGTGCATGTGTGCACAGCCACAATGAGTAACTGAAGGGAAGAAGGGTAACACTCAAGACAAATTTAGATGATTTGTCATTTAAACATTTCTCAAGGGCTGTCTCTGATTATGACATTCAGAACCCTCTCTACTGCTTCCCGTGGTCTAGAGACTATTATTCATGTTGGGTGATTATAGTCCTGGCAGGAAGTTCGCTGGGGAAAAATCTACTGAATCACTTTTTGGACTAAACAGACAAATCAGTCAAAAAAGTTAACCTAAGTGTTAACAGCATGCATTTGAGCCTTACAGAAGTGTTACCAAAAGCGCCCCAGGAGAAAAGTCACAGGGGTTTACCAAACTGTATTTAAGATGAAAAAAATAAGTAAATCACTGAATTTTTAATTTCATCTAATTGCTTCATCATCATACATATTGTAAATTGGGTCCTAATAGTTATAGTACAATTTTGAAAGTGGCTCTTTTTCTATCAATAAGTATTTTGAGAGAAATCTTGCTAATATTATAGAGATACAGCCGTATTCTATTAATAGCAGCTAACCCTTTCCGTATTTCATCCATTTCAAGGTGTTATCACCTTTAAGATGGACTATTAGTTTGTGTACTAAAAGAAAAAATGCTGTCAATTGAACTATAACATAATGCTATCATAGAAGTTTTAAAAAGTTTGATTGAAAGAACCCTTTTAGACTTATATAAACATAGACTTTTATAATTTATCACTTTAGGGAATACATTAAAATGAAAATGTAAGAGAAATTAACTATGTCCTTCCTTTCTCCCTCCCAACCTCCTCCTTTTCTCCATTCTTCCTTTTTGTCTTCATTGATGATATAGCTCTGGAATTTAAATTCAAAAGTAGAAGGAAAATTTTCACAAATTCTTGTTCAATACTGTGTAAAATAAGAATTGGTCTTGTTAGTGTCTCATTTCTTTAAGATTCCTTTACCTCTTCCAGGTATCAATTTCTCCTCTCTTTGATTCTGTTGCTTGGTGTGTGATAGATGATCTCTTTGTAGATATGCAGGCAAGAAAATGTTAACGGCTTCATTTACTTGTGGGTATCTTACTTTCTTAGGTCCTGTTAAACACATGATTGTTGCTTTGCAAGAAAATACGGAATTTTAGTAATTTCACAACAGTGATATTTGTGTCTGTAATATCAAATGTCTCAATACTCTTTTCCTGTGATCTCAGGCATACATAGTAATTTTTGTTTCAATATGAAATCATATAATCTTTTAAAAAACATCTAAAATACCAATCACACTGAGCACATATGGAAACAGCTGTGCAAATACATCAGTTGAAGTGACAAGGATGTGTGCATCTACTGTTGAAATCATGCAAGCACAGAGAATGACACTCACCTCAAAACGCTGCCTGCTCAATGGCGATTATCAGCTCTCTTGTTTGGGGTTGGTCTCCATCTATCCATAGTCATACTATTGTTACTGGAACGGGGCCCCTTTCAGACCCTGAGAATCTGCTCTTGTCTACCCCTCAGACAGGAATTGTCTGAGGAGACACATATGCTGACAAAGCAAAAGATTTTATTGGGAAGGAGAGCCCAGGCGGAGAGCAGTAGGGTCGGGGAACCCAGGAGAACGGCTCTGCCATGTGGCTTGCAGTAACAAGTTTTAAGTTTATGGTGTCCCAGCCAGTCATCGTGCTTGTGCTGGTATTTGGTCTGACTCAGGTCCTTCATGGTGGTGCTCACAAGTCTCAACCCACATTCTAGCGCAAGAGGTTCTGAGAAGTTGGCCGTTACTATGGGCTGATATCTCTTTCTTCCTTTTGACCCGACCTGAATCCTCCCAGTTAGTTTGCTGGTGGCAACACCATGTCTCTTATTGGAATCTCCTGTTGTGAGATAATTCATGCAAGTGATTGTTATGTTCCTGGCCAAAGTGGTCAGTTTCAGTCAACGGTTCCCTAACACTATCAGCTAGCAATGCCTGGAGGCACTCACCTAACTTACCAGACTATTGTACTTGTGGTGAGGCCCTACAGACATTTCACCAACCAGACCCCATGTATGACAGAGAAAGAAAGAGAAAAATAGATTGAACCTGGGGCTCTGCCTTTATTGGGATCGAGGGTGGTGTGCCTAGGTTTTTGAGGTTTTATTCTTTATTGGTTGAATTTAAAACATAAGAGTGGGACTTAAAGCACAAGAAGGGAAAGCTAGATCAGTCCATCAATTATCTAGGTCGACCAGTTCAGTTCAATTCAGTCGCTCAGTCGTGTCTGACTCTTTGCAACCCAATGAATCGCAGCACACCAGGCCTCCCTGTCCATCACCAACTCCCGGAGTTTACTCAAACTCATGCCCATTGAGTCGGTGATGCCATCCAGCCATCTCATCCTCTGTCGTCCCCTTCTCCTCCTGCCCCCAATCCCTCCCAGCATCAGGGTCTTTTCCAATGAGTCAACTCTTCACATGAGGTGGCCAAAGTATTGGAGTTTCAGCTTCAGCATCAGTCCGTTCAACAAACATCCAGGACTTTAGGATGGACTGGTTGGGTCTCCTTGCAGTCCAAGGGACTCTCAAGAGTCTTCTCCAACACCACAGTTCAAAACCATCAATTTTTCAGCGCTCAGCTTTCTTCACAGTCCAACTCTCACATCCATACATGAAATGAAAAACCATAGCCTTAACCAGACGGACCTTTGTTGGTCTGTCTCTGCTTTTTAATGTCTCTGCTTTTTAATATGCCAGAAAACTAGGTCAACCAGGACTTTCTAAAAGGGAAACTTCACGGGTGGAGCTGCCTTGGCTGTTTATATAGTTGTGTAGCTGGCAGTGTGTTTATTCCAGGTGGATGTCTTTGAAATGATTATCTTGGTGATCAGAAGCTTAATGTCAGGCACTCATGTTATAATACACAAAAGCTAACTGTCAGACACATTGACATTTATTATAAAACATTTCCTAATTTCAAAGATGTTAAAGTGCTACAAAAAAAGTGCATCTTAGAACGAAAATAGTGCAGCATCAATAGCATTTATCATTGGCTAAGTGTTTTATATACTTTATTTAATCCTTATAGCAGTCATAGAAAATAAATATGATTATTTTTCATCTCTACCTTGCAGATGAGGAAATTGAGTCTCATAAAGGTAAACATGAGGGCTTCCCCGATGACTCAGCAGGTAAAGAATCCGCCTGCAACACAGGCGACGCAGGAGACATGGGTTCGATTCCTGGGTCAGGAAGATCCCCTGGAGGAGGAAATGGCATCCCACTCCAGTATTCTTCCCTGAAAAAAAAATCCCTGGCAGGCTACAATCCAAAGAGTCGCAAAGAGTCGGACCCAACTGAGCATGCACACAAAAACAAAAAAATTGCTGAAGGTCATATGGGTAGTAAATTGAGGAGCTGAGATTTTAACACAAATCTCTGTTACAAGTACCCTTCTTACCATGTGCTCACTTTCCTTTGGGGGCTGAAATGAGTGAGTCCCAGGCAGCCTGAAAAATAGTGTGGCTCTCCAAAACCACTTTGACGTGATGTTTTAAATTATCTGTTTGCTCTCAGAGTAAGCTTGCTTGTATAGTTTAGAATAGGTGTTCACTGTATGTTTAGAGAAAGAATGAGAACTCTTTAAATATGTTCTGAGTATAAAATGCCCATGATATGCCAACATTATGCTATAGGAAAATATAACTTTTCGAGAAAAGTCTAGTAATAGAAGTTTACTTTTGTAAGGATGCACACAAAAATCCAGGTAGCTCTGACACCCCAGATGTCCAACAGTGTTATCCATTATCAGTATATTAAAATACAGCAAATATCACTCAAAAGCTACTACTTTCAACAAATATAATTGTTTTTGTAATCAAGCTTGTCTTGAATGTACTTGTTTCTGTTTGTCTGTTAGATTAAAGGCAAGGAACATCGATTCCCTTGCTCGGAACAGAATGAATCAAGCAAAGGAGAAGGGCTGAGTGAAAAGAAAAGACATATTTGGACCTCTGGTTCCTTATTGTGAAGATACTAATACAATATTAGGTACTTAAGTACCTATGAGAGGATGTAAAGCAGTTAGCATTGCAATTAGCACAGGCTACCCCGATGGCTCGGTGGTAAAGAATCTGCCTGCAGTGCAGGAGATGCGAAGATGAGGGTTTGATCCCTGGATTGGGAAGATCCCCTGGAGGAGAGAGCTTGGCAACCCACTCCAGTATTCTTGCCTGGAGAATCCCGTGGACAGAGAAGACTGGCAGGCTACAGCCCATAGAGTCGCAGAGCTAGATGCGACTGAAGTGACTTAGCACACACACAAGCTCTCAACAGCATTGACTGTTATTATTATGTAAAAATCTAATAATAGCATTTTTTGGTGAAATTCAGTAAATCTACTAGAATTTTGAAGGAAAAAAGTGACCTATCAACATTTTAATTTTAAAAAAATTATCCCTTGTGCAAAACTTTTGCTCATTAATGATCAAGCATTGGCATCACCTAGTGACTGATATGGAATTTCAGGACCCTTCCTAGACTTACTGAATTAGAATCTGCATTTGATCAAGGTCCTTGGTAACTGGGATGTACATCAATCAGCCTTGGAGAAGCTTGAAATTGGTGAGGGGGGCATGATAGGTGCTCGTGGCTCAACAGATTTATTTTTATTCCTATTCACGCTTCAGGTTCTGACATATTATTGAATTGCTATCCTATTCAGCTTCTCAGTTTTCCATAATTAATTTTCGGAAAAAAAGAGAACAAACCAAAATAGCAGAATCTAGAATGAAGTAAATTGTCATCCATTTCATTCAGTGTCAAGTTCCAACCATGTATCACACAGATGTGTGCTTTGTCTCATTAAATCTATCAAGTCCATGTAACAAGTATCCAAGGTGGGCATTAGTTTGTTCGTATTATAGGAATTGAAACTGAGTCTCAGTGAGATTACAACTGTTTTAAAAGGCTACGGAGCCAATAGGTAGAAGAGGTAGATTCAAACCCAGGCTTTCTGTTTTTTCTCCAAATTATATGATTTTCCCCCGATGCATCAGTGCGTCATTACCTCAGTTGCATTACATTTCTGTTCTGTAGGTATCATAATTAACGAAAGAGGTGGCTTTTCCTCCTTTCCAGTAGATTGGAAACGCAGTATTTCTATCTGTCCAAGAGTATCTATCCTGATACATTAGTCCCCTCCCCCTCTTCTTTTTATTGGGTCTTAAAATGGTGCACATTTTGCAATTGAGAATTACTGAGCCAACATATGGTTTCAATTGGACAATTCCAATATATCATTGTGAAAAAAAAGAAGGAAAAAGAAAACACAGACTAACCTTTGTACTTTTGCAAATGTGTTTTAATAAAAATCTATGAAGTGAAAGTTCTTGAGTTAAGTAGAGTTTCATTTATATTTGTTTATTTTTGCCTTCGGTGTTGATCACACCTAAAGGCCAGTGAGCTTTAGGACACAGCTCTCATTCAGCTGCTTTTATGATTTCCCTGAAGTTTGGGGCACTATTTACCAGAATTTCAGACTATAGCTTACTGTGTCTGCCTATGGCCAGTGGTGGCTCAGGAGCTGCCCACTTGAGTTGGAGCTTTGTTCCAGAAAGATCTTAAGGATTTCACACACTAGTCTCATTTTACTGAAAGAAAGAGTCACGTCCCTGGGTAATTCTTGCCTCTGAAATGCTTCTAGTTGGGAATCACTGAATTTCAATTAGACTGTGGTTATCCGCACCCAAACCAGTTTGGTAAAATCTGCTGTGATAATTTGGAGGCAGTGGTTGGGGTGGGTTGTGGGAGAATTCTAACTCTTCAGAAAAATTTGGCACGAAGTAGAGGAGTTACTGCATGTGACTACAATGAAAACAATTACTGTCGTAATTTGTATAGGGATTGCAGTGCTTTTGTGTACACTATTGCATTTCCTCTTCATAATGAATCTTTTGAGGTTGTTGTTCAGTCACTAAGTTATGTCCAACTCTTTGTGACCCCATGGACTACAGCACACCACCAGGCTTCCCTGCCCTTCACTGTCTCCCAGATTTTGGTCAAACTCATGTCCATTGAGTTAGTGATGCCATCCAACCATCTCATCCTCAGTTGCCCCCTTCTCCTCCTGCCTTCAATCTTTCCCAGTATCAGGGTCTTTTTCAATGAGTCAGCTCTTCACATCAGGAAGCAAAAGTATTGGAGCTTCAGCTTCAGCATCAGTCCTTCTGATGAATATTCAGGGTAAATATTTATTGTAATTATTCTCAATATACTAATATACAGGTGTGGGCAGCTCAGTTCAGAGCATTTGTGACTTGCCTGAGTCACAATTGGAAACATGTTATAGACCATACATAACAGTCTTTTCGAGGCTTTGCTTAGCTTTTGTGACATTAAATTTTCCTATTATTTCTTCTTTTTTAGCTGTCACTCTCACTGACCTTCTCATGTTCATTTTCCTCTTGCTGACTGGGCCTCCATAAATTGAAGTGCTTTGGGGTATGTTCCTTGAGTGATTTTTCTCTATTTCCTTTGTAGAAGAGCTCATTTATTTGCATGTCATTAAATATCCATATGCCAATGACTCTCAAATTTGAGCAGAAGGAATTTGTCACTTCCATTCCATGGTAGATGAAACTATTGTGAATTCTTAATATTCTTTCTCATACACAGGTTTGAAAATAAAGAAATCCAAAGTGATAGTGTTGCATGACAGAAGAAGCCTGGATTCCTGAATCACCATGGAGGAGATCACAAGAAACCTGTGGGACCCATGTTAGACTGAGCCATGAAAAGTAAAGCCTAGTGTGAGCCTATTGTGTTAAGTCCTTGATATTTCAGGGTTCATTGCTACTACCACATAGTTTGTCTTGAGTAGGGATTGGCAAGCTTTTTCTGTAAGGGGTCAGATAGCAAATACTTTAGACTTTGTTAGCAAGAGATTAAAGATATTATAGGCCCTTAAATCAAGAGGAGACAAATTTCCCTAAATTTCTATTGAGAAATTAAAAAATGCAATAATAATATTATTATATCATATTAGAACCAATATGTTACCTTTTGTAATATAGATCCACTAATGAGAGCGATGGAATTCAAGTTTGAGGGAGGACAATATTTTGCCTAAATTGTCAAAGGTAGCCTTTCCTATTAACAAAATCAATTGCAAATTTTCTTCTGTTAATATTGAGCTGTAGTATTATATATAAAAGTATATCTCATCTTTGAAAATGTCTTTTCACAAAAATAGATACTACCAAATACTGATATCAATCTATTTATATATAAATTTCAGTTAAGTTCAGTCACTCAGTCATGTCTGACTCTTTGTGACCCCATGGACTGCAGCATGTCAGGCTTACCTGTCCATCACCAACTCCCAGACTTACTCAAACTCATGTCCATCGAGTTGGTGATGCCATCCAACCATCTCATCCTCTGTTGTCCCCATCTCCTCCTGCCTTCAATCTTTCCCAGCATCAGGGGAAGATATTTATAGAATTCCATTAAATTCTTCTCTTTGTTAGTTGCTTTTCAGCATGTCAATACACTCTAGGTCAGGGCCTTCCCAGAAGGCTCAGTGGTTAAGAATCCCCCTGCCAGTGCTGAAGACTTGGGTTCGACCCCTGGGTTCAGAAGATCCCCTGGAAAAGGAAATGGCAACTCACTCCAGTATTCTTGTTTGGGAAATCCCATGGACAGAGGAGCCTGGAGGGCTACAGTCCATGGGATCACAAAAAGAGCTGGATACGACTTAGCAACTAAACAGCAGTGTTGCAGATTAATCTCTTTAAATTGAAGCTTAGGTGGACTTTCTTTGATAGCACAGTTAAATGGATTTTGAAATTTGAACATCTCTTTTGCACTTGCATTGAAAGGCTGATAAAACTCTGTTGTGAACTCTGAAAACGTAGCTACTTTTATTTTAACTTTCAACAGCACAGAAGTATGTAAAGTAGATTGACATTACTATAATTCAAACATTATTTGTAATTTAAATAACTACTTGTATATTGAATAAACCTTGTTTTGTCTTATAATTTTGGGTTGAATTCATAAATATTCTCAAGTCCACAGCAAAAAGTAATTTTCAAAGTTGTTCACCATTTGATAATAGTGATTGGGGTTCATTTTGTTGAGAAAAATTCAAATCTTGTTTGTGAGATTCAAAAAACAGCAATAAAATTTTAATAGTGCTAAATCACTGAACTGCTGTGTGATAGAGTAAGTCATAACATTCGGCTGCAATTCACAACTTCAGTTCATAAGTTTTCAGCATCGGTGATGATTAAGTCCATGAGAGCAAGCAAAGCTCACCACTGACTACTGGTATAATATCACAGGATAACTAAAAAATTTCCAGAAATGTCCATTGATGAATAATACAGCAAATAATACAGCAAAGGCTATAAAAACTACACTTCTTACAAACTTTATGTTTGTTCAACTATGAATTTTTCTGTTCCATCCACATTTTCATCACTATTAGTTGTTATGCATCTTAGAAGTTTCCATGACATGTTATATTGAAACATGTTTTCTCAATTTTGAAAGTATTCTTGCCTATAGTTATTTCACACAGATCACTCAGGATTATTCTTCAGTCACTTCAAACTCAGTATTAACTCCTTGAATAAACAGCTGAGCAGTATTGGTAACATCTGTTGACTCATTAAGTGCTATGGAAAGACTCATATCATTTGTTTTAAAGTGATTATTGATGTTGATCCCAATGTTCTCAACTTTTTGAGCAACTGTTTTAGCTGAAAGGCTAATAGTCTTAAGCAAGTTTAGTCTAAACATATTTTTTTGGCTGCTAAAATCATGCATTTTTTCATTAACTCACCAACTACTGTTTGACTGGCTAACAAATGAGCCACTTAGAAATTTACTTTGGTTGTAACCTTATTTTTATTTGTATGGAGAAATCTTGCTGTGATGAGATACTCAGTTTTAAACTTTCTAGTAATTTTTCAGACTGTTGCTTTCCTGTGTATTGGGAATATTGTGATAAAAGTTTAATCTGGTAATGTCATCACATATTGTGTTCTATAGCTATAGTCTCATTGCATGAAGAACACAATACTTTGCTATCTAATTCAGTAAGTACATTTCATCATGCCTTAAAAACATACTATTCAAATCCACTTTTTTCTTTACTTTTATTGACACAATGGGATGCATTAGCAATAAAAATCACATAAAATATAATTGTAAGACAATGGTTGTGACAATGACATGCTGTTGAGTAGTAACTATGCACTATGATTTATAATGCACCAAGCATCAGTGTGAAGAGATTAGTGCCACATATGGTTCCTTTCACAATTGCTCAACCTCATCATTGTAGTGCAAAAGCAACCACAATGTGTAAGTGAATGAATGCAGCTGTGCTCCAAGGCGATTTATCTATGCACCCTGAAATTTAAATTTTATGTTTGCATTTCACAAAATATTCCCTCTATTATTGTCAGCCATTTATAAGTATAGAAACTATTTTTAGCTCACAGGCCATACAAAAATAGGAAGCCAGCTAGTATCATAGATTAATAACTTCTGACTTTGACTAACACAGTATCTATAACTAAATTATTGTTTGTACTTCCCAAACCTATTATTTGTCTAACCTCTCCACCTTTATGTATAACATCACTACTCAACTTTCTCAAGGCAAAACTTTATTTCAATTCTTAATTTCTCCCTTTTTTCAAATCTTGACTGTATTTTGTCTTTTACTTTTAATCTGTTTATATTTTTATATTTAAAGTTGATTTCTTGGAAATAGCAGTTATTTTTTTCTTTTTAATCTTATAAACTCTGTCTTCTATTAATAACTGAAGTGATTAGACCATTTATTTTATGAAATTAGTCATGTGGTTGATCATAAATCTATTATATTTGCTTTTTATTTCCTTTCTTTTTTCCCCTTCTGATAAAATTGAGTATTTTATGATTTAATTTTATTTCCGTATTTTTTCATTATGTCTCTTTTTAAGTGTTTGCTGTAAGGTTCTCTCTCTCTCTCTCTATATATATATATATCTTTATAATGATCTACCTTAAAGTAAGGGCTTCCCTGGTGGCTCAGAAGTTAAAGCATCTGCCTCCAATGCAGGAGACCCAGGTTTGATCCCTGGGTCGGGAAGATCCTCTGGAGAAGGAAATGGCAACCCACTCCAGTATTCTTGCCTGGAGAATCCCATGGATGGAGGAGCCTGGTAGGCTACAATCCACGGGGTCACAAAGAGTCGGACACAACTGAACGACTTTACTTCACTTCTTTTTAACTTTAAGTAATGTTATACCACTACATATTTAGAATAGGAACTTTAGCATATGCCATCTAATTCTTTCTTTTTATCCTTTGTCTTATTATTAGCCTACATTTTACTTCTATATATTTCATCTAACCCCAAATATGTTACTACTATTTTTCATTTGGCCATCAATTATTTTTTAAAGTAATTACAAGTTAAAAAATAATATTTTAATATTTTCTCTCTTTTTGACATTTCTGGCACTCATTTGTTTGTAAATCCAAATATTCATCTGGTATCTTAATTCTGCTATTTGATGAACCTTCTTTAATATTTCTTGCAGTGCAGGTATGTTGGCAGCAAATGCTCTCAACTTTTGTTCGTCTGAAAGACATTTTTTTTTAATATAAAATCCTGGCTTGTTATTTCAGTACTGGAAAGATAGTATTCATTTTCTTCTGGCATGCATGTCTGCTATAATTTTTTTTTTCCTATAGGCAAGTAATATTTCTTTTTTTATAACCACCCACAAAATTTCCTCTCTCTCTTTTTTATCTCTTTAATTCCGATGTAAACAGATGTGTTTGCAAGTATGTGGTATGTGTGTGTGTAATTATCCTGTTATCTGAGTTTCTTGGATCTGCACATTGCTGACTTCCATTAATTTTTGGAAATTTTCAGCAATGTCTCTATGGAGAGACATGTTTTTAACATTCATTTTTTTCTGGGACTCCAATTACACTTATACTAATCGATATAATCCTACAGTTTGGGTGCTCTGTTGTCATTCTTTGTTCACCTGTTCTTTTCTTTTCCCTTCTCTTCCTTACTTCTCTACCATCTCCCTTATTCTTCCTCTTCTGCTCCTTCCTCTCTCTCCTCTTTGTTTCAACTTCAGTAATTTATAATAAAGTTCAAATCTACTGATTCTTTTCTCAACTCTGCCCTATCTTTAGATAAACCTGTCAAAATAATTTTGATGTCTATTATTATGATTTTTATTTCTCTCATTTTATTTTACTCTCTTTTAAAATTTCTTCTGAAATTCCTCATCTATTTGTACATTTTGTATACTTTCTTCACTGTATCTTAAAAATTGCTCATCGTTATTTCGATATTTCTGTTTGATGGTTTCCACACAATAGATGTAATAGTTTGCTAGGGTTGCCATAACAAAATCCCACAGACTTGGTGACTTGGCTTAAACAACATATATATATATTTTCACAGTTCTGAAGGCTGGAAATTCAAGACCAAGTCTTCGGTAAGTTTGGTTTCTCTGAGGCCTCTCTTTTCGACTTACAAATAACCGCCTTCTCCTTGAATCCTCACATGGTATTTTCTCTGTGCATGCACTTCCCTGGTGCCTTTTCATATTCGTACAAGGATATCAGTCCTACTGGAATAGAGAGCCATGCTTATGACTGCATTTCACCCCAATTCCCTCTTTAATGGTCCTATATCCAAATATAGTCACATTAGTGTTTAAGACTTCAACATATGAATGTAGTGACACACAATTCAGCCCATAAGCATGATCAACTCTGAGTCTGGTTCTGTCGATTGCTTTATCTTTGACAATGAATTCTCTTTCTTAAAAACCTGTTTTGTGTGTCATTATTTCTGCATATAATGTCCAACATTTGATTAAATGTTAGGAAACACTACAGCCTGATGAAAATAATATTTACAGCTGAAAATGGACTTACCTCTTCTTCTGTTAGGCTATTAAGGTGGAGAATTGAGTCAATTTGGTCACAGGTTGAGCTCAGTTTAGATTTTGTTGTTGCTAGAGTCACTTTCAGTGAAGAAGATACTTCAATTTACTTCAAAGGTAGAATATTGTTATTTGTGCTTATTGTGTGTGTGTCTTACAAGTCTGTTGTAGAAAAAACAATGGAATAACAAACACAAGATTTAGGATGGTGATTACCTTATTTAGGGTTTCCCAGGTGGCGCTAGTAAAGAACCTGCGTGGGTTTGACCCCTGGGTCGGGAAGACATCCTTGAGGAAGAAATAGAAACGCACTCCAGTATTCTTCTTGCCTGGAGAATTCCAAGGACAGAGGAGCCTGGTGGGCTACAGTCCATAGGGTTGCAAAGAGTTGGACATAACTGAAGCAAGTTAGCACACATGTACACATAAACTGTTGATGAGGATTTCAAATTCAGGGATTGCTTGAGATATCATATGATAATGTATGTAACTAATTAAACATGATACTTTGTGAAATCACAGAATAAGTGCACATTATTATTTCTCCACTCTGTGTTTATAAATGTTGTTCATTTTCACTTGACAGTCTGTTCATCCCATCCTCGTTAGCAACCTGCCCCAAATCCGGGTGGCTTTTTTTTTCTGTGCCAGATACAGAAATAAAGATACAGATAAAAGATACAGATCTTTTATCTCTAATGAAAATAAAGTTTCAGGTCATCAAAATTAACCAAAGGGTTTCCTACACTTTTAATTTCCTTATTAAATACAATATTCAAACCTTATTAGATATAGCCCTTATTGATTTTAGCCTTTGTTAGGTGTGAGATTGCATACTTTCCCAGCAGAGTAAGTATTCACTAACAGTGAATGAACACAGAGTAGTTTCTGGACTTTATACTAGAGACTCTGTAGGCTTCTGGCCTTCTCTCCATGACCTGTCTCTTCCTAACCCTTTGGAAAGGGTGAAATTTGTGGCCTCTCAAGGCTAACTCACAATGCACATCCTATAGGCAGTTACCTTACCCCTTAACAAAGAAACAAGCCTGTTCCCAAATACATTTGATAAAATGAGCAAACAAATCTAGCATGTAGAGTTATGCACTTTGTAAATGTTAGGGTTTTTTTTTTTTTTTTTTTTTTTTTTGGTGAAAATATGACGACATTCTACACGAAACTCTATAGCTCACTTTGGAGCAACTAGTTTAATAAATATGGTCAATGGCATTAGTTTTTTATATCACACACAACAAATCATACACATGATTTATGCCAGAAGAATTTCATGGGGCTGTTTGTCCTGTGACTACACACATAGTTTTCTACTGTTTTCTTATACAACTGATAGGTCAAAATTCATCGTTACCTCTTGTGTTATATAATTTTAATATATTTTGGAAGATTGAATCACTCTTCTATTTGTTCCTTAAATGTTCTAGATGTTTGTAGTATAGATACGTGTTTCATCTTTGTGATTCTAGCACACAGAATAGACAATGGCACATTGTTGACAAATCCCCATCTGTCCAGAGAATGAAACAATGCTGGAAATCTGAGGCTTGCAAGTATTTCACTTTAGAAATTGCTCTGTCCCCTATGTGTACAGTTGATTTTAGATCTTGGGCCTTGATCTGGTGTTTTGGGGTCTGCATGTATTTGAACTGAATCCCCAGGGTTACCTCATCCATGTAGTCTCACTAGCCATTGAAACATTCCCAGGAAGAACAGGAAATCTGGCACTGCTTTTGATGACACATTAATGATGTGATGTCTGGTTTCTATTAAAAATCTAAAAGCAAAAGTTTTGAGGCTAGAAACAAAAGTATGGACAATGTCATACATAAGCTTTTATATATTGCTTAATATACTAGATGACCAGACTGGTGGACTCCATTGGACAATGACATAAGAGGCCTAGTCAAGGATGGAATATATGAATACCACAGGAAAACACAGCCTTCTTTCATTATTGTCTTTTTGGATTTTCTGTGATATAGTCCCAGTGGAGTTAGCTAGAATGGTGGTAACTATCCATTTCAACACAAAGTAGTTTCCTAGTAGAGTGCCACATATCTCGAGTTAAGAGTTTTAGAGTAAAATAGACCCATTTACTTAAATTGTGCTCACATGTGTGATGCATCCAAATTTGCCACATGTAAGAGGTGTGGCTTGGCCCCCAAATAGACTCAGGACTTAGTTGTATTTGTGCTAGGTCCCAAGTATTCCTATATTTTAAAAATGTAAATAAGTATATTACCTAACAAACAGTAAGTACCTACTCTGTGCCAGATTCTGTATAAGGTTTTGGAAAAAGAAATAAAGAAGATTAGTGTTTTGCTCTCAAGGAGAGACAAACAAATAACTTGCAAAAGCAATTCAGTGTAAGAAGAGCTGTGATGGGGGAGGTAGAGTAACATGCAAGTGTGCATGCTCAGTCACTCATTTGCCTCTGACTCTTTGTGACCCCATGGACTGTCCACAGGATTTTTCAGGCAAGAATACTGGAATGGGCTGTCAAGCCCTCCTCTAGGGGATCTTCTTGATAAGGAGGTTGAAACTGTATCTCCTGCACTGACAAGCAGATCCTTTACCACTGAGCCACCTGGGAAGCCCATGCAATAATAGGACAGCTAACCAACTGGGGAAAGAGTAGCAGGTGCCTTCAGGGAGAGGGGATGGTGGTCAGAATCCAGGTGTTCACCACTGGTTTATTCATTATTTCATGGCTCAAGAAGTAGAGATGTTTAACATGAAATATACCGCAAGGACAATTGTTATTAACTGAAGGTTTGTGTCCTCCCTCAAAAGTACATATGTTGAAATCATATCACCAAAGTGATGTACAAGAGTGGGCTCTTTGGGAGGTAATTAAGTGATGGGGGTGGAGTCCTCATGAGCGGGATTCAGTTCAGTTCAGTTCAGTAGCTCAGTCGTGTCCGACTCTTTGCAACCCCATGAACCGCAGTACTCCAGGCCTCCCTGTTCATCACCAACTCCCGGAGTCTACCCAAACTCATGTCCATTGAGTCAGTGATGCCATCCAACCATCTCATCCTCTGTCGTCCCCTTCTCCTCCTGCTCTCAATCTTTTGCAGCATCAGGGTCTTTTCAAATGAGTCAGCTCTTCGCATCAGGTGGCCAAAGTATTGGAGTTTCAGCTTCAACATCAGTCCTTCAAATGAACACCCACGACTGATCTCCTTTAAGATGGACTGGTTGGATCTCCTCGCAGTCCAAGGGACTCTCAAGAGTCTTCTCCAACACCATAGTTCAAAAGCATCCGTTCTTTGGCACTCAGTTTTCTTTATAGTCCAACTCTCACATCCATACGTGACCACTGGAAAAACCATAGCCTTGACTAGACAGACCTTTGTTGACAAAGTGATGTCTCTGCTTTTTAATATGCTGTCTAGATTGGTCATAACTTTCCTTCCAAGGAGTAAGCGTCTTTTAGTTTCATGGCTGCAATCACCATCTGCAGTGATTTTGGAGCCCAGAAAAATAAAGTCAGCCACTGTTTCCACTGTTTCCCCATCTATTTGCCATGAAGTGAGTGGGATAGTGCCTTTATAAAAAAGACCCCACAGCACTCTGTAGCCCTCTTTCAGCCATGTAAGGACACAGTGAGGAGATGGCCATCTATGAACCAGGAAGAGTGCCCTCATCAGACACTGAAGCTTCCAGTGCTTGATCTTAGACTTCTCCACCTCCAGAACTGTGAAAAATAAATGCTTTTAGTTTAAGCCACCAAGTCTGTAGTATTAGTTTATAGCAACCCAAACTAAGACAGCAGGGTGACCTACTGATGTCACAAGAGAGAGAACAGAGGTGTCATGAGGTCACACATGTAGGAGTATTATTTTTGTCAAGAGGAAAGGA
This sequence comes from Dama dama, assembly GCF_033118175.1. Classification (NCBI taxonomy): domain Eukaryota; kingdom Metazoa; phylum Chordata; class Mammalia; order Artiodactyla; family Cervidae; genus Dama; species Dama dama. The sequence goes on along the minus strand of NC_083681.1, from coordinate 56,747,151 downwards.
GAAATATTAATATCTATACAATAATATTTAACACTTAGTCCTACCACGTCCCAGGAAGAGTTCTAAGAACTTTACATGAACCATCTCATTTAATCCTATAATAAACCTAAAGAAAAAGTCACTCAGTTGTGTCCGACTCTTTGTGACCTCGTGGGCTATACAGTCCATGGAATTCTCCAGGCCAGAGTACTGAAGTGGTGGGTAGCCTTTCTCTTCTCCAGGGGATCTTCCCAACCCAGGGGTCGAACCCAGTTCTCCCGCATTACAGGTGGACTTTTTACCAGCTGAGCCACAAGGGAAGCCAATTAACCCAGAAGATAAGTATTATCTTGAGAATGAAAAACTTCTGGAGAAATAGAGGAAAAAGTTGCAGACCAAGTGCTCTATTGTGGAAGACAGAGCAAGGGGTAAAAATTGGAAGAGCTCCAGAGGAATCATCTAAGAAAGTGTCACACCCAGAGCACGTATTTCTTGGACTAGAACCCAAGGTGGCATAAAGATATAAAGATGCTGATGTCTTAGAAGAACTAGTTGGAAGGGATGATGCACACAGAAGGGCCAGGTGTGTAGTTAACTTTTTATGAAAGTCTGTTTCAAAATCTGGCACTCAACAGTCTAAGCGGTTTATTCTCAGATTTTTACTTCCTAAGGAAAACAACTTTTTCTTTCTTATGGATAGAAATAGATAAAAAATAATCATAACTGCTAATTTTTTAGAGCATTTACTGGGTGCCGGGAACTGTTTCAAGCACTTATCACATGTGATTTCACTTAAGTCAAGTAAAAACTATATGAAGGATGAGCTATAGTTGATCCCATTTTACAGATGAGAAAACAGATTTAGGGAGGTTAAGGAACTTATCCAAGGTTCACATCTCTTAGTAAGTGATTGAGCTGACAGTACAACTCCAGCAGGCTGATTCCAGAGCCTACACTCTTCATTCCAAACCTAGGAAAGTGTTAGATTATTACTCAAGACAAAACATTTCAGCTATGGTGGAAAAATCACAAAAGTAAATTGTAGCAAGATGTGTCCTTTCAAAATTAAAATATGGTTTAAGTATCTAGAGTTTTTTCTGCTATGAGGCATCACAGACGTCTGATAAATGTGCACCCTTTCAGGCAGAGATTGGAATCTATACAACAGAAGCTTTGAATCCTCCACTGCGGTTTCCTGCAGCTGTGATTTTTCCATGGATGCAGTTTTGGGTTATCTTGTCACTAGATTCTTGGTGCTAGAGCCTTCAGAATGCTAATATTCCTCTCCATTTTTCTTCATTTCCTGAAGACTTGATGACCTCTGAATCTTCTAAAGTTTTGACCAGTGGTGTGCCCTTTGTTGTGCTAAAATCTTGCTCCTGAGGCTATGTTTCCCTTGTTTCAATTGCCTCCTTCATTTTTCAAAGTCATTTTCAGCCTGAGAGGAAAAAAAAGAACATCTAGTTTTCGGTAATTTTGTTAATTTTTTCATTGGAAGAAATCTGCAAAAATGCTTTTCAAAACTTTTGCAGTGGCAGCAAACAGGCTGGGAGGTGTTTAAATCCAATGGAAAAATAAGACATTCATGAGGAAGGGGTTTTCAGGGAATTTGCACAAAAAAAAAAAAGGTTCAAACTGTTGAAAAGGTAGCTTTGTCTGCCAAAGTGACCATTTGGGTCTATTTACACTGACTCTTCTTTTCCGGGAGCTCAGGCTCCAAAGGTTTTGAGGTGCTGACAGCAGGTAAATGCAGAATAATTAAGGCAGCAGTGTAGAACAAGCAGGGACCAGGGACGTGGGCAAGCCGACCTGGGGTAAGTTTTTGATCTTTACCTCTGCCAGTCCCAGTTTTCTCATCTGTAAATTGACGTTAATGATGGTAATTACCTCGTAGTTGCAGAGAAGATTAAATGAAATGTGTAAAGTTGTTTGGGCTTTCCTGGTAGCTCAGCTGGTAAAGAATTTGCCTGCAATGCCGAAGACCCCAGTTTGATTCCTGGGTCAGGAAGATCCCCTGGAGAAGGGATAGACTACCCACTCCAGTATTCTTGGGTTCCCTGGTGGCCTAGCTGGTAAAGAATCTGCCTGCAATGTGGGAGACCTGGGTTCGATCCCTGGTTTGGGAAGAGCCCGTGGAGGAGACCATGACAATCCACTCCAGTATTCTTGCCTGGAGAAATCCCCATGGACAGAGGAGCCTGGTGGGCTTCAGTCCATGGGGTCACAAAGAGCTGGACACAACTGAGCGCACAAACATAAAGCTCTTTGCAAAGTGCTTGCTGCCGATTAAGAGCTGAATACCAGTAGATATTATACTATTATTATTTATTTTTTAAAGATTTTAAAATAAAATATTATTTTAATATTTAATTATTATTATTAATTTTAGCTTTTTGGCTGTGCTGCATGGAAGGTGGGATGTTAGTTCCCCAACCAGGAACCAAACCCATGCCCCCTGAAGTTGAAGTGTGGAGTCTTAACCACTGGACCACCAAGGAAGTCCTATATTATTATTATTGTTATATCTTTTTTTATACTGCGTTGACATTAAAATGACAACAGTTAAAATTTCTGTGTGTTGGGATTGACTCTTTCATCATTCAAATGAACTCTCAAAGACTTCAACCTTCATCTTCAGCCCCTACAGGACCTAAGGACCCTGTCTCCTTCTCCCAGAAGCTGCCACAACATGATCATTCCTGCATTATCCATCACTGATGGACACCTCAGTTCTTTGCATGGTAGCTCGCTGTATTGTTGGAAAACACTCTCAGAAAGTCACTGTTCTAAGTACTACTTTCCAGTGATTTCTACCTGTTCACTTGTGTGGCTCCCTAGGGCCACCTTGGGATGGGTCTAGTCCCCTTTCCACATGCGTTCATGTGTGCTAAGTAACTTCAGTCGTGTCCAACTCTTGGCAACCCCATGGACTATAGCCTACCAGGCTCCTCTGTCCATGGGTTTCTCCAGGCAAGAATATTGGAGTGGGTTGCCATGTTCCTCTCCAGGTGATCTTCCTGACTCAGGAAAGATCGAAACTGAGTCTCTTACATTTCCTGCATTGGCAGGCGGGTTCTTTACTGGTCACGCCACCTGGGAAGCCCCCCTTTCCATATGACAGCTCCCCAAATACACAAGGATATGTGGGCAAGATACTTAACTCCTCTGGATCTCGGTTTATGCCTATGTAAAATGGAAATCATTGTTTCACCCTCAAGGGAATTTCCTGAGGATTAAACATATATGTGTTTGAAAAGAGCTCAGCATACGGTAGGTGCTTAATAAGCCATGGTGCGCCAAACCCAAGCAAAATGCCTCCTCGATGCCATGCATTTCTGGGCCACGTGACTAATGACTTGCGGAAGATTGCCTGCCATCAGCGGCTTTCCTTCAGGTTGTAGAGGAGGAGGTTTGGTCTTCACTGAGCTACACGGCGGCCCTCCGTGGTGGGTACCACGTCTTCCCGGCTCTCCCTCCCGTGGTCAGCCGGGCCTGCCGTGATGACTTTTCCTGGCCCCTCGTGTCACTGGTAGTCATGCCGCAGCCGTGCCCCGCCTCACCTCTTCCCTCTGTTCCAGGGCCTCCCTGTTGCCCTGGGCTCAGCAGAGCTCGAGGCTCCTGCGTGTGCTTCGGTCCACTCAGCCAGGCTGGCGAGGCTGCTGGTTCCAGACTGCAGAGATGAGCACACAGCCTCTGACAGGCCGGCCCCTCATGCCATGGCTTATGCTGCCAATGTCACTTCTGCCGTTTGGGGTTCTGGCTGCCTCAAGCCAGAGGGACAGTCCTGAAGTGTGGTGGAATCAATATCCCACAGGGCCACTTGAATAGGAACCGGGAGCCATCCCTCCTTCTCACTCTCTGACAGCCCGTCTTGGAAAGCAATGTTTTCAAGAAGCTCTCTGGAGAGGCCCCGGGAGACTGAGCTCTTGATGTGCTTGTTACTAACACACTATTAAAATTATTCTCCTTCCGTCCCTGCCCCAGTCCTCTCTCGCTTTCACTCCCATTTTCTGGAATTATGATCTCAGTACTCTTTTGGGACTTAGCATGTAAACGTTTGCCTCTGCCTCTGTATTCTTGGGAACCCTGGCAAAGACAGACAAAGTTATTATTATTACTACTTCTACCCCTCCTCTTGTTCACTCAGTTTGATGATAGCTGATTACCAGCTCTCCTACTCACAAAAAGAAGCTTCCTTCTCTGCTTTATGAGTCAGCACCTTCAGGCCAGATTCTCCTCTCTCTCTTTCTTTTTTTATCCCTGCTAGAGAGTTATTCCCTCAGTTCTCATTTCCTGCTTTCAAACCTCATGGATTGGATCTAAGACAATGTTGTAACAGTGCAAATGGCCTGGTATGTCACCTATTGAAGGTTATGTTGGAATTTTCACAGGGGGTTTTCTGAAGAAAAAGAGCTGAGCCTTAACCTGAAATTAGGAATTAATGACTTTTTCTGTAAAGAATCAGAGGGTCAGTATGTTAGACTTTCCTGGTATGACTGTATAGTCTCTATAGCAACTATTAAACCCTACAGGTGTAATGAGAAAGAAGTTTTAGCACATATGTAAATGAACTTATGATAAAACTTTATAAAAAATGTGCTCCAATAAACTTTATTTATAAAAAACAGTTTGGGGGTCAGATTTGGCCCAAGGGCTATAGTGCAGACCCTTTCTAAGAATGATGAAATTACAAGAAAACAAGTAAAGCGGAACTGGGGGGAAATAAGGGCTGTTTTAACATCTCTAAATTTCTATTTCTTTAATTTTGATTTAATTCTGAAAAAGCATATTGAGAGGAGGAAAGATGACAAATTCTTATTGAACGCCTCCAGTGAACCAGAGTCTTGGCTGGGGGTTTCCATATGATATAACTCTTATTGTTTTTAGCAATTATTATTATTATTTCAATTTTTGGATAAGATGGGTAAGCTGAGACTTAGAGATAAATGAATCATCTCTTCATAAAAAGCAGTGTCAAAGTTCAATATATATACTCTGTTATACTTAAAAATGATAACCAGCAAGGACCTATTGTACAGCATAAGGAATTCTGTTCAATGTTATGTGGCAGCCTGGATGGGAGAGAGTTTGAGGGAGAATGGATACATGCATATGTATGGCTGAGTCCCTTTGCTATCCACCCGAGACTATCACAACAGTGTTAATTGACTATACTCCAATATAAAATAAAAAGTTAAAAAAATAAAAGACTGAGGGAGAAAAGGAAAAGTGCAGTGTCAAGGTTCAAAAACAGGCTCCCTCTAACCCAAGGCCCTGTGTAAAAGTGTTCTAATTAAGTGCCTACTTTGTGCAAAGTTCTGCACTTCTAGTGCATAAAATATAGAGGGGAATAAGATGGTTCCGTTTGAGTCAGAAGCACAGTAAAACAACAGCAAAATAAAATAAGATAGTCTACTGTCCCAAGAGAAGCAGAGAGCACTAAAGAAGTTAAAGGAGCATACCAGGCAAGTGGGAAGCAGGGAAGCCCCCCCAAGAGGGTGGCAATGAAGTTGAGATTTGAAGAACAAATACGATTTTGAAAGGTAGAGAGAAGAAAGAGAAAGAGGGCTGGTCCAAGCACAGGAAGAATGTGAATAAGACCAGGGTGTCTAGAACAGGAAAAATTAGTGAATGTGGAGGAGATGTAGACCATCAAAGACAAGTCTTGTCTACTTTTTAATTTGGCCGAATGATTTGCTCAGCCCTAGGCTTAAAGGTCCCCTCTGAGTATAGCTAGCTCTGGGCTGGGTCTGGCAATTACTGAAATGAAGTCAGTTTTGTCTGATCTTTTCTTGGATAGATGTCTCATTGAGTACTCAGGATGGAGAAATAAAATTTTGATCAATAGGAATAAAGGGGCATAGAGTGAGAACCGATGAATCAGAGGCTGAGTAGATACAGCAAGAGAGGAATACAGAAAATAAGAGCAACACTGGAGAGTTGCTGATAAAACATCTGATAAAAGAACAGGAAGTCCAAGGCTCACTATTTTCATATCATTTACCCTCTCTATGTGATGAGTTCTGTAAAGGCAGGGACCTACCTGTCACTTTCAACATGTTATCCTCCTCATTTAGCACATTGCCTTGCACACAGTATGTGCTCAGTTATACTTGGCAGTAGATGGAATAAATGATTGAACTCAGCCAGGCTCTTTTCCCAGTTAGAGAGCTAGAGCCCAAATCTTGTAGTAACTTGCCCCAGGCTTTCTCAGTGGGAACCACCTCTTCCATAGGATTCCTATAATCCTCTGGTGTTTCCCATGTGCTCCTCCCAGTCTGTGAAGGCAGAGCCAGGCGGAAGTGCTCAGACCACCTCCTGCAACCAAGAGTCTTGCATCATTCACACAGAGGGAGATTTTCCAAGTTCTTGTTGCTGTAGAGAGATGAGGTCAAACTGTTAAGAGGCCAGTGGTACTCTTAACACTGACTTTGTGTTGTTTTCATATAAATATTTTTACTGGGACATTTTTTTGGCAACCAAGTCTAGCTCCCAGGACTGTGCAGAGAAGGAAAGGTTTGCTCACCACATGCCAACGGTATGCACTTGAGTCAACTGAGGGCCAGGGTGATTTGATATCAAATCCTCCGCTTTTGTCTTGATGCTTTCCCACTGACTCAGTGTCTATCCTTTATCCTCTCTTCAAATGGGAAACAGCTGGGCTAAAGTCAAGTCTATTTCCAAATTCTCTACCCACTTCCCTTTCAACATTCCTACCCCCTCCTCTGGCCAAGAAAGCAGAAGCTATTTCTGAGACACTAATCCTGTTACAGATGTTTTGCTAATTACCAAAAAAGCTCAATTTGGCAGCTTGTTGGTGGAATAGCTAAATCAGATTCCTACATTTCAACATTTTCTGCTACCCACCTAGTGAAGTCCTATTCAAGGGTTGTTCTATAATTTGGAGTAGCTCTGAGAGTGCCTTTCTACCAATATAGGTGAGTTTCTCTAGGAAAATTCAAACAATGACCTCTTGATCCATGTACCAAAAGTGTGATTGATTCCTCTCTGTGTCCCTCCTGCTCTGATCCATATGGATAAATGCTTGATCCATAATGGTGTTCATGATGGTTGGAGTAAATGAATGAGTTTAGAATTAGATGTTGCATCCTTCTCTTTGTCATGGTTCTACTTTGTCCACAAGGAATTGGACCCATTTCCTTGAGCTAAGATGTAAATTGAAATAGTATTTGGCAATAAGATCTTGTGATAATAAAAACATCTTGCATTTTTAAGGTATTTTTTAATCCATAAACTTAGTTCACTTTTACTACACTATAGAGTTAAAAAAAAAAAGTGCATTATTTTTATTTCTTAGTTGTTTCTCTCCCTATTCTCTATATCCAATACAATCCAGGTTACTGACTTTACATATGCAGTGATTCCTTATACTATACTATAGTGTTACCAGCTTAACCTAGACTGCCATTTTTCTCCATATAGCTTCTTGTGGTTGTGTCCTAGCTGGTCTTCTTAACTCCTGAACTTTTGATTTAACTCTCCCAATATTGTCAGGATCTATGTATATTTAATATGCTTTATTATTTTAAAACAAAGATTAAAATGAAATAAAAGCCACAGCAATAGAAAAGGAATTATTGATCCTAGTATTGGTCCTGTTACATCAGCTGTGTGACCTTGGATGAAGACTGGCTCCTCTGGTCCCAGTTGTCCATTAGCATAATGAGGACATTGACCTAGACTGCAAATATGTGGCACTCCTTATACCACTTACTACTGCTGTGCTTAAGGCAAACATTGCTAATCGATTTCTAAACTCATTTTCATTGAATCTACATGCAAGATCAAAATTCATTTTCTATATAACACTACAAGAAGTCACTTCTATTCTATTGGGGTTTTAAATGTTTATTTATTTATTTATTTTTAGCCTCACTGGATCTTCGTGGCTCTGCACGGGCTTTATCTAGTTGTGAAGCACAGGATCTAGGTGCTCTGGCTTCAGTCGTGGCAACTCAAGAGCTCAATATTTGCAGCTCTCAAGCTCTAGAACACAGGCTCAGTAGTTGTGGTACATGGGCTTAGCTGCTGCATGGAATGTGGGTTCTTCCTGGTGCAGATATCAAACCTCTGTCCCCTGCATTGCAGGCAGATTCTTATCCATTGCATTACCAGGGAAGTCCCTACTGGAGTTTTTTTAAATGACAAGATTGTACATGAGATTCAGAACTAAAGAAATCCTTCACTGTTCTTGGCAGTAGATATTTTCTGAAATCCCCCTCAGTTCTGTTATTTTCCAGTAGATCTATGTGGGCCTTTGGATATGTTTAGATTTAGATTTCTGAGAATTGCATCAAAGAGAAGATCATGCCCAGATCCCAGGGATGCCTGGGCTTTCTGATAATGAATCCAAACATAATCGCCATCCTGTGGGTAATCAGCAGTCTGTTACTCCAAGCCTAAAGCCATTGACTTGGTGTCATAAGCCAATAAGGGTTCCACACTGAAAGCATCTGAGCAGAGAGAAATACTGACATAATGAGGACAGATGCAGCTATACAGTTCTCGTGTATCTTTTGTATTCTTAGTGCACTAGTGCAAGGGAAGTGTTAATTGGTTTTGGCATTCTCATCCACTATCCAGAGGCCTGTTTAACATAGAAGTTGAGCACTCTCAGAATCCTTGATGTTTTTGGAAAGTGGGTTACATCAAAACATTCTCTGAGTCCTGATTAAATTAATTTCCCTTTTTGTTCCTGGCACAAACAAAGTGTAAAAATAAATATTTGTAGAATGAATGAATTCTTAGACTTTTCACTAGCTAGCAATTCCACTGCCAAGTGCCATGTTCTCTCTAAAATGATCACCAACTCACTCCAGGATCATCTAGCGTCTTCCTCCTGTGAGCTGTCTTAGCATCCTCGACTTTGGAAACAACTGACTGTGGGTTGTAATGTGATACATTTAAACACACGTGTCTCCAACTAGCCTCTAAGTCCTTCAGGCAGGACAACATCTTATTTCTTTTTGTTTCTATTACAAGGACTATTGCATAGTCAATATTTAGTAACTGCTTAGCAATAAACTATAATTCATAGCCATAGCAAGATAGTCTCTAAAATAAGAGTACCAAGGCAAATGAGGTGGGTTTATTATAGTAGAGGGTAATGTGATCTTAAGCCATGTAAACAGAACCATAATCTCAAGACTACAGGGTGAGGCAGCCACCTAGATTGGTGAGATAATGTGTTACATTTAGTTCTAGCCACTACAATCTTCAAAGAAATAGGAAAAACTCGGAGCACTTTCAGAAGAAAGGGACAAGGTTGGGGATTGGCTGGAAAGCATATGATGCGAAGATTGGTTCCATGCTCTGAAACCATTTACTCAGGAAAGAAATGAATAAGAGCTGGCATGAGAGTTTTCCAAAAATATCTGAAAAGCTGCTGTGTAGCAGCAAGAGTAAGCTTATCGTATGCATCCTCACGGGGCAGAACTGAGACTGATGGGTAGAAAACATAGGCAGATGTGGAAATGGGAAGCCCTTCAATATCCTTCATGGAGTAGCTCACACTCTTAGGGTGTGCATGCATGCTCAGTCATGTCTGACTCTGCGACCCTATGGACTGTAGCTCACCAGGCTCCTCTGTCCTTGCCATTTTCCAGGCAAGAATACTATAATCCACAGGACTGGCTTGCCATTTCCTCCTCCAGGGGATCTTCTCGACCCAGGGATCAAATCCATGTCTCATGTGTCTCCTGCATTGCAGGTGGATTCATTACCTGCCGAGCAATGGGGAGGTCATACTCTTAGGGGTTATGTCTCAAGTCAGGAAGTTCCCAAACTGGTATGTTTTCAGGTTCAAGGGTGTATATTTATCACACAGGACTCAGCATTCCTTCTTGGATGAAATTCAGAATGAAGTATCACTGAATGGAGACAAATCCTGGCGCTTATCTCCCACTTGGAAATCTTCTGCTAGAAAATGAATCTGAGAGAAGAAGCATGTCCCTTAGCAAACAAGCCTAAATAATTCAACAAACTCTGAACAACAGGACATAGGTCCTCAAATCCAGCAGATCCATGGTACCACTCATGAAGCCTCTGAAGTATTTTAGCAATCAGATAAATATATTCAAAGTTTGAAAGTTACTTGATTTCTATCATCTTCACTTACTTCTAACAGAGGTAGTGGCAGTGAGCTCTTGAGGTCAGGGAGTCTGAGCCTCCCTGATGTGCCATGGAATTGGTCTTGTTATAATCTCCTCTTGGGAGGTAGACTTCTGTTTAGTAAAAGAAATGTCCTTCTGGATGCTGGAGTTGCCAGGTAAAATCTACTCCCTTGGTACATGATAAGCTTTCCAGAGGACAATAAGCATGGACTAAAGAAACAGCCTTCTGGCATACTGCAGATAGTATAATAGTTAAGTGTATGGAATTTCCAGGGTTTCTTTTCTGCCTATGCCACTTGTGAGCCCCAAACACCACTGTAGGTGTACTCCTGCCATCTTCTATTTTTGCTCTCATCTGCTCTTCTTAAACCATTCCTTGTGCTTGCTTTCATCTGACTTCTGTCTTTACAGCAACTAATGTTATTGTAATCCTCCTAAAGTCATCCCTTTCTCACCCCTAAGACTGGATGTTTTGTTCCATGACCCTGATCCTCACTTTGCCTCTCTCTCACCCAGCTACGCTGCCTCTGGTTGCCTAGGGTAAGCGCAGCTCTTGGTTTCCTCGACCTGGGATCTGTCTATCCTGAGATCTCTTTCTATCCTGAGATCTCTTCCCCTGATTTCCCTTCATCTCCCATGAACTCAAAGAGCAGCAACCTGAAGATTCCTCAATTCTCTGAATCCTTTCTTGATGCAGAGTCAACTTATTCTCTAGGTTGTAGGTACATACACCCATGAAGGAAGGAGTCATCTTCTCTTTTTTACCCAGCCACTTGGAAGTCTGAGTTCTTTCAGTTGGCCTAATTCTATGGTTTTCAAGTGCAGAACAGAGCTGTTGCTAAAGAAGCAATAAAACAGGGGTGTGTCTCTCCCTCAACATCTGTGTTTCCCTCACTAAACCATGCTTTGTACCACACAGTCTAATTAAAACACAGCAACATTCTAGATTTACTGTCTTCTCAAGGAAGAAGAAAAGCTGAGCAATAAAGGAAAATGAGCTGTGGCAACAAAAGCATCTGAGTTATTTTGCTTTTTTTGTTTTTTTAATTTGGGTTCACTTGCTGGTAAAGCAGTGTAGTCTTAAATTTTCTTCACTAATTTGCCTGACAAGTCCATGCTAATGATGACTGTCTGGATATAATTTTTTTTTTCTTTTAGCTTTCCATCTGCCCCTTTCACATGACATTTTGAATTTTTCATGCCCATCCTCCTCTCCAGAAAGCTGGTCTTAGATGTGTCAATGCAATTAACAGTGATGTTCCCATTCGGAAATGCTTTTGAGTATATTTCTTCATAATTTAATTTGAACTAGCAGAGCATTTAGAATGTATTTCTCTTTGGACAATAACCAGAGCAACCACAAACGAATCATCTGGAGCCTGGAGCATGACAGTGAAGCTGACTTATAAATATGAAGTGGAGAACAGTGCCATGAACCCACAATGAGGCCAAAGGGTATGTCTCTACATACTCACCTGAGCCAGCCCTTTGGGAAAGAAGAGAATGAGCAGTTCACACAACCCTCTGATTTCTTTCATTCAACTGACACTGCTTAGACCAGTGGCTTTTAACCTTTTTGGGGTCACAGACTTCTTTGGGAATTTGATGAAAGCTTAGGAAAAGTCCTTAGACATTTTTCTTTAGAAGAAGTCTCATTCTTACATGGGTAATTTTAGTCATACGGGGATCAAACAAGAGCTTCAGGCAAAGAGGTTAAGAGGTTAGAGACTCAAAATAAATTTCAGGTCTAGTTTGCAGCTCAAGTAGCACTATTTTTCACATAAATGAATCTGGTTCCAGAATTTTAAACCCACATTTTACCAATCTGCTAAACATCTGACTGAAAATTCATCCATACATGCCATTTGCAACTCAAGTTCAATCTACTTCAAATTTAATACCTAGGCTAAAAATCTAAGTCATTTTGATTTCTTCTTCTGTATTCCTCTTGACAGTCAGTCAATGTGTTCATCCATTGTCTGGTAGCTGCCTCCCAGGATCTTTTACATTTGTTCCCTCTTTGTGGCTTCCTCTGCTAGTCAGGTTCTTATTAACTCTAAGGTGTTTCGGAAGTAGATTTCTAACTGGTCTTCATGTCTGCATTAACAAAGCACAGCTTCAATTTTCTTTTTTTTTTTAACCTTTAGCATAAAAGCATTTAATTTTTTTTCACTATCTCATAGATTATGTTCAAAATCTGTAGCATGATATTCAGTCTCATTACTCCAAACTTTGATTCCTGCTTTGATTAAAATGCTTCCATTCACCTGATGACTTCATATTACTCTGACCCTTTCTTAAGAATATCTTGACACCTCTCACACCTGCCTTTACTTGCCCTGAACTTCTCCCTTTTGCAGAATATATTTTTTAAAAAAATTTATTTATTTGGCTGTGTCGGGTCTTAGTTGCGGCACACAGGATCTTCATTGCATCATATGGATCTTTCATTGCAGTGCATGGCCTCTCTAGTTGTGGTGAACAGGCTTAGTTACTCCTAGACATGTGGAATCTTAGTTCCCCAACCAGGGATTGAACGCAGGTCCGCTGCATTTCAAGGCAGATTCTTGACCACTGGAACACAAGGGAAGTCCCTGAAAATATATTTTTAATTCTGAACTTCATGTCAGTATATCTACAGTTCTTTTCAAGTCTGAATATATATATTCAAGCCCATATATAAATATATGGCTTTAAGTTCAGTTCAGTCACTCAGTCATGTCTGACTCTCTGCAATCCCATGGACGGCAGAACACCAGGCTTCCCTGTCCATCACCAAATCCTGGAGCTTACTCAAACTCATGTCCATCAAGTCGGTGATGCCATCCAACCATCTCATCCTCTGTCATCCCTTTCTCCTCTTGCCTTCAATCTTTCTCAGTATCAGGGTCTTTTCCAATGAGTCAGTTCTTCACATCAGGTGGCCAAAGTATTGGAGTTTCAGTTTCAGCATCAGTCCTTCCAATGAATATTCAGGGATGATTTCCTTTAGGATTGACTGGTTGGATCTGGTTGCACTCCAAGGGACTCTCAAGAGTCTTCTCTGACACCACAGTTCAAAAGCATCAGTTCTTCGGTGCTCAGTTTTCTTTATAGTCCAACTCTCACATCCATACATGACTACTGGAAAAACCATCACTTTGACTAGATGGACCCTTGCTGGCAAAGTAATGTCTCTGCTTTTTAATAAGTTGTCTAGTTTGGTCATAGCTTTTCTTCCAAGGAGCAAGTGTCTTTTAATTTCATGTCTGCAGTCACTATCTGCAGTGATTTTGGAGCCTCCAAAATAAAGTCACTATTTCCATTGTTTCCCCATCTATTTGCCATGAAGTGATGGGACTGTATGCCAGGATCTTAGTTTTCTGAATGTTGAGTTTTAAACCAACTTTTTCACTCTCCACTTTCACTTTCATCCAAAGGCTCTTTAGTTCTTCTTTGCTTTCTGTCATAAGGGTGGTGTCATCTGCTTATCTGAGGTTATTGGTATTTCTCCCAGTAATCTTGATTCCAGCTTGTGCTTCCTCCAGTCCAGCATTTTGCATGATGTACTCTTCATATAAGTTAAATAAGCAGGGTGACAATATACAGCCTTGACTTACTCATTTCGCAGTTTTGAACCAGTCCATTGTTCCATGTCCAGGTCTAACTGTTGCTTCTTGACCTGCATACAGATTTCTCAGGAGGCAGATCAGGTGGTCTGGTATTCCCATCTCTTGAAGAATTTTCCACAGTTTGTTGTGATCCACACAGTCAAAGGCTTTGGCATAGTCAATAAAGCAGAAATAGATGTTTTTATGGAACTCTCTCACTTTATCAATGATCCAACAGATGTTGGCAATTTGATCTCTGGTTCCTCTGCCTTTTCTAAATCCAGCTTGAACATCTAGAAGTTCATGGTTCACGTACTGTTGAAGCCTTGCTTGGAGAATTTTAAGCATTACTTTACCAGTGTGTGAGATTATTGCAATTGTGTGGTAGTTTGAGCATTCTTTGGCATTGCCTTTCTTTGGCATTGGAATGAAAACTGCCCTTTTCCAGTCCTGTGGCCACTCCTGAGTTTTCTAAATTTGCTGGAATATTGAGTGCAGGACTTTCACAGCATCATCTTTTAAGATTTGAAATAGCTCAACTGGGATTCCATCACCTCCACTAACTTTGTTAGTAGTGATGTTTCCTAAGGCCCACTTGACCACATTCCAGGATGTCTGGCTCTAGGTTAGTCATCACACCATCGTGGCTATCTGGGTCATGAAGGTCTTTTTTGTACTGTTCTTCTGTGTATTCTTGCCACCTCTTCTTAATATTTTCTGCTTCTGTTAGGTCCATACCATTTCCATCCTTTATTGTGCCCATCTTTGCATGAAATGTTCCCTTGGCATCTCCAATTTTCTTGAAGAGATCTGTAGTCTTTCCCAGTCTATTGTTTTCCTCTATTTCTTTGCATTGATCACTCAGGAAGGCTTTCTTATCTCTCCTTGCTATTCTTTGGAACTCTGCATTCAAATGGGTATATCTTTCCTTTTCTCCTTTGCCTTTAGCTTCTCTTCTTTTCTCAGCTATTTGTAAAGCCTCCTCAGGCAACCATTTTGCCTTTTTGCATTTCTTTTTTTTTGCATTTCTTTTTCCTGGGTATATATGGCTTTATTGAGGTATAATTTACATGCTAGAAAATTCACCCATTTTAAAGGTGCAATTCAATGATTTTTAGTAACTCTACAGGGTTGTGCAACCATCCAAACATTGTAATTCTGTATTTTAATTTAATTATAATATCTACAGGGCAGGCATCATGATCAGCATATTAACTTTCATAATGACAACTATTCTGAAGGTAGTAATTATCTCTAGTTTATAAATTATTTTTTGAAGCTTAGAGATAACTAATTGTCTGAAGTCACACAACCGTTAGGAGATGACATCAGGATTGGAGTCCAGACCTGCCTGACTGCAAATACCCTATTTTTAGGCAATATGACATAATGTGTCTCAAATAGGAAAAACAAGTCCTACTTTAAGACTGTAATTTACTAAATAAAAAGTGAATTGGTTTTAATTCATGGTTGTATCCAGATGCTAGCACATGTTTAAGTGAGCAGTAAACATCTGTTAAATGACTCAAGAATCCAAACCTGTGTTATATGATGGGGTTATTTTAGAACTACTCCACTGTTATTTTTGTTAAAATGATAGGCCATTGGTGGCCTTAGCCTTTGGTATAATTTGTGTAACTATAACTAGGAGTGGGTGAAGGGAGGGCTTGTTAATCCTGCTGCCATGTGAGGAGGGGTGAGTGGGGTCACTAATTATGCCATCTTTGACTTAAATAATCAATCAGGGTTTTTGTTTTCTTTTTTTAGAATTACTATTTTGTTATTATTTTATTTAAAATTTTTAGTCATTTTTATTGTGCATATTTTATTATTTTTTACATTTTTATTGGAGTATAGTTGATTTAAAATGTGTTTCTGCTATACAGCAAAGTGAATCAGTTATACATCAATAACAATATTCTATATATTGACTGTAGTATGTACTCATCTTTAAGAATGATTACAGTGACAAAAATGTGAGAATAAAGGTGGGAAAAAATAAATAGCTAACTACATTTAGGGGAAGGTGCACAACTTTTTTCTCTGTTGCTCATATCTCAGTGACATACAACCTCTCTTTTCTTCCTTGGAAAAAGTAAAGAATAAATACTCTCATAATTCTCTTTTGATTGTCCTGAAATTCTGTATTTTTTCTGGTTAATATGGATCTAGAATCGTCACAGTCAAATAAAACATTGTCTGCAGCTGACTTTCCCTTCACTTTACAAACAAACTTTGGCAAATATGAGGAAAGGAAAGAAGAAAAAAAGTAAATAAACAAAAGGAAAATAAATTAAGAGAAGCAACTGATGACAAGGAGAAAAGAAAGGAATGAAGGGTCCAGAAGAGAAAATTAACTGAAGGAGGAAAGGAAAAGGGGGATTAAAGGGCAAGAAGGCAGAGAGACAAAGAGGAGAGAGACGAGAGAAGAAAATACAAAAGAGAGTGGGACAAGACCCAGGTAGAAAAGTTAGAAAGGCAGAGAAGAAAGCAGCTCAGTGATTTCAGGTCTATGCATTTTGAAACAATGCTTTCTGAATCCATGCTTTAACCACAGTCTCGAGATGCAGTTTGAACTGAAAACAGTCTCCACCGTGACATTTCTCCAAATATTTTTCTGCTGAAAAGACTGCCTAATGCATGGATCCTTTTGCGTCCCAGTCCCTGTTTGAAAGCAGACCTGGACGCCTCAGCGTTCTGTTTCCACAAGGCGTGAAGGGCTCTGGCCTTGAGTTAGCCAGACATGGAAGGGCTCAATTCACAAAGGTAAGCTGGCCAAGGGAATGGAGCGTGAGTTGTTCACTGCCGCAGGAGGGCTGGCTGGCTTGAGTCGTTCTTGGTTCTGCTCCAGTGTGATCTCACACATCATGACAGGGCTTGTATCTCACTCTGGTGAAAGTGGTCCTCATTAAATAAAACCTAGAAGGCTTGAAGAGGCAGAGTAAAGACAGTCTTGGCCTGTCCTAGGGACTCAGCAAAAAGATAGGATGCTAAACTTTACGTTGGAATGTTTAGGTTCAGTTCTCAAGACAGTCCACAAGCCATGCCAACCTCTGAGTCCTCTCCTCAAATGGACTGTGCATTCTGTTTATCTGGAAAAATGAACACAGCCGCTTTGCCCATCTGCTTTGCTTTTCAAGAGAATGATTTGCTGTCTGTTTTATATGGAGGCAAAATGATAGAATGCATCTGTAGTTCCCAGAGAAGGGTGTTTATAGTGTCGGCATTTCTGCCATATCCTTCATCAGTGTACTGGAGACATTGATTGAGTCATTCACATTTATTAAAGCTTAACGTTTTGCTAAATGAAGTTCATCGCTCAGTAGTGTCCGACTCTTTGAGATCACATGGTCTATAGCCCACCAGGCTTCTCTGTCTGTGGAATTCTCCAGGCAAGAATACTGGAGTGAGTAACTATTCCCCCTTCCAGTGGCTCTTCTGGAAGAGAAGGGAAGACCCAGGGAAGCCCCAGTGATGCTAAAGCAGACCACAGAAAATGTTTTATTTAATTGTGATTATACTAGGTTCATACTAGAAATTTCTAGTACTTCAGAGCACTCTATAGGGAATTATAGCAGTTGCATATATGTTATGGACTGAACGTTTTGGGTCCCCATAAACCTTATATCTTTAAGCCTTAACCCTCAATGTGATGATATTTGGAGATGAGGCCCCCTAAAAAAGTGATTAAATGAGGTCATAAGCATTGGGCCCTGATCTGAGAGAATCAGTGTCCTTATAAAAAGAGATACCAGACAGCAAGCTTGTTCCTCTCTCCCTCCCTCCCTTCCTCTCTCTATCCCTCCACACATATTGAGGACATCACATGCATTACATGCACGGATGTATTTAATAGCAAGAAGGTGGCCCATCTGCAAACTAGGAAGAAACCCTTCATTAGCAACTGAATCCACCGGCACCTTGATTTTGGACTTCCCAAACTTCATAACTACGAGAAAGAAATTTATGTTGTTTTAGCCATCCAGCCAGTGTCATTTTGTTAAGACAGCCTGAGCAGACAATACAGTATGCTCTCCTTTTTGCAAGGAGGAGGGGGAGGGATGTGCAATCAAGAGATGATCAAGAAAAAGGTTGATCATGTACCCTTAACTGGAGTCTGTGATTTTTCCTTCTTTTTGAACCTGACACTTTTATTCTCTTAAACTATCTTGTGTTGAGTAAACATTCCCAGGACATTTTGACACTGATTTACTGATTCCATAGTCATATATAAATGTGTAAAATCAACTAGTCGATATATCATGTTTTTTCCCTCAGAGACAACAGTAGCCTTTCACTGAATGACTGTCTCTTTTAAAAGAATTATTTGTTTGTCTGTGTTGAATCTTTGCTGTGGCACATGGAGTCTTTGCTGTGTCTAGCGGACCCTTCATTGCAGAGCACAACTATAGGTGTGGCACAAAGGCTTAGCTGCCCCACGCTTGGGATCTTAGTCCCCCCACCAGGGATTGAAGTCACGTCCCCTACATTGCAAGGCGGATTCTTAACCACTGGACTACCAGGGAAGTCCCTGAATGACTGCCTTTAGAATAGAAAATTCTATGGGAAGGGAAGGTTCTCATTCTTTTTAGCCTATAGATTCAATTTACCCATTCACAGAAATTCCAATAGTCAGACTACCATGCTATTTACTAAGTAGTCCAGACACAGTTCCAATTTGTTAGTCCAGGCAGTTCAATTTGTTAATATTTTCAGAAGAACTTTTAGACATTAAACCCTAGGACCTTTAAATAGACTCTCTCTTTAAAGGAATTTATGATCTAAACCTGGTAGGCCTGCATCTGGTTCCAGGTTGTGGCTTTCATCAAGGGCCTTCCTCCTAATCAACTGCCTCTCCTCTGGCCCCTCTTCCATTTGCACTCTTCTCTGCATTGTTAGGAAAATAATGAGTACTGAAGGCTTCAGACTCCCTTCTACCTCTAGTTTTTTACTTACTGTCTGGAGAGTACGCTCTACCAGGATAATCTTATTTATTCATTGTATCTACTTATTTATCCATTGCCAGATACTGTCCCAGGAACTAGGGATATATGGCATCTATGAACAAAACAAATATTCCTGTTCTCAAGAACTTTATATTCTTGTTGCAAGCCACAGGTTAAATTGTCTGGGAAGCACACTCTGATAAGGAGTTTAGGAGCCATGATGTTTATTATGAGGTACTCCTGATGTCAAGATCTGTTAAAGGAAATAAAAAGAAGCAGGATTAGATACAGGGAAAGCTGAGCTGCAATACAGGCTCAATAGAGAGAGGGACAAGAAGGCCTGGCGTGCTACAGTCCATGGGATTGCAGAGTCGGACACGACTTGATGACTGAACAACAAAACAGTCTTAGCTACCCCATGGGGCGATTTAAAGCAAAACTGGCCATTTGAGTGGTCCCCACTGAAATGACTGGGATTTTATTCCCTGCCCTGACTAACAATATTAATAGTATCTGAGCTCTCCCAGGAAGGAAATGACTTTGGGCAAAGTGGCTTTCCGCGACTGAGATAATATCTGAAGGGGCAGGTAGCTGAAGACTCTCTGATGACCAGGAAGGATGTCGTCATGTCTACAGCATCATACATTATATGCTACACATCAGGTAGTTCTAGCATAGGCTTACTAAAACTGTGTGAGCCTAAATCCCAAAGCCATATTTTTTTTGGCTTGTTTTTAGCAACAGACTATTTTTTAAAAAATTGAAGCAGTTTTGGGAAATAAGAGAACATTATAATATTTATTATATAGTGAAAGTCCCTCAGTCATGTCCAACTATGACCCAATGGACTAACAGGCTTCTCTGTCCATGGAATTCTCCAAGCAAGAATACTGGAGTGGGCTGCTATGCCCTTCTCCAGAGGATCTTCCCAACCCAGGGATTGAACCCAGGTCTTTCTCATTGCAGGCAAATTCTTTACTGTCTTAGCCACCAGGGAAGCCCTTTATTATATAAGAGACTGCAAATAGTATGGAAATGTCATGATTCTAATTCCACATAATTTTCTTATTTTCAGTAAATGCAATTTTAAAAAATAAATAGTTGTTAAGTCAGTTCAGTTTAGCCGCTCAGTTATGTCCGACTCTTTGTGACCCCATGGACTGTAGCATGCCAGGCCTCCCTGTCCATCACCAACTCCCGGAGTTTACCCAAACTCATGTCCATTGAGTTGGTGATGCCATCCAACCATCTCATCCTCTGTCGTCCCCTTCTGCTCCTGCCCTCAATCTTTCCCATCATCAGGTCTTTTCAAATGAGTCAGTTCTTCACATCAGGTGGCCAAAGTATTGGAGTTTCAGCTTCAACATCAGTCCTTCCAATGAACACCCAGGACTGATCTCTTCTAGGAGGGACTGGTTGGATCTCCTTGCAGTTGTTGAAGCATCTCTTAAAAAGAATTTAAAGATTCCTTTTATACAAGTGGCATGGAAAAAAGATATACATACTTATATACATACATAAAGGAGAATGTTTAATGTGATTCAATGTTTAGAACCTTACAGACTTCAAAAAATTAATACACCAAAAAGAGCAAAAATTGTCAAAATTCCTATACCAAACATAAGTTTAGAAAATACCGTCACTGTACCATTTGGGTTCACTCCAGTGTTTGGGGATGAACAAGCTGATGACGATGGTATGATCCATCAAAGAAAGACCTGTTCTTACTGGATCTCCAATCTCTGATTGTGCATATCTTGTCCCTGATGTGCTGACAAGCAGTGGTTTTCTACCCTGGTCTATGGCAAATAGATCTTCTCACAACTAGACTGGGATGGCCATCCCATTGAATGAAATGGCCCTCTCAGCACAAAGAAAGGTCAGGGAGACAAAGCTCCTTATGCTTAGAACTCAAGGTTGAGTAATAAGTACACAGGCTACAGCAGGACCTAAGGTACCTCGAGCCCCATCCTGGACAATGCTCTCCAGAAACAGCAAGGTACTCAGTCAAGTTAGCACACTTCATGCAGTAAGTGAAGAAATAAAAATACAGAAACACATGCATGTGCACACACACACACAGATTCTGTCTGTGTTTTCCAGTTAACTCCAGAATTTCCTGGACAGATAATGGTCTCTTACTCTAGAACCAATGATTTCTTCTCCCTATCTGGTAGAAGTTAGTCTCTTATGAATGAGATTAGCAAATCTAGATTGAGAACTCAGTTGTCCCTCAGTGAGTTGTTAAAAATCTAGTTTCTGAACCTGCAAAATGAAGTCCATAAGCTGTATCCATGAGTGAATGGGATAGAACAGAAATGTAGTGCCCTTGATATTAGAAGACCAGGGTTTAGGTCTTAGTTTTACTATTGAGTGACTATCTTTGGCAAGTCCTTTGTTAAACCCTCTGCTTTTCATTTCCCCCCCTTTTAACTAATGGGATAATAATGAAAATTTCACACCCTGTAGTTGAAGACTGTTGTGTAGATACAGGGTATCGTCATGATATAGAAACCCTGAAATCAAGATTCCCATAGCTGGGAGGCATTTGAGAGATTGTTTCTTTGAGATCCTACCTTTAGAAAAATGAATGTCTGAATCACCACTGAGAGATCCCCTGGTTGACTTAATTCTCAACTCAAAGTAAAAAGAACTTTGCATGTGGGGAAAATATGGCTTTTCAGTTGTCACAGCAAGCTTTCCACTAACACTTGTCCAGTTGAATTAAGCTGGAAACATTTGATGCATAGCTGATGCTAAAACTTCAAGTGTACAAAATCCATCTTTATTTTTATTATAATTGATCTTTCTCTCATTGCCCTCTGTTCTACTTGCTGCAGATTGTTTGAGCTAGTCACTTCTGGGTGACTTCAGTCAATTCAGATGGAAAGCTCAGGCCCATTTAGAGTTTTCTTCTTGTTCTCTAGTGGTCTCCAGTTCCTGCCAGTAGGTTTTATACAAGGTCATCTGTACTATATTTTCTGGGAGGTCCAGTTGTTCAGTCCAATCTTTAATAATCTGCTGAAGAGACAAAACCTTCCCCATATTTACATCTTTTGAGAGGTGCATGCCCTACTTGGCTGCCATGGTCCATGGTCTACTCTGCCTTCTTCATCCCTTTGCTTCTTTCCTCCTCCACTTTCTCATTTCCCTCTTACCTTCTCCTTTTTCTCTTTTCCTTCATGAGTTTCTTTGTTTTTCTTTCTCATGCACTGACTACCCAAACCCCTGACACACACTCACCATTTATTGAGCACATAGTGTTAGCCCTACAAAAGTTACTAAGATGTGATCCTTGGTTGTAAGGGGCCTTCAGATAAAGGAACCTGCATCATCTAGGTGAGGTCAAAAATTTCAGCCTTAAAGAGCCTAAAATCTCTCAAAAGAACTTTTTCATTAAGGAAGCCCAATCCTCAAGCATCACAAAGACACTGTATCCTAAAACTGATTGTCTTTGAATTATTTAGGAGCAACTCCTACCCAATGCCTGGCTCAGTGCCAGAAATAAGAGTGTTGCAGGGAGACCACAGGCTTCCTTTGTTTGAGGATAAGAAGCAAGAAGCTCATCTCCATCATCTCTTACTAATCACCAGTACTTTGACTGTGGTTTCTGATGAGGCAAATTCCCTCAGCAGGCTGAGGCAACATTTTCCAAAGGAAAGCAAGTTTTGTTTTGCATTTACTCCTCCTGCTCATCACAAGCCATGCCGAGGTTCCCAGCCTGGATCTGCCCACAAGCGGCCATCTGGCTAGCAGCTGCTCTGTCCAAGTGGAAACACTCTGGCCTGAGTAGTCCAAGGGTTTCGTTTACTTCTTGTAAATGACAATGTCTGTATTGTAGGTTACCCCTATCCTTTCCACTGGAAAGGCAACAACTGTCATTTTCTTTCCTTCTTCTTTTCATATGTGATTGTTTACCATGAGAGCACATATGTCTGGCATATGGCAGGGGACTAGTTGGCTTAAACTGGTAAGCATAGCCAGTTGCCTTTCATCAAGTCTGTGAGTGCAGCTCTCAGGGAGAAGCTTAGAGAACCCGAAGTTGTCAGGTTCGAATTATGGAATCCAGCCAGATGCATGTTCATTTGGTCAGGAGAGCCTGATGGTTGAGTGGTAACAATGGTCTCAGCACCAGAAAATAACCTACCCTTCTCCTCTGCTTGCCCTGATCAAGCTCAGTGACGTGGTTAGGAACGCCAATAGTTAGTATTTATAACGTGCTTATTATGTGCCTGTCACAGTGCTGAGTGTTTTACATGCATTATTCTATCAAATACTCTCAACTACCTCATGAAGTGGTTCTAAATATTAATCCACGTCAACATTTTGAAATCCACGGGTGAGTCATTTGTCCAAGGTCACATAGCTCATCTGCCTACTTCCCTTGCTTTCTCAATGGCAGGATTCTTATCAGCTCCTTACAGGCAGGAATCCTGAATTGCTCAGCACTGAGTCCTCAATACTTAGCAAAGGGCCTCACTCACAGAAGATGCTAAAAACTAAAACAAATAAATAACCTCAAGTTCCCCCGCCACCACTCACCCAAACCCAACACTTGTGGAATGAATAGATGTTCAATGAATGGAGAACAAGTTTGTGCCTTTACAATAGAAGGCTGCTTGTTTTTTCCTCCAAAAACCATGACCCTCTTAAAAAAAGCCAAAAAAAAAAAAAAAAAAAAAGGACTAAAAACCAAAGGAATGATGTCTCTAACCAACTTAATCAGAAGTCATCTATACTCACATGGTAGATGTAAAAATCTAAAAAAAAATTTTCTCATGATAGAGAAAAAATGCCACTGGTACTCTGACTTCTCCAGAGACTGGTCTCACCCACATAGACTGGCAGCTAGCTGCTCTTACCTGAAAATAGATTATAATTAATGTCTCATTTATTTCGGCCTGCAGCTTTCCCTTTAGTCATGCTGTTTGCTTTCTTAACATCCTTTTTGTTTGACTTGTTCAATCCTGTCCATCTTGGAGTTTTAGCTCAGACTCTCTCTCCTGTTGAATGACTCCCCCTCTGTTTGCTCCTACAGTGATTACATCACTTAAACACCAGTTAGAGAGTATGTTTGCCAGGAACCCCAGGAGATTGTCTTTAGAGGCTGAGGGTTTAATTCCCTTGGGTAAAGAGGGCTTCAGGCAGATATAGTCCGGTGTTCTGCACCGTTGCTGAGATGGCGGTTAATAATGGCTTCGTGATCCAGCTTTTGTGGCCAAACTTTGGGTCTCATACCTTTACGGCTCACACGTCCTTCTTTCCTCAGCTTCTTTACATTGCCAGGGTCCAAATTGTACCTAGAGATAGATACAACTTTATAATGCGAGTATTTCTTCATATTGAGATTTTAGACAATATTTGAATTGATATTGAAGCATCTACTCAGTGTAGGCAGTTGACCTACATCAGCATGAATCAGCAGTCAAAGAGCAGGGCTGATGTAAATGGAAACAAAAGGCAGGCTTCCAGGACTGGGATGTCAGGAGGGTCACGGAGGTCTTGTATATTCCTTCTTCCTGAATCTTCTTTCTCACTCTTCTTACTTCCCCAAGTTCCAGTTTTGGAATTTTATTTTCTTGGTTGGTCTTTTCAAGAGGCGACCATTTGGGTTTTGCTGACCACAATGTTATGCCTTGTAGAGCTTTTCTTGGGAAGACTGACCATCCAGAGCTTCCAGCTGTTCTCAGGCTTTGTGAGGTTTGTCTTGTTTTCTCACATGATACTTCTGTGTGTTAGAACTAGGGTCAGAAGAACCTCATAACTGATATTGAATCTGAGTATCATCGTTTGCAAAGTGCTTTCAGAAGACCTCTCCTGAGCCTTAAATTTTCTGATAAAGGTTAAGAAGATTCCTATCTTTCATTTTGCAAATGAAGAAACCAAAACTTAAAGACGCTGAGATTCTGATCCAAAGTCACACAGCCAGTAAATGAAGGATTGATGTGTTCCATGTCCAAGCTTTTTTCACCATATCACACTTCTCATTCTTAACATCCCCTCAGATAGTGCTAAGCACATTAGAACAACCTGACATTCTTATTGAAAAATGCTAATGCCAAAGCCCTATTCCAATGATTGGCATAATTGGATCCCAGATATCAGTATTTTTTTCATGTCCCCTGTTTATTTGTTTTTAATAATTTTGTTTATTTATTTTTGGCTTCTTCATTGGTTCTTCATTGGTTCTTCACTGCTTCTCAGACTTTTCTCTCTAGTTGCAGAAAGTGGGGGCTATTTTCTAGCTGTGATGTGTGGGCTCCTCACTGCAGTGGCCCCTCTTGCTGTGGCGCTCAGGCTCTAGTGCACGTGGGCTTGGTAGTTGCAGCATCCGAGCTCGGGGCACAGGGTCCATAGTTGTGGCACACAGGCGTAGTTGCTCCACAGCATGGGGGATCTTCCTGGATCAGGGATTGAACCCGTGCCTCTTGCACTGGCAGGCGGATTCTTCCACACTGAGTCACCAGCCAAGTCCTCACGTCCCCTATTCCTAATGTGAGTGCCATTGATCCATAGTCTTTACTTCTATGGCCCTTGGTGAATTGCAAAGAATTGTACAAACTGAGAACAGTGTACTTTTTTTAGTGTCTTCATCTTTGCATTGGTTATCAAAAGCCAGGCTCTGTTAAACTATTGAATCCCCAGACAAGTATGTTTTTTGTTGATACATGAGCTTCAAAATCCAACCCTTCTGTTATTCTAGAAGACAATTTCCAGCTCCGGACTGTGTGCTGCTCCAAACAAAAGGAAAAAAAAAAAAAAAAAAAGGCGGAGGTTATCTCCTTCAACTGGCCAGCTGTTGGTATTTATAAAGCTGTTCGTGCTCCTAGAATTGCTCTACCACGGAAATCATATTTGCTTATAAAAGCTATCACCAGCTGACTTTTATATCTGACCAGCTGTCCAGAAGAAAAATGTTAACTAGTTTACAGCTTATATTTTCTCAGAAGTTTTATGGTAAAAACACATTTTTCCAATAAGTACATTCCTCTCTCTCTGGGTTTCAAGCATAACACTTCAGACGTGATCAGTGGCTTGGACCTGGAATCACACTTGGTTGCTCCTGGCCAATGAGGCCAGTTTGCTAAGCAGCAGCAGTCCTTGAAGCTCAGACGGAACAGACACCAACTGCATTCTCAGATGTCCTCATTTTGAGTAAAAGGGCGGAGTCAGTTTTTCTGTGTGTTTCCCGTAGAAGGTGGGTCTGCTGTGCTGAGAAGGGACAGAGAGGCACTTCCCAGGGTTCCAGTGATTAAGATTTCATCCTTCCACTGCAGGGGGCAAGAAGGGTTCGATCCCTTGTCGGGGAACTAAGATTCCACATGCAATGTGGTATGGCCAAAAAACCTAAAACCAAAAACAAACCCCCACCCAAAACAAAACAAAGCAAAAAGTTACAGGGAAAAGGGAAGACAGGCAAAGTGAAGAGAGACTTCTGTCTTTGAGTCATTAAAACTCAGCTAACCAGAATCTTCAATTAATCAGAACTCCTTTCCATTTCAGTAGGCAAAGATAAACCCTAACCAGACACATTTATTGTAAAAGCAATGAAAAGGAAAAAAAGAAAAAACAACTTTGTGACTATGCTGTAGGTTCTGTTTAGAGTACAGGAATTTGAAATCAGACATGGTCTTTATTCATCTTTGTATGCTTCTCACCTAGTACAGTGCCTAAAGTATATGTGTACTTATATTTGTTTTCAAATTAGTTTATTTTCATTAAATAAGCATACATTCATAGTTTTTTTTAAAGAAAAGCTAAAATGCCTTCAAGTCTTATAATGTAAAACAGAAGACACTTAATTTTTCCCCTTATACCCTAGTTCCAGCCTCTAGAAACTTTGAAATATTTGACTATTGTTTGATATTTTCCTTCTTGTTTCTAAATAATACATCAATGCTGACTTCTTGATTTAAACATTTTAAAAATTATTTATTAACCTGCTCTCAACTTTAGAAATTATCTGTTGACCCACTATGGTAGATGAAGATTTAGTAGTGTGTACCCTCCATATTCTTTAATTGTTTCTTCCTACCCTCCCTTTGAGCATAGTTATGTCACAATTTTGATGAGTCCTCATTTACATTACTTTGTCCATGTAAATATTATTTGCTGCTGAACCAAGGTGGCTCAGTTGGAAAAGAACCCGCCGTCAATGCAGGATACCCAGGTTCAATCCCTCGCTTGAGCAGATCCCCTAGAAGAGTAAATGGTAACCCACTCCAGTATTCTTGCCTTTAGATATCAATGGACAGAGGAGCCTGGTGGGCTACAGTCCATGGGGTCACAAACAGTTGGACACTACTGAGCAACTAACACTTTCACATACTTTACCAAGAAGTATGCTATGACTCTATTTTTTTCTTAAATGTTTTGTTTTCTTTTATAAGTTAATTGCCTGATTGTATGTTATTTATTTTCCTTTGTGCAATTATCTGTACATTTTCAGCAATTTCTTCTTAGTGTAACACAATTCCAATATGCCTCTCATCGCTTCTCGGCCTTTTGGCTAAGATCAAGTGTAGTATCCAATATGCCTCTCAATACTATTTTTCACCTCTATTAATATATTGTGACATGTATCAAATAATCTCTAGTTCCATTTTGATATTTTCCCTTGGAGATCTCTTTCCCTTTTGTTGCTCAATTTTGATGGGCTTTTCTATAGAACTGCCAAATAGCTTTCATCCTTTCTGTAGTTAGAAGCCTCTGAGATGGCCTCTGGAGGGCCTGTCTCCTGGTCTTCATGTTCTTATGTAATATTCTCCCCTTGAGTAGGGGTGGAACTTACTTATTCATGTCTAACAAACAGAGTATGACAGATGATAGGATGTCACATTTTGAAAAAAAAAATGGCCATGCCTTCCACGTTGGAAACTCTTTCTTAGGCACAAGGACTCTCTCTCTTCTTCTTGACACCTTGCTTCTATTTCACGGCTACAATATCCTCTCTTTCCCTCCGAGTTTACTCCAGTTGGTCATTCCAGGTATGGCTGAAGAGCAGAAGTTGTAAGTAAACACTAAGCTCAGACCGTGAACACATTATAAAGCTAAGGGGGAGTTCTGCAGACAGTAGGGAGATAAAATAACTTGAGTCATGTGTTGTCCTTAGCAATCTAAGAGTCATGTATACATAACATGTATAATATGTGCAGTTCTTATGTGCTAAGTTTAGCACGTAAGAGCAGACTTAGCACATAAGTGTTCAAAAGATATTGGAAGAAGAGTAGGAGGAGAGGGAGGAAATCTTTTTAACAGTTCTAATGAGATAATCTTGACTTGAACTAAAGAGTGACATTGGATATAATAGTACAAAGTATCAGAGACCTCTTAGAATCGAGGGAAAACCGTGCTGCTTGATTAGTCTGGCTACTGTTCTCTGATTATCTGTTAACAGAGCCTACTTAATTAGATTGTTAGTTTGTTAAAGGCAGAGTGAAAGTGATGTTGCTCAGTTGTGTCCGACTCTTTGTGACCCTATGGACTATAGCTTACCAGGCTTCTCTGTCCATGGGATTTTCCAGGCAAGAATAGTGTATCGGGCTGCCATTTCCTCTCCCAGGGCATCTTCCTCACCCAGGGATGAAACCTGCATCTCTTGCATCTCCTGCATTGACAGGCAGATTCTTTACCACTGTACCACCTGGGAAGCTCTAATACCATGTATGGTACTATATGTAAAAGCAATCCCTCTCACATTCTAAAGTAGGGTTCTGCCTGGGGTCCTGCAAGCAGGTGACCTCCACATTCGGACAGTTGGGGTCTTTATTCCTGCCCCTGTGTTGTTATATCTTGTTTGTTTTATAGCATTCCACCTCCTTCAACTCTAATTGACTGTGAACTCTTCATAGGGCAGGAGACTGATATTCATTTTAATCTTTCTTCCATGAATTCTGTTCCTCAAGTCCTCATTCCTGTCTCTGATAACCAGAAATGTTATTCTTCACATTGCAGGGGCTCTGTAAAGGTTGTTAAAGTAGATATTCTGAACAAGCAAAACATCCCACCAGAGAGGGCCAGAGAAATTGCTACAGGGGTTTGAAGAGGAAATGTCAAAAGCAATGTAACAGAACAAAGTCAAGAGGTGAATAGGGAGAACCCTAGAATGGATGAGCTGGGAACGTGATTGTAAAGTTTGTCTCTTTGGGGATTCTGAGGCCATTACCTAGCCTCTTTGAGCACAGCACCCTGCTCTTTGTAAAATAAGCATAATAATATCTCTCTTTTTCTAGCTCCTCAGACTACAAGAGTCCGGAATAACATATGTAAAAGCAATCTGAACTCCGTGGAAGTCAGGAGTGACAGATCCAATGCATGGTATTATGATTTTCTTCCTAAAATTTGGCATTTAAAACAATGACTTAAATAACATTATTTGAAGTTAAAAGAAGTAATAGATTTCATTTATGATGGTCTTTTAATTGCCATAACCTAAAGACATATAAAACGTTGGTTCAGATGGTTTTTTATTTCAAGTCGTTGCCTTACTTTATTAGTCAGGAGAGGTTAGGCTTATGCTGTGGTAACAAACAAACCTGAAATCTCAGTGGTTAACACCTCAGTTTATTTCTCACTAAGGCAAGATCTGCAGGAATCCAGGCAACTGTCCAAGGCAGCTGCCAGGGCAGGGATGCAGCATTCCATGCTGATTTGGTCTGGGGCTCCCCAATATCAATGTGAGAACTTCTCTGTGATTACTAGGGCAGGGGGAAGGAGACTAGATCATCACGTGGAGATTTTCACTGACTTGGCCTGGAAATGCCACATCCCACTCTCACCCCTATTTTATTACTAAGAACTAGAATGAAACAGAAACGAAAACCACAATCACAGAAAACTAATTAAATTGATCATATGGACCACAGCCTTGTCTAACCCAGTGAAACTATGAGCCATGCCTTGTAGGGCCACTCAAGATGGATGGGTCATGGTGGAGAGTTCTGACAAAACGTGGTCCACCACAGCCTTGTCTAACTTTACGAAACTATGAGCCATGCCATGTAGGACCATCCAAGATGGACATGTCATGGTGGAGAGGTCTGACAGATTGGGGTCCACTGGAGAAGGAAATGGAGGACTACTTCAGTATTCTTGTCTTAAGAACCCCATGAACAGTACGAAAAGGCAAAAAGATACGACACTGAAAGATGAACTCCCTGGTCGGTAGGTGCCCAATATGCTACTGGAGATCAGTGGAGAAATAACTCCAGAAAGAATGAAGGGATGGAGCCAAAGAAATATCAATACCTAGTTGTGGATGTGATTGATAATGGAAGTAAAGTCTGATACTGTAAAGAACAATATTGCAGAGGAACCTGGAATGTTAGGTCCATGAATCAAGGCAAACTGGAAGTGGTCAAACAGGAGATGGCAAGAGTGAACATCGACGTTTTAGGAATCAGTAAACTAAAATGGACTGGAATGGGTGAATTCAATTCAGATTACCATTATATCTACTACTGTGGGCAAGAATCCCTTAGAAGAAATGGAGTAGCCCTCTTAGTCAACAAAAGAGTCCAAAATGCAGTACTTGGATGCAATCTCAAAAATGACAGAATGATCTTTATTCATTTCCAAGGCAAACCATTCAATAATATCACATTAATCCAAGTCTATGCCTCAACCAGTAATGCTGAAGAAGCTGAAGTTGAATGGTTCTATGAAGATATACAAGACCTTCTAGAACTAACACTCAAAAAAGATGTCCTTTTCATTACAGGGGACTGGAATGCAAAAGTAGGAAGTCAAGAAACACCTAGAGTAACAGGCAAATTTGGCCTTGGAGTACAAAATTAAGCAGGTCAAAGGCTAACAGTTTTGCCAAGAGAACTCACTGGTCATGGCAAACACCCCTTTCCGACAACACAAGAGAAGACCCTACACGTGGACATCACCAGATGGTCAATACTGAAATCAGATTGATTATATTCTTTGCAGCCAAAGATGGAGAAGCTATATATAGTCAGCAAAAACAAGACCAGGAGCTGACCGTGGCTCAGATCATGAACTCCTTATTGCCAAATTCACACTTAAATTGAAGAAAGTAGGGAAAACCACTAGACCATTCAGGTATGACCTAAATCAAATCCCTTATGATTATACAGTGGAAGTGACAAATAGATTCAAGGGATTAGATCTGATAGACAGAGAGCCTGATGAACTGTGGATGGAGGTTCAAAACATTGCACAGGAGGCAGGGATCAAGACCATCCCCAAAGAAGAGAAATGCAAAAAGGCAAAATGGTTGTCTGATGAAGGCTTACAAATAGCTGAGGAAAGAAGAGAAGCTAAAGGCAAAGGAGAAAAGGAAAGATATACCCATTTGAATGCAGAGTTCCAAAGAATAGCAAGGAGAGACAAAAAAGCCTTCTTCAGTGATCTGTGCAAAGAAATAGAGGTAAACAATGGAATGGGAAAGACTAGAGATCTCTTCAAGAAAATCTGAGATACCAAGGGAACATTTCATGCAAAGATGGGCACAATAAAGGATGGAAATGGTATGGACTTGACAGAAGCAGACGATATTAAGAAGAGGTGGCAAGAATATATAGAAGAACTGCACAAAAAAGATTTTAATGTCTCAGATAACCATGATGGTGTGATTGCTCACCTAGACCCAGACATCCTGGTATGTGAAGTCAGGTGGGCCTTAGGAAGCATCACTACGAAAGAAGCTAGTGGATGTGATGGAATTCCAGTTGAGCTATTTCAAATCCAAAAAGATGATGCTGTGAAAGTGCTGCACTCAATATGCCGGCAAATTTAGAAACTCAGCAGTGACCACAGGACTGGAAAAGGTCAGTTTTCATTCCAATCCCAAAGAAAGGCAACGGCAAAGAATGTTCAAACTACTGCACAATAGCACTCATATCACACACTTGCAAAGTAATGCTCAAAATTCTCCAAGCCAACCTTCAACAGTACTTGAACGGTGAACTTCCAGATATTCAAGTTGGATTTAGAAAAGGCAGAGGAACCAGAAAACAAATCACCAACATCCCCTGGATCATCAAAAAAACAAGACAGTTCCAGAAAAACATCTATTTCTGCTTTATTGACAATACAAAGTCTTTGACTGTGTGAATCACAACCCACTGTGGACAATTCTTCAAGAGATGGGACTCCCAGACCACCTTACCTTCAGACCACCTTACAGATTTCCTGAGAAATCTGTCTTTATACAGGTCAAGAAGCATCAGTTAGAACTGGACATGGAACAACAGACTGGTTCCAAATAGCAAAAGGAGTACATCAAAGCTGTATATTGTCACCCTACTTATTTAACTTATATGCAGAGTACATCATGAGAAACACTGGACTGGAAGAAGCATAAGCTGGAATCAAGATTGCCAGGAGAAATAACAATAACCTCAGATACGCAAATGACACTACCCTTATGGCTGAAAGTGAAGAAGAACTAAAGGGCTACTTGATGAAAGTGAAAGAGGAGATTGAAAAAATTGGCTTATAACTCAACATTCAGAAAACTAAGAACATGGCATCGAGTCCCATCCCTTCATGGCATATAGATGGGGAAACAATGAAAACAGTGAGAGACTTTATTTTGGGAGGCTCCAAAATCACTGCAGATGGTGACTGCAGCTATGACATTAAAAGACCCTTCCTCCTTGGAAGAAAAGTTATGACCAACCTAGACAGCATATTGAGGAGGAGAGACATTACTTTGCCAACAAAGGTCCATCTAGTCAAAGCTATGGTTTTTCCAGTCGTCGTGCATGGATGTGAGAGTTGGACTATAAAGAAAGCTGAGCCCTGAAGAATGACGCTTTCAAACTGTGGTATTGGAGAAGACTCTTGAGAGTCCCTTGGAGTGTAAGGGGATCAAATCAGTACATCCTAAAGGAAATCAGTCCTGAATATTCATTGGAAGGACTGATGCTGAAGCTGAAACTCCAATACTTTGGCCACCTGATGAGAAGAGCTGACTCATTGGAAAAGAACCGGATGCTGGGAAAGATTGAGGGCAGGAGGAGAAGGAGGCAACAGAGGAGATGGTTGGATGGCATCACTGACTCGATGGACATAAGTTTGAGTAAGGTCCGGGAGTTGGTGATGGACAGGGAGGCCTGGTGTGCTACAGTCCATGGGTTCGCAAAGAGTAGGCCATGACTGAGCAACTGAACTGAACTGAGACACATGTTACCCTCTCTCCATGAAATGCTAGGAAGTACAGTCTCTTCTATACTGAACTCCAGCTCTAATTCCATACATAATAAGATATAACATTGGCAAAGGTGATGAAGGCGATCCAGCACTGACAAGGCACAGACACTAAGAATTTGTGCCCTGGGCCAGTATTGATGAGTCGGGAGTAGAACCCAGGGCCCCTGACTCCCAGTACTGCATTGGGAATGCACTCCTCCTCCTCCAACAGGCTTCCCCAGGTGCTTTTTTTGGGGGATTAGTATGATATCCCTCTCTCATCACAAAAGTAACTCTGTGATTAAACTAATTCACAAAGACAGGACTAAACAATAGGATAGATAAAGCTAAAACGTTTATTTGCAGAAGAAACTCTCAAAGCCTTTAACATAATATAATATATTGTGGGACTTCCCTGGTGGTCCAGTGTTTAAGATTCTGCACTGCCAATACATGAGGCCAGGGTTTAACCCCTGGTCAGGCAACTATATCCCACTTGCACAACGAGAAGATCCAGTATGCTGGTACTATGACCCGGTGTAGCCAAATAAATAAATAGATAAATAAAAATAAATAGTAAAATAATAAATACATTGTGAATCTTACATTAGCTGAGTATTCAGAAATGACTGACCATTTTTGAACAAGGAATCATCCCCTCTCCCCAGTATTTATTTTCTTCAAAGTACCTTGTAAGTGAAGATCACACTTTAGAAAACACTACATTATCATGTAATGTTAATCTTTGGAAATTAGCATCATCCATATAGGTTAATTGATTTTTTTTCTCTCCAGCCCTCCTTAGGCCTCCATTTCTACCATATCTTGATTTCTACTACATCCTAGCCTACTGATATACATTGCTATTCTTGCATTCATATATATCTCCATTTATATAATGAATATTGAGTGAGCATACATTCTATGCTGGGTCTGATATTGATGTTGGATCTTTAAAGGTGAACAAGATGTAATCTCTGTTTTTATATTATTCATGGACTAAAATGAGAGACAGATTCCAATTGAATCATAAAAGAAAATATTCTAAATGCTATCATAGACATAAGAATGATATTCTGTGAGTACAAAAATAGATGTGACCAAATTCTGCTCTTTCTAGTGAACAAAACTAAGAGATTTTCACAGGACTATTAAGTCTCTCCCATCCTTTATTTGAATAAGTGATATCCTGGATTTCAGTGCTGGGCTTTATACTCTAATACAAGTTATCCCGTATCTTGCCCACTCTGGCCTACTGGGATAACTGGACCATATCTTTTGGGAGCTTGAGTTAGTAACACGTGTGGTAGCTTTCCTTTCCTGCTCCTGCCATTGCAGATCTGATAGACGTCCTTGTGCATTTTCATGCAAGTCCCTAATAACAACTTCTCTCAAAGCAGGGCCAATGGCCCATATCAAGAACTTCTCCCAGTATTAGAAAATTTCATGCTACTAGAGAATTTTCTTTCAACCTTAAACCAACTTGAGTCTGAGTGAAAGTTCTAGGGGGAAAAAAAAACAGGACCCATTTAAACTGTTCTAAATGGGCCACAGCTTTCCAAATAATCTTCTTAGAGAAATTTGCATCAAGAAGAGAGAACTTTGAAAGTTGTTACTGATCCTTATTTTCTTCTCTACATCTTCATTTCTAAATGTTAACTGAGGTCCTAGTAGGGTGTCAGATGTGATGATAAGCATCATAGGGACCCTGGACTCAGTCCTCATACAGTGACCTTCTAAATCCAGTACTCTTACCCTTATGTTACACATAAAGAAATTGAGAAAATGAGAATTTACATGTCTTGCCCAGAGACTCACATGCCAGTAGGTCGATGCGTTGATACTAAATTTGAGTTTTTCAAATTCCCAGATCCAAAAAGTTTTTATTTATAGTATACCATGCCTTATGCTGCGGTTTCACAAGTCTCTGAATGCACGTAGGCCAACTGTTTTATTGACACATGAATCCTCTTGCCTTATTACATGCCAGGTCACTTTCAATTATCTCTGGGAGACCACAGGGATATGTTACATATACTCTGCTCCAGTGGTTCCTAAACCTATCATCATGATCTGGGAAGATTTAAAAAATCAGAATTCTAAATGTGTGCCCCATGTTTAGAAAATTTTTATTCTACAGGTCTAGAGTTAAGGACTAAGAAACTATATTTTTAAGAAAGTATCCAAATGATCTAATGACCAGTCAGGTTTTGTAACATTGTTTGTTTATTTTTCTTTTCACATGTCATCATATATTGGGATTGCAGATTGAGACCCAAGTGGAGAAAAAATGATAAGCAAAGCTTCCTGTGATAATAAAGTTTAGAAAATTAAATGAAACTTTTAACCCATTCTCAGTGGTCCCTTTTCCATCTTCTCTCCTGGGAAGTACTGTCCAGGAATCAAAGAACTAGACTTGGGCCCTTTCTCCTTGCTTATCTACTCATGCTCAGTCGTTCAGTCATGTCTGACTCTTTGCAACCCTAGCCCAACAGGCTCCTCTGTCCATGAGATTTTACAGGCAAGAATACTAGAGTGGGTTGCCATTTCCTCCTTATCTACTAAAGAAGACTAAAAAGGATAAATCATGATGACTATACCACCACAGTACTTTTGTATTATGCACACACCACCCCACTTCTCCCAGTCTAGTCTAAGCCACCAACCATCTCACCATGGGGCTTCAGTAATAACCTTCTAACTTGGTCTCTCTGCTTCTACTTTCATCCTTCGTACCAGCCACACTGACCTTCTTGCTCTCTTTTGAACAAGCCAAATTTATTTAGGCCTCATCATTTCTACACTTGAAATCTCTGGGTGAAATAATTTTAGGATAATTCATTTGTGCTTATTTTCTTCATATTTTTGAAACTTCTCCCTCTCCACCTTGCTTCTCTCACTTCAGGTGGATAATCTGTCTTCAAATGCCTTGCTTCAGGTATTTTCAGAGAGTAGAAAAGACAGTTTTAAGGTTATATAGCTTTTCTAATTTTGTAGAAAGCTAAAGTCCATTGAAGAAATTATGCTAGGTATTTTGGAGGCAGAGGAAAAAGCACAGTCATCTCTCATGGGCATCATATCTAAGAAGACATACTGCTCCATGGGAAGTTCAGAAATGTTGGTGAGACTCAAGAGCCAAGAGTGAGACAAGCCTCTGAGTACATGATTGAGAAGTGGTAGCAGAAATGTCATATTTAAAAAAAAAAACCACAAGCTATGTCAATGTCTTTGTATGTTGTGACCATGGTAGTTTGGAGATTAAAATATTTCATCTCTCATTTTGGGGATATTTACCCTATAAATATCCAAGATCCTACATACCTTGGTATGGGGAGTGTTTCCCAAAATGATAGATAAAGTAGTACACAGCCTGTGTAATATAAATGGAGCAAATTGGCAATGGATATCGATAATTGAGGAATAGTTGGATGTAGAATTAATTTAATTTTTAGAACATAAAGTCACTCTTTTTACACACTTTGAGTTTGTCACCAGTGGTATGTGTCATAGGAGCGAGACAGGAATATTGATGAATGGCATCCAACTTAGCAGCCAGAGTCAGGTTGGTTGTTACCAAAGATATTCTGGGGAAATGATCCAGAGAGATTCATATGCAATACTATTCTGTCTGTTAATATGGCTGTTAAACAGTCCATAAGTTTAGGCAAATTGGAGTAAATTCTTGATTATGTACTACTTCTAGCTTTAAATATTGTTGGAAAGGCTTTATCTGTTGTTTTATTTGAGTGATATAACCACAGTCAAATGTAATAAACTGTTCTACTGTAATCAGTGGAAACACATTTCACGTTTTCTCATCTTCAGCAGGAGGTTGTGATCCCCTTGAGTGCAAGTCTCCAGAGTTTTACATTTTAATTTATTTTTGCACTGCAAAGTACAGTGCCTGACACCAGTGGGTGATTGGCAAGACTGCAAAAGGAGAGAAGTAATCAATATTAATAGGGGAGGAGGGGAGAGAGATAGAAGAAAGAGCTGCAGGTGATGTAAGAGGATGATAGTAGAAAAAGAAAGGGAGGGAAAAGTACAGATAGAGGCAAAAAGAAAGAGAAGAGGAAGAAACATGTGCATTTGCCAAGGAGAAGGAAACAGGGAACAGACTAAAGTGGTTAATCCATTTCTTCCCATTTCCCCATCAGATCAGAACATATTGTGGTACCCAGGAACCGTCAACTTACACATAACCTTCAACTTACACCTTTCTTGGATAGAGTGACCGTACTTAGCAGTTTCACAAAACTTGGCGATCCACCAGTTGTTCTTCATTGATAAATTTGGAGCTTTCAGGAGTAAAAAGTCCAAGTGTTTTTCTTCCTTCTCTTCTGACTGTTTTAATATTGGACAAGGTCGTGTTATGTTCAGGAAGATAGAACTTAAGCTTTCATGCTTCTCACAGAGAGCTGAGCTGCAGGTGTTTCAACTGGAAGCATCTTCCATTGATGTTATTACCATCATTGAAGTGGATTAAAAATATGGCAGATTTTCTCCTCCTGTAAATGTGAAAGTAAGCTGTTCTTGTTGCTTTCTAGGAAGAGTGCCTTTATTCTAAACACATCATTGATTTTTATTTCTCCAGCATAAGTCCAACAAATAGTACCTTGTTTACTTTTATCTTTTCATTGTCATCACCCGTGACAGCAAGAAATCTCAAGAAATTGTGCTGCTCAAGCTGCTGCTGGCGTGCTAAGGGACATGACCATTGCCAATCACTGGCAAACTCACTATGGAAACAAGAGGAGAAAAGATAGGTATTTACTGGAAAAATGAAGAATAGCCAGAAACTGCCATTGGCCAGATGTGCTCAGTAGTGTCTTGGAAATGAAATATGTACCACTTATATAGCTCGTGCATGTTAGCGCATTAAGTTTCCTTAGAAATGAACAGCAGTGCTTTTTAGGTTAGGCTCCCTTACAAAAGCTTCTCCTCTGTATAAAGGATTTTTCTGAGTTAACATTGTTCATTTCAGGCCCAAGACTGAAAATTGTTAAATTTTGCTATCCAAAAATTATTCTCTACTCCTTTGCCTTGTGACACAGGGAATACTGAACTTGTAATCATTTTTCTGATAAGTAAGGATCAGTCCTTGGGCCTCCATTTCTGTGTTTGACGGTGATAAAACCTCGTGCTGCACTGCACTTTTCTGTCTTTTTCTTCTATGTTAAACAATAAACAGTCATTTTCAAATGTCTCTCTCTCTGAATCTCTCTCTCCCTCAGACTTTTCTATTCTATTCTATAAACCTTTCAAGGCATATGGTTTTGGTGCTTGAGTTTTGCAATGGCTATTTCATGAGATAAGTGAGGAGCCTATTTTGCTTAAAAGCATATTTGGAGGATTAAATTTGCTAGAAATATGGCCTGAGGAAAATGGAACATTACTTTATCAAAATTCACATATTACTTCTTCACCACTGCAAAAAACTCTCCAAATAGCCATTTCTTGCTTTTAATCACATGGGTTTTTTGTAGTATAAACTACTCATTGAGCTACTTTTGTAACTTTCTGCCAAATTACTGTTTTTTGCTGATACAAACTATTCATCCCAGAAAAAAAACGGTGGTCAGGTCCTGAGTGACTCTGTGTGTGTGTAAGGGGAGTTTGTTTCTCAATCTATTCTACTTTATTTTTTTTTTCTAAAGCAAGCTTTGGACAAATAAATTGAAGTATGGGATATTTTTGACTTCTTTTTTAAGGCCACCATTCAGAAATAACATGCAATAGAACCAGCATTGCTTTTGTGTTAAGTATGGCATAAATGCCTTCTATACACCAATTACAGACATTCTGGCAACCAAGGCTGATGTTTAGCAGGAAGAGACTGAAATTACATCCATTGCAAGCTGAATTTGTCATTCATCATCAGTTATCAGTGACTTTATCCTGAGACTCAGTTGATTCTGTACCACAAACACAAATAATTATAGTTATAGAATTCATAGGATTACCATGTTTGCAGTCTCTTAGCATCAGCTTTTAAATATTAATATGTTGGCTATGTCTAAACAGTAGTTTAAAAAATATCTTCTTGTGTTTCAAGTGTCTCACATGACATTCCCTGCTCAGCTGTGCTGCAGCAGAACAAGATACTCAGCTGCCATGAGTGTTTTCAGTGTAAGGCTGATATACCTTGGCTCCAATTTGACCAAATTCAGCTCCTTCCAGAACACACTATGACAAATTGAAGAGAGTCTATAATCAGTAGAGGATTTTTGTGGCTTGCAAATGCACCCCAAGTTGCCAATAATGAATATTCCATAAGCAAGAAGCCTTTTTTTACTTCCAAATGCTATTAGGGAAGCAAAGATTTCTGTCAAAAATACTTATTTTGCTAAATATTTTTGAACTTAGCAAATGGCTTTAGAGATTCAGCAGAAAGACTCCAAGCATGAGTGCTATTTACATCCAAAGTGGGATTTTCATGTACAAGTTGACTTCAAACGAAACCTCTAAAAACCATATACTCATCTTCCAAAGAGGATGAGAAATTCAATCATATTTTCCAAAGGCTCAATCTCTAGGTCCAATCAATTTTGTTTGTATTACTGGAAGATTTCTATTTATAAAAGATTGGAAGTGTTCCACCAACAGTTAGGAAATAAATTGTTCACTGTTTGGAAGATGATTGACTTTTTCAGGTGGCTCGATGATTTTGTATGCTTTGGGGTTTTGCTGAAAAAAAAAAAAAAATGGAACTGCATTAAGCAATTTGATTCCAAACAGATATGTTTGGAACATTTTAGAGCTGAAGGGGCCTTTGAGAATATCTAGTTAAGAGGCATGCTTTTAAAGATGAGAAAACCAAAGCCCAGACATGAAAAAACGTATCTGTAAAAGATTTATGCTATAAATTAGGTTGATCTAACTCTTCTGAATTTTAGTCCCTGAAGTATTCCATCACACTGATGTATCATCATTTTTTTCCACATTTTTAACCAGTTAGTTATTTAGGACATGCTATATATGAGGCACTATGGAATGTTCTGAAGATACAAAGATGTAGAAAAGAATTTCTGTATTCAGGAAGCTAAATAAAGCAGTAAAGGCAAACGACACCTGCAAAAACAAGAACATACTTTAAACAAAAGTTGTTGCAATCAATGTACTATAAGAATACAGAGTAAACGGTGAATATCTTGATAGGGGAGGAAAGAGGGGCTGATAAAGAGCCAGAAAGAGGGTTCAAAAAAACAAGCCTTGAAGCCTCATTAGGGTGAAGGCGAGAGGAAAGCAGGTGCCAAGAATATGATACATTTGAAGGACACCAAGTAGTTTAGTATACAATGGAATCAAAAGGAGATGAAGCTGATGTGACAGACAGAGGTCAGATCATGAAAGGCTATCTATATTATGTAATGATTTGAACATCACCACTAAATTGGAGGAAGATATGGAAAGTTTAAGCCAGGGCATGATCTGATATTAATATTATTTGCAATTTAGAATTATAGAAATATCAAGGTAGAGATTATATCAGAATAAAAAGACCAGAGGCAAGGAGAACACATTGGAAGCAATAGCAGCAGGGGGTCAAGAAGCAATGATGGTTTGAACATCATGATGATGACGATGAAGAGAAGAGAAGTGGAGGGATGGGTTAGACAAGTCTTCATAACTAATTGGAGGTGTGCAGTCAAGGAAGAAGAACTGAAGATAATTCTCAGATTTCTGTCTCAGGCCCCTGGTGGATTAGTATCTTTTATCATGATGGGAAAGTTCAAAGAGAGAAATTGGTTTGTGATGGGAATTTAGGGCATGCTGAGTTTGAGATGACACAGTGTACCTTGATGGAATCATCCAGTGTATCTATGGTTCTAAAGGTCTGCACTAGAGTCAAAGACTGAGGAGTGAGTAAGTCTCCTAACTGTAATAGCTACACAAGAAGTTCTGCCATAATAGAATTTGACAGAACTAGCAAGTTATGATTTCACCTAAGTTATGAAGAAACTTTTTTTGCACTTCCTTGTTCTTTATTCATTCCTTTTCTTCTTCCATTTATTTTGTCTTTAAACAATTACTTTGACTCTGGAGCTATCAGCTTGAATTTTGAGTAATAGTTCTTACAATGTCCCAACTTTGAAAATTTTTTCAAGTTCTGTATGGTGTGTGAAAGTTAGGTTTCTCTTATGTAAAAAGGCAATGATCTTTCACAGGGTTGATAAACTCTAAAATAAAGAAATGAATGTGAAGGGGTTTTAAATAGGAGACATAAGCCTTGTTAGACTCACAATAGTACAAAATCATCAGAACTAACAGAAACCATTAAGATCATCTTTTCCAACCTTCTTGTTCACAGTAACGGCCCAACTGATATGTCTTCATGGCCTTGGCCAGGGCTGGGATTAGAATCATTGGCCTGACTCCCAATTTAAATCTCCTTTGAGGTTGGTAAGCTTTACAAATGATATCCTTTCATCGCTATCCAGTAGGCAAAGTAACTCAGAATTTGACATTTCATTTCTGGATATCTGATAGAGAGATCTGAAATATGTTATATTGAACTGAAGAATCACTAGGACTAGTAATATGCAAAAAAGATTTATAGCTTGTGAAAGGTAGATACGGAAGCCTTTGTATTATTCTGGTGATAAAAAAGCCATGGCTACAAAGAGATTTCATAACCAGAGGCTACAACAGTGCATGTATGCAGACTTGTGCGTATACGCAAACAAACGCACAGAGTATGTACTGCTGTCTTCACTGTGTTGGCCACTAT
The DNA here is from genome assembly GCF_033118175.1 of Dama dama. Classification (NCBI taxonomy): domain Eukaryota; kingdom Metazoa; phylum Chordata; class Mammalia; order Artiodactyla; family Cervidae; genus Dama; species Dama dama. The sequence goes on along the minus strand of NC_083681.1, from coordinate 56,705,609 downwards.
CCTTGGTAAGGTCTTTAATATCTTCCTTTTGGATTACTGCCATTTCCCATTATTTTTTCTTCCTATTTGTGATTCTCTCCTAGTGTCCAATGTGCTACATTAATTTCAAGACAGTTTTTCTTTTAGTAATTTCAGTTTACCACTCAGTAACTTGCTAGATCTTAGTCAAGTCATTTTAACTCTTGAAACCACAGTTTATTCTTCTTTAAAATGTGACTAATAACACTTAACCTCACAGAGTTGTAAGAAGTGAAGATCAAGTACATGAAAGACCATCACAGGTATAAGTCACTATATAAACATCTAGACATTTTATTCTTAAATATTCTATCATGTCATTTCCATAAAATTAAAATTTTTTTTTCTACAGCATTAAGATTCAAGTCATCCTATTAGTTTTTGAAAGCCAACTTTTCCAATTCCAGAAGAGCTTCCTGATGCTCTGTTCATGATCCTTTCTGATTCAATGCAGCTGCTCATTATGCTCTGGTAGTTGACCCTATGAAGGCTGTGCCCCTATTGCTATGATAACTTATATTTTAAAAAATATTCTCCTTTTATCTTTAACTACCTGCCCCTTCCATTGTGTCCACTGATAGTGCAATTCCTCAAATGTCGCTATTAACTCTCTAAACTTTTTCCACTTCTACCCTTTCCATAGCGTTTGACATGGTTACTCACTTGTTCCTTCCTGAGGGACCTTTCTTATTTGAAATCTAGGACACTGCTGTCTCTTGGTTCTTATGATTCAGTCACTGCTGCTTCTTAATCTCTGTTGTGAGGTCCTGCTAATCTTCTTGTGTAAACAATGGAGCATCTCAGAGCTCAACATCTTCCTTATCTCATGCCCTCCTGAGGTGAACTCATTCTGTTCCATAACATTAATTATCTTTTATAATTAACTTATAAGGGCTTCCCTGGTGGCTCACTGGTAAAGAATTCCCCTTGCAATGCGGGATAGCTGGGTTTGATCCCTGGGTTGTGAAGACACTTATAAATCCTATATTTACCTTCAGCCCCAACTTGTCCTTTAAATTCAAGACTCACCTATTCACTTTCCTTCTGAACATCCACATTTAGATGTCTGACAGTGATCTCAAACTTAACATGTCTAAAACCTAAATTTTAATTCTTTTATTTTGACCCTGGCACACAACATGTGGGATATTACTTTCTCAAGCAAGGATTGAACCCATGCCCCCTGCACTGGCAGCACAGAGTGCCAATGACTGGACCACCAGGGGAGTCCCCTTAACTTTTAATTTTTGTTTCCTCCAAACCTGTTCCTTTTTCAGACATCCTCATCTCAATAATTGAAACGCCATCCCTTCACTTCATCTAGTCAAAATTGCTTGAAACCATCTTAGACTTCTCTCATCTTTTATATACCATATGAAGTCTGTATTAGTTTCACGAGGCTGCTGTTAAAAAATTACCTCAAACTTAGTATCTGAAGACAACAGAAATTTATTCTTTCATAGTCCTGGAGACCAGATGTCCAAAACTGTTTCAGTTCAGTTCAGTCACTCAGTCATGTCCAACTCTTTGTGACCCCATGGACTGGACTGGAGCACTCCAGGCTTCCTGCCTATCACCAACTCCCAGAGCTTACTCAAACTCCAGTCCATCGAGTTGGTGATGGCATCCAACCATTTCATCCTCTATTGTTCTCTTCTCCTCCCACCCTCAATCTTTCCCAGCATCAGGGTCTTTTCCAATGAGTCAGTTCTTCATATCAGGTGGCCAAAGTATTGGAGTTTCAGCTTCGGCATCAGTCCTTCCAATGAATATTCAGGAATGATTTCCTTTAAGATTGACTGGTTTGATCTCCTTGCACTCCAAGGGACTCTCAAGAGTCTGCTCCAACACCATAGTTCAAAAACATCAATTCTTCAGGGCTCAGCTTTCTTTATAGTCCATCCAACTCTCACATCCATGCATGACTACTGGAAAAACCATAGCTTTGACTAGATGGACATGTGTTGGCAAAGTAATGTCTCTGCTTTTCAGTATGCTGTCTAGGTTGGTGGTCATAGGTTTTCTTCCAAGGTGCAAGTGTCTTTTAATTTCATGGCTGCAGTCACCATATGCAGTGATTTTGGAGTTCAAGAAAATAAAGTCTCTCACTGTTTCCATTGTTTTCCCATTGATTTACCATGAAGTGATGGGACAAGATGCCATGATCTTACTTTTCTGAATGTTGAGTTTTAAGCCAGCTTTTTCACTCTCCTTTTTCACTTTCAGCAAGAGGCTCTTTAGTTCTTCTTCACTTTCTTCCATAAGGGTGGTGTCATCTGCATATCTGAGGTTACTGATATTTCTCCCGGCAATCTTGATTCCAGCTTGTGCTTCTTCCAGCCCAGTATTACTCATGATGTACTCTGCATATAACTTAAATAAGCAGAGTGACAATATACAGCCTTGATATACTCCTTTTCCTATTTGGATCCAGACTGTTAGTCCATGTCCAGTTCTAACTATTGCTTCCTGACCTGCATATAGGTTTCTCAAGGGGTGGATCAGGCGGTCTGGTATTCCCATCTCTTTTAGAACTTTCCAGAGGTTATTGTGATCCACATAGTCAAAGGCTTTGGCATAGTCAATAAAACAGAAATAGATGTTTTTCTGGAACTCTCTTGCTTTTTCAATGATCCAGCAGATTTTGGCAATTTGATCTCTGGTCCCTCTGCCTTTTCTAAAACAAGCTGGAACATCTGGAAGTTCACAGTTCACATATTGCTGAAGCCTGGCTTGGAGAATTTTGAGCATTACTTTACTACTGTGTGAGATGAGTGCAGTCATGTAGTAGTTTGAGCATTCTTTGGGATTGCCTTTCTTAGGGATTGGAATGAAAACTGACCTTTTCTAGTTCTGTGGCCACTGCTAAGTTTTCTAAATTTGCTGGCATATTGAGTGCAGCACTCTCACAGCATCATCTTTCAGGATGTGAAATAGTTCAACTGGAATTCCATCACCTCCACTAGCTTTGTTTGTAGTGATGCTTTCTAAGGCCCACCTGACTTCACATTAAAGGATGTCTGGCTCTAGGTGAGTGATCACACCATCGTGATTATCTGGGTCATGAAGACCTTTTTTGTACAGTTCTTCTGTGTATTCTTGCCACCTCTTCTTCTGCTTCTGTTAGGTTCACACCATTTCTGTCCTTAATGGAACCCATCTTTGCATGAAATGTTCCCTTGGTATCTCTAATTTTCTTGAAGAGATCTCTAGTCTTTCCCATTCTGTTGTTTTCCTCTGTTTCTTTGCATTGATCGCTGAGGAAGGCTTTCTTATCTCTCCTGGCTATTCTTTGGAACTCTGCATTCAAATGGGAATATCTTTCCTTTTCTCGTTTGCTTTTCACTTCTCTTCTTTTCACAGCTATTTGTAAGGCCTCCTCAGACAGCTATTTTGCTTTTTTGCATTTCTTTTCCATGGGAATGGTCTTGATCCCTGTCTCCTGTACAATGTCATGAACCTCCACCCATAGTTCATCAGGCACTCTGTCTATCAGATCTAGTCCCTTAAATCTATTTCTCACTTCCACTGTATAGTCATAAGGGATTTGGTTTAGGTCATACTTGAATGGTCTAGTGGTTTTCCCTACTTTCTTCAATTTAAGTCTGAATTTGGCAATAAGGAGTTCAGGATCTGAGCCACAGTCAGCTCCCAGTCTTGTTTTTGTTGACTGTATAGAGCTTCTCCATCTTTGGCTGCAAAGAATGTAATCAATCTGATTTCAGTGTGGATCATCTGGTGATATCCATGTGTAGAGTCTTCTCCTGTTTTGTTGGAAGAGGGTGTGTGCTATGACCAGCGTGTTCTCTCGGCAAAACTCTATTAGCCTTTGCCCTGCTTCATCCGTACTCCAAGGTCAAATTTGCCTGTTACTCTAGGTGTTTCTTGACTTCCTACTTTTACATTGCAGTCCCCTATAATGGAAAGGACATCTTTTTTGGGTGTTAGTTCTAAAAGGTCTTGTACGTCTTTATAGAACCATTCAACTTCAGCTTCTTCAGCGTTACTGGTTGGGGCATAGGCTTGGATTACCGTGATACTGAATGGTTTGCCATGGAAACGAAGAGAGATCATTCTGTTATTTTTGAGATTGCATCCAAGTACTGCATTTCAGACTCTTGTGTTGACCGTGTTGGCTACTCCATTTCTTCTAAGGGATTCTTGCCCACTGTAGTAGATATAATGGTCATCTGAGTTAAATTCACCCATTTTAGCCCATTTTAGTTCACTGATTCCTAGAATGTGGACATTCACTCTTGCCGTCTCCTGTTTGACCACTTCCAATTTGCCTTGATTCATGGACCTAACTTTCCATGTTCCTATGCAATATTGCTCTTTACAGCATCGGATCTTGCTTCTATCACCAGTCACATCCACAACTGGGTATTGTTTTTGTTTTGGCTCCATCCCTTCATTCTTTCTGGAGCTATTTCTCCACTGATCTCCAGTAGCATATTGGGCACCTACCGACCTGGGGAGTTCCTCTTTCAGTATCCTATCATTTTGCCTTTTAACTGAGCCCAAGTCAAGAATTCGGCAATTCTAGGCTAGATCAAATTTGTTCCTTGCCTCTTCCAGTGTCTGGTAGCTCCTGGCGCCCCCTGACTTGTGGCCACAGCCCTCAGAGTCCCAGAGTCTCTGCCTCATGGTTACATCGCTACCTCTTCTTTTTTATGCTTATGGAAACTCCCTCAACCTCTTATCACATTTATGATTGCACTTCAGGCCCACCTGGGTAATTCAGGATTATCACCTTATCTCAAAGTCTTTAACTTAATTATACCTGTGTTACTTGCTCATTCCGACTCTTGGTGACCCCAAGGACTGTAACCCGCCAGGCTCCTCTGTCCATAGAATTCTCCAGGCAAGAATACTGGAGTGTGTTGCCATTTCCTTCTCCAGGGGATCTTCCTGACCCAGAGATCGAACCTAGGTCTCCTGCATTGCAGGCAGATTCTTTATCATCTGAGCCACCAGAAAAGCCCGTATGAATCAGATATCACAATACAAAACTCACTAGTTGTAAACAACAGTTGGAATTAGATTTTAAAAGGCTTTGTTCCCTTTTATTTTTTTTTCTTTTGGTTTCAGGAATTAGTGATAAGATATTCTAGATAGGTAATCCAGAGAGCTCTTTTAAAGGTATAGGAGGAGTTATTTCCTCAGGGCAAGAGTTCTTAAAGAGATAATTTTTTTCTTGACACTTTCTCTGGAGTTTAAAGAATATTGTGACCACATGGTCAAAAATCGTGTTTTTTGGTGGTCATAGTTTTGCAGCCAAAATTTAGACGAAATAGTGCTCAAATTGGCCCGGAGAACACGGGCAGATTGTCCCTCTGGGGAAGTGGGGGTCTTAGTTTGACCAGCCCCAGGCTCTTGATTACAGGAGGAAGTTCTAGACATAAGGGTACTTTAATTCATTTTCTTATCCTATGTCAATAAACATCTAATATTTTAGGCCATTTTTCTTGTCATTGGATCATAGCTATAGACTGACCAGTCAAAAAAATAGGTTTTTTCCCCCTAGGGTTTCCCAGGTGAGGTGTGGAGCCTTAGAGTGAGCAATTCCCATGTTAGCTCAAGCAGTTTGTACCAGATATCTGTGTGCTCAAACCAAACCAACAAAACCAAACTGAACTAAAACTTCACCAGCCAGGAGTCACACTCCAAATGAAACAAAAGGCCTAGAGAGATGCCCAGAAATCAAAGCTGAGTGGCAAGAGTGCTCCAAAAAGATGGTAAAACGATACCCAGAAATCAAAAGCCAAATGTCACTGTGGACTAAAAAAGATGTACAACTTGAGAGTTGAAAATTAAGTTTTATTTGGGGCAAATGAAGACTGAAACCCGGGAGGCAGTATCTCAGATACCAATATATAAGGTTTTGGTGAAGGGGGAGTTCAATACCATGAAGCACTCATTTTACAAAAGGTTTTTTATTATCCATGAGGATCTGATGTCACCATGAAGTGGTTTAATGCTTCTGTAGCTATGTGGAGATGTAAGGAATGAGATCATAAAATCTGTTCCTGAAAACATCCAACTATCTAAAGACCTGTCCCACCAGATTCCCTGGGGCACAGAGTGCCTTACTCCACCCTGAACTCCCTCAGGGGTTGTTGAAGGTCAATAGCTATAGCAGCGTGGGGTTCAATCTCCATACTGGCAGATGGCAAATGCCTTTGTTCAGTCGTTGGCAATGTTCTTGGTAAGTGCCAATTTGTAGTTGACAGCATAAATGCCAAATGTGGCTTCCCAGTTCCATTAGACCTGTGACCTGGCAGAGTCAGTGCTAGCAGCCTTTTTAGTTCTGATGTAGTTTCAAGCAGTTTCTTGTTGATGTCCTGTGAAGAAGACACTCTATCATTTCCTCTCTTAGAAGCATCTAGATAACAGTCAAATTAAGCATGGCCAGGGTTTTCTGATTGTATGCACAAAAGTATCAATTTTAGAATATCAAAAGAACCCTGATTTGGCCATTTTAGGTTGAGATCTCTTTTAGTATGATTTCTCCAATTAACTAGGTACTTGCAAGTATGAACTCCGTACGTATTGTACATGAATCTGGCTGCAGTGTTAGTCAGAGGCTGGCTTTCTGACACCCTTTTGTTTCTGTTTTTGAGAGATTTTGTTTCCCATTTTAAGCTCAATTTGTTAGGGATAAAAATCACTAGTGAACTTGTGTAGTGGGTCCATGTGCTGCTTTTGAGCTTAACTCCTCCAGGAGTCACCCCAGAGCTGTTTCAGCATGTCTTAAGTGTCTCAGATTTTGCCTCCAGCAATCTAAGACCACTGTGGCTGTTCAGGTCACTGAATGGCCAGTTCTAATGTGTGACCCCCAGATAAACAAGTATTTTAATTAATGAGTGGGTTTCCCTATGGGACCACCGCACAGTATGAGGACTAGGCCTCCACCACTCCCATAAGTTTCTCAGTCACTTGAGAAAAGCGAGACTGGCCAGGAGGCGTTTTTCCCTTTTCTTCAGAGCAAAGTTCTCATATAATCTCAAACTTTTCTACTGACAAATTTTATAATGGCAGTCAAATTGAGGAAAGTGTCAGATCAGCCTCTTATTTAACCACTCAGCCAAGACCATTTAGTCCCCTACAACAGAGTGACCTTGGCATCTTTCAGCTGAGCCCCAGGTATTTCTCAACTTTTTCCCAATCGAGCCCCCTTACCCATAACTTTTCACTGGGTAGGCAGTTTCCCTGGCATCTTTCAGCCAGCCTCCCCACCCAGCATCTTTTGACTGGGTTGGAATTTTTATCTTTCAACCAAGCCCTACACAGGGTCTAGACCATGAGGAGTATGCCCCAGATGTTTCACCCGCCCTCTCTCCCCCCAGTACCTTTCCTACTGGGAGGAGGCAGGTAACCTGTTCCATCACCAAATAAAACTCAGAATCTCAACCAATAATTATACAGACCCTTTTTCCAAAAAAGGTAACACATCTGGGAACCAGAGACTAGGATCTGATATTTTGGGGTGGTTATTATTCAGCCTACTACAATATCCATCAACAAATTCTGACAGCTCTATCTTCAAAATATGTCCAGAATCTAATCATTTTTCACCATTTCCACGGTCATTACCCAAGTGCACTACCTCTCAGGTGGATGATCATTTAACCGGTCTTCCTGCTAGAGTTTACCCTCTTCAGTTAATTGTCAAAGCAGCAGCCAGGAGAATCCTTTAAAAAGTTCAATCAGTTATGTTTGAAGTTATGTTTCTGTTCATAACATTCTAAGAATTTCCACTTTCCTCAGAATAAGATTCAAAGTTTTAACCAGGCTTTACCAGGTTCTGTTTAATCTGGTTTCCGATCACCTTGTTGACACATCTTTTATTATTAATTCTTTTCTAGGTTACTCAGTGAAAGACATGCTGGTCTTCTTGAACTCTTCAGACATCGTCCCACTTCAGGCATTTTGTCTTGAGGGGAAGGTTCCTCCTCAAGTCATCTTCATGATTTCCTCCTTCAGTTTATTCAAGTTCTTGCTCAAGTAGTTAGTGTATTTTCATGGCAATTTTGCCTAACCACTCAGTATGAAAAGCAACTCTTTTCCCTCCATCACTTTCAATCCCTAAATGTGCTTAATTTTTTTCTCTTTAAATTGCTTGTCACTTGTAGTACACATATGTTTATTTATTAAGATTTTTTCCATAAGATGGTACAGAAAAACCCAAATGAGTTTTTGGCCAACACAATATTTCCTGCCATCCTTACACAATACTATGTAAGATGTATGTCAGTTCTTGTTGCTCAATTGGCATATGGTCAGCACTCATATTTTTTAAAAGGTCCTAGAAGACACTATGGATGCAACTGCAATATATAAAATAAGATAGTAAGTATACCGTGATGAAAATGATGAACAGAATTTATTTCCTTTTTAAATGTATACAAAGCCATAAGCTCTGCATATTTAACAGAATGCTGACCTGATGTTCTTTTGTGTTAGTGTTGACTGATAACCAAAGTCTGAGAACAAGAAATTCTAAGTGTCCTCACATTCCTGAGTGAGGTGTTGATTACTTATGCAGATCTGCAAAGGTAATAGTTGCGAATCAGCTTTGTGATTCTCAGTTCAACAAATTTCTCAGTAATATTTCAAAATTGGAAGTTGGGAGAGGCATTTTATAGAGATCATCTCTATGGAGACAGTTATTGGACTTGAGTAAAGTTCTACTTCACCCAACCCAATCCCATGCCTTCCAAATGAAGTTGAAGTGATGTGAGAATGGCTTCAAACGAACCATGCATGGGGTGTGACTGCAAATCCTTCAGTCTCATTGCATCATGTATATTTCTCATATTTGTCATTGTACATTATCTGTGAAATTTCTGTAAACTACCTCGGGGAAGTTAATATGTGTTTCCCAGCTCTTTGTTGCATCTTTAGAGCCCAATGCTCAGGATCTAGGACACTTACACATAGTAGATATTTAATAAATGTCTCTTGAATGAATGAATGAATGAATTAGGTATTCAGTTATGTAGAAGATAAATATGGATAATGATTTTTCACTCTTTAAAACAAAATATGAAGTGATAGCTACATATTGATTAATCCAATATGTCCTCCCAAATCTAGTTCTAGCAGTTAATATCCATATTTAATTTTTTTCTATTCTCCTTATACAGGAGGAAAAACATGAACTGTTTCTGAAGTAATCTTTATGAATCAAAGTTGAATGCATTGCAGAATATGTAATAGAGGTGATTTGCTGTGACAACCAAAATAAATACTTCCACAATGACTTTGAGATGTTCCAGATGTTTTGGTGTGGCATTTTAATAAAAATGTTTTCTAAATTACCAATGTCAAAGAAATTTGCTTTATATAGAGCTCTAGTATATATTGTACCTGAAGCATTTGAAAGAAAACTGCATGGTTTACAATGGCAAATTTTCTAAGTAAAACATAATATATGGTTTGAGTAACTGAATTAAAGGGTTTTTATTTCAAAACCTGAACATATTGCTAAGAACCAAGCCATCTTCTCTTAATAAGGGAAAATGCCATCACTTAGTGATAATTTTTATTATTTTGTGGAATTTAAATATATAACTCTTTCAGCTCCATAATGGTTATAGTTCCAACAATATAACATCCCCTATTTGTAGTCTCTTCTCCAGATCTATAAAGGGTCCATAAAGTGGAAATAGAACAGACTGAGGCAGAATGAGACTCTGTTATATGATTCTTTAATTTATTCATGTAGCCAACAAACAAAATTCCTTTAATCAGATTACAGTCTAACAAGTAAACAATTGAGATTCAGCCTTCCAATTAACTGACATTGCCTCTTCCTGTTTCCAATGTAGTCTGGAGCAGGGCCTGTTTAAACGTATTTTGCATACTAATCACCGTGGAATCTTGTTAAAATGCAGATTCTGATTCAGTTAGTCTGCAGAGAAGCCAAGATATTGCATTTCTAACAAGCTTCAAACGGCTTATATACTGCTAGTCCTGAGACCATATTTTGAGTAGTGAAGAGCTAGAGTCCTAAGACCATAAGGTCACTGAAGACTGGACTGCTGGCTTTTTCCTGGAGCTCTGAGTTCTGCTGGATGGCACCAAGTATTTGTGTTGGAAAGGTGAGATGTACCATGTCTCCATAGTTGTTTTCTGTTCCCTTTCAAATTTCAATTTACCACTGGCTGGTAGCCATGATTTTACAAGTAGTACCATTGTTCTCCCAGTTACAAATGCTTTAGAGTTGTAAGCTGTCTCTGACTGCTCCTTCAGACTTTTCCTCTATCTCCTACATTCAATTATATGGAAAAGAAGATCCCTAACCCAGCTCCGTGCCTGCCTCTCTGGTCACCTGTCCCCATTGTTCATCATCGTCACCAGCATATACCAAGAACTTGCAATATGGGCGTTATATGCATTTGCTGTTGTTATTGTTGTTCAGTCTCTACATCGTGTCCAACTTTTTGTGACCCTGTGGACTGTAGCCCACCAGGCTCCTCTGTCCATGGGGATTCTTCAGGCAAGAATACTGCAGTGGGTTGCCATGCCCTCCTCCAGGGGATCTTCCTGACCCAGGGATCAAAACTGCATCTGTTGCATCTCCTGCGTTGGCAGGCAGATTCTTTACCACTGAGCCACCTGGGAAGCCCACTTGTATTCAAATGCCGCTTTCCTACCCAATCCTTCATAACAAGTCTTTTGCCCTTTCCTCTGGTTTAAAAAAGTTTGGTCTTGCTACATCGGTGGTTTTTTTTTCTTTTTCTTAAGGTATTATAAATTCTTTTTTGAAATTAGATAAGACAGAAGGAAAAGAAGAGGAAAGGCAGGCAGGAAGCAATAATGATTGAAAAAATATTGTTGTCTGTGTTTAATTTCTACTGTAGACTTCCCACGCAAAAGGTATTGGAGGGCACCACCCTATGGCACTTGGGCACTAAGCTTTAGGAGCTTTGGGCAGTTTCTCATGTTTCTCCTCATGGAGTAATGGGCGTGCTGCAGAGCTCCACACTTTCATATGGGTACTGGGACTTAGAATTGTTAATAGAATTGTTAATAGAGGTGATCTCAATGGACTGAGAACTAGAATTAGCTCATTTCTTCTTTTTCTGGGATTCAATGCTGAATATTGTTATACCACACCGGGCATGGGGAAGAATGATTCTTAGCAATAATGATTTTTTTTTTTTGCCAATCTTGTTGATGGGTCTCAATGTGGATTTAATTTAAAAATAAAAAATTGGGACTTCCTGACCTAAAACAAACTGACTGCCAGATATTTCTGCAGCAAAGACAGATTTATTCAGGATCAGCAGAGAATTGTAAATTCAAGATCTGCAATTATGATGAGCCACATACAAATACCACAGAGCAAGGGAAGGAGGATTCTTTTATAGAGGGGAAAAAGAAGTTGGGATAAACAACTAGTCTGACTTTTTATTGGCTGAGTTTATTGGCCAGGACAGGAGTCTTTCCTTTTGTTGTGCTTTGCCATTGTCTCAGGGCATGAGGGCTCTCCCTTCCAATCTCCTGACTCTATTTAATTGATATTTCTGTTTATTAATTTTAATTCCATCTATTTTAGAATAATTTATATATATTTTGCAGATAAAAAGGAAGGGGGTAAGCAAAGGAGGCTGAATTGCATTTATATCTCTTATAATGCCTCAAATTGGTTGCAAAACAAATAACATAAATTAATTGATTCACCATTTTAGAAGCCCCTACAGATCTCTTATTTTAGGTTTACTCCCTTCTTTTGGACAAAAAAAGCCAAAGACAACACTAGTAATCTGACTCATTGTCCAGAAATGCTGTAATTTCTCATGTAGCTGCACACAGAAAAGGCCCCACTTTAGAAAACCAGCAGTGCTTAGTTCTCCTCTCTGTTTCCTCTGAATCCAATCTTTCTTGCTCACCTCTTGGCTAGCCCTTCTCTCCATCACTGCCTCCAGTTTTGTTCCCTTCTGATTTCAAGATTTTCAAAACCCATTCAAAATTCACTCTCAAGTGCAAGTTCCTAATTAGGAGGGATATCTGCATTCCTCCTAACCCTGATATTTCCTGCATCCTTGTAAGTTTTGGGTAAAAGATTTCACCATCCTTTGCTCCTTAGGACTCACCCCACAACAAGATGAGTCTATGGTTAGGGAGAGGGTATTTATTTAATGGCTATAGTGTTTTTTATTTTCCTCCCGATTGTTTTCCTTGGTGCAGATACTCTTCCCAATGTTAAAGTATCTATATGTTTAAAAAATAAGCAGTATATAGAAGAAACATTTGGGTAGTCAACTGAAAGTTTGCTCAACCAGAAAGCTTAGGAATCATCTATCATAAATTATACTTTTAAGGAAAAGATCTCCCTCCCCCCCCTTTTTTTTCATTAACTCTAATATTAAAATGTCTTATGCCTGAATTTCCTTTGCCTCCCTGGTAGTTCAGATGGTAAAGAATCTGCCTGCAGTGCAGGGGACCCAGATTCGACCCCTGAGTTGGGAAGATCCCCTGGAGAAGGAAATGGCAATCCACTCAGGTATTCTTGCCTGGAGAATTCCATGGACAGAGGAGCCTGGTGGGCTATACAGTCCATGGGTTTGCAAAGAGTTGGACAGGACTGAACGACTAACACTTTCACATAATTCTCTGAGAACCTAGCAATAATCTCTAGCTGAAACCATTTGCTAATATCACTATTTGTCATGATAGTCGATCATTCTTTGTTGATAATCCAAATTGCCATAAAAAATCACCTTCACTCAGAATCTGAGCTTCTGTCACTTTTGCTCACTGATTCTAGGTCTGCATCCTAAAATAATTTCTTCTTTCGTGTTTGGCTTTTCCAATGGGTGAAGAAAATGGTTATAATTCTTCCCAATATTTTAAGCAAAATACAATGTTTTAATCATTTCTACTGTTCCTCATATAACTGCTTTTTTAAATTTGATACTAAAATTATTGTTTTCCAATTACAGGCTCTAGCAGAGGTCTGCTTGGGTTGCTCTCAGCCAAACTGTCTAATGTTCTAATGTCTGTTCCCTCATCTACAAAATGGGAATAGAAATAATACTACCTAGGGGAATATTGGGAATATATGTAAAATGTTGTGTGTGCTAAGTCACTTCAGTCATGTCCAACTCTTTGCTACCCTATGGACTGCAGCCTACCAGACTTCTCTATCCATGGGATTCTCCAGGCAAGAATACTGGAGTGGGTTACCATGCCCTCCTCCAGGGAATCTTCATGACCCAAGAATTGAACTCATGTCTCTTATGTTTCCTGCATTGACAGGCATGTTCTTTACCACTAGAGCCTATTTTAAATATATATATATATATACATATATATATATATATCTCGTTGCAATGTATGAGGTAGAGTTTAGAGAAGTTCAAGAATAAAAATGGAAATAACTGCTTCTTCTCTTGTAGAAATTTTACTTCTATCCAAGAAATAAAGACTCCACTGGCTAAGACTCCTTTAAGCTGTAGTTAAACAATGAACGTTTAGAGCCAAACTGCATGACTTTACATCAATTCTTACTACAGTTGACATTTTTTTGGTCCATTGTTTTGGAGTTTTGAATTCTCCCTGAAACCTAAAATATTTACTGTCTTTCTTATGACTAGCCAATTAACTGATATTAGCTCATGGTTTTATTTATTGTGCTCCTTTAATTTTCCTTAACTACAAACTGAGACACCAGAAACCTTTGAAAGGAGGGTGCCCACCCCACCCCTACCCCCTAGAGTCCCAGAGAAGGTTTATGACTTTAGAATTCATGCATAACATATGATATTTATAGGCCACTGAATCTCTCCTCTTGCAAGCCATTTTTTAAATAGTGCTTTCTAATTAACAAGAAGTAGCATTTTTCCAAATGGTGATGCTATTTGAAGTCATCAGTCATTTTCAACTAGTCAAAATGTCTGCATTCTATGACTGCTGCAGTCAATTTGACTGGTGTCCCACAGCTTTACATTAGAGTCTACTGCGGTTATTGCTCTTAGCAGTTTTTTAAATAGGGAGTTATAAAGGCGATCACCTGATTTCTGATGTCTAGGCGTCAGTCCTTTCCCACATGACTCCATCAAGGAAGGCTGAGACTCAGGCTGTCCCAATCTGCATAATTTATTGAGTTGAGGCCTATTTTCACTGTTGAGAAGCCAAATCCCTTAGGTAACCTTGCCAGAGAACTCTTCCACTCATTCTTTCTCATCCCCAAGGACTTCATTGGCTTCCCTTATTAACAAAAAGCAGGAAACAAGCTCTTATTTGTGAGGTAATGTCTGTTACGTGAACAGAAGTTGAATTCTCAAAGAGCATTGTCCCTTTTCAAGTTGTTTGCTTTCTGTTTATATCTCCAATGTGCATGAACTTGATGGTTGAGGTAAGCCTTCAAAGTATCTGTTGAGTTCAAGTGACTAAACTGATTGTGCTCCTGAGAAAAGACATCTTTCTTCTGGGTCAAATCTTTCTAAATGTCAATAAATATTGAAGATCAGGAGGGCACTTTTCTCTCTAATTACTTCTATAATAGACTTTTGGGGAGTGGAAGAGGGAGCCTGGGAGTGAGATCCCTAAATCCTACTTTTAAAAAATTATAAGATTATAATTACAAATTATTTTTGCATGATAGAGCATATGTTAACTCATGTTTTTTGCATTATGACAATGCATGAGGATGGTAGAAAAGGAAATTGGGTGAAAGTTAGAAGATTCAGGAAGTAGTGCTGGCTAAAGTATGGTCTTGTGAAATGAAATTTCCTCTCTGGACTACAAATTTCTCATAGTAAGAAGAAGAATCTGGACTCAAATATATTCTATAGGTTTTCCCAGCTTCAGTACTTTAGAAAATACAGACTGAAGTCTCAACTTGAATAAATGCAGCATAGGGAGTGTAGAGACTGAGAAAAGTAGAAACAGGAAATAAATTTGGGGGCAAGGAAATGTTTCTAGACCCTGAAGATTAGTAATAGAGGAGCAGAAGAGAGACGTATGCTGTGTAGTGTGGTACGGCTTTGCCTGAAGCATCTATTTCCATATAACAAAAGAGATATGCTTAGAGATGTGGAGAGAGGTTATGTCGCCAAACTTGCCTTCCTATCTTTCTATTTTTTCTTATTTTCCACCCGTGGAAGCTATGATATCTGTACCTAAAGAGTAAGGTACATATCCAGAGAATCAGGGACTAAAATATGGTGTGATGCTTCATGTGCACTGAATGTTCGTGTACACTTGATTTTGAGTGCTGCAAAGACCATGGAATGTTCTGGTACTGATTGTCCCATGGTTTAAGGGATCATATGGAGAATGCAAAAGCATCATGTTTTACTGCCAAGAGGAGCTCTGCTAAATGTCTTTCTTAGGTCACATGGTATGAAGGAAATGATGGACCAGGGTGGCTTGAGAAACATTAGGAAATGTTTACATACCAGTTTCATGGGAGAAGGCAGAAAAATGTAGCACATTTAGTTTGAATTATTTTTAATTAACTTATTTTTATTTAGTTGCTGTTTATGTTCAAATTGCTTATAATTGTCCCTTTGCCATCACCAAAACAATTCAAATCCCATGAAAAATAATGATTGGGGCATTATCAAGAGAGATAGGCAGAGTGAAGACTAAAAATCTTCTTTTAGGCTTTATCTGGTATTTTATCATCCTTGTGTGGGCTCTTATAATCCTGGGACATTTTGCACTTGTCTATGAAAACTACAAAAGGCTCCAATTCTAGCAGACCCCACATCCTATTACCAAATACATTACATACATTTGCTGCTGTTGTTGTTCAATTACTAAGTCATGTCCAACTCTTTGAGACCCCCTGGACTGCAGGTTCCCCTGTCCTCCACCATCTCCTGGAGATTGCTCAAATTCATTTCCATTGAGTCAGTGATGCTATTGAATCATCTCTTCCTCAGTTTCCCCCTTCTCCTTTCGCCTTCAATGTTTCCCAGCATCAGGGTCTTTCCCAGTGAGTTGGCTCTTTGCATCAAGTGGCCAAACTATTGGAGCTTCAGCTTCAGTATCAGTCCTTTCAATGAATATTCAGCATTGATTTCCTTTAGGGTTGGCAGGTGGGATCTCCTTGCAGTCCAAATGACTCTCAAAAGTCTTCTCCAGCACCACAGTTTGAAGCATTAATTCTTCAGTGCTCAGCCTTCTTTGTGATCCAACTCTCACATCTGTACATGACTACTGTACATCATTGAATGACAGATATTAGATTACTTAACATTGACATAGAAAAAAGGACCCAAGTTTGACTTTTTAAAATATCTTAAAACAAAATGAATTAACGTGTATCATTAAATGACCCTTACTGTGGAGAAGAAAAAGCAGAACAATGGGGAGGTTTATAATATCTAACTAGAAGATTGAAGGAAGGAAGAACTTTGTGAATACATTTTGGAAAGTTCCATCAATTTTTAGAACTTTGACCTTTTATTTTTGTGTCTTTTAGCTTAATTTCAATTCCATAAGATGCTTTAAGCCTATTAAATTTCTAGTTCTTTTAATATTTGAAGACAATCATTGATGAAAATTTAGTTAGGTTCTTGAGTTAAAGTGCATTTCAGAAATAATGACTAAGCTTTATAAGCTGGTTTCCCAAGAATCTCTTCATTACAAAAAACTATAAGATACTATAAATCCCATAATCCTACAAACATTGGAAAGTATTACTGCAATTCTGAATCTCGAATTATATGTGAAGCATGATGATTTTATAATCCTGGGGTTCCTTGAATACATTGTTGCCTTCATTATTGTTGTTTAGTTGCTAAATCATGTCTGACTCTTTTGCAACTCCGTGAACTATAGCCCACCAGGATCCTCTGTCCATGGGATTTCCCAGGCAGGAATACTGGAGTGGGTTGCCATTTCCTTCTCCAGGGAGTGAACCTGCATCTCCTGCATTGGCAAGCAGTTATGCTAATTGTATGCTATATTATTAGTCATCACTGTAGGCGGGTTGAATTCAATGAGAAATAATGCACTCTGACAAGTCTATATATGTGTGCTGGGGCATAACACAAAACTCGAAGATGACTGTGTTCAATCTGATTGGTGGGAGTAATTGTCAAACATGTTGGGCATCACTGAGCTTCACTAACCAGCTCCTGGTCTAACATTTTTTATTTTCAATTTGCTATTGCTAGCCCAAGGACCATGTTTTGAGTATTCAGAGCTTTGGCAAAGTCCCACAAGTGAATGATCTCCCCTTCCCCTGAAGCCGGGCACACGCCAGCTTTTCCCAGCCTGGTAGTTTGGGAGATGGTAAAGCAGAGGGGGTTTCTTCTGTGCCATTTGTGTGGCCCAGGGCACATGTGTAGAGACCTCTGTGCTTCTTGCCAGCGAAAGGGCTGATGCCACTTACAGCACCTGAACCGTTGGACCTTAGATCCACTGATCAGGCAAACAGAGTCAGCAGACAGAATGAACAAACAAGACATAGAACAGATGGCTCCCAGAGGAACAACACTGAAGAGAAGCTAGACAATATTTTTATTTTAATGTAAAAATCACCTGTGTGTATACCAAGTTGCTTCAGTCATGTCTGACTCTTTGTGGCCATTTGGACGCCTATGAGGCTTCTCTGTCCATAGGCATTCCCCAAGCAAGAATATTGGAGTGAGTTGTCATGCCCTGCTCCAGGGGATCTTTCCAACCCAGGGATTGAACTCATGTCTCTTGCATCTCCTGCATTTGCAGGACGGTTCTTTACAACTAGTGCCACCTGGGAAGCCCAAAAGATCACCAAAAAAGAGTCAAATACCAAAAAAAAAAAAAAAAAAAAAGCCAGTCTCAATCTGTCTATATTTGTAAACATGACTGGGGAACTAAAAAAGCAACTAGTCTGAAGAAAAAAAGGGAGGGGTCATAGCTGAGACCTTAGATAGGACTTGGTATAAATAGTGGTATTGCTCTTCTTTCTGAGAGTCTCTGTTTCTATCACTTTACTTTCAAGAAAGATCTATGTTAGTATCTATTTTCTCCAATCAAAAGAAATTCAAAGAATTTTCACTTTTATGAAAAAAGCTGTTACTATACAAATGTAGGTCTTTCATAAAAACAATATGGCATAAAGGAACATTTAGAAAGTGGGGGGATTATCTTCATTTCATGTCATGTCTGCCTATGAAAGTTTTCATAGGAACTCTCTACTTTCTGGTAGTTGGTGAAACCTGTATCTCAAAACACCCACACAAAAAGCAAGAGGTGGACATTATTAAGAAAAGGAGTCTTGGTGAATGAAGCCAGGATATCCAGTATGTTAAACAATGTTTTCCAAAGAAGAAAACAAAATAATTGAAGAAAAGCAATAAATAAATTAACAATTTATTATGAAAATGGAAAATACCCACTGAATTTTAGATAATGGTGGTACAAGAAAGTAGAAATAAAATCAATCCAGCATCTGATTCTCATATGAAACACCGGAAGCTAGAAAGGGGTAGCAGGTACAGAATAGTTAGTTAGCAAAAAGGATGGCAACCCAATTATAACATTTAATTGTATGGATAAGAAAAAAAAAAATGTCAAGATAATCAAGATACCAAAGAATATCCTCTATTTATCTATCCCACTGAAAGAATATTTATGTAAGAACTCCAAGGAAAAAGCAAATAGATCAGAATGAAGACTTCAAGAGGGCTCCCCTGGTAAACAATCCAGCTGCCAATGCAGGAGACATGAGTTTGATCTTTGATCTGGGAAGATCCCATGTGCCTCAGGACAGCTAAGTCTGTGTGCCCCCAACTACTGCACCTGTGTCCTAGAGCCCAGGAGCCACAGCTACTGAAGTCCGTGCACCCTGAAGCCCGCGCTCCACAGCAAGAGAAGCCGCTCATCGCAATTAGAAAGTAGCCTCCGCTCTCCACAACTAGAGAAGAGCCTGTGCAGTAACTAAGACCCAGCACTGCCAAAAATAAAATAAATAAATAAACATTAAAAAAGACATGAGGATAGTGGATTATAAGTTGAAAAGAGAACAAAGGTGATGGATTTTGCAGTCATTCTTGTCAAAATCCAAGTGGATAATCACAGTGACCGGGAATGTAGAATTTCA
The DNA here is from genome assembly GCF_033118175.1 of Dama dama. NCBI lineage: Eukaryota > Metazoa > Chordata > Mammalia > Artiodactyla > Cervidae > Dama > Dama dama. Next base: position 56,686,540 of record NC_083681.1, on the reverse strand, counting down.
GCATAGAGTAAAAATTATTGAACTAGAAGAGACAGACTGCAGAGGAAATCCTAATTATTGTCTCAAACTAAAAGTACTAGGAGAACAGCAAACTCGGGAGTTTGAAAAAGCAAATGGAGGGAGATAAGGAAATGTCTTTTCAGATTTCACAATGTGGGGATGGAAATATCTTAAAGGGTCCAGCTGTGCTGGAAAGAGTGAAATCACTGATGAAATAGAATATCCTTTTGTAAGCTTTTATTTTTTAAATTAATTTTTATTGGAGTATAGTTGCTTTACAATGTTGTGTTAGTTTCTGCTGTATAGCAAAATGAATCAGCTCTAAGTTTACACATGTTCCCTCTGTTTTCGGTTTTCCTTCTCATTTAGGTCACCAAAGAACAAAGAGTAGAGTTCCCTGTCTTTTGCTCCCTCCCAGAGTTTGCTCAAATTCATCTCTATTCAGTTGGTAATGCTATCTAACTATCTCACCCTTGACACCCTCTTCTCTTTTTGCCTTCAATCTTTCCCAGCATCAGGGTGTTTTCCCAGTATCAGGTGGCCAGAGTATTGGAACTTCAGCTTTAGCATCAACCTTCACCACTAGCGTCACCTAAACATCATCTGAGAAATTGCTATTAAAAAAAAAAAAATGTGTTGGAACAGCAATTCTGGATCCCCAAACTGGGTGGAGGCAACACTTCATTTTTTTTTTGCATTCTGATGCTGGTGTTCCATTGCCCCAAATTTTCTAAATGGGTCCAAGAGATAAAGGCCTTGGAGTTGAGTAGATTAGAATTCAAATTAGAGCAGGGATTCTTTTCTAGTTGGGTGGTCTGGAGCAAGTCAGTTAATATCTCTGGGCCTCAATTTGATCTTAATAATTATGACAGTGATGAAGTCAGTGATGTTAATACTTTTAAAAAAGTCTATCAGTTTTTGGTCACGTTGTGAAAAGCCTTGTGTCAAACACTCCCAGTTCTTGCTTCCTTATATAGCCTGACATCTTCCATCTGTGTTTCCTCCTAATACATATCAGTTATCAGGTATCCACCATGCCTGGCATCTTCTCCAGTCAAGGGCCACTTCTGAATCACTCTAATCCACCTACTTCTGCCCTTTCTCAACTTAATGGACAATTTTTTTTTTTTTTTTGCTTTTTCCCTCTATTTTCCAGTGTTGTTTGCATAGGATTTGTTTCTCTTCTATTCCTGGCTGTAATATTCTATTAATTTTAAATTTAAAAATAAAAAGTTAAAGCTTTTTTTCAGGGAAACAAAAATGAAGGTTAAGATATTCTTAATATCAGAATTTTTACATATCAAAATAGTATTAATATTTTATATCCTTAATTTTCACTCTGCAATATCACTTTTAATGCTTATCTAATTTCCCATTTAGGAATCAGTCATGATCTATCTGATTAGTATTATATTAGAAGGTATTTAGAAGCTATATACTTAGCAACTAAACCATCACCACCACCACATCCTACTAAGACTGGATATTTACTTATTTAGACTGGATATTTAGATTTTAAAATGTCTGCCAATTTTATGGATGAAATGATATTTAATAATGGCATTTACTTGAGATGAAATATTTTAATATGTGTGTGTGTGCTTTTTCACTCAGTCATGTCTGACTTTTGGGACCCCATGAACTGTAGCCCACCAGGCTCCTCTGTCCATAGGATTCTCCAGGCAATACTGGAATGGGTAGCCATTCCCTTCTCCAGGGGATCTTCCTGACCCAGGAATTGAACCTGCATCTCCTGCATCGCAGGTAGATTCTTTACCATCTGAGCCACCAGATACCTGCACCTCCTGCATCGCAGGCAGATTCTTTACTCAGATGGTAAAGAATCTGCCTGCGATGCAGGAGACCTGAGTTTGATCCTTGGGTCGAGAAGATCCCCTGGAGAAGGGAATGGCTACCCACTCTAATATTCTTGCCTGGAGAATTCCATGGACAGAGGAACCTGGTGGGCTGTAGTGTAGGAGTTCCCAAAGAGTCAGACATGACTGAGAAACTAACACTTTCACATTTTAATATGTTCATTATTTATTTATATTTTTTATGTGATTTATTTGTTGGTTTCATTGAATCATTTCTCTATTATGGTATTCCTTTTGAATACAGACTTACTGGAGTTTATCTGAAGTATAGTTGATACAGTGATATTATGTAAGTTTCAAGTATATAATATTGTGATTCACAACTTTTAAAGGTTAAACTCCATTTATAGTTAAATAAAATATTGACTATATTCCCCGTGTTGTGAAATAAATCCTGAGCTTGTCTTACAGCTTACATCCAGTAGTTTGTACCTTCTATTCCTCTGTCCCTAAGTTGCCCCTCTCCCCTTCACCACTAGTAACCACTAGCTTGCTCTCTATGAGTCTGCTTCTTTTTTATTGTTTTCATGTTTGTTGTATCTTTTAGATTCCATACATAAGTGAGATCTTACAGTATGAGACTTTCTCTAACTTATTTAATTTAGCATAATGCCCTCCAAGTCCATCCATGTTGCTACAAATGGCAAAATTTCTTTCATTTTTATGGTTGAATAGTATTCTTTTGTGTATATATACCACATCTTCTTCATCTATTTATCTGTTGATGGACATTTAGGTTGTAAAGGAAATCTTTTTTACATTAATGATACTAGTCTTTCATAACTCATTTAAAATTATCAATAATTTTCACACTTTGTCCTTTGCTTTCAGTGTTTTTCTCCCAACCTTTTCTGTTTAGATTTACAGAATAGTTGTGAAAATAATAGAGAATTCCCATATAGCCTAAGTCAGCTTTCCCTTTGTTGTCTTAAAACCACAGAACAGTTATCAAAACCAAGATCATTGGTACAATTCTATTAAAGTACAGATTTCATTTGGATTTTTCCATTTTCTATTAATGTCATTGCACTGAGTTGTTGTATCTCTTTGGTTCCTTTCCATTTGTAGCAACCCCTCAGCCATTCCTTGTCTTTCATGATCTTGACAATTTTGAAGATTATACCTTTAACTTTCAAATGCTATTTTTAGATATTTTTAAGTTTTTATAAATGTTTCTGTTAAAATATTAATATTCCCCTTTATGATTTTTACCTTTGTTGCTAGATATAAAATACTGAGAAAGTCATGTCCTTCCCCAAGAAACAAATATTTAATAACATCTTGTAGCACTTTTATTGCTTCATTAAAAATACATTTAATTTTATCCTTCCTGGAATTTGTTTTAGTATAAACCATGAGGTAGCAATATAATCTGCTCATTTATCCCCAAATATCTAGATATTTGTCCCAACACTATTTGCTGAAAAATCATCTTTTATATAAAATCTTAATGTGCCTTAATGATTGGTCTATTTTTCTTTCCTACCATTTCCAGACTGTTTTAATTTGTACACTTAAGACAATATTTTAATACTGCTATATTCCATTTGTAAAATGTACTGTACTGTCTGTTTTGCTCATTTTCCCTTCTAGATCAATTTTAGATCTTATCAAGTTCTAAATATTTCCTTTTGATGATTTCCTTATTACTTTCTAAAATGTATAGCTTTAGAGGAGACTTTACATTTTTTCCAAATCTTGAAGTTAGTTTTCAGTTATGTATAAATCTGTTTAAATCTGAATATTTTTTCTCTCATTTTTAATCATTTTCACTTTAGTGATAGACATCTCAGGTGGCCCAGGTGGTAAAGAATGCTCCCACCAATGCAGGAGATGTGGATTCGATCCCTTGGTTGGGAAGATTCCAACAAATTTCAAAAGATATGTTGAAATTGTTAGCAAAGAAACACCATAGAACGTCACCTGTTTTGTGATACACATAAAATTTGTTAAAACTTTTCTGTACTCTTACCATAGAAATTTATACAGAAATTTAGCATGACAATTATGTTTCAAAAGTTTATAGACATGAAAACAACATTTATGATATAACATTGTAAGTTTCAGTAGTTGAGAAAAAGAAAAAAATACAATTCCAGTGAGATAATTGAGAAATGGCCTTTGAATTTAGCTGAACAGGACCCTCTCAGAAGCAGCAGTTGTGAAAAAGGCTTATATCTAATGTATAATATAAAAAAACTGAGAAGAATTATTTTAAGATAGACATTTACCAGGCTATATTATAAAATAATGATTATAACAAAACTTGTGCACCTCCCCTGCCCACACAGACTAAAAACTGTAGGATTGATTACAGTTGAAAATTCTAATACTGCATAATGTATGAGATCTATAAACAGGATCAGCTTAGCCAGCTAATAAATGTAGAATCTTCTTGGAAGATACACCCAAGACTTGGTCCCCAGTCCTAAATCTTCACTAATCATCTTCTGCCCAAAATCAAACTCTCTCTTTAGGCACACAAAGTAATACTATAGCTCTTGGAAGAATAAGAAATCAGAGTCAGAATAAGAAAAAATGATAGTAGAAAAAGAAATTGAAATTCACTATATTTAGCACTTTTAAATGGTTTCAATGTAAGTGTCTTTTGGCTTTATGATTATAATAATGTGAGGATTTTCTCTGTGAGAAAAGTTGATTAAAATATTTAGAATAATCTAGGACATTTAATTTGCATATTTTGTGACTAGCAGAGTTAGCTGAATTTTTAGTCAAGGGCTAAATGTTAGAAAAACTAAATGTGTTAAATGAATACTATTTGTTCTGCAAGTGGTATGCATATATCTATTGAAATTTTTATTTTTATTAATACATTAGATGTTAGCAAAGGTCATATAACACTGGATTGCTTTCTATTCATATAAACTATTCAGGTACCAAAGGATTCATTAATGCACTATAAAATGCTTTCCACTAATTTTTTAAATGTAGAGGAAAAAAATTTGTTGTATAAGAGAATGATTGAAAGAAAGTACAGTGAAATGTTTATATCAGATCTTTATAATAAAATAAAAGTAATTGTTATTTTTAGATATTGTTTTGCAATTTCTAAGAGTTCTACAACAAATGTTTTTTCAGTCCGTTTGAGCTGAATTACAGTACAGTAGAAACATAAGACATGACTGAAGTGACTTAGCAGCAGCAGCAGCAGCAGAAGCAGCAGAAGCAACTATATAGTTCATTTTACATGTTAACTTGGCTAGGTTATGGTGCCAAGTTTTTTTATCAAACACTACTCCAGATGTTGCTTTGAAGGTGTTTTGTAGATGTAAGTAGTATTAGCAACAGCTGACTCTAAGCAGATTATCCTCCATCCAATGGCAGATCTCAATCAATCAATTGAAGGCCTTAAGAGCAAAAACTGAGGGTTCTTGGGGAAGTTGGAATTCTACTTCACCACTTGAATTGAAATCCTGCCTGAGTTTCCACCCTGCTAGCCTACCCTGTGGATTTAGACCCAAGAATCTAATATCAACTCTTACCTGGATCTCCAACCTGCCAGCCTGCCCTTCAGATTTTTGTACTTGCCAGATCCCACAACTGCATGAGCCTGTTCCTTAAAATAAGTCTCTTCATATACATCCTATTGGCTTTGTTTCTTTGAAGAATCGTGACTTATATAACAACCGCAAAATTCAAGCGGTGTGAAACTACAAGTTTATTTTTTCATTCTGATCACTGTGGACTTTCTAAGAACGCTGTTTGCATGTTTTTATCATACTTCTCTGGTAGGTTAGGCGGACAAAGTATCTAATATCTATAATTTTGCCAGGCTCTGTGACAGAGGGAAATCATGATGTGGCCAAGATTTGCTAGCCCCTTAGAGCTTCTTGGAGGAGAAGGCAATGGCACCCCACTCCAGTACTCTTGCCTGGAAAATCCCATGGATGGAGGAGCCTGGTAGACTGTGGTCCATGGGGTCACTAAAAGTCGGACACACCTGAGTGACTTCACTTTCACTTTTCACTTTCACACATTGGAGAAGGAAATGGCAACCCACTCCAGTGTTCTTGCCTGAAGAATCCCAGGGATGGGGGAGCCTGGTGGGCTGCCGTCTATGGGATCACACAGAGTCGGACACGACTGAAGTGACTTAGCAGCAGCAGCAGCAGAGCTTCTTGGGGCCCCTTTTCTGGGGGAGTGGGGTGGGTGAGAATACCGGAGTGGGTTGCCATTCCCTTCTCCAGATCTTCCCGACCCAGGGATCGAACCCAGGTCTCCAGCACTGTAGACAGATGCTTCACCATCTGAGCCACCAGGGAAGTCTGGGCTTCCCTGGTGGCTCAGTGGTAAAGAACCCGCCTGCAAAGCCAGAGACACAGAAGGCACAGGTTTGATCCCTGAGTTGGGAAGATCTGGAGGATCTGGAAGATCTGGGAAGATCTGGAGGAGAGCATGGCAACCCGCTCCAGCATCCTTACCTGGAGAATTCCATAGGGTTGCAAAGAGTCAGACACGACAAAAGCGACTGAGCAAGTGACCAGGGAGGGTAGACAGAAAATAAACTAAAACATTTCAGGGTATGATAAATCCTGTGGAGAATGGGGCCTCCCTTGTGGCTCAGCTAGTAAAGAATCCACCTGCAATGTGGGAAACCTGGGTTCGATCCTGGGTTGGAAAGATCCCCTGGAGAAGGAAAAGGCTACCCACTCCAGTATTCTGGCCCGGAGAATTCCACGAACTGCATAGTCCATGGAGTTGCAAAGAGTCAGACATGACTGAGCGAATTTCACTAGAGCTTCTGCCTTGGTGGATATCACTTTCACTCGTATTTCATTGGTAAAAGCAAGCCATGTGGCCACATTGGAGGCTGATAGTAGGAAAGTGCATGCCAGCCATTGCCCCAGATTGTGAACAGTCCTAATGCCTACCACAGTGTGTTAATAAAATCAGAAAACATCTTATACAAGTACACTTAACATGGCCATGTTTGGTTGAACCAGTGATTTTGTGGAATATGAAGATATTTGATACTGTATCCCTTAACTTCCATTGTGTCTAGTTTGACATCAAAATCCTTTGGAAGATTCTCCTTCCCAATACTTCCTTTTCTCTTCTAGGGTTCACTCAGCAACAGATAGCTAAATAGAAAGGAGGCTTCTATGGCCTTCCAGTCTTCTGGAACAAAAAGATTAAGATATGTCCAAGTCCTCTCTCCTACCATAAGGAAATCAGAAGATATAAGAAGAAATAATAAAAGTGTTGAGACACTCCCCATGCTGCAAAGTTAGAATAAGGCCAGAAGGAATGCTAGATTGTGCTTCAGAGTTGTGTTTTGATTTTCTCCTCCAGGTATCCTAGAATGAAAAGAGGATAAACTCACATTCCCAGAAAGAATTGAGTCTCCTGTGGATAAATAAAACCCATTCAATAATTTAAAGAGGAAAATGAATAGATTCAAATATTAAAAATAAAGTTAGAGACTGAGAGGGAGTATGATGACCTTCAAACAAGAGCATGAAAGACTTGAAGGGGATGGGTTTGATTTGAGCTAACTAGTGCAATAAAGCTTCCCTGGTGGCTCAGAGGGTAAAACGTCTGACGGCAATGCAGGAGACTCAAGTTTGATCCCTGGGTAGGGAAGATCCCCTGGAGAAGGCAATGGCACCTCACTCCAGTACTCTTGCCTGGAAAATCCCATGGACGGAGGAGCCTGGTGGGCTACAGTCCATGGGGTCGCAGAGAGTTGGACTCGACTGGGCGACTTCGCTTTCACTTTCTCTCAGTGCAATAAAAACTCAGTGTCTGTGGCTTATTTTTCTCATTCCTAGTTATAGGATATAATGGTGGACTTAAACTTTTGAGTCTAGTGTGGCTTCTTTGCCAACTAATTTCTAAAATATTTCTAAGATGCTTCCTTTCAAGGTGCTTCTATTGTTAGACACAGAATTAAAGCCAAATTTCTTGTTTGCAAACTGAAAATATACCTACCTCAAACTGGGACTTGATTGCTTCACATAACCAAAAGCTCCAGGGCTATGCCAGCTTCTAGTGTGTCTGGAGATAAGGCTTGATTGGGGGCTTCACTGGATTCTTTCCCCCTCTTTTATTTAGGCTTGATTGGGGGCTTCACTGGATTCTTTCCCCCTCTTTTATTTTCTTCTATGCTGACTTAATTTTCAGCTAGTCTGTTTCCTTATATCATGAATGTGGCTCACAGCAGTTCCAGACTTGTATCCTAAAATCACAGGGACTCAGTGGATGACAGCACACCTCTTTCCTAACAATTCTAGAAAAATTACCTAGAATGGGGTCTCAGCTAAATATCAACAGGGATGGGTCACATGCCACTTTAGAATGTAAGCCCTGTGAAAGTAGGGAACTTCCCTGGACCTCCCACAGGTATTCAATAAAGATTGTTGAATTAGTTTAATAGGTACCAATCCTGGGGACTAAGGGTGGGATTGTTGTTGTCGAATAGGTCATGTCCAACTCTATAAGACCCCAGTGATTATAGCCCCCAGGCTCCTCTATGGGATTTCCCAGGCAAGAATACTGGAGTGGGTTGTCATTTCATTCTCCAGGGGATCTTCCTGACCCAACGGTCAAACCCAGGTCTTCTATATTGGCAGGCGGATTCTTTACCATTGAGTCACAGGGGAAGCCCAAGGGTGGGATTAGCCCAATTCAAACCCCATGAACCAAAAGGAGGGAACTAATGGACTACTTGGGTATCCCCATCAATGACACTCTTCTGGGCTTTATCACTGCAGAAGAGTTTCCCTTGTTTTTGAAATTCATATGAGTGAAAATCATTCAGTCTATATATTCTTTCAATCTGATTTCGTCCTTTCAATACTGAGATTCATCTGTGCATATATATCAATATATACTATATGATAAAACAAATGTAAAGTTATAGGATATGATATAATATTAATGTGTATATGTATGTGTGATTTTATTGCTGTGTACTATTTTATTATGGGAATATCATACCATAATCTTTTATTCATTTTACTGTTGATATGTTTGAGATGTTTTCAATTTCTGGTGATTATGATTAAAGATGCAGTGAATATTCTTGTTTGTGTCTTTTGGTGGATATAAAACTACAGTTTTTTAGGTGTATTCAGAAGAATTGTAGAATCATACGGCTTCCCAGGTGGCGCTAGTGGAAAGAATCTGCTTGCCAGTGCAGGAAATTCAAGAGACACGTGTTCGATACTTTAGTCAGAAAGATCCCCTGGAGGAGGGCATGGCAACCCACTCCAGTATTTTAGCCTGAAGAATCCTGTGGACAGAGGAGGCTGGTGGGCTACAGTCCATAGGGTCGCACAGAGTCAGACACAACTGAAGCAGCTTAACACGCACACAGAGCACGTGGAGGTTTATTTTATTTTATTTTATTTTTTAATTTTTTTTCCATTTATTTTTATTGGTTGGAGGATAATTACTTTACAAGCGACTGACAAATGTTGTATCTACTTGGTTGCACCACTTTATATTCTTGCCTTGAGTGTGTCTGTCTAGTTGGTCCACATCCTTTCCCAGTGCTGGTATTGTCAGACTTTTAAATTGTAGCCATTCTGGCAGGTATGTAGTGATATCTTTTCATGATTTTAACTCACATTTCCTGATGCCTAATTATTGAGCATCTTTTCATATGTTTACTAGCCAGTTGGATATCCTCTTTTATAAAAGTGGCCTGTTTAAATTGTATTCATATTTTTAAACTTGGGTTTATCTGTCTTTTTCTTACTAATTTGTAGAAATTTGTTGTATATCTTAAGATATGCTTGTTTTATATCTTGGTTTTTTTTTTTTTTTTTTTTGCTATCTGAAAAACTATCCTAAATCTCAGTGACTTAAAACAAAGATTTGTTCTGCTCACAGTTCAATGACTGAAGAATTTTATAAGCACTCGTCTGGCAAGTTTGTTCCTGATCCCCAGCTGTGGTGTCTGGGGATGGAGGATTTACTCTCAAGACAGCTTCTTTACTCATTCATCTGAAGGCTCAGACCTCTGACTTTTCCCAGTTATGGTGATCTGAGGGTGGTGCACTTCTTAAACGGTTGCTGTCTTCTTAGAGACAGAAAGCAGAGCGGTAAGTGTATTAAGGGATTTTGTGGAAATGAGTACAGCATCAATTCTGTTGCACAGAATCATTATTCTGTTGCCTAAAGTAGTTATGCATGGCACTGGGACAGATTCAGGGGGGCTTGAGAAATAGATTCTGAGTCTTCACGGAGCAGCGAATCACATGGCAGATGAGCAGGTATGATGGGACATGTTGTCGACATCTTTGGAAAATACAGGTCTTTTCAAAGAAGGCTTTTGAAATAGAGATTAAAATATATCTTGTTGTATGTTGACCAAATCAGCAAATTGTTTGACCATATATCCTTATAACACTTGAAAGTTACATATATGGAAGCTCATCACTCTTACCTGGTCCTCACTGGTTCTTTTCATTCTTCTTCCATTCCATTCTTCCATCCTTCCTTCCTTCCTTCTCCTGTTCTGGCTGCTGAAACAGAATACCACAGACTGACTAGCTTATAAATACTAAAAATTTATTTCTCACAGTTCAGAGGCTGGAAAATCCAAGATCAGGATGCTGGCAGATTCAGTGTCTGGTGAGGGTCTTCTTGGTTTATAGACAGTTATCTTTTTGCTGTGTCCTCACAGGGCATAAAGGGTGAGGGAATTCTCTTGGGTCTTTTTGCTAAGGGCTCTAACCCCATTTACGGCGGCTCTGCTCCTCACCTTGATGACTCCATCACCTCTCCTCACTTCCTAATAACATCACATTAAGAGCTAAGATTTTGACATATGAATCTTGACAGGACGTAAAAATTCACTACACTGCTTTTTCTTTTCTTTTGCTGCTTGTTTTCACTGTCCAACTCCTAAAACTCTTAAGTGCATTATTTTTATTTTCTTGGGAAAGTCCAGTAGCCTAGAGCTAACTGAAAATAAGCATCGCCTCATCTTCATTCCCAATCTCAAGCAATACATCTTTTTCTTAACAGAACAAACTAAGAAAGGCTCATACCCTACATCTGCTTTTTAAAAGAATTTTAATCTTTCTTAGTCATCTGAGTCATTGCACTACTCCCTTGTTAATTTTGAAATTTCCATGGTTCACTTGAAGGGTAGAAAGTACAAATGACTGCATAGTCATGGCCTAATTCCTAACTTAAAACTTTTTGGTTGTTATTTACTTTTGAAACTAGTACTCAATGTCACCATACTTATTAGAACAATGATTTAAATTTCAATATCAAGAATCATAATTTAGAGTAATGGATTGAAGGGAGAAATGTTGAGATGTGTATTAATTTTTAAAGTTTTTTGCCTATATTTTATCTTATTAAATGCTATAAAACCCCATAAGGTTGGCATTATTATTACACTCTTTAAGGAAACAGAATGAATGAGGGCCAGTAACTGGATTCAAAGCATATAGCTTGTAGATGGCTATTTAGGAAAACAGAACTTCTGGTCCATTGCAATTATCATTACACTAAGCATTCTGCACTAAAATGCAATACAAAGCAGTCACTAAAATATGTGAAGAAAATGCACATTTCAGGATAATAATGATAATAAAATATTGGGTTCTGTATCATATTCAGTAAGAATTATAATTCAAAGTGTTAATTCTGCAGCCTTGAATATTTCTCAGTCATCAAAGAAATCCTTAACTGAGAGTTACAACATGTCAGGTCCTCTGCTTAACTCTATGAGAACTCAGAAGAAATCACCTACTTTGACCCTGACATCAAAACACATCAAAGACACATCAGAATAACTGGGGAGACAAGAATGTCTGTTTGAAATGATTAAATAATATTTATGTGGCTTAGGTTCAGTGGGAATGTGAAGTCAATCAGTTTTCAGATCATCAATGTGTAGACAATAATGAGATGTAGGGTTCAATTCAGTTCAGTCGCTCAGTCGTGTCTGACTCTTTGTGACCCCATGAACTGCAGCACGCCAGGCCTCCCTGTCCATCACCAACTCCCGGAGTTTACTCAAACTCATGTCCATTGAGTTGGTGATGCCACCCAACCATCTCTTCCTCTGGCATCCCCTTCTTCTCCTGCCTTCAATCCTTCCGAGCATCAGGGTCTTTTCAACTGAGTCAGCTCTTCGCATAAGGTGGCCAAAGTACTGGAGTTTCAGCTTCAACATTAGTCCTTTCAGTGAACACCCAGGACTAATCTCCTTTAGGATGGACTGGTTGGATCTCCTTGCAGTCCAAGGGACTCTTAAGAGTCTTTCCAACACCACAGTTCAAAAGCATCAATTCTTCGGCACTCAGCTTTCTTTATAGTCCAACTCTCACATCCATACATGACCACTGGAAAAACCATAGCCTTGACTAGATGGACCTTTGTTGGCAAAGTAATGTCTCTGCTTTTTAATAAGCTATCTAGGTTGGCCATAACTTTCCTCCCAAGGAGTAAACGTCTTAATTTCTTGGCTGCAATCACCATCTGCAGTGATTTTGAAGTCCCCAAAAATAAAGTCAGCCACTGTTTCCCCATCTATTTGCCATGAAGTGACAGGACCAGATGCCATGATCTTAGTTTTCTGAATGTTGAGCTTTAAGCCAACATTTTCACTATCCTCTTTCACTTTCATCAAGAGGCTCTTTAATTCTTCTTCACTTTCTTCCATAAGGGTGTTGTCAGCTGCATATCTGAGGTTATTGATATTTCTCCTGGCAATCTTGATTCCAGCGTGTGCTTCATCCAGCCCAACATTTCTCATGATGTACTCCGCACATAAGTTAAATAAGCAGGGTGACAACATACAGCCTTGGCATACTCATTTTCGTATTTGGAACCAGTCTGTTGTTCCATGTCCAGTTCTAAACTGTTGCTTCCTGACCTGCATACAGGTTTCTCAAGAGACGTAGGGTAAAATATGTCATATCAGTATTATGTGTAAATGTTCAAATGTGTCTATGGAAACAATTAACAGTACTGACAATCTTCCAAGACTGAGCCAAGTGCCCACTGGGCCACCAAATAATGATAACCAATTTGATGCCTAGGAGAAGACACAAACTGGAAAGGCCAGTCCTTCCTTTCTAGAGACTGCAAAGTGGAGACATTCTTTATGAAACGGTAGTGATAAGCATGTTCCCAGGGTTGAGGGGAAAACCTGGATTTGATTGCAATGGGTGAAAATTTCATTTACAGTAAAAGAGAGTATTTTCTCCTTCTCCATGGTTCTGAGTGGTGGTTTCACGTGATGTGCATCTCAAATCCCCAAGTGAATGAAATGCTGCTGGAGATCTTTTAAAGAAAAATTCAGATTTAGTAGATTTGGTATGGGACCTGAGATATTGAACTTTCAAAAATCTCCGTTGTTTGTCCATTCACCACAGTCTGAGGAGCAAAACCCTAGGGCCCAAAAAAGAAACACATGAAGAGAAGATTTAGCAATTCTAGGTGAGGAAGCAGGAGTTGGTTGTTTTGGGAACTGGGCACAGAGAGACACACGGCCATGAGAGTTTCATGTGGAATGAAGCATCAACAAGGGGGGTAGGATAGACAGTATAAGGAAGAGCAGAGCTGGATTGGCTGTGAATCTAGTGATGCTTAGCTTTGGCAACTCTTGCTTGGTAAGAAACTGGAATCAAGACTGCTGGGAGAAATATCAACAACCTTAGACATGCAGATAATACCACCATTATGGCGGGAATTAAGAGGAACTAAAGGGCCTCTTGATGAAAGCAAAAGAGGAGAGTGAAAAAGCTGGCTTAAAACTCAACATTCAAAATACAAAGATTATGGCATCTGGTCCTGTGGCATCCGCTTCATGACAAAGAGATGGGGAAACAGTGGAAACAGTGACAGATTTCATTTTCTTGGGCTCCCGAATCAGTGTGGATGATGACTGTAGCCACTAAATTAAAAGACGCTTGCTCCTTGGAAGAAAAGCTATGATCAACCTAGACAGTGCTTTAAAAACCAGAGACATCACTTTGCCAACAAAAGTTCATCTAGTCAAAGCTATGGTTTTCCCAGTGGTCATGTATGGATGTGAGAGTTGGACCATAAAGAAGGCTGAGTGCCAAAGAATTGATGCTTTTGAACTATGGTGCTAGAGAAGACTTTTGAGAGTCCCCTGGACAGCAAAGAGATCAAATCAGTCAGTCCTAAAGGACATCAACCCTGAATATTCATTGGAAGGACTGATGCTGAAACCGAAGCTCAAATACTTTGGCCACCTGATGCGAAGAGCCGACTCATTGAAAAACCTTGATGCTGAGAAAAATTTACGGCAAGAGGAGAAGGGATGACAGAGGATGAGATGGTTGGATGGTATCACTGACTCAAAAGACATGAGTTTAAGCAAACTCAGGGAGACAGTGGTGGACAGAGAAGCCTGGCATGCTGCAGTTCATGGGGTCTCAAAGAATTGGACATGACTTACTGACTGAACAACAGCAAAAACAAAGTTTAAAGCTGACATAGAAAGACATTTTAAGCATTATCACTTAAGGCTGCTGTCTCTTTCCATTCTCACTTCTACTCTCTTATCTTTTGGTGCCAGAGTGACTCTGGATAGTTTGGAAATCTATACTCAAGGTTCAGTTGCTCAGTTGTGTCCAACTATTTGTGACGCTATGGACCATAGCCCACCAGCCTTCTCTGTCCATAGGATTTTCCAGGCAAGAATACTGGAGTGGGTTACCATTTCCTCTTCCAGGGGACCTTCCCAACCCAGGGATCGAACCTTCATTGACAGGCAGATTCTTTACTGTCTGAGCCATCCAGGTGGCTGCATATTCAGTATTTAACTGATGTGACGCTCTCTCCTATTGGTAATGTTCTCAATGATGCAGCATATAAAATTATTAATGCCTCATACAATGAAATTATTTTTCAGAGTGTACTGTATGCAATCAACAGAAATTATTCTGATACTGAAAATATATTTTGACAATAATATATTTTGACAATTATTTCTCATATTTAAAGCAGTAATTTATTAAGAAGAGATGCGTTTGAAGGCAAGTACTGAATAGGCTATTATTTTGATTGATAATTAAATTAACAAAGTGGATTGAATCATATGAATACATTAGAAAAACAAGTGGATATCCATTAATTTGAACTGAAACACTAACACGGACAAAAACAACATAAAACTGACACTACAACAGTACAATGTAAATATCTAGAACAAACTGGTTAAAGATTATCATTAACTTACAAGTTTTAAAGCCATGTACTGAATAAGAAAATTTGAATTGCTGCAAAACTCAGTAGTTCATGTAGGAAAAAATATCTGATATGTTTTTTCCCAAATTTGATAGTCATCTTAAACATTTACATGAAATTAGCAATAATTGCTTAGAAGTAGAAATTTCTCTAAAATGTCAATAATGATTAAAAAACAGTCAAATTTTGAAAAAATAACTCAAAATAATGTAAAATTTGGGAACCCTAGCACTAATTATAAATCAACCATGAATTTACTAGGTAGAATGTGAAAAATCAATTATTATGATATGATATTTTTTGTCTTTTGAACATATATCTATCTACATAGATAGTTTGGACTTGACGTAAGGTAGGGTTGACTGTGAATTTTAGCACTGCTACTCCCTAGGTTTCTGTGGTTGACAGGTGATTCACAGCTGTGCTTCCCACCTTCTAGAAGAGGGCAGTGGTACCAATAACACTAACTGAACACTTACTGCCACAGGCACTGCGTTAAGGGCTTGTGATGTTATCTCATTTAATCTTTCTAATAATGGTATTTGGTTGATTCTGTTATTATCACTATTTTATAGATAAGGCTTTTAAGGCATAGATAGGCCAGGAACTCAGCCAGGGTTAAAAAATAAATAAATAAATAAATAACAGATGAAAGGATGTGACTGCAGAAATTCTGATTCCAGGGCACAAGCTCTAAATCATCTAAATCGGGCACCATTTTAGACTTGGAGGGAAAGAAAGATTATGAAGAAAACAATGTAAAATAAGAAGGCATATTACGAAGCACCATGTTATGGCCACATCCTTAAAACTCTTCGTTTTCTGCAAAGGCAGAAAAGACCATGGGACCCTGTTCTGAACTGGAGGTGGCTTCATGAAGGAAATGACTCAAACTGCTGGCTGCAGGAAGGACCAGCATTTAGATAAGCAAGCAAAACAACCAAATAACATGATGTGAGTGGAAAGACTTGCAACAATTTATTCACTGTTACCACTTGTGGAGCCAGACCTCAGCCATGAAAGGAAACAAAACTTTGCCCTAGCAAATATTTTGACCCAAAGTTAGAGAAAGCCAGTAGAAGTAAGCCCAAACAAGCCATCGAAGTTGCCTTATGCCTTAAATGGAATGTCTTGATTCAAATAATAAATCTTGCTGGTTAAGCTCTCAAGGGTACTAGCAATAGATTATTGCATGAGTGTATTTAAGGGACAAACGACAATTTCTCTCACCAATGGGATAACAATCATACAGTAAGGCAATAGAGGAATCTGAGTCAGTTTGTGCCAAATCAAACTTCAAGGAATGTTTCTGTATCAAAGTTTACCTGGACTTTCCCTGGCAGAAACTCTGTTATTGAGATATATGAGCTTGGTTGTACAAGAAGGAGTTCTACCAGTTCTGGGGAAATCATGACTCACAGTAATTCAGTCCTCATGCGATCTTGGCAGAGATCAAGCGTTACTTTACAACAGCTGCGAAATCTGCATTGGATACCTCTGTGAATGGTCCATGATGAATGGCTAATGGGAACACGGGACTTTGATTTAGTTGAGAGGGTTCTAACTGACATAGTACACCTGTGAGTACTGTTCTGTATTTTTGAGAATAGCAGCAAATGTTTTTCATTCTTTGGTCCCAGAACATCTTGCTTTATTTATTGAGTGGATAACTGAAACAAGATGACCCTGGCTTCTCAAAATTTTTGAAGATTTTGTTTTTCAAATCTCAGGGTCAAACCATCACTTCATTTTGAACTCCGAATGTGGTGCAGTGCATGCATGCTCAGTTGTGCTCAATCTTTCCAACCCCATGGACTGTAGCCCACCAGGCTTCTCCGACCATGGGATTCTCCAGGCAAATATACTGGAGTGGGTTGCCATTTCCTCCCTGGGAAGCCCCTGAGCTCCAAATGAGCTGAAGGCAATATTTAGCCTGACATTGATCTTCTAAGTAGAAAAGCATAAATTACCTGAGTTGAAAGAGATGGAAATACCAGAAAACCTGACCTGCCTCTTGAGAAACCTGTATGCAGGTCAGGAAGTAACAGTTAGAACTGGACATAGAACAACAGACTGGTTCCAAACAGGTAAAGGAGTACGTCAAGACTGTATATTGTCACCCTGCTTATTCAACATGTGCAGAGTACATCATGAGAAATGCTGGGCTGGAGGAAGCACAAGCTGGAATCAAGATTGCCAGGAGAAATATCAGTAACCTCAGATATGCAGATGACACCACCCTTATGGAAGAAAGTGAAGAAGAACTAAAGAGCCTCTTGATGAAAGTGAAAGAAGATAGTGAAAAAGTTGGCTTAAAGCTCAACACTCAGAAAACTAAGATCATGGCATCTGGTTCCATCATGTCATGGCAAATAGATGGGGAAACAGTGGACACAGTAGCTAACTTTATTCTTCTGGGTTCCAAAATCACTGCAAATGGTGATTACAGCCATGAAATTAAAAGACGCTTACTCCTTGTAAGGAAAGTTATGGCCAACCTAGACAGCATATTAAAAGGCAGAGACATTACTTTGCCTACAAAGGTCCATCTAGTCAAGGCTATGGTTTTTCCAGTGGTCATGCATGGATGTGAGAGTTGGACTATAAAGAAGGCTGATCACCAAAGAATTGATGCTTTTGAACTATGGTGTTGGAGAAGACTCTTGAGAGTCCCTTGGAATGCAAGGAGATCCAACCAGTCCATCCTAAAGGAGACCAGTCCGGGGTGTTCATTGGAAAGACTGATGCTGAAGCTGAAAGTCCAATACTTTGGCCACCTGATGCAAAGAGCTGACTGATTTGAATGGATTAAAGATCTAAATGTAAGACCAGAAACTATAAAACTCCTAGAGGAGAACATAGGCAAAACACTTTCCGACATAAATCACAGCAGGATCCTCTATGACCCACCTCCCAGAATATTGGAAATAAAAGCAAAAATAAGCAAACGGGACCTAATGAAACTTAAAAGCTTTTGTACAACAAAGGAAACTATAAGCAAGGTGAAAAGACAGCCTTCAGAATGGGAGAAAATAATAGCAAACGACGCAACAAAAGATTAATCTCAAAAATATACAAGCAACTCCTGCAGCTCAATTCCAGAAAAACCAATGACCTAATCAAAAAATGGGCCAAAGATCTAAACAGACATTTCTCCAAAGAAGACATACAGATGACTAACAAACACATGAAAAGATGCTCAACATCACTCATTATCAGAGAAATGCAAATCAAAACCTCAATGAGGTACCATTACACGCCAGTCAGGATGGCTGCTATCCAAAAGTCTACAAGCAATAAATGCTGGAGAGGGTGTGGAGAAAAGGGAACCCTCTTACACTGTTGGTGGGAATGCAAACTAGTACAGCCGCTATGGAGAACAGTGTGGAGATTCCTTAAAAAACTGGAAATAGAACTGCCATATGACCCAGCAATCCCACTTCTGGGCATACACACTGAGGAAGCCAGAACTGAAAGAGACACGTGTACCCCAATGTTCATCGCAGCACTGTTTATAATAGCCAGGACATGGAAGCAACCTAGATGCCCATCAGCAGACAAATGGATAAAGAAGCTGTGGTACATATACACTATGGAATATTACTCAGCCATTAAAAAGAATACATTTGAATCAGTCCTAATGAGATAGATAAACTGGAGCCCATTATACAGAGTGAAGTAAGCCAGAAAGATAAATACCAATACAGTATACTAACGCATATATATGGAATTTAGAAAGATGGTAACGATAACCCTATATGCAAGACAGAAAAAGAGACACAGATGTACAGAACAGACTTTTGGACTCTGTGGGAGAAGGCGAGGGTGGGATGATCTGAGAGCATAGCATTGAAACATATATATTATCAAGTGTGAAACAGATCGCCAGTCCAGGTTGGATGCATGAGACAAGTGCTCAGGGCTGGTGCACTGGGATGACCCAGAGGGATGGGATGGGGAGGGGGGTAGGAGGGGTGTTCAGGATGGGGAACACATGTAAATCCATGGCTGATTCATGTCAATGTATGGCAAAAACCACTACAATATTGTACAGTAATTAGCCTCCAGTTAATAAAAATAAATGAAAAAAAAGAAAAGAAAAGACCCTGATGCCAGGAAAGATTGAGTGCAGGAGGAGAAGTGGACGACAGAGGAAGAGATGGTTGGATGGCATCACCGACTCGATGGACATGGGTTTGGGTGGATTCCAGGAGTTGGTGATGGACCGGGAGGCCTGAAGTGCTGTGGTTCATGGGGTCTCAAAGAATCGGACACGACTGAGCTACTGAAATGAACTGATGTTAACACTGCAGTCATGCTGGCAACCCACTCCAGTATTCTTGCCTGGAGAATCCCATGGACAGAGGATCCTGCCGGGCTCTAGTCCTTGGAGTTGCAAAGAGTCAGGCAAGACTGAAGTGACTTGGTATGCACACTTAGAGTTGCCACCTTCTTGAGATACCTGAAGCTCCAATGAGGAATAATTTCTGTGTCATAGTGGCACTAGCGATGAACAGTTTTGTTTCTTAAACACACGATTGGGTTCCTAAGGCTAGAATTTAGAGTATAGTATTTAGAATACAAAACTGTGATTCGTATATGTCTGGCTAGTGATAGTTTGATAAAAGTGTGCAAGTCCTTGGTCCTTGACTCACACAATTTTGGGACCTTAGAATTTCAAGTCTAATTTCTTTCAATGAGATTTCGCTCTACCTATGTTGATAGTTGAAATATTTAACAACTATGATGGCTTGTCATTGAACAATGAGAAACAAAAAGAAAAACATTTTATTTGTTGAATGACAATACTATCTATCTTGTAAAGGTCAGGGCAGATTAAATGAAGAAGTATTTGTAGTATCTAGAAGATAGTAGGTACTCAATATATATTCAATACATATTATTAATTTATTTCATTACATCATTGAATTTTTTCTCAATGTGTATTCCTACCTGTTGCTGAATTTTCAATAGATTCTCTCTCTGGTTCTTTCTCTTTGGGGGGATTTCAGTAAGCTGATTTATGGTTATAATAAATTGACATCCATACATTTAAGCTTCTACCTGTAAATAACTACATCATAGATTTTATCACTTAGTTAACTAATGTTAAATCCTTACTCTTAGTGCTAGCATTTTCTAGACTTTGTGAAAAATAAAGTATATTAGGCATCAGTTCAGTTCAGTTCAGTTCAGTCGCTCAGTCGTGTCCGACTCTGTGACCCCATGAATCGCAGCACACCAGGCCTCCCTGTCCATCACCAACTCCCGGAGCTTACTCAAATTCATTCCATCGGATCAGTGATGCCATCCAGCCATCTCATCCTCTGTCGCCCCTTCTCCTCCTGCCCCCAATCCCTCCCAGCATCAGGGTCTTTTTCAATGAGTCAACTCTTCGCATGAGGTGGCCAAAGTACTGGAGTTTCAGCTTCAGCATCAGTCCTTCCAGTGAACACCCAGGACTAATCTCCTTTAGGATGGACTGGTTAGAGCTCCTCGCAGTCCAAGGGACTCTCAAGAGTCTTCTCCAATACCACAGTTCAAAAGCATCAATTTTTCAGTGCTCAGCTTTCTTTATAGTCCAACTCTCACATTCATATATGACCACTGGAAAAACCATAGCCTTGACTAGACAGACCTTTGTTGGCAAAGTAAAGTCTCTGCTTTTTAATATTAGCATAGTGATGTCCAAATTAAAACTCACATGTATAGCTGGTATAATGCTTTCTAATCTGTGTACTACAGAATATTAGTGGGTTTGAAAAATGTTCATGAGCTAATAAGTTGGAGATATTCTGGTTAAACATTTTTTTAATTATAGGACTTCACTGATCTTTTAAAATCTCATGACTGCAGTGAAAATTTTAAGGCAACTACAAAATTATATCATGCAATGTTTCTCAAATTTATTTGATCTTCAGACACTAATTTTTACTAGAATACCTATTCACATTTATTAGGACAGTAGTATTCCACAGACCTGAGTCTAAGAAATAATTTAATAAGGGCTAAGAATAAAAAAACACCTGGGCACTTATCATTTGCCTGCCACTAAACAACTATCTATCTGAATTTAGGCAAGTTGCTTAAACTTTTCTGTACCTTTATTTTCCCAACTCTTAAATGGGAATAATGAGACCCACCACCATCCTCTAATTATCAAATAGAAAAGGAAGTAGGTAGAACAAATATGAGAGTAATTTTTAAAAGTCTCATTGGTCAACCTCACTCATTATTAGAGAAATGCAAATCAAAACCACAATGAGGTACCATTACACACCAGTCAGAATGGCTGCTATCCAAAAGTCTACAAGCAATAAATGCTGGAGAGGGTGTGGAGAAAAGGGAACCCTCTTACACTGTTGGTGGGAATGCAAACTAGTACAGCCGCTATGGAAAACAGTGTGGAGATTTCTTAAAAAACTGGAAATAGAACTGCCATATGACCCAGCAATCCCACTTCTGGGCATACACACTGAGGAAACCAGATCTGAAAGAGACACGTGCACCCCAATGTTCATCGCAGCACTGTTTATAATAGCCAGGACATGGAAGCAACCTAGATGCCCATCAGCAGATGAATGGATAAGGAAGCTGTGGTACATATACACCATGGAATATTACTCAGCCATTAAAAAGAATACATTTGAACCAGTCCTAATGAGATGGATGAAGCTGGAGCCCCTTATACAGAGTGAAGTAAGCCAGAAAGATAAAGAACATTACAGCATACTGACACATGTATATGGAATTTAGAAAGGTGATAACGATAACCCTATATGCAAAACAGAAAAAGAGACACAGAAATACAGAACAGACTTTTGAACTTTGTGAGACAATGTGAGGGTGGGATATTTCAAAAGAACAGCATGTATGCTATCTATGGTGAAACAGATCACCAGCCCAGGTGGGATGCACAAGACAAGTGCTCCGGCCTGGTGCACTGGGAAGACCCAGAGGAATCGGGTGGAGAGGGAGGTGGGAGGGGGGATCGGGATTGGGAATACATGTAAATCCATGGCTGATTCATATCAATGTATGACAAAACCCACTGGGGAAAAAAAAAAAAAAAGTCTCATTGGTATAAAATTGCATACCTTTGTAAGTCAACTTGTTGTTCAGTTGCTAAGTCACGTCCAACTCTTTGCAACCCCATGAACTGAAGCATGACAGGCTTCCATATCCTTCACTATCTCTTGGAGTTTGTTCAGACTCGTGTCCACTGAGTCAGTGATCCTATCCAATCGTCTCATCCCCTGCTGCCCCATTCTCTTTTTGCCCTCAATCTTTCCCAGCATCAGGGTCTTTTCCAATGAGTCAGGTCTTTGTATAAGGTGGCCAAAGCGTTGGAGCTTCAGCATCAGTCCTTCCAATGAGCATTCAGGGTTGATTTCCCCTAGGATTGGCTGGTTTGATCTCCTTGCAGTCCAAGGTACTCTCAGAAGTCTTCTCTAGCACCATGATTTGAAAGCATCAATTCCTCAGAGCTTTGCCGTCTTTATAGTCAAACTCTCACATCCATATATGACTACTGGAAAAGCCATAGCTTTGACTATATGGACTTTTGTCAGCAAAGTGATTGTCTCTACTTTTTAATATGCTGCTTAGGTTTGACATAGCTTTCCTTCTAAGGAGCAAGTATCTTTCAGTTTCATGGCTGCAGTCATCATCTGCAGTATAAGTCAACTAGAAGAAAATAATGAAAGATAATTTATAGAATCATATGAGAAACTACTTAATCATGTGCTTCTGTTGGAGCATTTCCTATGATGATTATGAAAATCTTAAAAACTTTACTTTTCATTAAAATTTGAAAAGAATAGCTATAAATTGTCAAGCAAGGATTATAAAGCTAATAAATTTATCAAAATCTGAATATAAATTACTCTGATTTCTGCACTATTAACCTAGCAGTTTGATAGAGAGCTTTCAGAAGCAAATGGCTCATAGTTTCCAAATATTTTCAAGCAAAATTGTATTCATATGTAGAAACAAACAGCATGATGTAATCTTTGGATTGTCTTCATAAAACAATGTTAGTATGTTTCGCTTAATTCCCAATGCATATTCAATTATAGGATTTTTTTCTATCAAAAGACATGCAATAGTTTAAAAACTTTAGAGAATCATCAAATAAGACCAAAATAATTATGCATCATTTCTTTAAAATGCGTGTGTAACATGGCTGATTCATGTCAATGTATGGCAAAAACCACTTAAGTAATTAGCCTCCAACTAATAAAAATAAATGAAAAAAAAATGCGTGTGTAAATGTGTTAGATGAATAGTTTCATGAGAATAGAAATTTCTTTTAGTAATATCACAAGGAAAGTGGTTATCTTTGTTGTTATCATGGGTTGAAAGATTCCCAAAGACATTACTTGTGTTTTGGGGCTTTTAATTGAATTTGTGGTTTTCCTGGTGTGCTGTTACAGTCAACAAGGAAAACCAGTTTAAAGATGGTGTCGTTGTTTTTGCTTTATAGTCACTAAGTAGTGTTCCACTCTTTCATGACCCTATGGACTGCAACCCACCAGGCTCCTCTGTCCATGCAATTTTCCAGGCAAGAATACTGGAGTGGTATTACCATTTCCTCCTCCAGGGGATCTTTCAAACCCAAGGATCCATACTGCGTCTCCTGCTTACTGTTTCTCAAAAAGTGAAAGAAAAGAAAGGACACGAAGAGGGCTAACGGGAAGGGTCAGGGATGTTCAGTGCTAAAATGAGTATGAGGAGAGTTGACAATTCAGCCTTGTCCTTCTCTTATACTGCAAAAGGCAAAGCTAGTCTGTGAGAGGAAGTCAGAATGCTGCCACCAGGTTCAGGATGTGTTAGATAAGAATCTTGGCATTCTCCCTCTCCAGCTATATGATTGGAGGGCAAGTTACATGGTGTTTAAACCCTGGTTTTCTCTCCAGGATTATGAGGATACTATTATTCACCTCAGAGGTTGAAAGAAGTGTTCAATAAAAAAAAAAAAAAAAAAGCAAATCGATGATAGTGACAGGTATATATTAGGCACTCAGGGTGCATTTCAGAACATGAGTTCTGATGAGAAACCCGTCTATCAATTGATGCTAGTGATATTCCCATTATTTCTAACAGTCACTGTATGTGTACCATTTTAATGAGAAACCAGCCCTTTTGAAATTCCTGGAAGCAATGGAAAAAGAAGACAGGAGCGCAGTGCTTACTGTGGATATGCCAAACGCTTCCTTCCCTTGCACACGTGGGACCTTCAGATTGGATCTGGAAACTCTCTGTTTGATTCTACCTTTGTGGACCACCCAGAAGCTCCAGCTGGAGCAGAAAGTGTGGCTCATTTCCCCTGGACTGGGAGCCAAGAGGAACCTATTACCCATCTGTTCTGCTTTCTGTTCTGAACATCCAGTCTCTATAATATAGCTCTAAGAAATGGACCCAAAGTCTGAGCCACATGCCTTGAGGATTATCTTTGTGAGCTTTCTCCTCCTGACTCTAGCCAACAATTCTTGGCCCTCTTAAAAGTATCTGAATCACTTTCTTAAATTCTGTTTACAAGCAACGTCTCAAATATTTTTCATTAAAATGACCAACTCAGAAATTAAGTAATATGTGTTTTTATGGTGCTAAAAAAATTCCCCAAATCTTTGCTATTTGACATATTAGATTCTACACTTTGACACAGGTTTATATTCAGTAAAATGCTATTACCCTGGTTTATTGAAGACAATAAACTTCCCTGATAGCTCAGTTGGTAAAGAACCTACCTGTAATGCAGGAGACCCCGGTTCAATTCCTGGGTTGAGAAGATCCCCTGGAGAAGGGAACGGCTCCCTACTCCAGAATTCTGGCCTGGAGAATTCCATGGACTGTGTAGTCCATGGGGTTGTAAAGAGTCAAACATGACTGAGCAACTTTCATTGAAGACTATAACCCGTCACAGGTAACAGTTTGATGGCAGTCTCATGCAATAATTCAGATTCAGACAACTACAAAGTGCTACAGATCTAAGTTCAAATTCAGATCCACTAGTTAATATTTTTATGATACTGAACAAGACACTTGACTTCTCTCAATGTCATTTTCCTAATCAATAACATGCATGTAATAGTGTCTGTCATAGGACTGTTGTGAAATTTAAATGAGAAAATACATAGAGAATGTAAAGCATAATACCTTAGTCATAGTAAGTCTTCAGTCTCTATTACCTATTCTAATAACCATAATTATTATTATATTTTTATTAAAAATAAAAATTAGGCATGGGGGATAGTCAAATGTAAAGCTGCTTTTTGATAAGTTGAATTAGGGAAAGAAGAAGGTGTTGTCTAAATTAGAAGTCAACCAATGAAGAATTTATTTTGTGAAAATATATTCAGTTTTGAAAAAGGATTCAGAAGATGCAAATTAGTATATAATAGGAAGTAGCTGAATATTTCCTCAAAGAGTTTTCTACCTTTCTTTTGTATCTCCAATATATTTTAAAAAATAAATATTTCTAAGTAGGGGATAGTTCTCTATCTCAGCTACTAGACATATTTTGCTAACTGAATTATATCAAAGATAATTTAGATTTGCATTTTGTTGTATTTTTTAGGTTAAGAATGACTTCAATGACTTTAGAATCTCTTTTCCTGCATTTGTGTACAAGACATTTTTTCGAATTATTTGTTATTTCTCATAACTACAGAAACATACTTTCTACTGTTGAAATTTGGGGAGTTAAATGAGGTGGTTATTTTACTTTTTCTAGGTTTATTGAATTTGCTAACATAATTTGAAAATCTTTAACTCAGTTTCTTATTTAGTAGATTTCTTTCAAAATATACTTAGTCTGAAGTTCAGTTTTGGTCTAGTGCTAAATTGAAAGTAACTGTTAGTGCCTCTGAAATGTCACTTTTATAAACTTTTTGTTCTCTTCGGCAACTAAAAATTGCACATTCAATAAAACATGCTAGATATTCTCACAGCTTCTTTCTTCAAACCCCACTATTATTTAATTAGATCTAAAAGTTCATAAATAACAATATAATATTTTCAAGTTTTCCATGGTTAAGCTACATTGTAGATACATCATCCCATAATCACGATTCTTGAATCTCTAATTATATGAAGGCTATGGTTAGTGAAATGGAGACTGAGACAATTTTTTACAATACAGTTTAGAAATAGAATGATTTCATAGACATTTAGGGTTACAATATATTCATGGGTAAAGAAAGCTATTTGGATTTTATGTACTGAAAATGAGACTTTACCTAATATATTCAGATGACTGGAGTGAATTTTTCTGTACCTTTTATCTTCCAGTTTGCTGTGTTTAGATAGAGCTACAATTACGTTTCTAATTTTGCTCAAACTGTTCTTGTGTGACAGTAACAGGCACTTCAGACCAACTTAGACCATGTTAAATCTATAAGCTTTAATGTTAATTCAGTATTTTGTGAAAAATATAATGCCTAATCTAGATGTACATGGGCTTCCCAGGTGACGTTAATGGTAAAGAACCCACCTGCCTATACAGGAGACATAAGAGCTGCAGGTTCGATCCCTGGGTTGGGAAGATCACCCAGAGAAGGAAACGACAACACATTCCAGCATTCTTGCCTGAAAAATCCCATGGACAGAAGAGCCTGGCAGGCAGGCTATGGTCCACAGGCTCACATAGAGTCGGACATGACAGAAGCAACTTAGCACTAGCATCAGCTCTAATCTGGATGTACAGTAAAGATGTCCTTCCTTTTTTGAACCTACTTTCTTCACCATACTCATATCCAATGTGAAGAGCACTTTGGGAATTCTAAGATTTAAAAGATAAGACCTATTTTATTTCTAATTTCACAAGTTGTTTATCTGTGGAAAAGAAGAAAATAATCAGTGGGTCATGCAGTCCTAAATATAATGCCATCCCTATAATAGAAAGTGCTAAAAATGATCATCGATGTCACTTTTAAAGATTTTTAAGAGTAGTTTACCTTATTGTCAGTTGACACAACCTCTTTTAAAAGTAATTTGATTTATGAATTAAGAGTCACAAAGCTGTATCTTATGGGCCAGCAGTTTTTTTCAGTCTTCTAGAAACGTATACTCTTATAAAAGCACATGATACTTGCTCCAATATAATTATTATGACATTATTTATAGATAAGGAAGCTGTGGTACATATACACCATGGAATATTACTCAGCCATTAAAAAGAATACATTTGAACCAGTTCTAATGAGATGGATGAAACTGGAGC
The DNA here is from genome assembly GCF_033118175.1 of Dama dama. Classification (NCBI taxonomy): domain Eukaryota; kingdom Metazoa; phylum Chordata; class Mammalia; order Artiodactyla; family Cervidae; genus Dama; species Dama dama. Next base: position 56,659,231 of record NC_083681.1, on the reverse strand, counting down.
CCATTATACAGAGTGAAGTAAGTCAGAAAGATAAAGAACATTACAGCATACTAACACATATATATGGAATTTAGAAAGATGGTAATGATAACCCTATATGCAAAACAGAAAAAGAGACACAGATGTACAGAACAGACTTTTGGACTCTGTGGGAGAAGGCAAGGGTGGGATGTTTCGAGAGATCAGCATGTATATTATCTAAAGTGAAACAGATCACCAGCCCAGGTGGGATGCATGAGACAAGTGCTTGGGCCTGGTGCACTGGGAAGACCCAGAGGAATCGGGTGGAGAGGGAGGTGGGAGGGGGGATCGGGATGGGGAATACATGTAACTCCATGGCTGATTCATGTCAATATATGACAAAACCCACTGCAATGTTGTGAAGTAATTAGCCTCCAACTAATAAAAATAAATGAAAAAAAAAAGAAAAAGAAAAACTTGAAAAACAAGGAAATTCCAAACAGTGGAGTGGTTTAGGTCAATCCTCAACTTTTTGGCACCAGGAATCAGTTTTGCAGAAGAAAAGTTTTCCATGGACCAGGGAGAGGGATGGGTTTTGGGATTATTCAAGTGCATTACATTTATTGCACATTTTATTTCTATTGTTACATCAGCTCCGCCTCAGATCATTAGGTATCAGATCCCAAAGCTTGGGGACCCCTGGTTAGGTGACCCATGTTCTTCAATTTGAAGAATGATAAAGTCACTAAACATAATCACAGGAATTCTTACACCACCTGTATCTATGACAAAATGTTTACTATTTGATACAGAATAAAAATGGTATTTATTCACACTCACACTACGAAATTGTGCATACAGAGAGTACAATAAGAAAACTGAAGACAGTTATTGTTCAAAGTATGAATTATAGGTGGTTTTTCTTCCTTCCTCCCTTCTTTCCTTTCTTCATTGTTTTCTTTAGTACTATTAAATGTTATCTGTAAAATACATACTAATTAGAGGAAAAAAGAATATATTGTATTATCTCTCCTCAAAATACCTATATTAGCAAAAACCATTAAATCTACAATGGTTCATTGATTCACTTTATAGTATCAAACAGTAGTAACCTTTCACCTAAAATATTGAATATTGATCTAAATATACAACAGTATTTATTTAAATTATTCATATAGTTGGCTTCATTTTCATGTCAGTATCTCTGGATAAAACAAGAATGCAGGTAGGCAGTTGTATATTATCCTGACCAAAAAATTGACCAAACATTCTAAATTAACTGTTTCAAAGTCTACATAAAACCCAGTTAAACTGAATAATACAGTAAATCTAACTAACAAAGTAGTCTCAGAGAAGATAATCATATTTAAGATCAATACATATTTCCCAGACCAACGAGAATGTTTTCCATCTAAAGACCATTGAAAAATATTGTGAAGGTTTAGATTCCAAACAGCTGTAATGTGTTTTTGTTAAAATATCCTAATTCTCTATGGCTAGTCTCTGTATTTTGTAATCTCATTAGAAATCCCTAATTTAGCAGCAGGATATTACTGGAGGTCTGTTTGTTAGGGGAGCTAGAGACTTGCATTTTAAACCCAGCCTGGCACACGCTCTCTCATTGACCCTGGGCAACATGAAAACTCTCTCTGTAATTGGGTTCTTCAGCCGTGAAATTAGAGACAGTTTATAATTTCCCTGAAGATTTTAGGATACCAATGTTCATTAGTAGGACTCCAAAAATAAAGGCTTCATTTGGATCTGTTTTTCCCCATGGATGAAACAGATGTTCACGGAAAGAACTCCGGGACAAACAGTATTTCTTCTTATAGTCTTAGGTACTAAAAGTTCCTTAAGGACATCAGCTGATTGAAGCATATCATTTTTTGACAGGATTCATTAATTAATCAGAATTTTAGTCAGTATGGATTTTCTGGTTAAACCATTTCCTCTCTTTGTCCCTTGGGACGAATTTGGGACCCTAAAGCCCCCAATATATTTTGATGGTAAATAGAGACCCAGAATATGAAGCATTGGTAGGCTGGTGGCAGACCTCGTGATGTTTGGGGAAATGGAATTTAATATGAAATGTTATTGGAAAGAAGTGGAAATGGCAAGATAATCCAGTTCTTTCAAATTTTTGCATTCTCCCAGCTCTTTTCCAGGCCAAGAGGAAAGTCAGCAAGGATGCCTGGTACTTTTGAGGTAAATCTTCTGAGCAGATGAGATTAAGAAAAGTGAATTAAGAGTTTTTGAAGAACTAAGATCATCTCAGTGACCTTCAAAGTAAGAAAGATACATTAAAATAGGCAAATTAATGTCCCCCAAATAAAGTCACATCTTTCTGACCCTGTCCCTAGTAATTTTCTTTACTTTTCTAAGCCTGAACTAATATATCTCTTTGAACGCTCTTAAATACATTTCATTTTCAAATTGCATGAAATTGTGTTGAAGAAACTTCCCACAATGTGCTTTCTTCCAACTTGGCTTCCATGTAAAGCAAACAGCCCATTTTACCTTAAATGACTGTAATAGAAAATGCTTGGTTGGCTTTGAAGACCAGTTGGGTTGTATGAGAAGGCAGCAATTATCCTCCAACTGCAAAGGGGTCTTATTGTTTTCTCTTCTTAACCCTCCATGGATAACATATTTAAGAACCATTCATAGAAATCACAGATCATTTGCAATCTTTCATACTTTGCCAAGTATATTCCCATTATCATATTAACCAGGCATTCTGAAACCAGGGAACTCATTAAGCTTTTAGGATTTAATTCTCTCCATTTATGTTTTCATTTCCTATTTATCATCTACCTCTAATTTTTAAATTCACCTAAAAACCAGACTGGAAAGCAAACTGAAAACTGGAGTTCCTGTTCACTGGGAAAGTTTTCACAAGAAAATATGACCTGCCTTTAATTATTCCAGAATTGTTATTACTTAACTTTTATTGGGGAAAAAAATTTCCTTAAGGTTAAATACTATCATCACCCAAAATCTGTTTTGCTTAAATAGAAGCATCGCGGTTAAATTGGTCTATTAGAGTTTATTAGCTTTCCTTATGGTTGATTTGGGTAACTCAGCAAGAATTTCCCCCTAAATTACACTATATATAAAGTTTCTAAAATTTACCAGGTAGTTACATTCCAAGTTTCTTTATACACATACAACCAACTCAACTAATAACTTCCCCAGAAGAAAATAAACAGTAATAAACTGTAAAAGTTAAGAATCACATCCAACTGTTTAAAAGACACAATTTTATAGAAAGCAATTTATATTAAGCTTACAAAAGGCAATTTCAAAACTACTATGAAATAGTTCCATTTTTGTAAAAGCACATACATAGAAAATATTTGAATAATAAATAAGACTTGAATGATTTTAACTCTGGTTTTGTATTCTAAAATGTCTGCATTATGAATATATCAGCTTTCTAAAAATATTTTTTAAATTTTCTTTTAAAAACAAAGTCAAGTCATTAAAATGTGAGTTTTTTCAGTTATTTTGTGTTTCATTATATATAACAGGTGTTCCCAGCCCCCAGGCCAGGGACTGCTGCTGCATATTTATAGCCACTCACCATCACTCATAATACCACGTGAGATCTGCCTCCTGTCAGATCAGCAGCAGCATTAGATTCTCATAGGAATATGAACTCTACTATGAACTGTACTTGTGAAGGTCTAAGTTTGCATGCTGCTTATGAGAATCTCATGTCTGATGGTCTGATTCTGCATTATGGTGAGTTGTATAATTATTTCATTATATACCACAATGTAATAATAATTGAGATAAAGTGCATAATAAGTATAATATGTTTGAATCATCCCAAAAGCATCCCCCCACCACTGGTCCATGGAAAAAATTGTCTTAAATGAAACTGATCCCAGGTACAAAAAAAAGGTTGGGGACCAATGATATATATTTCAGTTCAGTCACTCAGTCACGTCCAACTCTTTGTGACCCCATGACTGTAGCATGCCAGGCTTCCCTGATCATCACCAATTCCCGGAGCTTGCTCAAACTCATGTTCATCAAGTTGGTGATGACATCCAACTATCTCATTCTCTGGCATCCCCTTCTCCTCCTGCCTTCAATCTTTCCCAACATCAGAATCTTTTTCACATCAGGTGGCCAAAGTATTGGAGTTTCAACTTCAACATCAGTCCTTCCAATGAATATTCAGGACTGACTTCCTTCAGGATGGACTGGTTGGATCTCCTTGCAGTCCAAGGGACTCTCAAGAGTCTTTACCAACACTACAGTTGAAAGGCATCAATTTGTCAGTGCTCAGCTTTATGGTGAAACTCTCACATTCATAACATGACTACTGGAAAAACCATAGCTTTGACTAGACGGACCTTTGTCAGTAAAGTAATGTCTCTGCTTTCCAATACATTGTCTAGATTTGTCATAGTTTTTTTCCAAGGAGCAAGTGTCTTTTAATTTCATGGCTACAGTCACCATCTGCAGTGATTTTGGAGTCCAAGAAAATAAAGTCTGCCACTGTTTCCATTGTTTCCTCATCTATTTGCCATGAAGTGATGGGACCTGATACCATGATCTCAGTTTCAAGAATGTTGAGTTTTGAGCCAAGTTTTTCACTCTCCTCTTTCACTTTCATCAAGAGGCTCTTTAGTTCCTCTTTGCTTCCTGCCATACAGGTGGTGTCAACTGCATATCTGAGGTTATTGATATTTCTCCTGGCAATCTTGATTCCAGCTTGTGTTTCATCCAGCTCAGCATTTTGCATGATGTAATCTGCATATAAGTTAAATAAGCAGGGTGACAATATAAAGCCTTGATGTACTCCTTACCCAGTTTGGAACCAGTCCATTGTTCCATGTCTGATTCTAACTGTTGTTTCTTGACCTGCATACAGGTTTCTCAGGAGGCAGTTTGTTGTGATCCACACAATCAAAGACTTTAGCAGAGTCAGTGAAACAGAAGTAGATGTTTTTCTGGTATTCTCTTGCTTTTTCGATGATCCAATGCATGTTGGCAATTTGATCTCTGGTTCCTCTGCCTTTTCTAAATCCAGCTTGAATGTCTGGAAGCTCTTGGCTCACAAACTGTTGAAGCCTTGCTTGGAGAATGTTGAGCATTACTTGGCTAGTGTGTGAGATGCATGCAATTGTATGGTAGTTTGAACATTTTTTTGGCCTTGCCTTTCTTTGGGATTGGAATGAAAACTGACCTTTTCCAGTCCTATGACCACTGCTGAGTTTTCCAAATTTGCTGGCGTATTGATTGCAGCACTTTCACAGCATCATCTTTTAGGATTTGAAATAACTCAGCTGGAATTCCATCATCTCCACTAGCTTTGCTCATAGTGATACTTCCTAAGGCCCACTTGATCTCACACTCTAGGATGTCTGGCTCTAGGTGAGTGATCACAGCATCATGGTTATCTGGGTCATTAAGATCTTTTTGTATATATAGTTTTGAATAAATTAAGCAAGCAATCAAGGGGCAAAAAAGAAGTAGTACCCACAGAATAGTTATCAACTTCAGTAAATTTGATTTTGATATAGTACTTTTAATCTATAGTATGAATTTCCATTTTGTTAATTAGTTAAAAAAATGCTCTTCATTCACATTGATTTGTGGCATTTCAGTGTTAGGACACTGACTTTCATTAATTGAGGAAAATTATTATAAATACAATCAGATGAAACTTTGCATAATATCTACAATGATCATGTTGTCCACTATATTCTAAGGTGTTGCCTTTGTGAGGTTTCACAACAGAAACTTGAGTTGAGTCTTACCACCACCAATAGCTGTGTGCCTCTGGAATACCCATGGTCATTGAGCATACTTTCTCAGCTATTAATAAATCTAAAGCCAGAATTAGGTGGCAAGTCTCCAAGAATGAATGGTGGCTAGTTTTTGTTTGCGCTATCTCTAGATTTATTGTTTTCTCTTATTATTTTAGTCATCTCAGGCTGTTATAACAAGTTACCAGAAACTAGGTGTCTTATAAAAAAGAGAAATCTATTGCCCATATTTCTGGAGGCGTAAAGTCCCAGATTCAGTGTCAATATAGTTGGGTTTGGGTGAAAACCCTCTTTCAGGATGCAGATTGCCAATTTTTCCTTGTATTCTCACAAGGTAGAAAGAGAATAAGCTAGTTTAGTGCGAGGTTAGTGTTTTCATAAAGGTACTAATCCCACTCATGAAGATTTTATTCTTATGACCTAATTATTTTGTAAGAGTACCACCTCCAAACACCATCACCGTGGGGATTAGATTTCAGTGTATGAATTTTGGAGGGAATGAACATTCAGTCCATAAAACTTCCCTTCTGTTTCAATTTCCTCATCTGTTTATTTGCCCTTAATATTAGCTTTAAGGCTGCCTTAATTTCTTCCAGAATAAAGGCCAGGTATAAACAAATAAGTGGAATATATTTATTCCATATATATATATATACATATACATACACATATACATACATACATTCATAGATATGTATAGAGGGAGAAAAGGTGGAAGTAATGACAAATTTCCTCTTCTTGGGCTCTAAAATCACTGTGGATGGTGACTGCAGACATGAAATCAGAAGATGTTTGCTTCTTGGCAGGAAAGCTATGACAAACCTAGACAGAGTGTTGGAAAGCAGAGATATTACTCTTCTAACAAAGTAGTCAAGGTTATGGTCTTCTCAGTGGTCACATAAGATTATGAGATCTGGACTGTAAAGAAGTCAGAGGGCTGAAGAATTGATGCCTTTGAAGTGTGGTGCTGGAGAAGACTCCTGAGAGACCCTTGGACAGCAAGGAGATCAAACCAGTGAATCTTAAGGGAAATCAACCCTTAACATTTGTCGGAAGTACTGATGCTTAAGCTGAAACTCCAGTATTTTGGTCTTCTGATGTGAACAGCTGACTCATTGGAAAAGTCCCTGATGCTGGGAAAGATTGAGGGCAGAGGGAGAAGAGGATGTCAGAGGATGAGATGGCTGGATGGCATCACTAATGCAATGGACACGAACTTGGGCAAACTTCAGGAGTTGGTGAAGGACAGAGAGGTCTGGCATGCTGCAGTCTCTGGGACTGTAAAGAATTGCACACGACTGTACAACAATAAATACATTCATATGTACATCCTTAATGGACAAACAAAATGCTATGTATATGTATACAGAATACATATAGGTATAAATATAGGTATATAATGTCATAATTAGACTTAAGACAAATAAAGAACCTCTAACCAGATGTCCATGGGTAGCATCTGTTCACATACCCCTTTTTCTCAACTAGCTTCTTACATTTTGCGCAGAGAATCAGGCACAGAAATCACATCCTCTCAGAAGACTATACCTGTGATTCTCTTTCCAATATCAGAACTCCCAGAAAACTACACAGAATATAATCATGTGTAGGTCTGTACAGTGAATGTACAAAGAATGTACAGGTGACACTTAGAGGTAAAGACATATCAAATCCCCTGGCTTGCTTGATAGTAAAAAAGATTTCATAGCATTCATGTTGCTAGATTTAATTCATTTTCACATTTCACGCCCCTTTTGGTGCCTGCCCTCATTCATACCTGAAGCTGCTCAATGAAAGCTGGCTTATAAAACAATAGCTTTTGTTCTTTTTTATTTTGAAAACCATTTTGGTCAAAACCCTAAAAGCAGCTGATTCAATTCAGAACATTTTTGCAGTAAGACTGCTGGGTCAGATACTAAAAATGTGATAGTTAGAGAGCATTTTCTTGAGATTGCTCTTCTTAAAAACTCATTTTGCAATAGGTCAGGGTGTGAGTTTCATGTGTGGGAAGCCCCATGCCAACCTATATAGAGCTGTCACTGTGGGCAGCATAGGGATTTTAAATGGTTTCATTGATCTCTCATTTGGGAATATATTTGATAATTTAGAAAACAGACACACTCATGACCTTGCCTGATTTTCACAGCAACCCAGTGAGATAAACACAACATGAATCATGATGTTTATTTTATAGATGAGGAAATTGTGGCCCAGTGAGTTTCAAGCTGTCCAAGATCAGGAAAAATCTGCCTGCATTTGTTCTATTGCAAACACCAAACCAAACTTGCCACTTACCCATTTCACTGGTGGAATCTCCATGCTTTTAGGCTTCCAGGGTAAATAGCCTAGATTAATCTTTAACTTTTCCTTCTCTGGAACTTTCTACACTTCGTGAAGAATCCAAGCTCTGTTGTCTTTGGTCTGAAATGTCCCTGCCATCTGTTCCTTCCTTCTGTCACTTCATCACCCTCTGACAGCTATTGCTATGTTATGTGGACCTGAATTCTAGCAACCATTTTCCAACTGGTCAGCCTGGTACCAGCTTCTCTCTGGTTCCAATACAAATCTGTCACCAGAGTGCCTCTCTAACATATATAAGTAATCATGGGCCTTTCTGCTTTAGAATCTATAGTAGATTTATACCACAAGTGAAAAGTTCACTTGGATCAAGCTGTGAAGCAGAGCCCTCAACTCTATATCTAACTGCATTTATAGTTTTATTTTCTACTATGGCATGCACTTCCAACTTGTAACTTGTATTAAAGCTGTCAACTGGAAAACACAGCACAATCTGAAACTTGAGAATTACATTTTATTCAGTGGACATACTGAAGACTTAAACCCAGGAGACGGCCTCTCAGTTCTGAAGGACTGTTCCAATGAGGTAACAGAAGGGTCAAGGATATGCAGTTTTTTGCAAAAACAACAACAACAACAAACCAAACAAAAATTCCAGTAGTTGGAGCTTCAAGCAATTACTGTTAATTAAAGAAAACCAGACATCTGGAGTTAATGAACTTGGCACTTTTCTCTTTATGGAAAGATGTAAGAGTCTGGACTTAAATCATTTCTTTGATATGCACCTTGGCTAACTAGGGCCAGTATCCTGGTTTTCTCTTTCCTGAATTCCAAGCACGTACACATCTGGGGTTGGCTGCAGTGAATGATTAGTTGATGGCCACAACATCCTTTGTTCAACGATATGGTAGACAGCTTTCTGCATCCACACAGTCACCATATTTTCCTCACTATTTTGCAAAAGCACTTTTCATCTTTAGCTGCTGGGTCTTTACACAAGCTACTCCATGATTTAGCTCAAACATGCCTCCTGTGTGAACAGCTCTTCAATTTCTCTGGCTGGACTTCATCTCCTTCTACATACTCTAGTGACTTTTGGTTCACCTTCTCTTTTAACACATTGGAATACAATCTTTTAAAACTTATTCCTGGTGTGTCTTCCACACCAGACAACAAATTGTGCAAGAGAAAGGGCCAAGTCTTTTCTCTGTGTCATTCCAAACAGGTATTTCATCTGTTACATTACCAAGAATTCAATCAATGTTTGCCAAGTTAAATTATTTAATGGCCTCAGGATTTTGAGTTAAGATGTTGTCTCCCTTTTTATTAAAATGAGGCTGTCACCTGAAAGTAGCAACACAGTGCTACTGTGGATGGACCAAGTGCATCCATTTTTCTCTATGGTTAGGTTATCAGAACAACAAAAGGCAGAGAAATGTGCTTTTTTTATTGAGGTATAATTAATTTAATATTTTATTAGGTATACACCAAAGTAATTTGATATTTTTATAGACTATACTCCATATAAAGTTATTGTAAAACATTGGCTATATTCCTTGTGCTATATATTACATCCTTGTAACTTATTTATTTTATACCTAGTAGTTTGCACCTCTTAATCCCCCTTACCGATCTGCTTCTCTCCTCACCAGTAACCACTCATTTGTTCTCAATGTTCTGAGACTGGGAAAGGAAACAAGTAAATAAGGAACAGAAGGTGTGGTACCCACAGTATCTTTGCATAGGTCAGATGTAGGAAGATGGTCATTAAAAAGATACATAAGTTTACAGAGAAAACCTGATGGGCAGTGAAAGGGGAAAGGGGAAGGAAAGAAGGAAGCTAGAATTTTTGTACATGCCAATCCTGCACCCACAGACTTCAGCATTGGTTTTTCTTTAAGCCCCCTCACACTAGCCACAAAACATGCTCTTATGCCAACTATTAACATTTAAAAATAGGCATACTGGGACTCAAAGAGATTTAGTGAATCTGAACCCATGTATATCTGATTCCAAAGTCTATTGTGTTCTCTGCCTTGCTGACTTCAATAAGATGGATGTTTGGGGTACAGAGGGGATTAATAGAGGTGTTAAAAAGGTACATATGTGGGATAAATGATCAGACATTATTGGGAAATTTCTGTTTTATTTATGATTTTGCCTCTGGTTTACTTTTGCTTTGAAGAACAAAGAGAAATATATTCTGACAGGAAAAATAGACTTCAAGTCAGATTTCAAGTTCTTGTCTTATTTAGCCACTGTCCTTCTCATATCCAATCTGCAACTTGTCCTGGATCAGGGGAAAAGGAGGGGGAGATGGACATGGGTAGAGAGCTGGCTTTTAATATAATCACTTTCTTTTATGGAATGAAGTATGGTGTGAAAGTTAGTCTTGCATCTTCTAGACCATAAATCTGAATGGGCCATGCTATCCTGGCAAAAACCAGTAGCAATGTGCTAAGTGTTTATTGCCAAAAGCAATAGCATTATGACAGCAGATATAATTATGAACAGTGCTAGTGAGCAGGACTAGGAAGAGACAGTTCAAGAAGAAGAGAGTGGGGTTCTCTGGCTGAAACCAATCTGATTTTCAAATCATTGCCTCTGATACACCTTTAAGCTCAATACACCTTTTCCCTTTAACAGCAAGTGGTTTGTTTGGAGTGGAAAAAAGGAAAACCCCAGAGAACCATCTGGAACCAGGAATGAAATGATGTTCAAGGGTAAGCGGGAGGGTCTTTCATTTTAATGTTAAACTCAAAGCATCTTCATGCCCCTAAACCTGCGAAAAGTGTTGGGATTCTGGTACGGGTTCCTGAGTACCCTTGTTATTTAGGATCTTTCATCCAATATTAGCTCGTGATTTTCAGTGGACACATTTTACGAGGTGTGATAGCTGGATCTTGCTGTCTCTTTCTCTTGGTCTGGAGTCAGCTTATGAATGAAGGCAATTCAACCTCCACAGCATGGTCTAGAGGAAAAAAAATAAATCTAATGAATTCAGGCTGTGAGGGAAAAATGTGCTCTGAGTCTCTCTTTCATGGGGAAGGAAGAAGAAAGAAGGCAGTCAAGCTGCTACCTAGCAGCGTCTGAAGCAAGATTCATCTGGACGTAGGGTTTCCTGCTGGAGTTAAAGAGGCCCTCTGTTACATAAGCCCTGGCTGGCCTTGCTCTGTAGGCAAAGCCACTGTCTGAAGGCCACTCCCCAGTCCTGCTTTGAGGAGCCTTTGCCTTGGTACTTTGAGACTTTGCTTATCTCAACAGAACACTCCCATTTACAAGGCTTCATTTTATCTGAACCTGTGCCCTTCCTTTGAGCTAATTTCTCCAAGAGTTAATGAGGCAAAGCTACTCTAAGAATAGTTCATTGGCCTAGACTCATTAGGATTTCAGTCTTCTAGCAAGTGAATTGTCTGCATGAATCCATGACTAACCACTTGATCTTCAGAAAAACAGACATTATTCAAAGTGGATCAAGATCTTCCTTTAAAAGCAATATATACTTCCTTCTTATTACACTTTTGATTGTAACTCTACACTTTTCTTGATGACCTGAGGTCATAAATAAATGCACTGATTTATTGCACGGTATGATATGATGGTTTCTTTAGGCAGAGGTGAGAGGCAAAATATTTAGCAGTGGTACATAGTGGAACTAACCAGTTAGAAGATGCTGGCCATGAATAGTCTATGTGGCCTAATCAGTGAGCACTTGGAAATTGTCATCCTTGTCTTTACAGGTCAGTGCCCTCAAACTAAATACCTGCTATCCAACTGGCTTTTATCAAGTCTTTACTTTACATTTTTTATCTGATTGAATCCTCAGATGATATAGGTGAAATTATTTACATTTTACATATGAAAAAGGGTTCAGAAAGACCAAGTGACTTGCTTCATGTCACGCCACAAATAAGAGGCAAAGCCAGCATCTAAACCCTTCTTATCTGTCTGACACCAATGCCATCTGCAAACACCTGTCCCATTCACTCCTTTGTCCCCAGTTGTCTTCCTCACTCCTCTTGTCTCCTATTGAGATATGATATAGTGGAGCATATTAAATTGCCAGTCTGAACTGAACACCACAAAGTCCTCTTTCCTCTATTATTCCAGCAAACAAGCCTTTATTGAGTGCCTATGATGTGCCAAGCACAGAAAACTCAAATGGTCCATACCATGAACAAGCCCCAAATATTGATTTTATCAGTATTGTGTCCTATCTCCAACCCACTATGTAAACCTTACCACTTTGACCAAAAGTGAGTGCAACAGTCTTTCCTACAAAGCAAAAATTTTTGTCCTTTGGCATTTAGTTTTATTTCTAATTTTGTGTTTAGTGGATGAGAGGGTTGAAAGACTAAGTCTTAATAAGCAGATTATTCATCCCTGCCCAGCTGCCTGATTCCCTTCAACTTATCAAATAAGTCAGAAAGAGAAAAACAAACATCATCTATTAATACATATACAATATATGGAATATAGGAATATGGTACTGATGAAGCTATTTGCATGGCAGCAATGGAGATACAAACATAAACAGACTTATGGACACAGTGGGGGAAGCAGAGGCTGGGATGAATACAGAGAGTAGCATTGAAACACATATATTACCATATATAATATAGATAGCTAGTGGAAATTTGCTCTATGACACAGGGAGCTCAAAGCTGGTACTCTGTGACTACCTAGATGGGTGGGATGGGATGGGAGGTAGGAGGGAAGTTCAAGAAGGGGGGACATATGTGTACCTATGGCTGATTCAAGTTGATATATGGCAGAAACCACAAATATTGTAAAGCAATTATCCTCCAATTAAAAATAAGTAATTTTTTTAATAAAGAAGAATGTGCTGAGCAATCCATATTCATTGATACAAAACAAATGAGGGGAAAATATCTCTCTTGTTCTTAATTCATTTCATGTATATTTAGTGAGGGAGTGTCTCTTTTGCAGCAGACAAACTTAGCATTTGTTTCAGGTCTACCCATGCTACTCAATTACTGTTCTATTTGAAGCAGTATTTGTACTTTCGTATTTCATATGCCTGCTTCAAGTCTCTTCCCCAGTTACAGCCAAGAGCAACATGAAGTCTTTGAAGCAGAGTTTACAACCTTGTTTTTCTATTACTAATATAGCATGCTGTTCTCATCATAGGTCTTATTTGAATATTGACATGGTGACATTTTGGAACGTTTTCTCAGAGAGCCAGAAGTGAAAAGGAAGCAACAACAATGAAAAAAGCACAAACAGTTCAGAACGAGTAGGTTTCTTCCAGAAAAGTCTACAAAAAGGAATTCACTTTCTTCAGTGCTTTAAAAACCAAGTATTTGGCATTGTAGGACAGGTCTGGGTATTTTCTGGAAAAAAAAAAAAAAAGTATTGGGGAAAGCTGGGAAGAATGTCACTCTGTCGCCTCTCCTTTTAACTCTTTAATGGCTCCTCACCATGTTTTGGGTAGATAAAACCTCTTTAGCATGACATAGGAAGCATTTGCAATTTGATAACACTTCCTCCTTTCATACTCAGCTCAAGAATCTGAGAAAGCTTTCTGGGTATCACTGCCCTAGTAAAATTGTCTAGTCCTTCTTTACCATTTACTTTACTATTCAGTAACATGTGTCATGCTGTATTTCAGTATTGATTCAGTATTTAGGCTGAATCAAATCAAATTGTCTGGGATTGAAACTCAATTTCTGCACTTAATTGCCTAACAATCAGAAAATTTCTTGACATCTTTGAATGTTTAACTCAAAGAACTTAAGAAATTTCTCTATTCTTATGCCATTTCTTTATCAGTAGAATGAATTAATAATAGTATCTTTCTAACAGGTTTATTACAAGGATTAAATGAAATAGTAAGGATAAAGTGGTCAGCACAGTACTTGACGTATAGATCTCAACAAATCTGATGCCTTATTATGACTAGACAGTAAACTCAAGTACTCTTATATATACATTTAGTGCCTGATAATGTTCTTATTTAATTCATTGATAAAAGCTTCAGAGTATAGGGTATGATTCATTATATGCTATATGTTAGGAAAACATTCAGCTCAGTTCAGTTCAGTCGCTCAGTCGTGTCCGACTCTTTGCAACCCCATGAATCGCAGCACTCCAGGCCTCCCTGTCCATCACAAACTCCCGGAGTTTACTCAAACTCATGTCCATCGAGTTGGTGATGACATCCAGCCATCTCATCCTCTGTTGTTCCCTTCTCCTCCTGCCCCCAATCCCTCCCAGCATCAGGGTCTTTTCCAATGAGTCAACTCTTCACATGAAGTGGCCAAAGTATTGGAGTTTTAGCTTCAGCATCGGTCCTTCCAATGGACACCCAGGACTGGTCTCCTTTAGGATGGACTGGTTGGATCTCCTTGCAGTCCAAGGGACTCTCAAGAGTCTTCTCCAACACCACAGTTCAACAGCATCAATTCTTTGGCCCTCAGCTTTCTTCACAGTCCAACTCTCACATTCATACATGACCACTGGAAAAACCGTAGCCTTGACTAGACGGACCTTTGTTGACAAAGTCATGTCTTTGCTTTTTAATATGCTATCTAGGTTGGTCATAACTTTCCTTCCAAGGAGTAAGCGTCTTTTAATTTCATGGCTGCGATCACCATCTGCAGTGATTTTGGAGCCCCCAAAAATGAAGTCTGACACTGTTTCCACTGTTTCCCCATCCATTTCCCATGAGGTGATGGGACCAGATGCCATGATCTTAGTTTTCTGAATGTTGAGCTTTAAGCCAACTTTTTCATTCTCCTCTTTCACCTTCATCAAGAGGCTTTTTGGTTCCTCTTCACTTTCTGCCATAAAGGTGGTGTCGTCTGCATTTCTGATGTTATTGATATTTCTCCTGGCAATCTTGATTCCAACTAGTGCGTCCTCCAGCCCATCATTTCTCATGATGTACTCTGCGTATAAGTTAAATAAGCAGGGTGACAATATACAGCCTTGGTGTACTCCTTTTCCTTTTTGGAACCAGTCTGTTGTTCCATGTCCAGTTCTAACTGTTGCCTCCTGACCTGCATATAGGTTTCTCAAGAGGCAGGTCAGGTAGTCTGGTATTCCCATCTCTTTCAGAATTTTCCACAGTTTATTGTGATCCACAAAGTTGAAGGCTTTGGCATAGTCAATAAGGCAGAAATAGATGTTTTTCTGGAACTCTCTTGCTTTTTCGATGATCCAGCAGATGTTTGCAATTTGATCTCTGGTTCCTATGCCTTTTCTAAAACCAATTTGAACATTTGGAAGTTCACGGTTCACATATTGCTGAAGCCTGGCTTGGAGAATTTTGAGCATTATTTTACTAGCATGTGAGATGAGTGCAATTGTGCAGTAGTTCGAGCATTCTTTGCCATTGCCTTTCTTTGGGATTGGAATGAAAACTGACCTTTTCCAGTACTGTGGCCACCGCTGAGTTTTCCAAACTTGCTGGCATATTGAGTGCAGCACTTTCACAGCATCATCTTTCAGGATTTGAAATAGCTCAGTTGGAATTCCATCACCTCCACTAGCTTTGTTAGTAGTGATGCTTTCTAAGGCCCACTTGACCTCACATTCCAGGATGTCTGGCTCTACGTGAGTGATCACACCATTGTGATTATCTGGGTCATGAAGACCTTTTTTGTACAGTTCTGTGTATTCTTGCCACCTCTTCTTAATACCTTCTGCTTCTGTTAAGTCCATACCATTTCTATCCTTTATCGAACCCATCTTTGCATGAAATTTTCCCTTGGCATCTCTAATTTTCTTGAAGAGATTTCTAGTCTTTCCCATTCTGTTGTTTTCCTCTATTTCTTTGCATTGATTGCTGAGAAAGGCTTTCTTATCTCTCCTGGCTATTCTTTGGAACTTTGCATTCAAATGTGAATATCTTTCCTTTTCTCCTTTGCTTTTCACTTCTATTCTTTGCACAGCTATTTGTAAGGTCTCCTGAGACAATCATTTTGCTTTTTTGCATTTCTCTTCCATAGGGATGGTCTTGATCCCTGTCACCTGTACAATGTCACGAACCTCCGTCCATAGTTCATCAGGCACTCTGTCTATCAGATCTAGTCCCTTAAATCTATTTCTCACTTCCACTGTATAATCATAAGGGATTTGATTTAGGTCTTACCTGAATGGTCTAGTGGTAACATTAAACAATAACAAAATAAAAGAAAACATTATAAGTTCATATCTGGTTTCTGTAAAATTTCAGATACACTTGTCTGATCATCAGGTATCTCTCCTCAAAAGTATAATACACAAACCCAGTATGCTTCTATCTTGTGATTACTTTTTCCACAACAAATGTCCTCCCATATCTTTATGCCCATCTATACTAAAGTAGCAAAAGGAGAAAGAAGAGGGGAAGAAAACACACTTTCTTCTTGATCACCTTGGCCCAGAAATAAGATATCTCACTTCTGATGACATTCTACTGTAAAAAATCATTCTTGGTCCAACAACTTTATGTCAACTTTTAGGGGGCAATTAGCCATTTCTAAATAGGGCTTCAGTTCAGTTCAGCACTCAGTCATGTCTGACTCTTTGCGATGGCATGGATTGCAACATGCCAGGCTTCCGTGTCCATCACCAACTCTCGGAGGTTGCTCAAATTCATGTCCATCAAGTCAGTGATGCCATCAAACCATCTCATCCCCTGTTGTCCCCTTCTCCTCCTGCCTTCAATCTTTCCCAGCATCAGAGTCCTTTCCAATGAGTCAGTTCTTCACATCAGATGGCCAAAGTATTGGAGCTTCAGCTTTAGCATCAGTCCTTCCAGTGAATATTCAGGACTTATTTCCTATAGGATTTACTGGCTGGATCTCCTTGCAGTCCAAGGGACTCTCATGAGTCTTCTCCAACACTACATTATTTAAGAATTTAATGGGTAAAATATGACAGAGAAGGGTATCCTAGGGTAAAGAAAAGATGAGTAATAAATCAAGGAAAGTTTAGGATTAGAGAAAAAACATTTCACATTTCAACAAAAATATAGGATATGTACTAGGAAGTATAGGAGATGGGAGGTTGATCTCGTTCAGTACATATACTTCATTATGAATGTTTCCTTGGTATCAGACTCAGGCTGGTGGGGCTTCCCTAGTGGCTTTTCAGTAAAGAACCAGCCTGAATGCAGGAGACGTGGGTTCAGTCCCTGGGCTGGGAAGATCCCCTGGAGGAGGAAATAGCTACCCACTCCAACATTCTTATCTGGAGAATCCCATGGACAGAAGAGCCTGAGGCTACAGTCCATGGGGTTGCAAAGGGTTGGGCATGACTGAGTGAATAAGTATGCAGATACACTCAGTCTGGGACCCCATATTCCAAAGTCTGGCTTCATGTCCTGCCTCCAACTTCAGTGTGAAATTAGAAAGTGTGAAAATGCCTGAGCCAATTAGATAATAACCGATTGTGGTCATTCTAAGCAGGGCTGCCAGATCTTGTGAATAAAAATATAGGACATCCAATGAAATTTGAATTTCAGATTTTAAAAAAACTTGTTTAAAAGTATAAGTAAGTATCATAAAATATTTGGGACATTTTTATGCTAAAATATTTGTTGCTTATCTCAAGTTAAAATTTAACCAGGCATGCTGTATATTATCTCATAACTGTCAAGAAAGGATGAGAGTTTTTCTTTTCTTGTCTTCTTCTTAGACAAGAAAAGATATCTAAATTATTTTCTTTTTGGTTGGAATTATAATTATCTGTGCTTTAGATAAACATTTTAAGAATTTTTCCCTTTCCCAGTCATATTTTATCTTTCTTGTTCTATACCAAAAATCATCTTCTGCTAACAATCACTCTTTCATGTTGCCTTGAACAGTAAGAAAGAGAGATGCACTATGAGAAATCATAGTTGGCCCTAAGGGGAATCAGTTCTTTCAATGGTAAGACTGAAAATAGGGACTACAAATTCCATTGGCAGCTATTTTCTGTAGTATCTTCCCTTTTAAGACCTAGGGCTGAAGACTAGTTACACAGCTACAGTTCACTGGCTAGATCATCAACACAGCTGTAGTCCATCAAGTACATCAATTTGTTAATGATGCCAAAAATATTTTCTGGGAAGCTTCTGATTTTCTCAGACCAAGATGTACATCTAGCACAAGACAGTTATCTTATAAAGTAATAGCAAACCAATGTTAGTATAGTAAAAGTAACAATAGTAGCATGTTGACTAATCACTTAGTATAAGACAGTCACTTATACAATTATGAATTGTTTCATTCAATCTGAATAAGATAAACTTTGTCAAAGAGAGGTTAACTAATTTACCACAGTCTAAATAGCTAGAGAAAAGGAAAGATATATCCATTCAAATGTAGAGTTCCAAAGAATAGCAAGGAGAGACAAGAAAGCCTTCTTGAGGGATCAAGGCAAAGAAATAGAGGAAAACAATAGAATGGGAAGGACTAGAGATCTCTTCAAGAAAATTAGAGATAACAAGGAAACATTTCATGCAAGGATGGGCACAATAAAGGACATAAATGGTATGGACCTAACAGAAGCAGAAGACATTAAGAAGAGGTGGCAAGAATACACAGAAGAACTGTACAAAAAAGATCTTAATGACCCAGATAATCACAGTGGTGTGATCACTCCCCTAGAGCCAGACATCTCAGAAGGTGAAGTCAAATGGGACTTAGGAAGCATCACTACAAACAAAGCTAGTGGAGGTGATGGAATTCCAATTGAGCTATTTCAAATCCTGAAAGATGATGCTGTGAAAGTGCTGCACTCAATATGCCAGCAAGTTTGGAAAACTCAGCAGTGGCCACAGGACTGGAAAAGGTCAGTTTTCATTCCAATCCCAAAGAAAGGCAATGCCAAAGAATGTTCAAACTACCACACAGTTGAACTCATCTCACAGGTTAGCAAAATAACGCTCAAAATTCTCCAAGCAAGGCTTCAACAGCTGGTGAACTGAGAAATTCCAGATGTTCAAGCTGGATTTAGAAAAGGAAGAGAAAACAGAGGTCAAATTGCCAACATCCTTTGGATCATCGAAAAAGCAAGAGAATCCCAGAAAAACATCTACTTCTGTTTCATTGACTATGCTAAAGCCTTTGACTGTGTGAATCACAACAAACTGTGGAAAATTCCTCAAGAGATGGGAATACCAGACCACCATACTTGGCTCCTGAGAAACCTGTTTGCAGGTCAAGAAGCAACAGTTAGAACTGGACATGGAACAACAGACCGGTTCCAAATTGGAAAAGGAGTACATCAAGGCTGTATATTGTCACCCTGCTTATTTAACTTATATGAAGGGTAGTATATCATATGAAATGGTGGGCTGGAGGAAGCACAAGCTGGAATCAAGATTGCCAGAAGAAATATCAATAACCTCAGATATGTGGATGACACCACCCTTATGGCAGAAAGCAAAGAGGAACAAAAAGGCCTCTTGATGAAAGTGAAAGAGAAGAGTGAAAAAGCTGGTTCAAAGCTCAACATTCAGAAAACTAAGATCATGGCATCCAGTCCCATCACTTCATGGCAAATTGATGGGAAAACAATGGAAACAGTGACAGACTTTATTTTCTTGGACTCCAAAATCACTGCAGATGGTGACAGCAGCCACAAAATTAAAAGACCCTTGCTCCTTGGGAGAAAACCTATGACAACATAGGTTGTCATGACAGCAGATTAAAAAGCAGAGACATTACTTTGCTGACAAAGATCTGTATAGTCAAGTCTCTGATTTTTCCAGTAGTCATGTGTGGATGTGAGAGTTGGACCATAAAGAAAGTTGAGTGCTGATGAATTGATGCTTTTGAGCTGTGGCATTGGAGAAGACTCTTGAGAGTCCCTTGGACTGCAAGGAGATCAAATCAGTCATCCTATGGGAAATTAGTCCTGAATATTCATTGGAAGGACTGATGCTGAAGCTGAAGCTCCAATATTTTGGCCACCTGATGTGAAGAACTGACTCATTGGAAAAGAACCTGATGCTGAAAAAGATCAAAGGCAGGAGGAGAAGTGGGTGACAGAGGATGAGATAGCTGGACGGCATCACCAACTCAATGGACATAAGTTTGAGCAAGCTCCAGGAGTTGGTGATGAACAGGGAAGCCTAGCATGCTGCAGTCCATGGAGTCACAAAGAGTTGGACACGACTGAGTAACTGAACTGAACTGAAACAGCTAGCAAATGAAAAAGCCAAGGCCAGGGGTTAAGGATTGATGTTAGATAGCAGATAGCAGTTGGCTGCATCAGTGACTACTACCTGCCGCTGGGACAATGACTAAACACCAACTCTTCCATACTGAAGCACAATCTTGGAGACAGCCGATTGACTCAGTTTTAAATATTGCCTTGTCACTTCTTAATTGGTACTTAGCATAGTGTGTTAAGCCTTTCTATATTTTCTATCCTTAGTTTTATCTATAAAAGGAAATTATGATAGCTACTTTATAAAGTTACAGTTTGAAAGAATTATTTTTATGCAAAGAAGCTGATATAACATGGGCTCTCAGTAAGTGGTAATTGATATTGTGATTATGTTATATTCACTTTCATCCAAACTGGTCTGCACAGATTTTACTAACCTTATAGAAAGGTCCTTATGTTAACATATAGACGAAATAGAAAAAACAACTATGTACAATTTCTCTCTTACTTTTCTATTAGTGTAATAGACTGTATGTGTGTTTTAAACAAATGATCTATTTAGAGCAACAGACATCACTGTGAAAATTAAGAAGCAAGGGAAACAGAAAGCTAAGTACTTTCAAAGCTTGTTTGTTCAAAAGCACCGTCATATCCTGTCATTTTGTTATCTAATGGAATAGCTATATTTATTTCCTGTCATAATGTTTTAGGTACTTTTTTTACTACCAAATAAAACAACAATGACATTTTTTAATGAAAAATATGTGAATGTTGCTTTGAAAAGAAAATAGTGAATGGTGATTACTTGGTATCTCCTCGTTGTTCTGGGAACACACCATGTACACACTCATCTGTGTTCCTTTGGCTTTGCTGTTCTTCTTGGCTCTCCCTTTTCCTGCATATCTACACTTTATTCTAGTTCCTCCTTTGGTTCCAGGTCTAAAGAGGTCTAAAGAAAAAAGTGCTGGCTATCTCTGAATGCTCCAACTTTTCTCATCATTCCCATTTCAAACTCATGTAAGACTTAGAATCTTTCCAATAATTCATATTAGCCTCACAGTATTTTGTAAAATTAATAAATATAAAGATGATTGGTGGAAAAAGCATGGGGTTTTGAGTTTGATTCCATTTTTCTACTTTTAGGGAGTTAAACACAGTCCTGTTTATCTTCCCCACAATAATTTCAGTGTTACTACCTGAGAAATTTAATGAATGTTTGTTCAGTTAATGATTATTGTAATTAGATAACTAATATATGGAATTTACTTCCCATTTTTATCATAACCATGATATACACATGCCCATGCAAGCTCGTGTATCCCTCTTTGGGAGTTGAATCGGATCCTGCATAAGCTCCTGATTCAATGGGCCCAGCATTCCAAAAACTGAACATCTGAAACTCTACTTCTGACTCATTCAACAAATTTTAGTCAGCTGGCTCTGCTGCTGGATATTAAAAGCAGCCATCATGAATATATATTGCTGATATTTTTTAGGGATAGAACTCCTGGAGCACATAGCAGATTGTATTTTCAAAGATGACCATCCCATACATCTGTTTTACAATGTGACATTGATAGACCTCCAAGAAGGGGCTGGTTTATGCCCTCCTCTGACTGTTTGAAGCTGAATGAACCATTGTAATGCCTCAGCCAATACTGCATACCAAAAGTGACCTTGTATCTTCCTCACCCATCTCTCTCTTTGGATGTGCACCTCCAGAACATTAGATCAACATGTAAAAGTCCAGCTACCGTCAGCTCCTACTAGAGAGAATGTGTGAAGAGCACATAGACAGATGCCCAAGGAGCCCCAGCTGTTGTTGGTGTTCAGCCGCTCAGTCGTGTCCAACTCTGTGCTAGTCTCCAATCCTTCCCAGTGAGCATGGGTGTTTAATCGTGTCTGACTCTTTGTGACCCCATGGACTGTAGCCTGCCAGGCTCCTCTGTCCATGGGCTTTCCCAAGCAAGAATGCTAGAGCAGATTGCCATTTCCTTCTCCAAGGGATCTTCTCAACCCAGAGATCGAACTCACACCTCCAGCCTCTGATGCATTGCAGGCATATTCTTTACCTGTTGAGCCATCTGGGAAGCCAATCCTTCCCAGATAAGGTAACAAAATATGTGAGTGAAGAAACCCTCAGTCTGATACCAGCTCTGGCCACTGTTTCACTGCACACTCATTACAGACCCCAAGTCCAAATACCAATATGAGTTGCTTCTGGATTCCAGACCCACAAAACTGTGAGAGATAATAAACAATTAGTATTGTTTTAAACCGCTAAGTTTTAGGACAATCTGTTGTGGAGTCATGGTAACAGCAGCAGGACAATTGGGAAAAAGCTTTCTTCAGCTGGTTTGGTCCAAACTGTCCGACAGATGAGCCATGTCTTAGAACATTCCATCCCTCAGCTGAAGTGACCACTGTGAGGTTTCCGTTGCTTCCTGGGTTTGTGGCAACTGAAGAGATCTAAGACCATTCTGTCCCGAAAAACTCATGGTTCTGGAAGAATAAAATACACTTTCTTCTTAAGAGCTTTTCCAGTAATTAAAGTTTTATTTCCACATCCTTTTTAGTAAGCATAAAAATACATTCCAAATCACTCTTTCCCTCAAAGTGGGAAAAAGGAGGGGGAAGGCAGAGGCCATATACCTCCAAATAAATGTAATTACTGGCTCTGCATTCACCAAGTTCACACACCTACACTGTGGTGGGCACAGGATGGCGCAGGGAAATTTTCACATCTGGATTGCATCAAATCATATTGACTGCAGCTTGCAGACTGCAATTCCTCGCCAGTTTTCTTGTTACTAATCCCTTGGTACCATAAAAGAAAAAAAATATGGTTCTAAACTCTTTATAAACTGGAATTGGCCGAGAGACATAGTGCACGATAGGCAACCCAGACATGCTGCGTGTTAACAGAGCTCCCCCTTCGCTACCATAAGGTGAAAAAAAAATACAAGGTCTACACAAATGAAGAGGGAAGTTGGATGGTTTTGCTTCTGGCCAGGAGTGAAGTGAATGTAAACAAAATGTGCAAATCCTAAAGGGACTGAGAGCAAGAAGCCCCACACAGACCACCTGTGGAAAAGGTGTTGAATGGTCACTCGGTGCATTTGTAACTGTCTCAGAGGGAATGGTTTCTCAAGGCTTTGGTCTGGCAGAGCGGACCCAGTCATGTTGATAGGTGATTGTCAGACCTAGAAGCAAGGGAAAGAATAGAGGATGGTTCATAGGGGCAAATTCGTTTTCCATGTGTATTACCCGGCTGGTGAACAGAGTCAGAAAAAGGCAGGGGGGTGGGATTCGTGATTCTCAAACGCAATTTGGGGTTTTACACGAGGAGTTGGCAGGCGGATTCTTTACCATTAGTGCCGCCTGGGAAGCCCAGAGTTGGCATGAACTCTTACAAAAGATGGAATTACAAGGATGGGATTGAAAACTAAGTTCTTTCTGACTCTTGGCTCCAGTGAATAAGCACCTTTGATTTATGGTTAATGTTTATAAGCCTTTAAAATACCTTTCACTCTAAACTATTTTTGAACTATATGACCAAGTTGTTTTTTTTTTTTTTTTAAGTTGAGATGTCTGTTTAATTAACAGTAATCTTTTGATGTTCCAGATCACCTGTATTTTTTAACATTTTATTTTTGGTTGAAGGATAATTGGTTTACAACAGTGTGTTGGTTTCTGCCATACATCAACATGAATCAGCCATAGGCATATATATGTCCTCTCCCTCTTAAATCTCTCTCCCACTTCCCACCCCATCCCACCCCTCTAGGTTGTCACAGAACCCCGGTTTGAGCTGTCAGTCATACAACAAATTCCCACTGGCTATTTGTTTGACACATGGTAGTGTCTATGCTTCCACGCTACTCTCTCCATTCGTCCCACCTTCTCCTTCCCCTGCTGTGTCCACCAGTCTGTTCTCTACATCTGCATCTCCACTGCTGCCCTGCTAATAGGTTCATCAGTACCATATTTCTAGATTCCATACATATGCTTTAGTACATGATATTTGGTTTTCTCTTTCTGACTTAGTTCACTCTTTATAACAGGCTCTAAGTTCATCCACCTTAGCACTGACTCAAATATGTTCCTTTTTACGGCTGAGTAATACTCCATTGTGTATGTATACCACAGCCTCTTTATCCATTCACCTGTCAGTGGACTTCTAGGCTGCTTCAGTGCCCTAGCTATTGCAAAAAGTGCAGCAATGAACTCCAAGCTACATATGTCTCTTTCAATTATGGTTTTCTCAGGATATATGCCCAGTAGTGGGGTTGTTGGGTCATGTTTGTATTCCTAGTTTTTTTTATGAAATCTCCATACTCTCCTCCATAGTGACTGTATCAGTTTACATTCCCACCAACAGTGAAAGCAGATTCCCTTTTCTCCACACCTTCTCCAGCATTTATTGTTTGTAAATTTTTTAATGGTGGCCATTCTGACTGATGACCAAGTATTTTTGAACAAGTTAGTACCTGATGCTCTGTATTAGGTTATTCAGTATTATTCTTTATTCTTCTTAATTTAGAGACACAGTCAAGAGGATCAATCCTGGGCTTGAACTCAGATCCATCACTCCTTGACTGCTTGGACAGGCTTCTGAATTTCTCTGTGCCTCCATTTCCCTACATTATTTAAACCTGGGGTGATGTGTGCCTGCCCCAGAGTATTTTGTGAAGAATAAGTATAGTGAAACATGTAAAGGTCTTAGAGCATTAGCCTAGAATGCTTTCTTTTTTTAAACAGTGTCCTGAATGCAAGCTTCCACCTATTTTATTTTGCTTTATAATTTATATTCAGAACAGAGAGAGAGTTGATCTTCTGATAAGTTAGGAAAGCTTCCTATATATCTCAACTCAAGTTTAAAGAGTACAACTTTCAAAATACTATCAGTGTTGAACAAATCTTATTTTTTTTAATTTCATTTTTATTTTACATTGTAGTGTAGTTTATTTACAATGTTATGTTAGTTTCACGTGTACAGAAAAGTGATTCAGCTACACATATGCATATATCCACTCCTTTTTGTATTTTTTCCCACATACTTTATTATAGAATATTGAGTAGAGTTCCCTGTGCCACACAGTAGATCCTTGAACAGTAGATCCCTCCCACAACAAAGTTTTCTTGAGGATCCCCATATGCCTATCACTCTCTTTTCTTATTTGGGGAGATACAAATATTAATAGAATATTTATCCTCTGTTTTAGGACATTAAATTTTGCAACCTAGGTGAATAGCGAAGAACAAAAAATATTTTTTTCTAGAAACATTAACTTATTTCTAACCTGAGAATATCTTTTTTTTTTTTTTAAAGCCTGCTAAGGAATAAAATTAGACCTAGGTCAGAGATGGAATCATAAGCTGTACCAGACCTAGCTGGATGTCCATATTAAAATAGGACATTTCTTCAAAGAAAGAATGTTAATGCCATGCCATATAAGCCTATGGGTGTGCCTGTTGCTCTCATTTATGAACAAATATCTAAACATGATGGAAATTCTTTTGTTGAATCTCAGGTATAACACACTCTATCTAATTTAAAATGTCCAATATTGTGACAAAACAACCCAGTTTGCCCAGATCTGTTCCAGGTTTAGCTGGAAAATTTTAATCGCAGGAAATCCCTCAATTTCAGGCAAACTGGGAAGGTCAGTCACTCTGTGACAGAGACCAGCAGCACTCTGATCCTGGCCTCACCTCAAACCTACTGAATCAGAAACTGTATTTAATAAGATCTGCAGGTGTTTCATATGCACCTTCAAAGTGGAAATCTAGAAACAAGAGTTGCGAATCTACATAACCGAAATCTAAAATACCTGAGGCATTTTAGAAAATGTATTCAAATATCTCTATTTCCCATTCTCTTTACTCAAACATCAGCATGAATCAATTTATGGGAAGATCTTCATATGTGACGCTTTGTTCATTATACTTATTCTTTGGAAACACAAAATACCAATTGGATATCAGCTGTTTTATCTCCATTAACTCTCTGCATATGTATGTGTTTTCTAATTAAATTCACTTTCTGTCAATTTATTTTAATTCAGATATACTTAGGTCTCTGTAGTTATAATCCAACTCTCTAACATATATAAGCCAATTACTATATTAAAGAACTAGCTAATAAAACTTCAGTTATTTTCTTCTTATCTGATAACTTGAGGCTTAAAAACTGTATCATTGAACTTATTCACAAATAGATGAAGTAATTTTTCTAGCTTGCTTCTTCTTACTTCTTTGGACATGGTAACATCTTTTATTTATTTATTTAGTTTTATGCACATGATTATCTTTAATTTTGGTAAATCATAAAACAAGTAGTCAAAATGACAAATTACATCATTTCATTACAATAAAATGTCTGTGCAGGTCCTCCCAGCTCTATATGTCTTTCCTCTTTTAGAAGACAATATCTATTACATAGAATAGTAGAAAACTATTTTTTCATATTTTGGTTTTTGTCCTCTGTAAAATTCCTTTTTCCAAAAAATTCTTTTCAGTATTGTGGGCTTTTCACTTCTGCTCTAAGATCCATGGAATACTCTTCTGAATCTCCAGAGTTTGTTTAAGTTGGCATAAAATACTAGAAAAATTCCATCAAGACTCCTCGTGGCCACCATCCAGAAACAAAGCCCAGATTCACTACTGGCCCATTACCTGAAACCTTGACTGTTAAATGGAACTGCAGGGTTGACTTCAGCTCAGGAATGCATGTATGACTTTGTGAAGCAATTAGGTTTCCCTTCATTCTCATTCCAGTTTAACTAAGGTTTTCTACAAGATAAATTTGTTAGACAGAATACTTGTATTTCTTTTCAAGGAAAATGGTATTGTCAACATAATATAAGATTTGGATCCAGACAGAACTGAGTCTGTCTTTACTCTGTCAGTAAGAGTTGAATAACTTATAGAAAAATTACAGAAGTTCTATGAGCCTCAATATTCCCATTTATAAAATGAATAATAATAAATATCTTACAGAGTTATTATGCAAGTTAAGTGAATATATATATATATATAATACATATATACATACATATATAATACATATGTATAATATATATACATATATATATAAAGGGGCTTCCCTGGTGGCTCAGTGGTAAAGAATCTGCCTGCCAATGCAGGAGATGCAAGAGATGTGGGTTCGATTCCTGGGCCAGGAAGATCCCCTGGAGTGGGAAGTGGAAACCCACTCCAATATTCTTGCCTGGGAAATCCCATGGACAGAAGAGCCTGACAGGCTACAGTCCATGGAGTCATGAATCGGACATGACTGAGTGACCAAACAATAATACGAAAAGCACAGAACCCAATGCTTCAGCTTATGTTACTTTCCTGCTCCTAAATGTCACCATGGTGGATCTCCATGGTATTTGTAAAATGATAGTACTTGCAGTCCTGAAAATAAAAATAAAATACATCTGTAATGCTCCACATATGGCTAGACATATGTATTTAAACATGTTCATGTGTTTTCCACCACTATAATTTATTTGCTCAATCTTTTCCTAGTCTTCTGCCCAAAGTATTAAATGTCTTTGGGGAAGGGAAATAAAACAACACATGCTATGACTTGTCTCAGGCCAACTCCTTATTTTTTACACAAACTATATAAAAATGGCATTGTTTTCATGAAATGTTTATAAGTGTACATGAAAGCTCACACCAGAGCCTGATCTACATTCTTTAAGCATAGCGTGTGATGAGTTTCCCCTTGATACCATTTAAGACAAAGATTCCAACTTTTACAAACATTTAAATATGTATTCTATCCTCCTTATATAGAGAACAGCAAAATAAAAGGATTTGGAGCCAGAATACCTGCCCTTTATAACTGTTTAATCCATAGATGTAATTTAATCTTTATCAACTTTAGTTTTCTCCTATGTACAACAATGATAATGATCAATTATCATTACCATAATTAGCAATAATGATAATTGCCATGAATGTTTATTAAAAGCTTACTATGCCCTAACCCACATATATTTATAGTCTGATTTAATATACACAGTGATGAGGTTGGCATTAGTAGTAGACCTACTTTGCAGATGATAAACTGAAGCTCAGAGAGAGATCACCTGGCATGGCTTAGGTGGCATCAGAGGTTGTGTTCATAGTCTATGCTTCTAGACACTGCAACCTACTGCTCTCCACCAAATAAGTGCAATAATTTCATATGCTTCTCAGGACTGTCTTCAGGAGCCAGTGAGTTAATGCAGAAAAAATAATACTTTCTTTACTATAAAGCTAACTAAGGGTTGGTTATTATTAAGGACTCTGACCTCTGAAGCTGGGCTTCCCTGGTGGCGCAGTGGTAAAGAATCCTCCTGCTAATGCAGGAGAAGTAGGCTCAGTCCCTGAATTGAGAAGATACCTTGGAGAAGGAAATGGCAACCCACTCCACTATTGCTGCCTGGAAAATCCCATGGACAGAGAGTCTGGTAGGCTACGGTCCATGGGATCAGAGTCAGACACGACTTAGTGACTGAACAACAACAATGACCTCCGAAGCTAGAGGAAAAGCTACACTAGTATCAGGGAAAATCCAAGTACTTAGTACCAAGAGAAAACCCTGCAAATCCATCTTTCCAGCTTTTTAAATAATTGGGTATTCCAGACATGTTCGTTCTCTAGCCAAGGATGATTTCCCCAAATTTTCTTCATTGTAGGTTTACCTCATTTCCTTTATTAAGATAAAAATGGTAAATACAGATTTCTGTCTTTCATTTGCAAATACAGACAGTTGTGTTAGTTTCTTAGGGCTGCTGCAACAATCTAACACAAATTTGGTAGCTTAATACAAGCAGAAAATTTTCTTACAAAACTAAGAATACTTTTACTATTGCATCCAGTAATACCATCCCTTGGTATTTACCCACATGAATTAAAAACATATGTCCACCCCAAAATCTTCAAGCAAATGTTTATAGTTGCTATATTCAAAATTGCTAAAAACTTGAAAGTGAGAGTCATTTCCTAGGCAGGTTGATAAGAAGTCCAGGGGTCCCCAAGGAGAGAGGTCTGGGATACTCAAGGAGGAAGAAAGGACAAACTTTTTACTTTTTTTCCCTCTACATTCCTTAGGATTATATAACAATAATGTATCCTGCCTGAGGACCTCTCTGGATTAAACCTTCTGGCTAATTCTGTTATCTTAAAACATAAATTATGGGTTTAGGTCTGGTCTTTACAAGGATGTATCCTGCCTGAGGACCATCTCTGGATTAAACCTTCTGGCTAATTCTGTTATCTTAAAATGTAAATTATGGGAGTAGGTCTGGTGAGGTCTTTATAACCTCCAAACATTCTTTGGATTCATTGGAGCGTATATAACTCCTTTGCTGAAACTAGCAAGGGGGTACTCTTTCTACCCCCTTCTGATGTCTATGTCAGGAGCTTTCTCTATCCCCTTTATACTTTAATAAGACTTTATTATGCAAAAGCTCTGAGTGATCCAGCCTCGTCTCTGGCCCCGGATTGAATTCTTCTCCTCCGGAGGCCAAGAACTCCGACATCTTTGCATGATTCAGCAACAACCTTTCAAAAGCAACCAAGATGTTCTTCAATAGGTGAATGGATAAATAAACTGTGGTATATTCAGGCAATGGAATATAGTTCAGCACTGAAAAAAAAATAGGCCACCAACCCATGAAAAGACATGGAGGAAATGTAAATGCATATTGTTATTGTTGTTACTCAGACGCTAGGTCATGTCAGACTTTTTTGTGACCCCATGAACGGTAGCTTGCCAGAGTCCTCTGTCCATGGTATTTCTCAGGCAAGAATACTGGAGTGGGTTGCCATTTCCTTCTCCAGGAGATCTTTCTGACCCAGAAATCAAACCCATGTCTCCTTCTTTGGCAGGTGGATTCTTTACCACTGAGCCACCTGGGAAGCCAGAAAATGCATATTACTAAGTGAAAAAAGCCAATCTGAAAAGGCTACATTCTTGTAACCATTGATTTTATGTGTCAACTTGTTTGAGCCAAAAAGAACCCAGACATTCACTCAAACCATATTTTGGTGTCTCTGTGAGGATATTTTTGGATGAAATTAACATTTAGTGGATAGACTGAGAAAAGGAGATTCTCCTCCAGAGTGTGGGTGGGCCTTATCTAAGCAGTTGAAGATTTGACTAGAACACAAAGGCTGACTCTCCCTTGACTAAGAAAGAACTCTTTCTGTCTGATGGCTTTTGAACTGGGACTTTGGCCATTTCCCTACCTTGAGACTCAAAGTGATAACATTAGCTCTTACTGGATCTTGAGCCTGCCAGCCTTTGGACTAGAACTGACCCATTATATCTCCTGGGTCTTTAGCTTACCAGCTCACCTTACAGCTTTTGGGATTTTTCAGCTTCTATAATCATGTGAGCCAGTTCTTATCATAAATCTCTGTCTCTTATGCACATGTGCACACACACACACACACACACGCTATTGATTCTGTTTCTCTGGAGAACCCTGGTGAAACAATATATATTCTAATTATGTGACACTTTAGGAAAGGCATAACTATGGAGACAGTTAAAAGACTAGTGGGGACTTCCCTAGAGGTTCAGGGGTTAAGACTTTGCACTCCCAATGCAGGGGGCCCAGGTTCAATCCCTGGTCAGGGGACTAGATCCTACATGCCACAACTAACAGTTCACATGCTAAGGATCTAAGGATCCCACGTGCTTCAACTAAGACCTGGTACAGCCAAATAAATAAAAATAAATAAGTATTAAAAGAAAAGATTGGTAGTTTCCAGGGGTCATAAGGGAAGAAGGAATGGAAGAGGGAGTGCAGAGAATCTTTAGAGCAGACAAACTACTCTATATACTGCTACTACATGGGCAGATATTAATATATATTATTAAACATTATCAAAACCCATAGAAAGTACAGCACCGAGACTGAACCTTAATGTAAACTATGGTAATGGATGATAATGATGTGTCACTGTAGGTTCACTGACTGTAACAAATAATCTATCACTCTGGGTAAGATGTAGGTAGTAGGGAAGGTATATGAGTGTGTGGGGCAAGAAACATATGCGAACTCTACTTTCTGCTCATTTTGCTGTGAACCTAAAACTTCTTTAAAAAAGTAAAGTCTATTAAAACAAAGGAAAAAACAGGTAGAAATTTATTCTCTTACAGTTCTGGAGGCCAGAAGTCTGAAATCAAGTTTGTCAGTAAGACTGCATTCCAGTTGGTGCTTCTAGGGGAGAATCTGTTCTCTGCCTCTTCCGACTTCTATAGCTATGGACATCACTTGCCTAACAACCACATCACTCCAATTTAAATGACTTCCAGGGCTCCTCTGCCTCCTCCTCCTTTTCCTCAGTATGTTTCTTATAAGGATATTTGCCATTTATTTAGAGCCCACCTGGACACACCAGGATGATCCCTTAAACTCAAAATACTTGATTTGGTTACACCTGCAAAGATCACTTTTTTAAAATATGTAAGGTACAATTCATAGGTTCCAGGGGTTAGGGCATGGAAATACCTTTTGGAGACCACTATTCAGATGTCTACCATGGTCAGTTACTCAATTCTAGAAAATAGACCTCAAGGAAAATCTACTCAGTGACTTTTAGGAAAGGTTTTCTCCTTTATTTCTCTCCTATTTATTAAAAAGGATGCAGAAAAAGAAATAACTTCCTTTTACACTATTCTGTGCAGTTGTAAGAGGAAAAGTTGACAGAAGCAGCAGCAGCCATCTGGGGTCCAAGAGGTGACAAGGCTGAACACTTGGCTGAGTTGCTGAAATGAACTTAAAACAACCCATCTCCTGAATCTTATTCCATCTGAGGTTATAAATGTCTCTATGGTTTAAGTGGATGATAACTGTAAATTTTGTTACTTGAACCTCCATGCATCCTAACCATTAAAATAGTGAAGTAGATATAAGGAAAAAGAGAACACATGTCAAATTCAAAAGATTATGGGCTTAGAATGGAGGCAAGTAAGCAACTACTTCAACTGTCAAGTTGGCTGAAGAGAGAGTACTTTGGAGAGTAGTAATTTATCCTGTTTCTAGGGATTAATATGATTCTATCTGTGTTCTTGGGGGTTATTCAAAGAACACAGTTAGACAAAATCATATTTATCCTTAGGAATAAGATGTGAAGAGAAATAGCCTAGCTTAGTTGGGAGTAAGAAACACTGGAACCAACTTCTAGACTGTAAATTTCATGAAGTCAATTAAGACTGAATTGAGATGAATGTGCAAATAAATTATATAAAAAATACAGTATCTACTTGTCTTGCTTCTAAACCTCACAGCTCACACGGGCGGCCTTGAGATCTTGCTGGGTATTACAGTAAAGATATATATTCAGCACATTGAAAAGCTCAGGCTTTTATTTGTAGCAACATGTGAAAACAATTGTGAAGTGGACATAGCCTGATATAGTACTGCATAACTGGAGCTGGATTTGACACAAATCTTATGTAACAAAATGCCAGTCAACCTTCAGTTTATACTCCAACAACCACTGGCTCCCTTAGCAGTAATGAAAGGGTGACCCAGACAAGTTCTCTTATGCACACACAGCCTGATATGCAGCCAGAGGAAGCTTGTGAAAATTATGAAATAACCCTCCATTATGAAGTTCATGGACTCACTCCCTCAATGTGATTAAGTGAGCTTTAATTTCAATTGCTGTCAGATTTTACAGCTTTCAACACCTGCAGTTCCCTGGTAGATTTGAGGTGGGTCTTTTTCAAAACTCCTTTTCTACATCTACAAAACAGAACTTCATTTCACTGGAGTTATGACAGATCTTCTCTTTTGCAGTCAGCAGTTCTTTGACTTAGCAGAAGAATTAGCTCCCCAACCTGAGAGTCAAGTTGTCCTTTTTCTTGCTTCACTATTCTTCTTGATCTCTGCCTCCCAAAGTTGTCTTCGCTCCAGACATCTCAAAGAAAGAAAGCAATAATCCTGCCCCATGTTAGAATCAGGAGGGATTCTCAGAGGTTGTCACAGTATTGTGAACCTCTGCCTTTTTGTGGGGGGCTACCATACCGAATGACCTTAGTAAACTCCCCACCAATGACCAAAACAGACCCTGGAATTTTGTTAGCACCTAAAGAACAGTCCCTGAGCAGTTTCAAATTTTAGGGCAGAGGATAGGAAAAAAAAAAAAAAACAAATTTTAGGGCAGAGGACAAGCACCCCCTATTTTAGAAGGATACTATAATATTTAACTGAGACCAATGTCTTAATAACAGCTAGCATTTACTAAGCAATATTCACATCTCCTTTAATCCTCAGTCTGGTCTTTGTTGCTAAATCAAGTCCCCAGGGACCATAGCCCACCAGGCTCCTCTGTCCATGGAGTTTTCCAGGCAAGAAAACTGGAGTGGATTGCCATTTCCTTCTCCAGGGGATCTTCCCAACCCAGGGATCGAACCGAGGTCTTTCTGCAATGCAGGCTGTCTCTTTACTGACTGAGCCACCACAAACACCCTATTTCGTAAGGCCCGCAATTATTCACTTTCTAGCTGAGAAAATCCTGCTTCCAGGTCAAATCACCTAAACTAGCATCACATAACTAGTAAGTGATGGAGATGTGGTTCAAATTCAGGCCTTCCTCTGCTTTTAACCTCTACATCTCCTCACATTAGTTAGATGTTTACTAGAGCTACATGTGCTCCACAGATCTGTCATCCTATGCTCTCATAGAGATTGCTCCTAGAGAGACCCATACCTGGCCAAACGTTCATAAAGGTGGAAAATACTCTTCATGAGAGTTAGTTATGGTCTAGCCCCTTTGTTTTAATCAAATGACTGCATTTATGAGAGCTAATGATTGCACTGTGCTAAGCAGACTATTTGTCTTATTTTGCTCTCTTGATACTCTCCCAAAGAATACAGTGTTACATCTTTTATTTTTAGAGAAGCTGTAGCTTGAAGTAATTAAATTTATTAGCTTCCTTTTGGTGCTTATATCTGGATTTTCATTCTTTAAAGATGACAGAAAGTACCACACTTGAATGATATGTGTTCATAACTAAATTCATGTTCAACTACCATATACAACATCTACACAATGATAAAGGATTGGGGTCCAACAGGTATTCCCAGATGTTTGGTCCACAGATGAAGACAGTTTGTACCAGACATACCCAGATTTCTGATTTTTTAAGAATAGCTTCAAAAATCTTAGCTCTCCACGATTCTGGAAAAGTGGCCTTCTGTGCATTTTCTAAGTATAGCTTTGGGTAGGAAAAAGATGGCTTGAGAGTAGCCCATGAAAAATTTTTTACAACCCCAAGAATTTAAATAACTGTTAAATGAGTCTGTGATGTGAATAATAGCAAAATGAACTAATTAAACTTAGGCTTCCTAAATAATGGAACCATATTACAATTTTCTTCTACCTAGAATATGCTTTTAAAGGAAAAGTATTCTTAGTATTTTTTCAAACCTAGGCTTAACTTCAAATGAATACTTCTTGTAATCAAACCTTTTCTTTGAATCCCAGACACTGAACTATATCTGACTTAAGAGTCACAGAACCCTCTATAAAAGCCAGACATTTCTTGTGATGCTGTATTTGCTAAGCATTGAAAGAACATTTCTGGAACCTTTCTTTGCCTCAGGAGCAAGCTCTAGTTTACCTCGAGTATAGAGACCCATTTTATTCACTGAGGCTTTTTATACAAAGGCCATCCCTCTGTGTAGTCACGAACATTCCTCTAATGTCTGGAGCTCTTGGGACCCTCTCAGAATGTCAGGAGTACAGAGAACTCTGCTCAATACTCTGTAATAGCCTAAATGAGGCAAGAACTTGAAAAAAAGAATAGATAAATGTGTATCTATAACGGAATCACTTTGCTGTCCACCTGAAATGAACACAACACTGTTAATCAACTATACTCAATATAAATTTTTTTTAAATGCGTGTAACCCTATGGCTGATTCATATCAATGTATGACAAAACCCACTGAAATGTTGTGAAGATTAGCCTCCAACTAATAAAAAAAAAAAAAAAAAAAAAAAGAAGCAGCTCCTTGAATGAAGGCAAGGCAACAGCCCCTTGAAAGCAGGAGCTGTGATTTCCAATTGTTATTGCCTTTGGATTGTGGCTCAGAAGGTAAAGAATCCACCTGAAATGTGCAAGACCTGAGTTCGATCCCAGGGTTGGGAAGATCCCCTGAAGAAGGGAACAACTACCCACTCCAGCAGAATTGCCTGGAGAATTCCACGGACAGAGACGCCTGGCAGGCTACAGTCCATGGGGGTCACAAAAAGAGACACGACTGAACAACTCTCACACACTGCATGAATCTCAGTGTCTGGGAACTGTTGGATTCTATGGGTATTTGTATTTGTGTATGTGTATTTGTATTATATGGGTATTTGTGTCAGATTCAGGGAAAGGCATTGTTTCAGCATGACATTTAGCACCAATAACTGGTTTACAAAATAAAATCCATTCTACTGAAATCTTTCATTAGAAAACATCTCTCACACTTAGTCCAATTCATTCCAGGACTTTTAGCAAGTGAAGTGTTTATAGTTTTAACTTGAGTAAAATAGAATCATTCAGGGATATGTCAGTGTTTCCATTACGCCCCTTCTTTTTTTACCCTAAAGTAGCCCAAGTTTATTAGTATGTCCATAAAAATTAATATTCCACTGGAACCTGGCACCCAACCATAAAGTAAATGTTTACATATCCCTTCAAATATTAACTCAGTTGTTTCTACAAGATGATAGGTGTGCCAGGCATGAACACTCTCAATTCATAGCTTTTCTCAGCTAATTCAGTTGAGTTATTCTTTCAATGACTAAACTTAGCTAAAAAGCAGCACCTGAAATGGACAGGATGCCAAAAAAGGGCTGAGAGAACCTTTATTAATTATCCAGAAGCTTCCAACATGAGGTCATCCTGGAAAGTGGAAACTATCAAACTAAGCAAGCATAGCCAAGCAAGCAGGGGGGATATGCACACCAAAACATACACCCCTGGTCTCCATCAACTGCATGTCAGCTTCAGGAAATGGCCTGAGGACGAACCCCCACGAGGCTGCAGCAGGGGAGGTGCTTGGGACAGTGGCGCGGGGAGTGTTGACTGAGCGTCCAGCTCTTCTGGCTGACCCAGTGGCAGGGAGGTCAGGTCTCCCCCAGCCCTTTAGACTTTAGGTCCATTGTAGAAAGGCTGACAAAACAATTCTCTGGATGAGTGGCCAGTGAGGACAGGAGAATGGAAAGTGTGATGAGCTCGGGTGCAGACACAGAGAACTAAGGAGCCAGAGTTTCTCCTTTTGTCAGCCCCTATCCTGGTTCTGCTTAAAATGAAGCCTTGTTCTGAGTCCTTTGTCTCCTTGATGCCTCCCCTGGCTTTTTCTGAATACCTGTTGTAGCAAAAAGGTGTCAGAATTAGAAGACTGACTTGATTTGAGGCTCGTGTTCACCATTTACTACCCATGTGGTTTTGAGCAAGATACTTAATTACCTGAATAATCCTTTCCTTATCCATAAAGTTAACGTCCAATAAAGGTTCTCAGTAGAAACCTGATGATACTAAGTGCTGTTCTTTTTATCTTACATGGTTAGAATCAGAAGAACATGAGCTAACATATAGAAAACTATTTGGGTAATAATATTAATAGTCATAATGATAATCATTTACTATGTGCCTGGCAAGGTTCAGAATTTGGCATAAAATCTTTTGCCTACACTATATAATGCACATGTAAGCCATTCTTCCTTTTCAATTTTTCAGATAAAGAATCAGAGGCTCTGAAATTTTTAATATTTTTTCCAGGATGCTCTTTCTCTCTAAATTGATGTATAGATTTAGCAGCCAAACTCCAAGATGGCTTGCCCTTCTTTGTAGATGTTGACAAACTGATTTTAAAATCAATTTGGAAATGCAGAGGACCTAGAGTAACCGAAAAAATTTTGAAAATAGTAAGAAAAACAAAATAATTTAGGTGAGATGCACTACCTGGTTTCAAACTTTACTATAAGAGCAAAAGTCATGAGGACAGGGTGGTGTTGGCATAAAGGCAGACATACAAATCAATGAAACAGAAAAGAAAGTATAGAAATAGATCTACATATATATGGCCATTCAATTTTCAACAAAGGCAACAGGATAATTCATTGGGGGAAAAGCAGTTTTTGTATTTTTTTAATGACACAGCAATAACTATCTACATGAAGAAAATGTACCTGATCCCTACTTCACATCATACAAAAATAATTTAAATAATAAAATAATTAAAAATAATTGTAGATCTAAATATAGAAATTAAAATGCTAAAACTTCTAGGAAAGAATCTTTGTGTCCTTATTATAAGCAAAGAGTTTTAAATATAGGATGCAAGCACACTAACTATACACAGGGCTTAGAGCTGCCAACCCTTCACGTAGTAAAAAAAAAAAAAAATCCATGTAAAACTTTTTAACATCTAACCCTCTGCATACAGGCTTCTGCATCCATGGATTCAATCACCTGCAGATTGTGTAAAACTGCAGAATGTATTTAGTAGAAGAAAACTGCTTTTTACTTCTAGGAAAAGAAACGTGCCTTTGAGTGGACCCATGCAACTCAGATACATGTTGTTCAGTTATTCAAGGATCAACTGTTTATATATAAACTTGAAAAAGTACTTTAAAAAATAAAGATAGAACTATCATATAGCAATCATACTCCTGGGCATATATCTGGAGTAAATCATAATTTGAAAAGATACATGCATCCTAATGTTCATTGAAGCACTGTTTACAATAGGCAAGACATGGAAGCAACCTAAATGTCCATCGACAGAAAACTGGATAAAGAAGACATGGTACATATATACAGTGAAATATTACTCATTTATATATTTAAAAAAAGAACAAAATAATGCTATTTGCAGCAACATGGATGGATCTAGAGATTATTATACTAAATGAAAGAAAAACATGATATCACTTGTACAGAATCTAATTTTTTTTAAATGATATAAATGAACTTATTTACAAAACAGACTCACAGATTTCAAAAACAAACTTATGGTTACTAAAGGGGAAATGTGGGGGGGAGGGATAAATTATGAGCTTGGGAATAACATTCACACACTGAAATAAATATGAAATGAAGTCGCTCAGTCATGTCCGACTCTTTGCGACCCCATGGACTGGGATTCTCCAGGCAAGAATACTGGAGTGGGTTGCCATTTCCTTCTCCAGGGACTCTTCCTGACCCAGGGATCGAACCCCAATCTCCCACATTGCAGGCAGACCCTTTAACCTCTGAGCCACCGGGGAAGCCCTGAATAAATGGGAATAACATTCACACATGACTACATGTAAAATAGACAACCAACAAGGACCTGTTGTATAGCACAGAGAACTCTACTCAATACTTTATAATGACCTACATAATGACCTTTTTGGGCTTCCAGGTGGTACTATTGCTAAAGAACCCACCTGCCAATGCAGGAAACACAAGAGACTCAGGTACGATCCCTGAGTTGCAAAGATCCCCTAGAGTAGGAAATGGCAGCCCACGGCAGTATTCTTGCTAGAAAATTCCATGATCAGAGGAACCTGGTGAGCTACAATCCATGGGGTCACAAAGAGTCAGACATGACTCAGCACACAGTCATAGTCATGGGAAAAGAATCCAAAAAAGAGTGGAGATATATATATACAAATAGCTGATTCATTGTGCTGTATAGTAGAACCTAACATTGTAAATAAACTATACCCCAATAAAAATTAATTAAAAAAATAAAATAATGAAAATGCAAAAATACAGTTAAGGAGAAATTTTTACAATACATATATGGGGGAAAAGATTTGTATTAAAAATATACAGAGAACTGATTCAACTAAGTAAGGCACGCACATTTTATAAGTATTTACATGAGGTTCCAGAACAAATAAAACTAAATGATTAGAAACTAAACCAATGTTCACCTAGGATTGGAGGGGAGAGGATTAACTTACAAGGAGAAAGAACCTTCTGTGATAATGGAGATTTACTACTTCATGAAGGATATATTGGTTATATGAATGTATACATTTGCTATAATTCAACCAAATGTTCACTTGAAATGGGTGAATTTTACTGTATTCAAATTATATCTCAATAAAGTTGATTTGAAAATTGATACAAACAGTCAAACATTTGGATGAACAATATTTTGAGATTAATTTAGTCTTTGTTTTCATGTGTCTGTTACATGGGAAATTGTTCACAAAAGAGGGACTCAAAAATAACTTCTAGTTTAGGATTTTTTTTATAGTACAGTGATGTCATTAATGGTGATTCATTCACAGAAATAGCATAGCCAGAAGAAGAAGAAAGCTTTGAAAATTGAGCTAAGTTTTTACAATGGTGAGTGTTATATGTCTATGAGATATCTAAGTAAAAATGTCTGGTAAATAGTTAAGTGTGTGAGTCTGGAGGTCAGCAGAAATCTTGGAAGAATATGGACATTTGCGAGTCAGAAGTACAGATGTTAAGAAAGTCATAGAAAGGATGGGATCTGCTTTGGAGAATTTGTAGTATTAAAATAAGAGGCTTAGGACAGAACTACAAAGAACATGTGACTTAGTGGATAAAGAGAGACAGAGATGCCTGCTAAACAGAGTAAGTTTGTGCAGATAGAGAGCTCGGACAAAAGCAGGAAAGTAAAGTGTCAACAGATAGTAAAAGAGGTGACATGTATTTCAGCTAACATTTAATTAACAAAGCATGTCATAAACGGCCTATCTGACTTTAAAGAGGTGGGCAGTACCATCCTAACTCATGGCAGGAAGGAACAAGCAGAAATATGAGTGAATGGTACTGATGCCTATCACAGTTTGCAGTAAATTTCCTCCGTTTATTTTCAGCTTCACATTTCATTCCTGTTCTCCAATGCTATGTCTGTTTTTGCTGGATTCCATGACTTTTTGGTCTTTGTGGCAAATCTCTTTTCTTCTCTATATTCTTTTTTGCTAACACTCTAACCTTTGGCTTGCTCTAACAATACCACTGCTTTTGTCAGAGTTTTATTGAATTGCTCATCCACTGATGATGTTTTCTGTTATCTTCATTATTTAGAACTTTAAGAGTTCTGATATACTAATTTTAGTAAGGTATCCAGGGGCAGAGGATAGGAATACAAAGATTTAATTTATTATCTTTAAATGGACATTAAATAATTACACTTAAATTATAATTTTCTTGTACACTATTGCTTTATGTCCTATGAATTCATTGCCTGCTCCCAAGATGCAAAGATAGTTTCCTAGAAGTTTTATAATTTCACTTTATAAGCCTGTGTATGTTGTTGTTGTTAGTCACTAAATCAAATCTGACTCTTTTGCTACTCCACGGGCTGTAACCCCCCAGGCTCCTCTGTCCTGGCATTTTCCAGGGAAGAACACTGGAGTGGGTAGCCATTTCCTTCTCCAGGGGATCTTCCTGATCCAGGGATCAAACCCTCATCTCTTGCACCTCCTACATTGGCAGGCAGGTTCTTTACCATTGAGCCACTGGGGAAGCCCAGATAATTTATATAAAATTATGTATGGTTGGAGGTGGAAATAAGTCTTCAATATTTTTCTATATGAAATTATAAACTATTTGTTGAAAAACCTCTCCTTTCCCCAGTGGATATCTTTGTCACTTTTTCAAAACTTTTGACTATGTGAGTGGTATATTTCTGAGCTTCTTATGATCCATTTGTATATTTTTAGGGTGGTACTACATGCTTTATGTAATCCTTAAGGTCAGGTGATGTAAGTCCCCCCAGAACCTTGTTCTGATGGTGAAAGATGCTGAGATCCCTAGTAGCAAGGAAAACAATAGAATTCTGGTACAGCAGAGACCAGGTGCCAAGACTTAACCTCAGAAAAATGAAAGGGAAAGTGGCTCTATCATGTCCTACTCTTTGTGATTCCATGGACTGTGGAATTCTCCCGGCCAGAATACTGGAGTGGGTAGCTGTTCCCTTCTCCAGGGGATCTTCCCAATCCAGGGATCAAACCCCGGTCTCCCACACTGCAGCCAGATTCTTTACTGTCTGAGCCACCAGCGAAGCCCAAGAATATTGGAGTAGGTAGCCTATCCCTTCTCCAGCGGATCTTCCCGATCCAGGAATCGAACGGGTGTCTCCTGCATTGTAGGCGGACTCTTTACCAGCTGAGCTACCAGGGAAGCACTAGCCATCAGAGTAAGACATAATTCTCAATGGAGAGCATGGTCATGATGGCCTCCAGAAGGTCCTAATCCGTAAGGATCCATGTATATGCTTCATAGAACATAATATTCTATGAAAAATAGATAGGTAGACAATGAGTTAGCTCCTTAATAACAGACCATGATCCATTGCCCAATTTCAAATCTTGAACAGGTTCTAATCCTTAGTGCCCATCAGTTGAAATAGTTTCCATCTCCTTAGTGGTGATTTCCCCAGGCCTTCCCCAGAAAAACTTAGAACCATTTATAATGGGGAAAGGGAGAAGTTCATATTTTCAAGGTCCGGGTATAAGGTTGTATACAAGGTCTGCACTGAAATGAATACCCAGGGAACCAAAGTACCAGAGTGTCACTCCTGTTAAAACAGAGGTATGTGAAAATCAGATAGTAAATACAGTTCTAGTATTGGCCTATCTCATAGTGAATCCACTGCGACTGGCGAGTACACCAGTTGTCATTTCTCTGGTTTCTGAACATATATTTATAGTCATATATGGACCTACATGTAGCTTGAAGAAGCCTCACATTGATTTCCTGGTGCATGGAGTAAATGCAATTAGAGCAAGAACATAACCATATTAGATTAGAGCCATATGTAGTCAGCTACTCAGAATTAGTCATACAGAGTTCAGAATAGAAACTTCAAGTCTGGCTTCCCAATATAGATGTTTATTTTGAGGTCTACTAACTCAAACCCAGAGACATTATTAAGTTCTTCACTTTTTTATTTTTAAAGAGCTTTTCGAATAAAACTCTGTTTATATATGAATACCAAGAAATAGTTTATCACATGGGTATTTTGAGGTCTAACTAGAAATTACTTCAAGAACTGTGAAAGGTCTAAGATTTCACACTACTTGTAAACTAACCACTTCACCAAACACAGGTTCAAGGATGCTGGGGGAAGATGTGATATTTTTAGGTCAAAAATTGCATTTTTCAAAGCACAGGTCATAGCAGGAGCTCTTCATTTTGCATTGGTTCGCCTTGCCCTCCAAGTTCAACGGGAGTGCGATGGAGTCACGTGGTGCATCCCGCACACATCGCGGGTGTGCATCTATGTGTTGAGGGACCTGAAGCTCAGAAAATCCGCTTTAATGGAGCCCAAGCAAAGCTGCCTGACATCTGCTCCAGAGGGAGATGTTATCTTCACTACACTTGACAGTGAACAAACTTGCCCTCTGCTCTAGAGGGAGACATTATCCTTATATATATATATAAACCGTATCCAACTCTTTGTGACCCCATGGACTGTAGTCCTCCAGGCTCCTCTGTCCATGGGATTCTCCAGGTAAGAATACTGGATTGGGTTGCCATGCCCTCCTCCGGAGGATCTTCCCAACCCAGGCATCAAAGCCAGGTCTCCTGCAATGCAGTGGGATTCTTTACTATCTGAGCCACCAGGGAAACTCACACAGATGTATATATATATATACATATACAATATATATATTTTCTATATAATATTTATATGTTATTATATTATATTATATTTGTTATATATAATATATTATAACATTATTATAAATAATTTTTATAATTTTATATATAATATTTTAATATAATATTATATTATATATTATATAATAATTTTACATATAACATAAAATTTATATATAAATATAATATATATAATAATAATTTTATAATTTTAGAATAACATTATAAATGAATTATTATAATATAATAATATATTATATTATTATATTATTATAAATATATATAAATATATAATAAATATATGTTATATATTTATTATATTATATTTTATTATTATTATATATTTATATATAAATATATTATTTATTTATTTATTTATAAAATATATATACACATATATACACCAATTATATATATAATTGGTATATTCACTATGTGATAGCCTTGAAAAAAGAATCTCAGAGAAAGGTGAGATAGGCAGAAACATGGAGAACTCCAAATATTAGTGTATATTTCTTTTTCAAATTTTGATAGAAAATTTGATAAAAAAATTAAGATTTCAGATGAGATACAAGAGCCATTGATAGTCTCTGGAATATTGATACACTATTCACTAGAGTGAAACCCTACCCTTAATATCTCAACCCCCACCATCGATAAAAAAGGCAGATAGGTTTTTTACATTAATTCTAGCATTTAAAAATAAGGTTATTTTAAGTATCTATCTATCTAATAAACACTCTTTGTATTCTTACATTTTCAATAACTTCTTACTAAATTTATGCTCTAAATCAAGGTGGAGATTAATTGTGCAGCTGAAACTATTGTTTTAGGTCCCAAGAGAGTTCCCATTGGTTTAATGTTGATGGATTTATTTGTCTCATCATTCCATTCGAAAGCTTGGCCATGAGATGACAGAGAGAAT
The DNA here is from genome assembly GCF_033118175.1 of Dama dama. NCBI lineage: Eukaryota > Metazoa > Chordata > Mammalia > Artiodactyla > Cervidae > Dama > Dama dama. The sequence goes on along the minus strand of NC_083681.1, from coordinate 56,615,508 downwards.
TTCCTAAGGGGCCTTCAACTGAACTTCACATTTTTTCCCCCAATTCATTTCAGCCAAGGGATAAATTGGCACCCTTTCTGACATGAACACATAGTGGAAAGAACATCAGACTGAGATCCAGGAGACTCATGTTCTAATCCTATTTCTTCCATTAGCTTGCTGTGTAGCCTTGGACAAGAATGTAGGGCTTTAAGTAGCACAGAGTAAGAATCACTCATAAACAAACACGGCCAAAAAAGAAATGAAAGAAGTTTTGCCAATTTCAAATTACATATCTGGCTTCTAAATTTCAAGATGAATTTTTTCTTTAATAAGCAGAACAATGTTCTTCCATGTTAAAAGCAGACCATTTTACTGTAGTTCTTTTTTTAAACAAAGAGAGAGAGAAATCAAATAAAAATGTAGATATTCCAAAAAGTTTTCTAAATCTGTAAATATATAATGATTCAATATTTTATACTACAGATGTTGGGATATCATAGACATTTTAAATCAGAAAAATTTTATATAAAGTGTTTGAAAACTTTTTCCTTCATTTTGAAAATATCCTATTTCTTATTTCAAAATAAGGTTATTTTAAGTATCTATCTTTCTTTCTTATTTTCTCATTCACTACTCTAGATTGGCCTAGAAGATTAATCATTAATCCCTTAGTTGATTTCCAAGTTTCTGGCTTGTCTCCACTTTCAATCTGTCCATTCAATTTAATCTTCTTAAAATTTAAACCACCTCTGCCTATTGGATTAAATTCAAACTATCTGTCCTGATATTTCTAATCTCAGGTTATCTTATCTAGTTAACATTCATCTTCTTCTTTACCAAAAGAGAACTCTTACCCCAGTCAGATCAATACATTTATATGCATCTAGAATACCTCATTTTCATATTAACTTCCTGCCTTTTTCTCCCATCATGTCCACTTGTCTAATTTCAACCTTTCCCTTAAGGGTCGGTTCTATATCTGCTTCCTCTCTGAGGCATTCCTTGATTTTTCTCAGGTCTTAGCAAAGCTTTTAGACATTTTATAAATGTTTGTAGGACTAGAACTCTAATTTGAACCACACACATTTTTGAATTTTGTCTTGGTATTTTTCCTTAGGTTGGGTGTTTTTTTGAAAGCAGAAAATTAACTGATTTCTTTTTTTTTAAATCCCTCCTCAAAACCTTTGACTTTCCAATTTCTCTTGATTTGATTGATTGGATTGTGACTTGGCATGATTACTTGCATGATTTAGTCTAAGCAAGTTGGAATATTCCTTCGTTATTTTGCATCATGGACATGACGCAGAGTGGTTTGGTTTTAGTGGGCTGAACCAGAAGCTGTATCCTAAGTTTACACTGATGTTTTTCACTTATAGTACCAATAAGCTAGATGAGTGGACGTTTTATTCCGTGATTCAAGAATTTTTGATTGGGACTTCCTTAGTGGCACAGTGGTTAAAACTTCGTCTTCCAGTGCATAGGGCTGCAGGTTCCATCCCTGGCCAGGGAGCTAAGATACTGTATGCTTGGCAGCCAATAAATAAATAAATAAATAAAACATAAAACAGAAAGAGTGTTGTAACAAATTAAATAAAGACCTTAAAAATGGTCCAAATAGACTTTAAAAAGACCTTTCTTTAAAAAAATGAATTATTAAATTGATTTTAAAGTTATAATTTTAACAGGGTGGGAGTGAATAAATCCATATTAAAGTAAGCTAGTGTACCTAGTGATGGAGTACTGATGGAGTACTAATTTATTCATACAATTATTCCATTCAAATAGTATTCAATTGAACTATTATTGTGGTCACTAATATATTGCCAGGATCTTTGTATATTACTTTATCTTCAAGTTTCTCTTATGATTCCTCACTAGCTATCCCTCTCTCTGAGACTCTTAGGCCAAGTCGAGTCTTATTGCCTTGCCAACATTTAATTAATGTCCTACTATATATTATGAGTTAATTTGTATTCCCTATATATGGACTTCCCTGGTGGCTCAGACGGTAAAGCGTCTGCCTACAATGCGGGAGACCCGGGTTCAATCCCTGGGTCAGGAAGATCTCCTGGAGAAGGAAATGGCAACCCACTCCAGTATTCTTGTCTGGAAAATCCCACGGAGGAGAAGCCTGGTAGGCCCCAGTCCATGAGGTTGCAAAGAGTCGGACACGACTGAGCGACTTCACTTTCACTTTCTGTATATATATGTTGAACTCCTAGCTCCCATTATCTCAGCTGTTGCTATTGTTGTTGTCGGGTTGCTCAGTCATGTCTGACTCTTTGCCACCCCATGGACGGCGGGCATGCCAGGCTTCCCTGTCCTTCACCATCTCTCGGAGCTTGCTCAAACTCATGTGCATTGAGTTGTTGATGCCATCCAACCATCTCATCCTCTGTTGTCCCCTTCCCCTACCTGCCTTCAATCATGAGTCAGTTCTTTGCATCAGGTAGTCGAAGGATTGGAGTTTCAGCTTTAGCATCAGTCCTTTCAGTGTATATTCAGGACTGATTTCCTTTAGGATGGACTGGTTGGATCTCCTTGCAGTCCAAGGGACTCTCAAGAGTTTTCAACAACACAGTTCAAAAGCATCAATTCTCAGCGCTCAGCTTTCTTTATAGTCCAGCTCTCACATTCATACATGACCACTGGAAAAACCATAGCTTTGACTAGATGGACCTTTGTCAGCAACATCAGTAGAGTAACATCAGTGGAGATCTGGTAACTAATGATTTGTGGAGTTCCCTCTGGGAAAAGCCATTCTATCTATTATCAGTACAGATCAGTTCAGTTCAGTCGCTCAGTCATGTCCGACTCTTTGTGACCCCATGAACCACAGCACACCAGGCCTCCCTGTCCATTACCAACTGCCACAGTTTACCCAAACCCATGTCCATTGTGTCGGTGATGCCATCCAACCATCTCATCCTCTGTTGTCCCATTCTCCTCCTGCTCTCAATCTTTCCCAGCATCAGGATCTTTTCAAAAGTCTATCTATTATGTTGCTATCTTAATGGCCATCAGCTACTGGGTTGGTCACAAAGTTCATTCAGGATGTTACAGAAAACTGGAATGTACTTTCTGGCCAACTCAATAGTTCTGTTATTGTTGTTCAGTTGCTAAGTCATGTCTGTTTGTAACCCCACGGACTGCAGCATTCCAGGCTTCCCATGCATACCACAATCTCTAGACATGTTCTTTTTCTCAATTTAAGAAAGTGCTTTCTTTGTTTCTTTTGTGGGAGTGGGTGGTGATCTTTCTTTCGTAGTATAAAAATAAGTACATTCTAGATTTCAAAATAGTCCTGTTCTTCACATCAGGTGGCCAAATTACTGGAGTTTCAGCTGCAGCATCAGTCCTTTCAGTGAATATTCAGGACTGATTTCCATTAGTATTGACTGTTTTTATCTTCTTGCTGTCCAAGGAACCCTCAAGTCTTCTCCAGCACCACAGTTCAGAAGCATCAATTCTTCGGTGCTCAGCTTTCTTTATAATCCAACTCTCACATCCATACATGACTACTGGAAACAAATCTTAGCATTACCTCAGACAGTGACCTAATTTGGAAACAGGGTTGCTGGCGGTGCAATTAGTTAAGTGCACACTGGAATATTGTGGGCCCCTTGTCCAAAACAACCTTTTTTAATAAAAAAGGAGAAACTTGGACATAGAGATATGCACACAGAGAGGATGGTATATGAAGATTGGAATTATGCTACCATAAGCCAAGAAACTACCTCAAGTGAGGAGAGAGACCTGGAGGAGATCCTTCCCAGCACCTTCAGAGGAAAAATGGTCCTGTTGACATCTCACTCTCAGAACTTGTGAAATAATAAATGTCTATTGTATAAACCACTCAGTTTCTGACACTTTGTTATGGCAACATTAGCAAACTTGTACACTGCCCTCACAGCTCCTGCATGGAATTTTTCCCTGTACCATTATGCATTTCTACCTCTTTCTAGAACAGTGCTGTCTAAAGGATTTTTGTCTGTGATGCAAATATTCTATGTCTTCTGTCCAAATGTTTTCCATTAGCTAAAGGTGACTATTAAGCACTTGAAATGTAGACTCTGCACCTGAAGAACTAAATTTTTATTTTACTTAATTTCAATTAATTTACATTTACATTAAATAATTGCTTTTGGCTAGAAATTACCATATAAAAAACTGCAGCTCTAGAACTTGTTATAGTGTAGTAGGAGTGTTTACCTCAGAGTTAGAGTCTTATCAAGTTTGCTTTTTTTAGAGACTTTTTGATGTGAACCATTTTTAAAGTGTTTGTTGAATTTGTTACAATGTTGCTTCTATCTCATGTTTTGGTTTTTTGGGGCCTGAGGCATGTGGGATCTTAGTTCTCTGACCAGGGATTGAACCCTCACCCCCTGCACTGGAAGGTGAAGTCTTAACCACTGGACCACCAGAAAAGTACCCATCCAGTTCAAATTTTACTTTCTGTGACCCATAATATCATAGGATAGAATAAAGCATGAATCCCAAAATTTGTCACAAAATTTGTCTGCCGAATTTTGTTTTTAAGCCTTCTCTCAGTAGATGGAGTTCAATCAGGCTGAAAGGAATAATAGAGAAGAAGGATGCTAGATTCTAGTTCATTTGCTAGTCACTTTGATTTTGTTGAGCCTGCTATCAAATGTTCCCATTGTGTTAGTGGATTTTAATATGAATCATGACTATGAATTAAGCACTAGGTAGTAATTTCTGATTAATTTCAGCTAAGTCATTTGACCAGCCACTGAGGTTGCTTACTAGCTTAAGTGACCTTGGTTAACACTGAATTGGTGCCCAGAAAATACAAGGTTATAACTCATATTTCCAATTGTGTATGACTTTCATGACTCAATCAAGCCACAGGAAGACATATTTCCTTCATATTTTTATTTTTCTGTTTTTTGCACTAGGAAAGTTAGTTGCTCTTGTTTTCTTATTGCTTCTTTATTTGGATTAAAACTTTTCTGCTAGAGTATCTTATCTTTTTGGTTCCTGATCCTCAGTTTCCACCATAGAAAATGAATCTTGATGTTTCATAGATACATTTCTTGCTTTGGACCTTATTAGCAACCAAGACTTGGGCCTCAGAAAAGGGATTGAACATGTTTTTGGATTGCCTAGATTGACTCCTCATAAACTCTGGATTCGTCTCCATTTTCTAATTCTATTCTCAATGATAAAGGTAAAAATTTTAGTCTCAAAATTCTAGAATATAAGACTAAGGAACATCCCTCAAAACTTAGGAGATGTCAATTTAGGACAAGCTAAAGACATTGGGTCAGCTAATTTTACATAAGCACTATCAGGAAATAGTTACAGGAATTACTTTGAAGACTCACTAAGGCACTAAGTGACTCCATGTAGTCACTACCTAAATAGCTCTAGGTATACAACTACAAGGAATAAAAGTAAAAGAAAGAAACTATAATGAACAGTTCTGGAACAGTTGCTATGTGCTAGTCACTTTGCAAATTACTTTCATATATAAGGTCTAATTTAGTGTGGGCAAGTATATAAAAATTTTATTATGCTACTTAATTTACTGATGAGGGAATTGAAGATCAAAGGTTAAGTGATTACTCCGAGATCTACAGCAAGCATCTCCTAAATGGTGAAGGAAACAGAGGATTTGGAAAGATCCAGAACAGAATAGAGATGGGATGAACCATGTGAAAAGAAAGCCAACAAATATGTCAACTACAATAAATGATGTCAACTACAAATTGGCACTTACCAAGAGCATTGCAAATGACTGAACAGCAAAGGCATTTGCCATCTGCCTCTATGGAGGTTGAACCCCATGCTGCTATAGCTGTCGACCTTCAACAATCCCTGAGGGAGTTCAGGGTGGAGGGAGGCACTCTGTGCTCCAGGGAATTTGGTGGGATATGTCTTTAGATAGCTGAATGTTTTTAGGAACAGATTTTATGATCTCAATCCTTGCATTTCCAAATATCTCTCTAGATATGAAGCACTATAAATCTCTTCAAGGTGACATCAAGATCCTCATGACTAACAAAAAGTTTTTGTAAAATGAGTGCTTCATGGCATTGAACTCCCACTTCACCAAAACCTTATATACTGACTTTCCCCCACTGCTGCTTTGGAGCAGTCTCTCAGAGCTATCTGAGATGCTGCCTCCCAGGCTGCAGTCCTCATTTTGCCCCAAATAAAGCTTAACTCACCCCTCTCAAGTTGTACTTTTTTTGTTTGTTTTTTTAGTTGACAATGATGATATGAGTGTATACAGACACTAGTGCTCCGATGTTCTTTTTCTTTGCTGATGTCAGAAAGGGAAAATTAAGCCTTAATATAAAACACTGATGCCCAACAGAAAACTGGTTTTCTCAACAGATAGGCCTGCATGCAGTATTCTGGAATTGATAACTAAAAGATGGTTTGAGCTCTTTAATACTTCCAAAGGAATACTGTATTAATTCATTAAATATTCATTAAACAATAATATGCCAGATGCTATACTTAGTAGCTCTGGTGACACACTGTGGAGGATGACAGATTGGACCCCAGGTCTCCTATCAGATAATTAAACAAGAGATAATAGCAGAGGATTCTGGGAAACAAGTAGGGTTTTGTTGTTGTTTAGTTACTAAGTCATGTCCGACTCTTTGCGACCCCACAGACTGTAGCCCACCAGGCTCCTCTTTCCATGGGATTTCCCATGCAAGAATACTAGAGTGGGTTGCCATTTCCTTCTCCAGGGGGTCTTGCCAACCCAGGAATTGAACCCATGTCTTTTGTGTCTCCTGTATTGGCAGGCAGATTCTTTACCACTGAGCCATCAGGGAAGCCCAAGCTTTTGGGGGATTATCTAATCTAGTCTAGTATACTTGGGCTGAACCTTCCAAAGAAAATGCTATCTAAACTAGTACCTATAGGATAAATAGACATTATCCAGGTGGAGAGGAGAAGGAAAATATTTTAGGCAGAATAAAAAGAAAGTGCAAAGTGGGGATTGTGTGGATTCTGAAAAATCCCTCCAGTGGAATCTCATATATCAATCCATTTCTTGGGTTGCTTGTGCTATCTTAATGTTTCTGGTATCATTGTCCTCTTTATAGTTTGAGGGAAAGCCATGAAACCCACTCTGCACCTAGATTTTTTCAGGTGACAAGTAAGGATTCAGGGAGTATCTTTCCATTATCTTCATTATTTCCACCATAGATTGCCTCAGGTCAAAAAACAGGGAGAGAACACAGCCCTGTCCAACAGCAGAAAATTGGATTAAAGATTTACTGAGCATGGCCCCGCCTAGCAGAACAAGACCCAGTTTCCCCCTCAGTCAGTCTCTCTCATCAGGAAGCTTCCATAAGCCTCTTATCCTGCTCCATCAGAGGGAAGACAGACTGAAAACCACAATCACAGAAAACTAAACACACCGCTCACATGGACCACAGCCTTGTCAATGAAACTCAATGAAACTATGATCCATGCCATGTAGGGCCACCCAAGATAGATGGGCATGGTGGAGAGTTCTGACAAAACATAGTCCACTAGAGAAGGGAATGGCAAACACTTCGATATTCTTGCCTTGAGAATCCCATGAAGAGCATGAAAAAGCAAAAAGACAGGACACTGAAAGATGAACTTCCCAGGTCAATAGGTGCCCAATATGTTATGGGAAATCAGTGGAGAAATAACTCCAGGAAGAATTAATAGACAGAGCCAAAGCAAAAACAACACCCAGTTGTGAATGTGACTGGGGATGGAAGTAAAGTCCAGTGCTGTAAAGAGCAATACTGCATAGGAACCTGGAATGTTAGGTCCATGAATCAAGGCAAATTGGAAATGGTCAAACAAGAGATGGCAAGAGGGAACATCGACATTTTAGGAATCAGTGAACTAAAATGGACTGGAATGGGTGAATTTAACTCAGATGACCATTATATCTATTACTGTGGGCAAGAATCCCTTAGAACAAATGGAGTAGCCCTCTTAGTAAACAAAAGAGTCTGAAATCCAATACTTGGATGCAATCTCAAAAATGACAAAATGATCTCTGTTCATTTCCAAGGCAAACCATTCAATATCATGGTAATCCAAGGCTATGCCCCAACCAGTAATGCTGAAGAAGCTGCATTTGAATGGTTCTATGAAGACCTACAAGACCTTCTAGAACTAACAACCTTAAAAGATGTTCTTTCCACTGTTAGGGACTGGAATGCAAAAGTAGGAAGTCAAGAGATACCTGGGGTAACAGGCAAATTTGGCCTTGGAGTGCAAAAGGAAGCAGGGCAAAGGCTAACAGAGTTTTGTCAAGAGAATACACTGGTCATAGCAAACACCCTTTTCCAACAACACAAGAGAATACTCTACACATGGACAACACTAGATGATCAATACTGAAATCAGATTGATTATATTCTTTGCAGTCAAAGATGGAGAAGCTTTATACAGTCAGCAAAAGCAAGACCCAGAGCTGACTGTGGCTCAGATTATGAACTCCTTATAGCTAATTCACACTTACATTGAAGAAAGTAGGGAAAACCACTAGATCATTCAGGTATGACCTAAATCAAATCCCTTATGATTATACAGTGGAAGTGACAAATAGATTCAAGGGACTAGATCTGATAGAGTGCCTATGGATGGAGATTCACAACATTGTACAAGAGGCAGTGATCAAGACCATCTCTAAGAAAAAGAAATACAAAAAGGCAAAATGGTTGTCTGAGGAGGCCTTACAAATATCTGAGAAAAGAAGAGACGCTAAAGGCAAAGAAGAAAAGGAAAGATATACCCATTTGAATGCAAAGCTCCAAAGAAGAGCAAGGAGAGATAAGAAAGCCTTCCTCAGTGATCAGTGCAAAGAAATAGAGGAAAACAATAGTTGGGAAAGACTAGAGATCTCTTCAAGAAAATTAGAGATACCAAGGGAACATTTCATGCAAAGATGGGCACAATAAAGGACAGAAATGGTATGCATCTAACAGAAGCAGAAGATATTAAGAAGAGGTGGCAAGAATACACAGAACTATACATAAAAGATCTTCATGACCCAGGTAACCACGATGGTGTGATCACTCACCTAGAGCCAGACATCCTGGAATGTGAAGTCAAGTGGGCTTTAGGAAGCATCACTACAAACAAAGCAAGTGGAGGTGATGGAATTCCAGTTGAGCTATTTCAAATCCTAAAAGATGATGCTGTGAAAGTGCTGCACTCACTATGCTAGCAAATTTGTAAAACTCAGCAGTGGCCACAGGACTGGAAAAGGTCAGTTTTCGTTTCAATCCCAAAGAAAGACAATGCCAAAGAGTGTTCAAACTACTGCACAATTGCACTCATCTCACACACTAGTAAAGTAATGCTCAAAACTCTCCAAGCCTAGTTTCAAATGTAGGTGAACTGAGAACTTCCAGATGTTCAAGCTGGAACATCTTGAAAAGGAACATCTGAAAAAGTCAGAGCAACCGGAGATCAAATTGCTAACATCTGTTGGTTCATCAAAAAAGCCATAGAGTTCCAGAAAAACATCTACTTCTGCTTTATTGACTACACCAAAGCCTTTGACTGTGTGAATCACAACAAACCATGGAAAATTCTTAAAGAGATGGGAATACCAGACCCCCTGACCTGCCTCCTGAGAAATCTGTATGCAGGTCAAGAAGCAACAGTTAGAACTGGACATGGAACGACAGACTGGTTCCAAATTGGGAAAGGAGTACGTCAATGCTGTATATTGTTACCTGGCTTATTTAACTTATATGCAGAGAACATCTTGCAAAATGCCAGGTGGATGAAGCACAAGCTGGAATCAAGATTGCTTGGGGGAAATATCAATAACCTCAGATACACAGATGACACCACCATTATGGCAGGAAGTGAAGAGGAACTAAAAAGCCTCTTGCTGAAAGTGAAAGAGGAGAGTGAAAAAACTGGTTTAAAACTCAACATTCAAAAAACTAAGATCATGGCATCTTGTCCCATCATTTCATGGTAAATAGATGGGGAAACAATGAAAACAGTGTGATACTTTATTTTCCTGGACTCCAAAATCACTGCAGATGGTGACTGCAGACATGAAATTAAAAGACGCTTGCTCCCTAGAAGAAAAGCAATGACCAACCTAGACAGCATATTAAAAAGCAGAGACATTACTTTGCCAACAAAGGTCTGTCTAGTCAAAGCTATTTTTTTTTTTTTCCAGTAGTCATGTATGGATGTGAGAGTTGAAATATAAAGAAAGCTGAGTGCCAAAGAATTGATGCTTTTGAACTGTGGCATTGGAGAAGACTCTTGAGAGTCCCTTGGAATGCAAGGAGATCCAACCAGTCCATCCTAAAGAAAATTAGTCCTAAATATTCATTGGAAGGACTGACGCTGAAGCTGAAACTCCAATACTTTGGCCACATGATGCGAAGAACTGACTCACTGGAAAAGCCCTTGATGATGGGAAAGATTGAAGACAGGAGGAGAAGGGGACGCCAGAGGATGAGTTGGTTGAATGGTATCACTGACTCAATGGACATGAGTATGAGTAAGCTCTGGGAGTTGGTGATGGACAGGGAAGCCTGGCATGCTGCAGCCCACAGGGTTGCACAGAGTCAGACACGACTGAGTGACTGAACTGAACTGAACTGAGTATCTTTCCAAGGCACACTGTGGAACTGATATAAAGCCTGGGGGTGAGTGATGAGCAAGAAATCAGAGAGCAATGGGCCTGAACTCAGATGTGCTGGGTACAAGGCCAGGCTGTGCCAGATATGACTTGACAATCTTAGAAGAAAATCCCAAACTCAACAGCCAAGAACAGAAACATGAAGCTGAACAGAAATGGAATGCTATTTCCTGGCAACAAAGAAAAAAATTTTTTCAGCTAAGAGGAAAATGTCTTCCTCCAGGTTGTTTTCAAACTTTATTGGCATTCCAATTACCTGAGCTTGTTAAAAACACAGGTTCCTGGGCCCCACCTCCAGAGGTGCATTTTCAAAGGTTTAGATCAAGATCTGACAATTAGCATATCTACAAGTTCCCAGGTGATGCTAATGCTTCTAGTTTAGGTTATCACACTTGGAGAGAATCTCTGTTTTAGAATATGTCATCTACTAGCTAATTTTCAAGCTGTTGCTTTCAACTATTTTTTCAGTTCTCTTGATTCTTCCTTTCAGATAACCTCAACTACCACCAGAAAATGCTGCAATATGAACATATAAACATGCAGATTTTCAACCATCTTAATATGACAGCCTCTACTCCAAGTTCCTAGGCTGAGAGCTTTCATCTGGTCATTTTTAAAGTAAAGGAAGCAATTGGCCAGGTCATCAGAAGCTCCAAAGGATTCAAAACCACTAAGTATAAGTGTTTATTTTTCTTAAGAACCAGCAAACCACTTATGATTATTTTCTTGAAAATTTAAATGGCAACAAAATGAGCAGTATTCCAATGGGAATTTTATCTCCTCTTGGTCTCCTTTTTTTGTCATCTGACAATTCCCACTTCCACAAGGTGAGAATTCACAGGCTTATGTTTTTTCACTAAATCACTTCTTCTTTGCATAGCTGTTTTCTTTCATCCTATAAGAATGACTTCCAAAAAGAGTCACTTTTAAGATTACGCCACCAAAAACTCCTGGCATAAAAAATTAAAGCACTAAGCATAAATGGGCTTCTCTCTTAGCTCAGTTGGTAAAGAATCTGCCTGCAATGCAGGAGACCCCGGTTTGATCCTGGCTTGGGAAGATCCTCTGGAGAAGGAAATGGCAACCCACTCCAGTATTCTTGCCTGGAGAAACCCATGGGCAGAAGAGCCTGGCAGGTTACAGTACATGGGCTCACAAAGAGTTGGACACAACTTAGCTACTAAACCACCAAACATAAATAGCCAATTGCTAATTCTCTGTTTGAAACATCTATATTTTTAGTATCAGTGAAATTTATGTTTATACAACATCATCTTAAGATGACATCAATTAACACAGGAAAGAATTGGGTTTGAATCATATTATCTTCATCTCTGCCTCTCCTGGGAACTGCAAGTTTATCTGCATCCCCCTAAAATTTGGGAGATATGACCAGTGGCTACAGGTCAGTGAGAAGACAGGTGGGAGATATAGAAGTGGCTTCACACGTACTGTGCAGAAGAAGACGACCATCTATATTGTACCCCAAAGGCCTTGAAGTATTTTTACAGCTAATTTGGAGTCCAGTTCCAACTCTGGATTCCAGGCTCCTAATCATGCTGCCTTCTGAGTTTTCTGGATGTTTCTGGTTACTTCTTTCACTGTCTCACACCCTGCTTCACACCGTGTTGCATGGTTCCACTTATTTTCCTCTCTTACTCTGCCCACTAATGTGATTACCTTTAATAGCAACTTCAAAGCTCCAAGAGTTTCAAGCCCTTTTTATAGTGACCTCACAAAATTTAACAGTTTTCAAGAACTAATAAAATTAATCTTTATTGGTCTATAAGCCTAAAGTGGATCTCCCTGAATAGAGATTTCCTAAACTGTGCCTGACACTGAATCACCCTCTTCCAATCAAATCTGATCTGGAATCTGTAACTATATACCTTCCCATCCTTCTACTCAAGATCTCAACAACCACCTGGATTCTGGACTTCTATTATAATAAATGGTGTGTGCCTTCTCTTGCCCCCCACCAGGAGGGAAGACTGCAAATTGGTCCAATAAATTTTAACTGAAGTTCAAAGTGACTATAGTTCTGAGAAATTCTCCATCATGGGTAAAGGGGATGATGAAGAAAACAGCCCAAGGACTAAAGAAGATTTTAGTCTTGAGTAGGAGGACCAGCTAATGTCATAGCAGAGTAAAGACTGTTTTCAGTGTCCATGGAAGAGAGCAACATGTGTGGAGAGAAGCATGTCAATTCATTGTATTTCATTTAATTTGAAGCCTCTAACAAGTGCTCATGGTCATGGTGGATCAGTTATCCCTTTAAAAGAAATTATTTTTTCACTTATGCTGCTTCTTCTTCTGTGTTTTCACAGTGGGGTACCCAACATGGAGATATTCCTCTGATGGAATACTATATTTAATGGCCACTTAAGTCCTCCTTATGCACTCACATGAAGTAGTAATATAATAAATAAATCCTGGTAATGTAATTTATACTCACATGATTAGATATCTTAGTAACATTAGGTATCTTAATAATAACTAGATTCAATAGGAATCAGTAGCAAATCAGTTACAAATAAAAACTTCTGGCCTTATTTTTGGTAAAATCTTACATATATAAAATGATTAATAGTTTACAAAGTGTGTCTTGCATGGGTTATCTCAACTAATGTCCATCACGATCTAAGGTGGGAGAAGAGATTATTACTCCCATTTATGCAGAAGAAAGTTTTAATGACTTCCCAAAGTCAAACATTTGGTTCATCATGGGTAAATGTCTCGAAAACACGAATTTCTGTGCTTTCAATATGTACAGAAATATTGGAAACAGGAAGCTAAAATGGCTGTATTCTCCTGATTTCCTTAACAATATTATATATATATATATATATATATTTTTTTTTTTTTTTTTTCCTTTCTAATTCGGTATTGTCTCTTCTGTATCTTTGCCAGTTCATCATCCCATGCCTGGCTACTAACTGCTGGAATTTCTCAGAGTTCAGTTAAGGCCTGTCTTCTCTCGTCACCTCACACTCTGCTTAAATGACTTCATCCATTCACATGAAATTAAAACTCTACCTATCTGCCAACAATTCATAAATATTTTAATTCAACAACATTCTTCCGAATTCAGATACAACTTCCATTCTCACATGCCAGTGCAAGCTTAAGGGGCCACACGTTGATTTCTGAACTCTTTGTTGTTGTTCAGTTGCTAAGTCACGTCCAACTCTTTTCGACCCCATGGACCACAGCACACCCGGCTTCCCTGTTTTTCCAACTCCTGGAGTTTACTCAAACTCCTGGCCATTGAGTTGGTGATATTTCCTATCTATCTTCCACCTCTTCACAGACACCTGTTACTATCCAGTCTCCCCCAGATCAATACTGACACCATCATGACCCTCACCTCCTTCATTTTCTTCATCAAATCGATAAGCAAGTCCTCTTGATTGTATATCAACCAAACAGGTCTCAACTCTGCTGACTGCCCATCTTTCCCACCTTTCTAAATCTGTGATGTCAGTTCTTTTCCACTTGTTCCCTTGTGTCAACAATGTAAGATAGTGATCTTATAAAAATGGAAATGAGGCCATGGTATCATTCTCTGCTTACAAACCTTCAGTGGCTTCCTTTTGGTTTTTGGAAGACAAATTATTGGCATAATTTATAGAGATCTTCTCTTACCAGCCCTCATCTCAACCTCATCTCTCCTCTTTTCCTTCCCTCCTTCTCTGCAATCCTACACACTGGTCTCTCTCAGTCGCCCTACGGTGTGAACCTCAGAGCCTTTTTACATGCTGGTTCTGATGTTCACCTGACTCACATCTCCTCGATTCATTAAATTGCCATTTAAATTCATTTACTCAGATCTTTCTGGGTTATATTCTCTTGATCTATGTTAAGTCCTTCTTCTATACATTTTTAGGCATTATATTCTTTTATTTTGTAGCACTTATCACAGTTTTAAATTACTTCTTTGCATGGCTATCATTTTTGCTGAAATTCTCAGTATATTATAAAATTAGTGAGAATAGGAGTTAAATCTTTGCTCTTCTTTGAACTGAAAGTTAACATAGTTTCTGGTGGTAGGGCTTCCCTGCTGGCTCAGCAGTAAAGAATCTGGCTGCTAATGCAGGAGATGCAAGGTCAGTTCCTGGGTTGAGAAGATACCTTGGAGAAGAAAGTGACAATCCACTCCTGTATTCTCGCCTGGGAAATCCTATGGACAGAGGAGCCTGGAGGGCTGTGGTCCATGGAGTGGCAAAGAATTAGACTTAGGGACTAAATAACAACAACAACTGGTGATATACATATTGATATTATGTAATGTTTGAATTAATAAATATACATGTTTGTAGGGGTTATTGCATATTAATCTGAAAGTCAAAACTCCTGGTATCTAGTCCATATTCTGAAACCAACACACCATATAACCTAGATCATGTCTTCCCCTTTGGGTGTTGTGGTTTTCTCCTTTGCTGAAAGAGGATATAAGTATCTGTTTTCTAATTTTCCTTTTATGTCCAAAATGCCCTTAATCTATTACACTAGTAAAAAAAAACATATCCAGTAACTATAACTGGAGCCTTAGAATGCATTAAGCAGGTTTCCAAGTGAAGAAGCAATGTGCTTATATGTACCATCTTGACATTTAGACAAATTTTGCTGCTATTTTTACATGGCTAAAATAAAATTTAAGGTTTTATCTCCTGACTCTGTTTCTCTTTTCTGCAAGAAGCTTTAAGTTAAAGTTCATACTCATTCATCCTAAACTCTATTATGTGTATGTGTGTGTCTGTTTTCATTTAGGTTTCCATCTTAAAGGGCATCTTAGCCCAATAGGCTAAGTTTTATTCTGAGATACAAGGGCATTATCTCTGTGTTCTCCGTTCTTTGTATATAAAGTCAGAGGCTATTGAGTTAACTGGGATCATAGAAATTATAAAATAATCCAAATACTTATTTTATAGTCCATTAGTGATCCCAGCAAGGAAGAATCTGTCATGCTGATTTTTTTACTAGAGTCTGTCTGAAACACAATATAAGAAAACAGACACCATAGTCTTTACAAATAAATACTCAAACAAGTCAACCCCACTCAGAAAACAAAACACTCTCTCCAAATTACCGTTGTTTATCTTCCACTGTGTTTCCATTCCTAAATATGCTATCTTCTGTCTTACCCACGTCTCACTCTCCTATTATAGATCACAGATGTTGGGTTAATAGTTTTGTAAACTAGTCCTACTTCTTGCTTTGAAATTGGTTCCACATTTACAGGACGTTTTTGGAAACTTGTACCAATTCAAATATTTATGATTGTTGCTAACCTCAGAATTAAATACGGCCTTCCCCTTAAAGCATGAGGAGGTATTTTTTTTTATTGTATTCTGGAAACTTACTGGCTGTACTCCCCAAGAAGTTTGGATCATTTATCCCAAAATTATCTGGTAGTTGAGAAAACTAAAGTAGATCTTGGAGAAGCCAACCCTCCCACAGAAAGAAAGGGACATGAGCAATGAATGGCATGTCTCTGATTCTGCAACTGAAACTCTTAGTCTCCTGTCCATGAGTTCAAATTCAACACACAATATTTTTCCTCTCTTGTGCCTAGGACTTGGGTAGGGGAGTAGATATGTGTTTGCTTATGTTAGAGTTTCCCAGAATATGACATTCATTTTGAGTTTTTATGGAAATATTGAGGAGAGTGGGCTTCTCTGGTGGCTCAGACAGGAAAGAATCCACCTGCAATGTGGGAAACCTGGGTTTGATCCCTGGCTTGGGAAGATCCCCTGGAGGAGGGTATGGCAACCCACTCCAGTATTCTTGCCTGGAGAATCCCCATGGCCAGAGAAGCCTGGCAGGCTACAGTCTGTGGGGTCAAAAAGAGATGGACACAGTTGAGCCACCTTCACTTTTCCACTTTCATTGAGGAGAGTGCTAAACAACTCACCACAATGGTATAAGATTTAAAATAAAAGGTATTCTGAATGTAGTGCCTTGGGATATAACAAAGTTTTTCTGGGGTGTTGTTAACATTATACTTATTATTTTATATGATCTCTAACTTCCTACAGAAAATCATGGTGAAATAATGTGCTTGTAGAGTGAGCAGAAATGGGGGGGTATGTTTTACCAACTGCTGGGTCATTATCTCTCCATTCTTTGATGATAATAACATAGTACTTTCATAAATGCTATGCCATTATTTCTTTCAACTCCTTATGGAATATAGTTAAAATAAACAATGTGTTTGCAGTTACACAGTGAGTAAAATAATAGAGGAAGGAATTCGCCAAGACTTCTTGAGTTATGGTTTTATGCCTCCTCCACTGTCACAATAGCTTTTTATCCTGCTAACTTAAAGGAACGATGACAGCCTCTAAATCAATGCTTCATAGCGTGAACTGAACAAATATGTGTTGGATGAATTAATGAGATTTTTGTACCATAACCACCATGGGCTTGGAGTTTAGTTAAAGTACTGAAAGTGTCTGTTCCAACCATATCTGGCAGGAGGACAAAAGAAAAGGGTTGATGTGGAGTATCTCCCACTCATCGAAGAGACAGTTAAGGCCAGCGCATCTACTTCACAGCCATGGAGATTCCAAGCTCCATACATAGTAAAGTAACGTGATAAACTTTTTCCCTGGTAGGCTGAGGAGTTAGCTACAGCCAATGGATAGGGAATATGAGAAACAGAGATGAGTCTAGAGTGACAACAGATTTCTGGTTTACGCAGACCCAGAGGACAATGAAGGCATTAATTGAGAAAAGGGAAGAGTTAAGAGGAGCAAGTTTAGGAAGGCTGATAACAAGTTTCATGTTGGAAATCAATATGAGGTTCTCTGAACCATATGCATGGAGATGTCTATGGTTTCCAATATGAAATAAAAAAGTCAGCTCAGAGAACAGGGTTTTAGATCCAAATTTGGCAGTTGTTGAGGCCACACCATTGAAACAAAAATAAAGGTATCAGTACTATATAGATTCTAAGTGCACATGCAAACACAAATGTATTCATTAATAATACATTTGTGTTTGCATGTGCACTTAAAACATTGAAAGTCATCTTTTTCAAATATCAAGTGCTTTATATTTTAATGTATATTTTGCTTTCTAAAATTATTTTCTCATACAAATTTAGTGATGCTTGGTTATAGTTGCCTATATATTCATTTTGTTATTTGTTATTTGTCTATATATTTATATTTGTTTTGTTGTTTAGTTGCTAAGTCATATCCGACTCTTTTGTGACCCCGTGGACTGCATCCCACCAGGCTCCTCTGTCCATTGCATTTCCCACGTAAGAATACTGGAAGGGATTGCCATTTCCTTCTCCAGGGATCTTTCTGAGTTAGGGACTGAAGTCCCATCTCCTGCATCACAGATAAATTCTTTACCACTGAGCCACCAGGGAAGCCCCCTGTATATTTAGACCATCACAGTAGGTCTTTCTTGTGTACCTTTTTCAATGCTTAGCTATTAAATTATTCAGGCCAAATTTGGATGAAAACAATATTAATTTTTTTTGTTTTGTTTACCTAGAAGTTGCATTGAATTTTCACTTTGTATTAATAGCAAGACATTACTGCAGTCATTACAATCATGAATACTGCTATGAGACAAATTGGGTTGGAATTGCAGCTCTATAGCTAATTATTTGTACTACTTGGGAATTTGCATAATCTTTTCATGCTTCAACAACTCATTGATAAACTACACATAACAATCTTGCTTACATCATATGATTATAAAGAGTATTAAATAACTTAGTAAATAAGTAAAATTGCCTTTAAAAAGTCCTAGCATGTAGTAAGTTTTGTACATTGTTAGCTATTATTATTTTCTAATTATTTATATACAAATTTATATTTATAAACATTAAAAAGTTATACAATTTCCATTCATTATCAAAATTTAAAATATGTTTGTGATGATTATAGCTAAAATTATTGGAATAGTTTCATGCAAAGAGTATTATTCTTCCAAATTTAGATTGATTGCTACAGAAATTGTAAAAGGAAATTGCTTTGATCAGTCTCTTAATGAAATTGTATTATGCAAAACATCCAATCCAATCACATTTAGGTGGCAATACTGACTTTTCAGTGACCATGAACTCAACTTCTCTTTCACCTCTGTAGTTGCTTTAAAAGCTGGCCTTTAAAAATATATGTTCAAATGGTCTCTGAGGGAGTTGGGCTCTTGTACTTATCAGGATAAGTAAAGGTTTACTCTAGGGGCTGTGGTAGGGGGTTTACAGAGTTCTTTGTCCTACCTGGGGGGCAAAATTTCTTAGGTGCAGGGACTGAATGTGAATAACAAACAATGCACTATGGCATGGTTTCAAGCAATTCACAGGCTCAGCAGCAGGCAAGAGTTTTATGACTGCTAAGGTTTGCACAGACAATAAATAATGGACATAAAGTTACTTATAATTTTTGTGGAAAAATATATTACTCTACTTCTCAGTTAGAATTTGAAGCCAAACAGCTTAAGTGAACATGCTGTTGTCCACTTACCAGCTTTACTCATCTATATAGTAGACCTAATAATAGTACCTATCTAACAGGTGTTTGGAAGCATTAAACTACTGTATCTTTGTAAATTATTTAAGAAAGTTCTGGCATATCATACAATCTTGATAAATGTTAACTGTGATTGTAATAGAGATATGAGCAGAAACCCAGTTGCATTTTTTTCTTCCTAGGAAGGTCAAGAAATGCTTTCCTCTTCCTGGACTGCTCTTCCTAATAATTTTCTCTGCCCCCCAACTCCAATTTGTCCCTCGAAGTTTTCTCAGATGTATTCTTTTTCTGTGAAGACCTGTGGTCTCCCTGCACCTTTCTTTTTTTTTTTTAAATCAGAATGAATCACTCTACTCTTTACACTACTTCTAGACTCTGTGTTTTACCACAATCTGTTGAATTATTCTTATTTGCTTTACCTTTCATTCTCAACTTGGATGAATGCTGGTGAATTTACTTTGCATTGAATATTGAAGATTATCCCTTGAATATATTAGGAACCCTTGTACATGCTAGAAATATATAGTACAATAAACATAAAGAAATAATAATATAACAGAAAAAGTAGGAAAAAATTACCTGATGACTTGCTCTACCAACTAATAAAATGTGTTTTACTGCAAACAATTAAACCAGAATGGTACCAAAATAAATAGATAGGTCAAAAAAAGAAGATAAAATATCCAAAGAAAGAAAGGATTTTTTTTTTCAATAAATGGATTCAGACAACCGGATAAAAACTTTGGAAAAAAAATATAGGACTAGGATCACACAACACATCTTAAAGTAAAATAAATCTCAGATGAATTCAAGATTGTAATGTTATTATTAAAAAAGAAAATATATGTAAATACATTATTTTTAGGGTTTTGAAACAAATTTTTCTCAGTTTATAATAAAGGCAGAAACTATAACTGATAAAATAAAGCATACTTTTCAGATGGCAGAAATATAGTAAGCAAAGATAAAAGCCAACTTAAGGTTTTAGATATAAAGTTTGAAAAATATATGCAGAAAATATAACAAACAGAAGAGTAACAACTTTCACTCTCAAGAAACTCTTTAAAATTAATAAGAAAAAGACAGACTCAAACAAAATAAACAAATGACATAACCAGACAGTTCTCAAAAAAAGAAATATTATTCGCTAATAAAGATATTTAACCAAGCAAGTAATCAAAAATCAAATTAACGCATACTGAGATATAAATTTAAAGCTATCAGATCAAGTATCTTGTTTGTTTGTTTGTTTTGGGTAAAATCTATTGTTGGAATGGATATGGCCAAATAGATATTACATAAATTATAAACAGACTTGCAAATTGATATACTTTTCTGGAGAGTAATTTGACAAAAATTTACAAAAATGCCCATTCACCTTGAGGTATCAGCTCTACTTCTAGAACTTTAGACTAATGAAATTATCAGATTTGTGAGAAAACATGAATGTAAAAAGACTACAGCATAGCAGCCTTTATCTATAATGCTGCTATTCATAAGCATTTTTAGAATAAATTCTGGTGTACCTGTATATTGGTGAGTTATCAGCCATGTAAATCTTTAAGTTCTGTATTTATTGACGTGAAGATGAACACAATGCATTGTAAAGTGTAAAAGCTATTTTAAAAGGATCACATTTATTATGATCTCATATTAGTAAGAAATGTACGTATACACTGGGGAGAAGTAGGGAGTTCATATAAAGTATGAAAATGTACACAAAGATTGTGCCTCGAGCAGTACTTAGGTAACTATTACATTCTTCTCTTTATATGCTCATAAGACCACGTTGTCTAGAGTAAATTCATAGTGTATTTTATCTATAATGGGAACATGTTATTATTACGAAAAAGAAAGATATTGCCCAATAACCAAATGGATTTTTAAAAAATGCACTTCTGTAGTTTCAATGACACTAGCTAAATACTTGGAAATGGTCATTTAAAGGCCTCCCCCTGTGTAATTAGAAACACAGCTGTGGAAACTTGAACAGAAATAATTCTAGACTC
This sequence comes from Dama dama, assembly GCF_033118175.1. Classification (NCBI taxonomy): domain Eukaryota; kingdom Metazoa; phylum Chordata; class Mammalia; order Artiodactyla; family Cervidae; genus Dama; species Dama dama. Next base: position 56,594,377 of record NC_083681.1, on the reverse strand, counting down.
TGGATTATGCTTTCCTACTTTTCCTTCTCTTCTTAATTTTCCAGAGTCTAAGAAAACAAAGCACCATGAATTATTAGTCCATGGAAAAATTACCAGGGGGAAAAAGACCATTTTTAAAACCTTCATTTTTTTTTTTTTTATAAATAATTTACTTCATTCTAGACCTAAACGTTCAAAACACCCATGATTTACAGTTCAGAATGCCAGATCTATTTCCCAGGGAATGCCAGATACATTTTCCAGATGTGTTGTTTATGAGACTAGATTATTTATCACAGGTGTCAGGGTTTTGTGTTTTTGTTTTTTTTTTTCCTCTTTCAAATTCTTTAATTAGCCTTAGAGGAAAGAGGAAACCTGCTTAATTCATTTTCAGAACAGGATACAGAGGCCCCTTCCACAGCTCAGTCACAAAACAGATGTGTTAGAAGCTGATGAAAGTTGACATGTAACATTAACACAGATTATTTGGGGTAGATTTTGTGGGGATGGCTTTTCCTAACCAAAATATATATATATATATATATGTATATATATACACTGCTAAGTTAAGTATAAAATAGCATTCTAGAAATAACATGAGTTTTATTCTTTATTTTGTAATTCATGTACAGTGTGAATACCCAATAAATAAATAATGACAGTGATCTAGCTGATATTGAGAGAACACTCTTACATTTGAAAAATATATAGAAAATATTAACTTCACTTTATGTATTTCCATCATGTCTCATCTCTATTTCTTTCTTGAAAGATAACTTTCTGTGCCTTACTTTTTAGAAAATTTCCTTTGGCTAATGTGGTTGAATTTGCTACTGCTGCTAATAATAATGATAGCAATCACTACAATATAAGTAGGCTTATTTACTAAATACTTTAGGAAACACAGCTATTCTATTATGACTATTTCCATTTTATAGATGAGGAGACTTACCAGTGAGAAATATCTAGGAAATAACTGATAAAGATGGAAATCAAGGCCCAGTTTGTCTGATTCTGACTTAACTGTGGCTTGATGTTGTTGTCTTTTCCAATGTATTCCAGAAGATGAAGATATATTTCTTTTAAGCAAAAATAGAATTTAAATGTAAAATACCTTTTTGTACTACCCAATGTATTCTTGCTTCTACAGTCCCACTTTATTTAAGGCGTTTTATAGCTGATACATATCGGGAGTAGAGAAAAATAGTTCAAAAAGATAATAGCTGCATTTAAACTAAAATACCAAGGTAGGAATAAATGAAAATGATGCCTAGCTACTACAGCGTTTCTGTCTACAAGCCTAGTGCTTTATACTTTAGGTTTTCTTTCATGCTTTTCTGGAGATTGTTTGATATATCATTTTCAATCTTGCTTGATTTTACTCTGCCTCACAGTATATTACATGTCACCTATGCACTCTGGCGGCTCAGAGAGTAAAGAATCCGCCTGCAGTGCAGGAGGCCTGGTTTGATCCTTGAGTCGGGAAGATCCCCTGGAGAAGGGTATGGATCCCAACTCTAGTGTTCTTGCCTGGAGAATCCCATGGACAGAGGGGCCGGGTGGACTAGAGTCCCTGGGGTTGCAAAGAGTCGGACACATCGGAGCACACACACACGCACACACGCACAACTATTCATTGTGTCCTGCGTTTATTCTTGTTGTTTAATTAAAACCTAGAGTCTATCATACAGAATGAATAAAGTCAAAGAGGAAAATAAGCATCATATATTAACGTATATATGTGGAATCTAGAAAAATAGTACAGATGAACCTATTTGAAGGGCAGGAATAGAAACACAGACATAGAGAACAGACGTGTGGACATGGACGCCAGGGAAGGTGAGATTTGAGAGGTTAGGTTTGACATAAATACACTGCATGTGTAAAATAGACAGCCGGTGGAAAGCGGCTGTGTAACACAGGGAGCTCAGCGATGACCCAGACGGCTGGGATGTGGAGCAGGAGGTCCAAGAGTGAGGGCGCATATCTATACACGCAGCCGATTCACCTCATTGTTCACCAGAAGGTTACACAACATTGTGATTACACTCGTCTGTTGCTGCATTTGCTGCTTAGTCTCTAAGTTTTATCCAACTCTACGACCCCACGGACTACAACCTGCCAGACTCCTCCGTCCATGGGATTTTCTGGGAAAGAAAACGACCGGGTTGCCATTTCCTTCTCCAGGGGATCTTCTCAACCTAGGGATCGAACCCGCATTTCCTGCATTGGCAGGCAGATCCTTTACCACTAAGCCACCAGGAAAACTTAATTATGCTCATATATATACATATATATATATAAAAACATATATATATGTTTCATGTATCTATATTATATATGTATTACATATTTGTTGTTATTCAGTTGCTAAGTCATGTCTTTCTCTTTGCAATCCCCTGGACTGCAGCACGCCAGGCTTCCCTATCCTTCACCGTTGCAATCCAAAGGACTCTCAAGAGTCTTCTCCAGCACCACAGTTCTATAAAAGATAGCTATAAGAAATGAGACAGATTTTATGCACGCATTCTGGAACAGTATTGGTACTGGAATATAATGTCAGAATTTGTGTTTGATTCTTAAATCACGTTGAAATAACGGCATTTTTCTTTTATATGCCAAAGTATTGTCTGTGTCTTGGGGACTGTGGTAGACAGAGCCCAGGGTGACCCCCATGTTCACATCCTGTATATCTGGGACTTTTGTCTTGCTTCTAATAAATGCAGTGCAGCAAATATGTTGCAATGTGATGACATGATGTCCCTCCTGTGATCTTGGATAGTTACTATGGTTGTGTGTGTGTGTATATGTATATCCATCTTACTATCACACATGAGAGAGACTTCCTCACTTACCTCCCTTCTTGGTTTAAAGAAACACACTGCCGTGTTGTCAAGTGCCCACAGAGAGGGCCAGGTAGGGAAAAATTACAACTGTAAGAATTGAGAGCAGCCTCTAACAAACAGGCAGAGGGAAAAAAGGGGGGGAGCCTTAGTCCTACAACTCCAGAGAGATGGATTCTGCAACAACCTGAGAGAGCTTGGAAGTGGAAGTATATATTTTCTCATATATACACCTGAGGCCATGGCCTGACTGACACCTTGATTACATCCCTATGAAAATTGGAGCAATGGACCAGCTGAGTCATGCTCAGACTCCTGAGTCATGAAAGTGTGGGATAATTAATATGCTTTCTTTTACATTAATAAGTTTATGGTGCCTTGTTATGCAGCATTAGAAAACTAATTCAGTCCCTGAGCATCAACTTGCATTTTCCTTACTCACATGGACAAATGGTGATTCACATAATTCCAGTGGATTGCCTGTTGAATGAAAGAGAATTTATTTTACCAGAGTATTTTTATTCATCCTTTGACTGAATTTGCAATGAATTTCTTTAAGCTAAGGAAAACTGGCTTGAATGTTTTAAACAGGAAAAAAGACACTGTTAAAAATGATTTGACGTACGAATGTAATAATTGCATATGTTCATTTAATCAATACGGTTTCTAAAAAATTTATCTCTCTCAAAAGTACTTTAAAAGCTATACAATGTGAAAAATCTACTATTTGTGGGCTTTGGGAAAAACAGGAATACCTCATTCTTGTTTTAAAAATGCTAATTTTCTCCAAGTACATTCCATATGAAATTAGGTAGGGAATGAATATATTTTGATATTCTATAACTAAGATATGAAAAATTTCTACAATTTGTGAATCAATTCATGGGGGTAGAGGATTCCTAATACCTTTAATTTTAAAAATTATGGGGAAGAAGTTGTTGCCTTGGGAATGCTATTGGCACAGCTATAAAGATACCACGCTTCTCGTAGGGACCCACATTGAGGATCTCACAGAGATCCAAAAAGTGTTTGGGGTGGGATTTGTACAGAATGAAATAAGTCAGAAAGAGACAAACAAATATCATATATTAACCCATGTATGTGGCATCTGGAAAAATGGTACAGATGAACCTATTTCCAAGGCAGGAATAGAGACAAAGACAGAGAGAACTGAGATTTGGACACAGGGTAGAGAAGAAGGTAGAATGAATTGGGAGATTAGGATTGACATATATACACTACCATGCATGAAATAGATAGCTAGTTGAAACCTGGTATGCAATACCATGCATGAAATAGATAGCTAGTTGAAACCATGCATGAAATAGACAGCAGGAAGCTCAGCTCAGTGCTCTGTGAGGACCCAGACGGGTGGGAGAGGGGCTGGAGTGGGCAGGAGGTCCAAGAAGGAGGAGAGGAGGGGGTATACGTATACATATGGCTGATTCATTTCATCATACAGCAGAAACTAACACAACATTGTAAGGCAATTAGATTCCGATAAAATAAACTAAGATGGACAGCCAACATGGACCTACTTTATAGCCCAGGGAACTCTGCCTAATATTATGCAACAACTTACATGGGAAAAGAATCTGAAAAAGAATAGATACAAGTTTCTGTACAACTGAATCACTTCACGGTACACCTGAAATTAACACAAGACTGTTAATCAACTATATCCCAATATAAAAATAAAAAGTTAAAACAAAGCCTTCCATAAATCCTTTTCCAGCTATTATCCTATCTGCATCTAGTTTCAGTCAAAGTTTCCTATATTTTCTATTTGAATCGTTCTTTGAAATCTCTTGCTGGTCTCTCCACTTTCCAATCCACACCCCTCTGTGCTAAAAGAGGGAGCTAACACATAATATGCACCATGGGAAGGTTAAAGACTCCCCTTCACCTTCAAGCTAAAAACAATTCCTGCAGGTATTCCATATTTTCTGTCTATTCCACAGCCTTCTTTTCAGAGTTTGTATTCTAGGCGTCTGTGTTCTTTCCTCATCATGCCTACTGAACTGTATATTCCTTGAAAATAGGACCTGAGCCTGGTGATAAATGCTTATGAAAAGAATGACTCAAATTTTGAATCTCACATTCACCTGGCAACAAAAGGTCAATATGATTTATATAGCCAGTGAATCATGACAGTAAGATCATGATACAGATGTGGAATTTATTTGCGAAATAACTAGTCCAAGACTTCAGCAAAGTAATATCCATACTTGCTCTATAGAATCTACCTCTCACAACAAGTCTCCTCCCTTGGCCTCTGGGAGCATGGCCATCTAAAAGAGAAGTGTTTCTTTTTTTATATTTTCATGTTTTCCTTAGGGTCTAAGTAACTTCTCTTCTAATTAGAGAGGACATAGATCAATAATATTTGCATGCAGAGAAAGAGACTGTCTTGAGCCTTCACTAAATAACCCAGGAGGTAGACCAGATGTGCCTGAAAAGCTGAGTACCAGGACCTAAGAAACTTAGTGCATATGTGGGCTCCACCGTTAGTCTAAACAGACTGTCATGTGGCAGCTGCTTTTCATTATCTACTAAAATCTCTGAACCTTATTTTTTGTCTTGTTCCCTCCAGACCATAATCTTCTCTGCTGGCCTTGAATGTACAGAATTTCATAGTCTGGAAGGGTTAGACATTGACCACAGGCGCTGTAATTAGTTTTGGAACACTAGAACCACTTGTGCTTAGAAGCTTCTGGAGATATGATGCTTGATTTTGGAGTGTTTTGGAATGATCCAGCTGGAAGATTCCCTAGAGGTGAGGTAAACATAGAGCTTGTATTTTCCGGGGTAGTTTTCAAAGTGCTAGCTCCGTTGTCAGTATAAACCAATTAGTACTTGTTAGAAAATAAGATTCTTGTTCTTAGAGATCTGGTTATCATTATAATAGTAGTAGCTATCCTAGAGAATATTTTGCATTATTTGGGGGCAGTATATAAGGGCATGAGCTCAATAATCAGACTCAGTTCAGTTCAGTTCAGTCGCTCAGTTGTGTCCGACTCTTTGCGACCTGGTGAATTGCAGACGCCAGGCCTCCCTGTCCATCACAAACTCCCAGAGCTTACTCAAACTCATGTCCACTGAGTCAGTGATGCCATCCAGTCTTCTCATCACTGTTCTCCCCTTCTCCTCCTGCCCCCAGTCCCTCCCAGCATCAGAGTCTTTTCCAATGAGTCAACTCTTCGCGTGAGGTGGCCAAAGTATTGGAGTTTCAGCTTCAACATCAGTCCTTCCAATGAACACCCAGGACTGATTTTTAGGACGGAATGGTTGGATCTCCTTGCAGTCCACGGGACTTTGAAGAGTCTTCTCCAACAACACAGTTCAAAAGCATCAATTCTTCAGCACTCAGCTTTCTTCACAGTCCAACTCTCACATCCATACATGACCACTGGATAAACCATAGCCTTGACCAGACGGACCTTTGTTGGCAAAGTAATGTCTCTGCTTTTTAATATGCTGTCTAGCTTGGTCATAACTTTCCTTCCAAGGAGTAAGCATCTTTTAATTTCATGCCTGCAATCACCATCTGCAGAGATTTTGGGGCCCCCCAAAATAAAGTCTGACACTGTTGCCACTGTTTCCCCATCTATTTCCCATGGAGTGATGGGACCAGATGTTATGTTTTGCTGAATACTTAGTTTTCTGAATGTTGAGACTAACTAGGTCCAAATTTGTGTTCTCTCACTCACAGCTGTGTGATCTAGAACAAGGATAAGTGACTGACGCTCTTTGAACTTTGCTTCCCTGATTGTAAAGTGGGAATGGAAGAGTTCCTACAACACAAGTTTATTATGAAGATTAAATAAGATAATTTACATAAATCATTTAGCATTCAGTAATTACTGAATATGTTAGCTATTTTTATTATTATTAAAAATTTTATAGATGAAGGAACAGAAGCATAGGAAGTTTAAATAAGTTGACTGAGCTAGACAACTGGCAAAGAAGTTAGAATTAGAGTTTGGATTCAGATCATCATAGCACCAAGCCCTTTTCATATTCACTTCACCATGCAGCTGAACACAGAAACATCCAATGAATTATTTAACCATACATTTTGCAATTCACTTGTCATGGGAAACCTAGATTCAGATTCATTATACCTGCTTTTCTTCCCTATGAGAAACTGGGGGAAGGATAGAGAGGGTTGCAAGCGAGTGACCCAGAGAAGGCAAACTCATCACTCTTTCCTTGATTTCTTGTGGCTGAGCCTGAGTTGGTTAGTGATAGAACCAGAGGATACTCTATTCTCTGAAGTAGAAACAGGGATACTAACAAAAATATTTAGTAATTAGATTGACAGGAAGAGTGAGCCATCAGAATGAATACAGTGGCTAGCCCCAGATCAAGAGGATTCTGGAGGTTCCTTGCTATACCAAGTTTGTGTCTTTTTAAAAAATTATTTTAAATTGGAGGATAACTGCTTTACAATGTTGTGTTGGCCTCTGCCACACCACAATCAGCCATAAACATACCTATGCCCCCTCCCTCTTGAACCGTCCTTCCTCCCAACCCCCACCCCACCCTTCCAGGTCATCACAGAGCACCAGGCTGAGCTCCCCATGTCATATAGACAATTTGTGTCCTTTAGTTGCTGGATTATGGGGAGAACTGTGGGCTGGGTTGGGGCAGACACTCTTCTAGCCCAAGGGAAGTATTTCCATATTTTAACTGTGTTGCAAACATGCAGTAGCAGGCCAACTGAAGGTCAGTCCTGGAGGTGCATATTTTTCATCCTGGTTACTGGTTTGTTTTCCAATCCTGCATACTGTAGTGCCTGAATTCAACGATGAATTTTAAGGTGAGTTATACTGCTTCTCAGCAAGTGAAAACTTCTAAATCCAGAGTCAAGTCTGATTCCATAACCTGAGTTCTATGTTAAACTACCTCAACTTCACACTGTGTTCTCAGTCACTACAGTCGTGTCCAATTCTTCACGACTCTGGGAAGCCCAGGATAATAAAATTCAACAGCATAATGTAGAGAAAACTGAGATATACAGTGGATGGTGGTGACAGAGCCAGAACTTGAGCTCAGAACTTCTCAGTCTTCATCCAGAACCTTCTCATCACATGGCATTAGCCTTTCTGAAAAAAGGTGAAAGTGTTGGTCGTTCAGTCATGTCCAGCTCTTTGTGACCCCGTGGACTGTAGCCCACCAGGTTCCTCTGTCCATGGAATTCTCCAGGCAAGAATACTGGAGTAGGTAGCCATTCCTTTCTTTAGGGGATCTTGTCGACCCAGGGGTCAAAGCCAGGTCTTCTGCATTGCAGGCAGATTGTCTGAGCCAGCAGGGAAGCCTATCAACATCAAAAACACTAGTCTTCTCTGTCAAACTTTTGCCTTTGTCAGTATTTCTGCTCCCTGGTTGGGAAAACTCTGATAAGGGAGTGCCTGCACTTTAAATCCTGTCAAGCATATGCAATGATCAAACATCAACTTGCTCAAAGAATCAGGAGTTTCTAAAGCTCTTTATACACAGCTAGATGATTATTCTTGTGGCTTGCTAAATTTGATCCAGGATTATTTTTAACACAAAAAGGGACTCCTGTTCAATCCAACCGCTCAAGCTAACTACATTTGCTCAAACCAGATAAAAGTTTGCTTTATTTTTCATTTCTGTATGATATTAATAACATTTTTAAAGCTCAGTATTAATCATAACTTCTTCCATATCAAGATGACCAACTAGCATGCTTGTGAAACATATTGGCTTAGCTATACACCCTGCCATACTTAATGAAACAGTATTCTCTGAGTCCCTTTATTCCCAAGGAAAGGGGAAAAATTAAAGGATCAGCAAATGGGGCAGAAAAATATCTACAAAAAAAAAAAAAAAAGATATGATTTTGTTTGTTTATTCTTTCCTGTCTTGTTCAAGGAGATTTTAATTTATTTAATTTTTAGTTTATCCAGTTTTATGACTACTGATTGCCTCCATAGGTTTCTGAGAAATGAAAATGACTTGTGACAGTCACACCACTAGAAGTGACATCGAAATGATCTGTAAGTCCCTTTAAAACCAAATTTAAGTTTAAGACTCTAAACAACTCTACAGAGTTTCTATAAATAAGACAGTTTTTTAATGTTTTCACTTATTTACTTTGTATATTTCCTGAAGCATATCATATCCAACAGTTCCAATTTCACTACACTTCTCCTCCCACTCAGGTATAAGATGAATTCATATTTTCCTAATAGTTCATGTGTCATAATAACTAAAATGTAGATTTTTCACTTATTTCTTTATGTGTTTATTAGCATCTAGTTTCTTGTTGAGTTGTACTTGTGTCAATTTCGTAAATTCGCTGTGAGTTTAGGTAAATTGCTTAGAAAATTAACTAGCATTTATTAGTTATTAACAAAGTTTACTTTTTAAAATAAATATTAAGTCTAGTCTTAAGAGTACCCTCAGGTCTCCCCTCAGCCCATGGCTGGGACAGACCTGTGCACTTATCTTAGGGGCATCCTTACATCTCTGATTCTAGCATTAATACTGAGTTGCTACTTCTGGTTATGCAAATTTTGCAATGCACTATCTAGGAAGCACAATTCACATACACCTCAGGCTTAATGCAGCTTCTCCTTAGAAGGCACTGCATTCCTACAGTTCTTCTATTTGATGAGCAAGTTTTGAAAATGCCATAGAGTTCTTGGTTTCTTCACTTCAGTTCTCTTCTTTTCCTTCCTCTCAGGTTATGTTCTCCATCTTGCTGTTTCTCTTGCAGTTCCATTGCCTCCTATTTGGATTTTACCACTCTGGATTTTTGCACTGATGCTAGCTTGGCCTACGTGCTGGTTTTGCACTGGACTCTTATCTTTTAAAATCCAAGTGGAAAAATATTTCTTAAACAACACACAAAAAAGCACAAACTGAGAAAGAAAATGGACTGATTTGATAAAATCACACTTTAGACTTCTCTTTAACAGAGGACCCTACAAAGTTACCAGATGACTGGTATAATGGTAAGAACATAATATCTGAAGATAGTAGGGAATCACTAGAAAAAAATAAAAATCACAGAAGAGAGTATATGAATAAACAAATCAAAAAAGGGAAAACAACATAAGTTTATGATGAGATACTCAAATTTATACTAATCTGAGAAATACAAATTAAAAGATAATTTTATACCAATCAGTTTAACAAAAATGTAAATGCAAAATTTAATTATTCTAGGTGTCCCTGAGATTGTGAGGAATGTATATGCACTGCTAATGAATATTTAATCAGTTGCAGGCTTTTTGGATAGTAATTTGGCATGGCTGAGTGAAATGAGCTACAAATATTCCTACAGCTATATATACATACTAGAGAAACTCTCCCAAATTTCCATAAAAAGACAGGTGAAGTTCGTCAAAGCATTGTTTAGGGAATTAGGGAATTTGGATGACCTGAATGTCCATTACTGCATATATGGTTAAATTAAATGCAATGGATATATTTCCAGTGATGCAGTACGATGCAGCAGTGAAAAGGAATGAACTAGATTGATAACAACACCATGGACAGATTAAGGGGAAAGTACTGAGTTTTAAAAAAAGAGAGACCATTGAAACAAGAGCTAGTAGTTTTATGTAAATTAAAACTTAAGTCTACTTAATGTTATATTGATATTTCTTTCAAGGATATGCATACTCCAAACCACATTAAACACTTTATAATAGGTTCACTATAAAGGAAGGGTTTGTAAGGAAATTATGTTGGGATGGGGATGGAGAGTATAATAAAAAATAAATACAATTAAATGAAATATGGGATTGGCCAAATTATTCATTTGGGTTATTCCATAATATGTTACAGAAAAGTGTGAATAAAATTTTTGGCCAACTCAATAAGAAAGGGGCTTTACTGGGATCACTGAGAGTCACATGCATTGAAGCAAGGATTCATTTCTCCATACCTTCTGTCCAAGAAATAAAATTGTCTGAGAAACCTACCAGGACATTCTGCCCAGAGTTATTTACTTGTGAGACAATGCTTCACTTTTAGCATTTCCATCAGAATATCTTGAAGAGTTCAGCCTTGAGGTTTATGTTTCTCTATATGAATGAAGAGTTGGACACGACTGAGCGACTGAACTGACTGATATGAATGAATATACTTTTTTCTCCTAAAATACATGAAACATCCATTAATATTAATAAGAGTTGAGGATGTACTTGAGATAAACCAATTGCTACCTAGTAAAATACTGACAAAGTCCATCACCACATGCTATATACTGCTGCTGCTGCTAAGTTGCTTCAGTCATGTCCAACTCTGTATGACCCCATAGACTGAAGCCCACCAGGCTCCACCATCCCTGGGATTCTCCAGGCAAAAATACTGGAGTGGGTTGCCATTGCCTTCTACAGTGCATGAAAGTGAAAAGTGAAAGTGAAGTCGCTCAGTCGTGCCCGACTCTTAGCGACCCCATGGACTTCAGGCTCCTCCATCCATGGGATTTTCCAGACAAGAGTACTGGACTATTTCTTCCCAAATAAAGATATTTCAAGATGCTTATTTACCAGATGGCTCAAAAAATCTGTTTGATGTAAACTACATGATGTTTATATAAGTCTACTTGATAGATACCAATAAAGAAACATACTCCGAATGTACTAGTTCTTTACATATATCATACATAAAGAAGTCACATTATTTCCTGCATCTTTTGAATGTATTTGGAACAGAGACAAAGCATTTGTATTAGTCTAAATATAGATATGAATATACTAAGTGATTTAAAAAACAATTGAAATTTAGAATCGAAAAATAAATTGTGGGGTCTTCACTGAGCCCTTACAGGGCCTGCTGTTCCAGAGGAATAAGTGTGTTTTACAAGATGACACATGTACTAAATTTACAGATGTTTCCTCACCAAACTGTGGAGATGATGGAAACTGTGGGGAGATTTTCAAGACAACCTTATACTGTGGAAAGAAATCCAGACTAAAATTGCGAGGATTTGCTGTTGATTCCCTATGCCACTTCTTCCTAACAACTTGAGAAATCACATTATATCCCTGAACCTAATTTGTTCATCTGTAAGATAGTGGAGAAATAGTTGCAAGATGCTCACAACATTCTAATGACAACAAATGTGAAAGAGCTTAGTGAACCTCAGTTGCTGGGATATAGGGAAAACTAGTAGCAATCATGATTGTTTTCCCTCCCTGACCTTGTCACTTCACCTGCTTTGAAAATGAAAAACAAAAGGGAAGAATGGAAGAAAATTACATTGAAAGTAAGACAAAAACAGATAAGATTCTGAAGGACTTTGCATCTACTGAGTTGAGGAGAGAAATTATAACAGCACAAGAATTTAGCATCAAATCTGTGTCAATTTCTTTCCAGTATTCTTCTCCGCTTTGGTCAGACAAACCCCTCAAACCGAAGCTCACTTCCATACCAGGGGCTCCTCTGGTGGCTAAGATGGTAAAAAATCTGCCTGCAATGCAGGAGATCCAGGTTTGATCCCTGGGTCAAGAAGATCCCCTGGAGAAAGGAATGGCTACCTACTCCAGTATTCTTGCCTGGAGAATTCCATGGACAGAGGAAGCTGGTGGGCTACAGTTCATGGGGTCACAAAGAGACATGACTGAATGACTAACACTTTCTTCTTTCTTTCTTCCAGAGCCTGTAAGTTTGAGGTCTTCAGCCAGACCAGAGTTGACATCTTTCTTCTCAAGTGGTGAATATTATGGTATGCAGGGAAAAACTGGGTGAAATACTATTATGTTTCCTCCAGACTGGGACACTTGTATGAGTTATGAGAGGTGCACATACTCTAAGACTACTCCTGGCAACTGACACAGGTAGTCACCCTACATAAAGTCCACATGTCCTTGTTTCCTGTGCCTTGTTGAGTTACAGGTTAAATCATTTCACAAACCCAGTAGCAATGCTGAGTTTTTCTAATTCCATTTGCACTAACACGATTATGAGAATCCTGGGAATTCTATGCTCTATGAAGTTTGCTCCTTCCCAACTATTTTATGGGGTCCCTAGAGAGTAACTCTGATGTTTGTGAATTCATTCTTTCTAGCTAGCATTAGAACATTTGCTGTCTTTTCACCATCTCCTCAGGCATTTGGGAGCATTTTCCATGCCCTGGGTACCAGCATTTTCCATGCAGGGTACCAGCCATTTTCACTTCACAAACGCATGTGATCAGAGTCACCGTGTCCCTGCTTGTCATATCTGTTGTTTCTTGGCATCTCCTCCTTTTCAGATGTGAGCCTGTCAGCTTCCTGCTCCTCACTGTGTGCCTTCACCATATTCCTGTCACATTTTTGAGGTTTTTTCTTTATTCTCCCTTGTTCTTTGTTAGAGACTCTAAAGCAGCATGTTCAAGATCTCCATTGAAATGCTAGCAGAATCACTTTTATTTTTAACCACTGCTTCTGCCCAAGACTCTGGCACTGGTTTCTGGAGAAAAACACTAACTCTGTACATAATATGAGTAGCTCACTACTAAAACAAATCTCTCTACTCTGTAACTGGGTGTTCACCTTTATAGCACATTAGTTATTTTATCTCTCCCCTCCATAAACAGATGATCCTTGGCATTTCATAAAAATAGAATGAGGTGAGAGAAAATCCAAAGAAGTGAGGAGATAAGTGAGGAAGATATTCTCTACAGGAGGAAAAGTTTGATTAGAGAGCAGCAGGAATAATTATGTCCATGCTATAAGATTCCTAGACTGCTCTCATTGAAAGATGCATGTTGGGAAATATTTAAAACCAGAGTTGCCTCAACTAACAGTTGCTCAGTTCACACAGGAGGAGTTGAGGCAGTAAATGAAGGGATATTTTGTAGATTTCTGAACAAGAGACAGCCATGGACAGTTAAGTTTACAGGAAGGCTTGCAATGGGTAAAGATTGTAAGCAGAGAGAACGGCTAGGACTATATGAATAAAACATGTGTGAGACATAAATTTAGACTCTCCTGGTGGTAGGAACTGCAGGGAGGGGTGGAAAGGAGAATGAAAGGCATTTTAAAAGAATAACTGACATAGCTGACTTCTCAGGGGAGAAAAAGTTCAAGTCCATTTCAGACAGCTTAACAAATTAAAATTCATGAATCTCCCCTGTAGAGTGTTTCTTTTAAGGTGATTTTCAATCTGAGACTTGCTCATCTCAGACTTGCTCTCTTAGTGTCCTAGAACAGAAAATCAAGCCCAGCTGTGTTGAAGATAACTTTGCCTAGATTGAAGTTCACAAGCTTTCAGCCCTCCTGGCTCAAAGCGTAAATGTCCATCCCACCAGTTATTTATGGTATGGTATTGGCAGGTTGAATGTGAACAAAATGTATACTATCCATCAATAGCTTCTAGATTTTGACTCCCTAAAACTGGAAAATAAAAGCCACCATAGAAATGGGAAGATTGAAGATGATATCCACACTGAGGACAGGCTGCTGGCATTGACTTTGGATCTGTGGTGATGTATTGAAACGTCTAGGTGACAAACAGCAAGGATGGTAACTTTCAGAGGGTCATGATTGGAGATAGATACTTGAGTCACTGGGATTGGGGTAAAAACTGAAACTCTGAGAATAAATATCCTTTTATAAAGGACAAGATAACAGAGACGACTAGAAGGGAAGCCAAGATCAATTGTCTCATCATCTGTCATAGGGAGAAAGTACCCGTGGTTCCCCCTACACAGCAAGCAGCCCTGAACACAGGCTCCTGACTGTCAGGCTATATCAGAGATACGATTGGCCCGAATTGTCCTCGCCACCCAGCTGTTTCTGCGCCATGATGACCAGCCTGTGCTTTCTCTTTCACACCCTCCTCCTGTGTATCTAGGGCTTAGACAAGGATGTCTGCACTGTGATCCTGACTCATGTGTTCCTTTCCTGTTTGCTCAAATCTGGCTTTATAAAGGCTTACTGCAGAAGGAGAGGTAATGTATTACTTTCTGACGCTTGGAAATATAAGGAAATCCCATCATTTAGTGAAATTATGCTTATAGTTTCCCTTACTTACTGCACAGATGTCATTTCACTTTTTGCTTCTGATCCCTCCATAAGCATCTTGGGGAGGGTGGAATGAGAGAATACTTTTCCTGGGAACCACCACTGTCTGCAGAAGGTTACAGCAGTTTTTCAAAATGCCAGGTCAGCAAGACATACGCTTCAGAGACCACAGCGCACGATGTAATATTTGCAACCACAGTGAACTTGGCTCAAACCATTTATTTTGAAAAATTCCAGACTGGGGCCAAGGTATAGAGAAATAGCTCCATAATTTATAGGTCTCATTTAAGTCTTCTCCCTGTAAAATTAAATTCCACCCTTTTCCTACTTCTTCTTGCAACAGCAGTTTCCTGGCATGGCTGACAAGCTTTACTCTTGAGAGCGCTACTCCTTAGAGCCATGAAAGGCTGTTTGCAGGCTCCTGATTAACCTGCCAACTAACTGAATATGAAGCCATCGTTTAGGAAGAATCAAAACAACCTCCGCTCCGTTTTCCAGATGCATGGTTCCAAGGGCCAGAGCATAGCTGGCCTAAGAGAAGTCAATTGTGGTTTATGAGAAGGAAAGAGAAGCATAGGGTTTGGAATGATACAATTCTGGAGTCTAGTCCAAATTTTTTACGGCCTCGGGGTCTTTGCATTGCTATTCCCGATGCCCAGATGCTCAGTTTGTTGCGTTACTGACAACTTCTCATCTTCACATCTCAGCTTAACTGTCACTTTTCCAAAGAGGCCTTCCCTGGCCAGTCCACTGAAAGCTATACCCTTCCTGTTCTCCCTGTAGTTATTATCATCACAATCCTCAGTTTCATCCAAAGCATTTTCCTCCAAATATAAGCGCTGTTTACTTATGTGTTTATTTGTGTTTTAGTTTTCCCTATACTCTTGAGAGTCCCTTGAACTACTAGGAGATCAAACCAGTCCATCCTAAAGGAAATCAGTCCTAAACATTCATTGGAAGGACTGATGCTGAAGCTGAAACTCCTATACTTTGGCCACCTGATACGAATAACTGTCTCATTGGAAAAGACCCTGATACTGGGAAAGATTGAAGGCACGAGGAGAAGGGGACGACAGAGGATGAGATGGTTGGATGGCATCACTGACTCTATGGACATGAGTTTGAGCAAGCTCTGGGAGTTGGTGATGGAAAGGGAAGCCTGGCGTGTTGCAGTCCATTGGATCGCAAAGAGTTGGACACAAGTGAGTGACTGAATTGATAACTCTAAGAGGGAAGTTACCTGAGGGCGGAACTGTAAACACAACTGTTTTTCATTTTATTTTTTGAGAAGTAAAATAGACAGTGTCATGGTTCTCAAACCTTTCAGTTTCTAATCTCTGGATCTTTTTACATCCTTAAATGGTATTAAGGATCCTGAGAGCTTTTATTTCTGTAAGTTATACCTATCTATATTTTCTGTATTAAAAAGTAAAACTGGGTAAATTTTAATAATATATCTCTTAAGTCATTTAAAAATAACAGTAGTAAAATCCACTGCATGTTAACATAAATAATACTTTTTATTAAAAAGAAATACTGTCTTCCAAAACATACAAAGACAGTGTAATGAGTAGCATTATTTTATATTTTTGCAAATCTCTTTAATATCTATCTTACTACCAGAGAGCTCCACTATCTCATAGACTTCTGCATTCAGTTTGTTGTGATACACTATTTTGGTTGAATAACTTTAAAAAATACTGCATATACTCTTCTTTGATGTTATACCCAAAATTTACAACTGGTAGTTCCTTAAAGTTGGTTGCAAAATGAAATCTGAAACCCTATCAATGGACTTCTAATAATATGTTACATTATAATTCATTGGCCTAGTACTTTGAAATAATTTTTAACCTATGAATGCTTTTTTAATATCATGCATTGATCATCTAAATAAATTTGGTTAATTGGTCTATGCCTATCTGTCAAATGCTAACATAGGTTATGATAGGATATCAAGTAGTTTAATTTGCTAATATCATCACTAATCTAATGAGAAAAATTTTCATTAGGAAGTTTATTAAACCAACAGCGACATATACAAGCTTTTCAAAATCCTAGTTTTTTGTTTAAAAGCTTATGTTTTATAAATAGCAACAAATACTGTCAGTTGTTTGTCTTGCAATGACAGGGTTAAAAATTTTGTTAAGATGATTTTTAACAAAAATAATTCAGTATTTTTTCCTGGAGAATTCCATGGACAGAGGAGTCTGGTGGACACAGTACACCGTGTGGCAAAGAGTCAGACATGACTGAACTACTAACACTTTCACTTTCTTTTCAAAATTAAGGAGAAGGTACAGAGATTTCCCATATACTTTCCACCCGCACATACACCCTTCCATTATCAACATCCCCCTCCAGAGTGGTGCACCTGTTGCAACTAATGAGCCTACATTGACCGTGTAATCACCCAAAGTCCATAGCTTATGTTATGGTTCACTTTTGGTGTTGAACATTCTATGGGTTTGGATAAATGCATAATGACAGGTATCCATCATATTGGTATCAAGCAGAGCATTTTACTCTCCTAGAAATCCTCTGTGCTCTCCCTCTTCATCCCTTCTCCTGGCAAAGAGTGATCTAATATTTTGTTGTAAACTTTTTAATCCATGTTCATGAGAGATACTGGTCTGTATTCTTTCTTGTGATGTCTTTGTTTGGTATTATTAAGGTAATGCTGAGCCCAGGGAATGAAGTAGGCAATATTTCCTTTGCCTTTATCCTCTGAATGAAATTGTAGAGATCTGGTATAATTTTCTCTTTAAATGTTTGGCAGAAATTGCCAGGGATCTGGGCCTGATTTTTTTGTATGTTTGTTTGTTTTGGAAGTTTATTTAATTATTGATTCAATCTCTTTAATAAATATAGGCCTACTCAGATTATTTACTTCTTGTTAAGTGAGTTCCAGCAAATTGTGACTTTGGAAAAAAATGGTTCATTTTATCCAGGTTATCAAATTTATGGTCATAGAGTTTTTTATAATTTGTATTATCCAGTTAATGTCCATGGGATCTATAGTAATGTTCCCTCTTTCATTTCTGATTTTTGGTAATTTGTGTTCTCTTCCTTTTTGTTTTATTTAGTCTGGCTAGCCGCTTATTGGTTCTATTGATCTTTTAAGAGAACTGGCTCTTGGTTTCATTTATTTTCTCTTTTTGTTTCCTGTTTTCAATTTTATTGATTTCTGATCTAATTCTTATTCTTTTATTCTGCTTTCTCTGGATTTAATTTTATTATCTTTTTCTAATTTCCTAAAGTAGACAGATTACTGATTTAGATTTTTTCCTTTCTATTACAATAACGCATAGCTTTATTTCTTCTAAGCACTGTTTTCACTTATCCTGCCAGTTTTGATAAATTTACTTCATTCATTTTTGAGAAATTGTCTACAAGATATCTTAGTGCTAGTAACTTTATTTTGATTTTTATTCATTTAAACAAAAATGGTATTCCATGAAAAAACTGGCTAGCTTATTTCCCAATTCAAACATCATATAAATGCTTTTCCTCAAGACAATTGTTACACTTTGTAAGCATAATTAGGGCTTTATGTGCACTTTTTATTCCATGACATAGACTATTTAAAAAATGTATACTCAAGGGTTGACACTTAATATAACTAGTAATTTTACTCCTTCATCAAGTACATTCTTTTTTTTTTTTTCCATTTATTTCTATTAGTTGGAGGCTAATTACTTTACAATATTGTAGTGGTTTTTGTCATACATTGACATGAATCAGCCATGGAGTTACACGTATTCCCCATCCTGATCCCCCCTTCCACCTCCCTCTCCACCCGATCCCTCTGGGTCTTCCCAGTGCACCAGGCCTGAGCACTTGTCTCGTGCATCCAGCCTGGGCTGGTGATCTGTTTCACCCTAGATAATATACATGTTTCAATGCTGTTCTCTCGAAACATCCCACCCTTTCCTTCTCCCACAGAGTCCAAAATTCTGTTCTGTACATCTGTGTCTCTTTTTCTGTTTTGCATATAGGGTTATCATTACCATCTTTCTAAATTCCATCAATTACATTCTTAACATCTTTAAGATTATTTTTTCCTGTGTGTAAACACAATGATTATTAGGTCAGTTTGGTGACAGTGCATTGATTCATGGGATGACACTAGCTGTTTACCAACCACTATTTTGCACCATAAGTGTAAATGTCAACATGATGAAAAGCAAATATGAAAATTGCACTGACCTCATGAAAAGGTCTCAAAGACCTTTGGGTACTTTGAGGACCACTGGAGCAGTGGTTAGAGGGATAGATGTAGGGCTCTAGAATGCTTTGGGCTCTCCTCCTTGCAGCCTATTCACAAGGAGGTTGTTTTCATCTTCCTTCAATTTCCTCATCCCTAGAAAAGTATGCTAAGAATGAATAAATTTCATTATAGCTGTACAACACCAAAACTGAACCCTAATGGAAACTATGAACTTTGGGTGATTATGATGTATCAATATTGGCTCATCAGTTGTTACAAATGTACACCTGCCATACAGGCCACTGATAATGGGGGAAGCTATGCACATGTGAGATCAGGGAGGTGTATGGGAAAACTCTGTGCTCTCTCTTAATGTTTCTGTGAGCCTAAAATTGCTCTAAAAATAAGTCTTTTTTTTTTTTTTAAGTGGAGAGGCTAATAATAATATCTAATGCATAGTGTTGTGAAGTTAAGTAGGAGAAGGAAATGGCAACCCACTTCAGTATTCTTGTCCAGAGAATCCCAATGGACAGGGAGCGTGGAGGGCTACAGTCCATAGGGTTGCAAAAAGTCAGACATGACTGAAGCAACGTAGCGTGCATGGGGAAAGTTTAGAACATTGTCAGGCACAAGGTAAGGCAACAGAATGTCAACTCTCTCTATTGTCTTTCATTGTTGTTTAAGCCCTTGGAAAGCATCTGGCACAGGATTGGTACTCCATAAATGTTTATTGAAAAAAATATGATTGGACCAAGCCTCACCACGTATTAGTTCTGGGTTCTTAGGTAAATGACTATCTTTGAGCCTAAACTTTTTAAAATAAGATGGGAAATTTTTACTTTACAGGTGTATTATGAAGATTAAACAGAAGGCTATATGTGGAAATGCTCAAGGTTCAGGCACTCTAGAAATATTTTTTTGCCAATAATGAAAATTTTCCCTTATGGACTTATACCCATTTTTCTGTTACCTTCTGACTTTCCCCCAGTTTCTACCCAGTTTTGTAGAATTCTCCATGTCTCATCCTCAGCAGCTTGGCTCTGACTAGCTCATCAGAAATGCCAATGGGGGATTAAGAGCAAAAGTATCAGAGTTCCATTAAGTGGTCTACACCTAAAATCAAGTTTGTAGGAGAGAAATTATACATGTTCCGAACTAGAGCAAAACTTTTGTAATAGAAAATGGGAATCAAAATTTGAATCAGCTTCCAAGCATAATGATCAGTGACAATCTGGAATTAACTTATATGAACAATAGGTGAATTAGTTAGAATTCTCTTGGTTACAAGTGATCGAAACCCAACTAAACTGTGTAAGGAGAAAACAGCCTGTCAAATAGACAAAAGTTAGTTCACATTCCTTAAAGCGCAGCTTCAGGCACAACAGAATCCAAATATTCACATTTTGTCATCCTTCATCTGTCTTTCTCCTTTTCTCCACTGTATTCTCCTTGGCATTGCCTCATTTCTCAGATTAGGTCTCAAGACATAGTGACGGAATGAATCCCTGACAGCTTTTAAGCTTCCATCAGTTTAAAAACTGTGGTAGAACAATCATTTACTAGTTGACTTAGAAGAGTCCTGGGTAGACTCTCACTGACCCAGTGTGGTCATGTACCCATTCCTTCACCACTTAGAGGGTTAAGTTCTCAAATAATTACCAGTTTGTAATTGACAAGTTTGATCAAACACATAACTCTAGAAACAGAAAGTGATTCAGTCCTATTTTAACTATATAGATTGAAAATAGAAGAGAGAAAATTTCCCCCCCAAAATTTGGCATGATATTACCCAAAGAAGGAAAGGATTAGAGCTGACAAAATAACAGGTATTTGCTAAGAATGGTAGAAGAGAAATGTTGCCTTGTTACTCTTATAGACTAATTACATATGCTGTAAGTCCTGTATTTTAACAGGAGTCTTTCTTGTCCAAGGAGTAACTCTGATAGAGGAATGTACTGGGGATCAGGTGGGCAAGTTGACAGACTACATCACAAGATAGTGTGTTTCGGTGAAGAGGCTTTAAATGTTTATGTTATCCTTAAACCTTTTGTTTAAAATAAATATCTTGGAGAAACCCAAAATATATAAGCAATAAAATCATAATTTCTCTGGTTAAATTATAACTTCTCTGGTTAACTTGTGCTCTCTCTCTTTTTCTGAAATTTCTCTTTGGACAGATTTGTGGAACTTTAGGGCTACCAAGCACAACTTGCAAACCATCATTGTAATAGAAAGAGCCTAGGATTTCATGTCATAAATTCTGAGTTGCAACTGTAAGCCTACTACTTATCAAGATCACGTCCTTGAGCGAAGCTTTTAACTTTAGGATTTTCATTTTTGATAACTCTGTAATAAGTGGCTCAGTAACCCTTCATTCACAGATTTCTGGGCAGATCAGCTGAGGTAATAAATGTGAGAGTAGTTTTCAGTCTGTAAAGTGATATTACAAGAGGATATAATGTTTTGATTGCTTTTCTGGCCAGACTTCCACTCGGTAGCTAGAGCCAGCTACCGGCTAACAGATTGTCTCCTCAACAAAACTGACAGTGTACAGCTACTTCTAGGATCTTCCAGACCATGTGGACTTATCGTAACAAATGGAAGTTTAATAACCATAAAATTGAATTTAATGACTCTTGCTTTGACCTGCTCACACAGAACTTCCAGAATCCCTCAAATTGTCTCCCAGTTACTTCAAGGGGTTTGTGAGGTCTTTCTCATATATATGAGAAAGTATGCCTTTTTTAGTTAGTAAGTGATTTCTTCTGTTTCTTCATCTCTTGTAATGAATCCCCTTATTCACATTCTTGTCCACGTAGGTCCTTGAAGGAGCTGAGTTTCCTGTAGCTGCATCTTCTATTTCTGCCCACTTCCATAAAATCACTGCTATCTATATGGTTTCCCAGCTCTCCTGAAATTGCTATCCATCACAGCGCTAAAAAACACCATGCCCCCTTATCTGCCTCACCCTGCCCACAGTTCCGTATGTTTCACCCAGAAGAGAGGGAAGGTGTACATTTTCCTCTCTGAAAGCAGTGTGATTTTACTGGGGGCACAAAAGTCAGTAGTGCTTGGCCTCCATATCTCACGGGGTCCACAATACAAACAGTTGTTTTCTTTTTTGTCCAGGAACTCCTGTCTCTAAAGGGCTCATATAGGGGTCCTTGAGGATGTGTGGCTAGATGAAAGGAGAGAGATAAATTGACCTCTAGCCCGGGATGAGGCCAAGGTTGTAGTCAAGGAAACAATACCAAAGTGCCATATTGAGGTTGTGTGAGGTTGGAAACAGCTTTTGGTGGGTTGTACGGAGTGAGTCAAGGTAAGCAGCTCAGGTCTGACTCTGAGAGAAGTGAGAGGGCAAAGGGCTTACTTTTAGGAAGGTTAAATTTTTCTACACTGATGTGAGTGATACTGTCACTTATATCTTTTAACTAATGGTGTTTCTGTAGGGCATCTTAGAGCATATATTAACAGAATCTTGGCAAAGGAAAAGGCATGCTGCATAGTTTGAAGATATTCTTCAGTACAATGCATGTGCTTGCCTTCCACATAGAGTGACACTCTATCTCACTGTGTCGCCTACATGGACTGTTGGCTGGCTAGGTCACTAAAGGAACTGCTCTAATGAGATTCACACTGACTATGGTGGTCAGTCTCCAAAATGGCCCTCATGATCTTTGCCTCCTAGCATTTATTTCCCTGTGAAGTCTTCTCCCACAATGAATCAGAGCTGGTCTGTGTGACCAATAAAGTAAAGTGGAGGTGACATTGTGTGACTTACAAGACAAGGTCATACAAAATACTGAAGCTTCCTCTTTGATTCCTTGGATCAGTTGCTCTGGGGGAAGCTGGCTGCCATGTCATGAAGTCACTCTAGTATAGAAGCCAATGTGGAGAGGAGTTGAGGCCCTCCAACAAGCAACCAATACTAGCTTGCAAACCACATGAGTGAGTCACCTAAAGAGGATTTTCCTGCCTTAGTTAAGCTGATAGGTAACTGTAGCCTTGGTCAAAGGTGGCTGTAACTTCATTTGAGATCTTGAGCCAGACTGCTCAGCCAAGCCTACTTCCAAATTCCTGATTCCTGATTCAGTTCAGTTCAGTCGCTCAGTCGTGTCCGACTCTTTGCGACCCCATGAATTGCAGCACGCCAGGCCCCCCTGTCCATCACCAACTCCTGGAGTTTACTCAAACTCATGCCCATTGAGTTGGTGATGCCGTCCAGCCATCTCATCCTCTGTCATCCCCTTCTCCTCGTGCCTTCAATCTTTCCCAGTATCAGGGTCTTTTCCAATGAGTCAAATCTTTGCATGAGGTGGCCAAAGTACTGGAGTTTCAGCTTCAGCATCAGTCCTTCCAATGAATACCCAGGACTTATCTCATTTAGGATGGACTGGTTGGATCTCCTTGCAGTCCAAGGGACTCTCAAGAGTCTTCTCCAACAACACAGTTCAGATCGATTCTTTGGCGCTCAGCTTTCTTCACAACCAACTCTCACATCCATACATGACCACTGGAAAAACCATAGCCTTGACCAGACGGACCTTTGTTGGCAAAGTAATGTCTCTGCTTTTTAATATGCTATCTAGATTGGTCATAACTTTCCTTCCAAGGAGTAAGTGTCTTTTAATTTCATGGCTGCAATCACCATATGCAGTGATTTTGGAGCCCCCAAAAATAAAGTCTGACACTGTTTCCACTGTCTCCCCATCTATTTCCCATGAGGTGATGGGACCGGATGCCATGATCTTAGTTTTCTGAATGTTGAGCTTTAAGCCAACTTTTTCACTCTCCTCTTTCACTTTCATCAAGAGGCTTTTTAGTTCTTCTTCACTCTCTGCCATAAGAGTGGTGTCATCTGCATATCTGAGGTTATTGATATTTCTCCCGGCAATCTTGATTCCAGCTTGTGCTTCTTCCAGCCCAGCATTTCTCATGATGTACTCTGCATATAAGTTAAATAAGCAGGGCGACAATATACAGCCTTGATGTACTCCTTTTGCTATTTGGAACCAGTCTGTTGTTCCATGTCCAGTTCTAACTGTTGCTTCTTGACCTGCATATAGGTTTCTCAAGAGGTCAGGTGGTCTGGTATTCCCATCGATTCCTGATTATGTGATAACAAATATTTATCATTGCCTTAAGTCACAAAGTTTTTAGATAATTTATTACAAATAGATAACAAAGAGTAACTTACTCTAATTTCATTACTGACACCTTGGGTTAATTATACCTGTTCTTTTCCATATTGCACCAAGTAGACATTTTAAAGTTTTAGAGATTCACTAAGGACAGTGAAGAAAAAAAAAGACAAAAGGGATGAATAAGTGTATATGATTTATTTTTTTAAAAATTCGCATGTTTGCTCATATGAGGTCACAAACATGTCTTAAAAATTATGAGAGAGGAAAAAGATGTTCCCTACAGATAGCAATATATTTATCAAATATTTGATGACAATATTAAAGACACATTTTTCATTTCTGCAGATCTAACAGAATAAATGAAACAGAATGGATTAGGGAATAAGTTATTTGACAGAACAAGGTACCAAAAATGTCCACTTTGTGTCAGTCAATGGGCCACAAATTAAAAACAATAGTTACAATGAGAAAAGGATATGTGTCCTACTGTGGCCAAAATGTATATCATTTGTGTATTCTTAGATCACACACAACACAGTACAATATTGGATATTCTTGATAAGAAAAAATATTTGAAAGATATCAGATAATACCTAGAAATTAGGAAACCTGGGAGCCTACTGCAAAAAAGAGGAACAAGTCCAGTCTAATTATCTAGATAATAAGAACATCTTTAACCCTCAGGAAGGGACACTTCTGGAATGAAAATGTGGAACCATTTTTATTCCCAATCTGACTTTTTTTATATAAAACTAAGTATCCTGGGCAAACATTCTGAATGCTCAGCTATATGCTCATGTCTACACTAAGGAAGAAAATAGCATTTTAATTATAATATTATAATCTCTCCCTTTATCTGTGTTCATCCCAAATTTAAGTTATTGTTACTACTAATATGAGGGAAGAAAAGATGCTGGAGGCTATAAAAGAGCAAGTGTGAACCACCAAGAAGAATTTTCAAGAACAAAATAGCAGAGATGTAAGGGGATTCAGGATTTTAGACTCCATTAGGTTCAAATATCATAATGTAGCCTCTAAATGCTCATTCAGTCTTAGGCTACACTGAGAGTCAAGGTAGGAAAAATGAGAGAGTAATAGATGCATACTAATATGTATGTTTAGATCATGCTGGGAAAAGCAGCCTTAATATATTGTTGCGATAAGAATAAATTATTCCAGCATGTTTGTAAACACACATACACAACACACACACTCACATACACACACATTTATAAAGGATAAGGTCTACTTTACCAGCTTAGGTCATATATAAAGTATATATGTACATATATATATAAAGTATATAAAGTCATGAAGCGTAGTATTTGCTCAAGGTAGCATCTATCTAACAGGCAGGATGCTTCATTTCTTTTTCCTTCTAACTTCTGGTTTCTGAGACCCCCAGAGGCTGTTCAGTTCAAAGAGACTGATTGCATCTGGGTTCCAAACCTTTAACTTTTTGTTCATGACTAAAGGACGTAAGATTAGGACATAAGGGGTAGCCCACAGGGAGACTAATTTTTGCTTATTATAAGAAAACACTTTCTGAAAGTCAAAGCAGGCTGATACATGTTTTTGTTACGGAAAGCACTAAGAAATACACTGATAGATATTTAGCAGGAAGTTATACAAGATATTTGATCAAAGATTATAGAACCAGATAGGAGTCTTTCTGCCTTTCTTGTAAGAGCACACATACTTTGTGTATTTGAAAACACTGCTGATATCCTACATTTATCTACTCAGGCCACATATAGTCTGCACATAAACACGATGCTCAGTTACTGCAAATACTTTTCTAAACACTAATTTATAGCATCTGGTAGTGCTAGTGGTGAAGAATCCGCCTGCCAATGCAGGAGATGCAAGAAATGTGGGTTCAGTTCCTGGGTTGGAGAGAACCCCTGGAGTAGAAAACATCAACCTGCTCCAGTATTCTTGCCTGGAAATTCCATGGACAGAGGAACCTGGTGGGATACAGGCCATGGGGTCACAGAGTCAGACATGGCTGAGCGACTGAGTGCTAGAATCAAAGTCATAGGTGAAGAAGCGAACATTCTGATTGTGTCCTTCTGCACTGACAGGAGTCCTCCAATAGAAACCTGATACTTGCAATGCACCAGGGTCTATCCGCACAGAATTAAGGAAAAGAGAGCAGGGATAAAGAAGCAAAAAAAGGAGGAGAATATCAGAGAAGAGGGATGTAACACAGCCAGGCTTCTTTTCCTAGAACTAAGATGAAGTTACCATGCAACTATGTTTTCCCTCTAGGAAAATCACCCTTGTCTTGCTTCTTTCCATTGTTTCTGGTTTTTGGTTTTTTTTGTTTTTTTTTTTTTTTTCTTTTGTCTTTCTATTTTTTTTTTTTCCCACTTAAAAATTTTTCCTTGTCATGGTTATTTAAAAGTGATCCAAAGAGAGCAGTAATGTGTCCAGATGGCAGTGTTAAGCAACCTGAGGAAATTAGCTAAGCACATTGTGGAATCAAAGACAGCTGCTGCTTTTTGCATATAATTAAACACTTTTGGGGAAAAACCTCCTGACAAGAACATGGCTCTATGGGCAGTCATTGGCCTTCTACTTGTAAGTTAGAAGCCAGACAGCATGTAAACCAGTCTCCTAATCTAGGGATGCAAAGAACCACTGAAACATATTATAAGATGGCCCTTTTTTTGTTGGCCTGAAAAGTTTCTTAAGATTAAATTATAAGGTGTTGAGGGCCCTTTTATGTCCCTGGAAATCATTTCCCTTCTCTGTATCTCATTTTCATCAGAAATAAGGTTACAATTATGGTTTCTTACCCAAAGTTCCTAGAATCCTTAAGGATTTAGGAATGTAACATAGTAATGAGAATCATTAAATTGCTTTTAGTGTCTGAAAGTTTAATGGAAATTATAAAGGCTTCCCAGCTTTCTCAGTGGGTAAAGAATTTACCTGCAATGCAAGAGACACATGAGACACTGGTTCAAGCCCTGGGTTGGGAAGATCTGCTGGAGGAGGACATGGTGAACTATTCCATTCTCAGCTGAAAGATCCCATGGACAGAGGAGCCTGGTGGGCTACAGTTCATGAGGTTGCAAAGAGTTAGAGACAACTGAAGCTCCTGAGCATGCACACATGCACATAGGGCTATAAAAATAATTACTATTGAGTTTGAGTTTTTTTTAAATCTATTCATGGATTGAGACCATATTGGTTATTTAAGGGTAATTAAAAAAATGTTACCTGGTGTTGGCCCTTTAATGGACCGGAAACTGGTGGTCCGGAGTTGACAATAAGAAAGTAAGAGAGAGAAAGAGGCTGATATCCCCTGGTTTAGGCGGAAAGCCAATAGAGTCCTATTCTTACGGCTCGCGCTGCTGCACGTAGGCACCGGGCGCCCTCTCGAGTGGGTGAAGGCAAGAAAGTGAGCTCAGTGGGCCTCCGCGCTCCAAGGAATTAGCCAGAAATAGAAAGAGAAAGAAAGAATAGAAAGAAAGAAAGACTGGGGGACCCAAGCTCTGATGGAGCAAAGGTGTTTTAATCAACATGGTGTGGGCATATATACTGTCTTACAAGGTGGTTATTCTCAGCAAAGGTGAAAATTCCAGACTTACAAAACATAAGACGATCCCTATCAAAGAGAGAGTTGCAAACAATCACCTTCTCATAAGAAGGAAGAGGATACTTATCACTGTAATGAGAAATGCCTGGATTCCTCAGCCCCGGAAAGGCGTGCTTCTCCTCTTAATTCCTGAATATTCAGGAATTAATAAGGGCCAGAGGGTTCCTGACAGATC
Organism: Dama dama; assembly: GCF_033118175.1. Classification (NCBI taxonomy): domain Eukaryota; kingdom Metazoa; phylum Chordata; class Mammalia; order Artiodactyla; family Cervidae; genus Dama; species Dama dama. The sequence continues at coordinate 56,566,432 of NC_083681.1, read as the reverse complement.
CAAAACAGCACACGGGAAGCCTCTTGTTAAGTGCTTCCTGACAACCTGGCTATAGAAAACTTCAAGAATTTCTGGGACATGATTGATGGACTAGACTCTGGTAATAAAATAGGGTCACACTGGTCATGACAAAAGAGTGAAGCTCTTTGTTAAGCATTAAAAAAAATAAACAACATGGAAACATTAGGAAAATCCAGGACAGGTACATTATATTTGTACCTGAAGTTCTCATGGGGGCTTCCGAGTGGCTCAATGGTAAAGAAACCACCTGCCAATGCAGGAGACGCAGGTTCAATCCCTGGGTTGGGAAGATGCCCTGGAGAAGGAAATGGCAACCCACTCCAGCATTCTTGCCTGGAAAATCCCATGGACAGAGAACACTGGTGGGCTACAGTTCATGGGGTCACAAGGAGTTCTACAAGACTTAGTGACTAAGCCCGCATGCTCAAGTCCTAACGTTCTTTAATTCAAAATTACTAATTTCTTTGGCCTAAATTTGTCATGATCATATCTTAAGTTGTTTATCCAAAACAAATTTCCCAGGATAAACTTGTGAAATTCAACCTCTTGTGAAGAGGCAATGGAAGCCATGTTTCTCTATAGAAGCAGTAAATTTTATAATTCTCCTGCTTTGACTGCATTGCAGGTATCATTTAAAGGGTAAAGTAGCATTTGGAAATGTGACCATCAGGTTTTAACTTTGCTAGAGCTTTTCCTCTTTTCAGGGCACTATTGATGCCCATAACCCCCACAAGAAATGTTTTATATCTGTCTTTGTAGAGCTTCTTTTCAAGTAAAAATATTTACTTTAGATCTTCCTGGGGACAGACAGCGATTGAGTTGACAGCCATAGGCTAAAGCTCAGTGCCCACCTTCTCAAACGACAGATGTTTTTGTGGCCAAAACTCAGTCTTTTTCTTTTCATAATGTACTATTTTAGGTCTTCAACATCTGCCATTGATATTATTTTAATAATTGGTTTCCTGGCCTCCAATCTTACTATCTTACTGTTTCTGCCAGATAAATCTTTCTAAGGCATAGCCCTGAAAATAATTCTTGCTTAAAATCCTTCAATGGCTTTTTATTGAATATAGAACAGAATAAAATCCTCCAAGCCTGGGATTCAGGACACAGTATATTCAGGCCCTGAAACTCTTTGCAGAATTTCTTCCCACTACAGGCCCCTCTAGTTTAAACTCCAGCAATGATACCATGCTTATCATCCTTCCTTTTATCATTCATTCCTCATGCCTCCAAGTTTTCGCTCATGTTGTACCTTACGGCTAGAATTCTTTCTTTCCATTCTTTAAAAAAAGAGAAAAAAAAATGTATTATTCCCTGGGGACCAGTGCAAATGTTTCTCTAGGAAACAGAAAGACCTTTCTGCTCCTCTTTATCTTCACTTCCACAGACTTCGGCACACAGTTTAGTCAACCTGTTGTGTTCTGCAGACTGGCTATAGTCCATGGGGTCCCGAAAGAGTTGAACATGGTTAAGCGACTAAAACAACATCAAACCTGCTTGTCACACTTGCAAACTCCTGCTGCTGCTGCTAAGTCACTTCAGTCATGTCCAACTCTGTGCGACCCCATAGACTACAGCCCACCAGGCTCCCTCATCCCTGGGATTCTCCAGGCAAGAACACTGGAGTGGGTTGCCATTTCCTTCTCCAATGCATGAAAGTGAAAAGTGAAAGTGAAGTCGTTCAGTCATGTCTGACTCGTAGCGACCCCATGGACTGCAGCCCACTAGGCTCCTTCGTCCGTGGGATTTTCCAGGCAAGAGTACTGGAGTGGGGTGTTGTAAATTCCTAAGGATCAAGAATTATGTTATTTCCTCTTGTAGGGTATAGTTCTGGTGATGCAGAAAAGGAAAGACTACCTCAACAGAAGTAGGTTACCTTTATTCAGGCAAGGAGGGGCGACAGTCGGCCTAACGACCAGGCTGAGCGCCGAGAGGGATCAGGGAGGCTTCATACTTATAGGGATGTTTGTGGAAGCGATAAGGTCAACATTAATCAGGCAGGATATTTTGAGTATTCTTTTGTTGAGATGACATTTGTAGTTGGGCAGGGGGTGATAAGTCTTCTGGGCAGGTGTAGGGGGTAGAAGGTTTCTGGACAGAGGTTGATAAGTCCCAGATAGATGCAATCAGCCTGGAGCATCAGGGTGGAACTAAAATTCCGTTTTGTTTTCTCCAAAGTTAGATGATTCAGCAAGGGGCCTTTAAGACTGTTGTTCTCTTTTCTAGGCCCAAAAGACTCCTTCACCTCTTGTATCTTAGGAAGACCTTAAGGAAGTCTCTAAAATTATTTAGTTCCCCTACAGTGGTCAGTTGCTACATTATCTTCTGAAAGTTCTCCTAGGGAGAGAAAATGAGGATGCAAGGAAGAATCTCTTCTGCTACTTTAGAACTAAAGGATGAAACTTCACTCAAAAATGTCTGTGCTTGAAAAAAGCCCCTACAGTCTTTGTTAAAAGCTTTCATCAGTCATCTTGGCTTTACCCAATTCCCAAATAGCATAACCGATAATCTGGGTTTTTTTAATTTTATTTTACTGCTTTCAGATCAGGAGCTTGGGTCTCTGGTGGCTCTCTTGGGAGAATCACTCCTCCACTAGATACTTGCCTAGAGTCCTAAGTAGAGATTCTGCCTGACTCTTGGAAAAAACATGTTTCCAAGCTAAAAACAAGCAGATTCCACTGCACTTCTGCAGAAACCAAGGAAGAGAAGCCTGGAATTCTGGGTAGGTCTTACCAGAGCTTCTCAGAGATATCAGGCAGAGAAGAGTGTCCTGAGGAGACACTAATATTAATCACAAGATGGGATACAGGAAGGGAAACAAGCTGAAAGGTTAAAGAGAGTAGAGTTCAAGAAACAGATGAGACTCAGTGTCATAAATAAGGTAATGTTTCCATTTCTTAAGCAATTGTTAATTTTTCCTACATTTTTACTAAAAACAAAATTTTCTAAGTTGGCATGGTATATCAAAGTGAGTTGAGATGGTTTTAGACAAGGGAAGACCCTTGATATTTCGTTTATTTACACAGCCTTCTCGTGCAGCAGCAGCATTGTATGAAACATATGATTACCATTACATTTTAAGAAATATGGAAGCTGATTTGCAGACCCCTGTTATAATCTTTACAGATTCCTAGGAGGCCACCATGTAAGATTTGGGAGAGTCATTAGAGTGAATCAATTCCAATTCTTTCACCTTTATTTTTAGAACATGAAGAACTTAATATTTCCCTGAGTTTTACTTTCTCATCCTATTGCTTTACTCCCAGAAAATGTCTTCATTTTTAGATCCTTTATACCCTCTGAAGGGACTTCTATGTTAATGACTCAGGTCTGCCAATCCACAGTATTTCTTCATGAAATCTAATATCACTGTCTACAACTCTTTGAAGATAAAGAGGTCCAGATTTAAATCTCACAAAGGATTTTCTTCAAGGGAGGCTTTAAAGCACAATATGGCATGAATCACATGTCACCAGCTGAGAACAAGATCTTTGGGGCTGTTGGAGAAAGTACTCAATGAAGGGAGACTAGAAGGGCTGTTCTGTAAACCATGAGTTAGGCTTTTTGCAGAATTATCCTCCTTCCTTTCTATCCATGAGAGACCTGTGCTCAGTAAACTGATATTTTCTCTTGACATTCATTTATCTTTATTTATAAAAACAATATGTGGCTCACTATAAAAATTCTAAAACAATAAAAATATCAAGTAAAATCTCAAATGTTTCTTTCACTGTCCCCTTAGACCTCTAGTTTTACAGCCAGTCCCAGCCCAGTCTGTATCCTTCCATTCATTCCCTGGGTTGGGAAGATCCCCTGGAGAAGAAAATGGAAACCCACTCCAGTATTCTTGTCTGGGAAATCCCATGGACAGAGTAGTCTGGAGGGCTATAGTGCATGAAGTCTTAAGAGTCACACATGACTTAGTGACTAAACTACCACCACCAATACATTTTTGACATAGAAAAATGTATATAATACATTGTTAAAATTTTTTTTAACCTACAAAAGATCATCTTTATATCGTAAAATTCCATTTTTGGAAAATACCCTATTTATATAGATATGGGATCTTATAAAACAGTTAACAAGGTTTCTCTTTGGGTGGAAATAAGATATATTGTTTTATGTTTTTCTTTTTCATTTTTTGTATTTAAAATTTTGTCCTTGTTTAGTAACATGACACTTCAAAAAGAATGGTTTTATGAAGGATTATCAAACACATTTACTGTCTTTATTGAATGAAACTATGTTGCTTTTTCTCAAAAAAGATAAGTTATAAGATAAATTATTACAGTTTAAAGTGTTCAGTAAAACGAGAAAATTAAATTAAAATTAGAATTTAAAGTAAATAAAAGAGAAAGTGTATTTTTGACAGAAAAAACAAAGTACAAGAAAGTGCCCGTCCCTGCTGGTACAAGCGGAACCTTGCCTTAAGGTGGTCACCACAACCAGGAAGAGTCCCAACTCGGTCTGTCTTTAAGATTCAAATAGGCCCCAGGTGGCCTCAGGTGCCCCAGCCCAGTAGAGTCAGACCAGATGGAATTTTGGGGCAGAGCCCTCCCTGTAAATACACTTGTGCTTTCAGTATCTTCTGAGAACAACCCAAGGTCAAATAAAAATTTAAATTTATGATATAAAGTAAATCTTAGAAAGAAAATAAGCAACTTTTTATTTATTTGTGGCCCTTGATCGAATCCCTGCTCCCAGTCCTCCGTCTACCCCAGGGTTCTTGTCTCAGAAGACCCAGAGGGATCGGGTGGAGAGGGAGGTGGGAGCGGGGATCGGGATGGGGAATACATGTAACTCCATGGCTGGTTCATGTCAATGTATGACAAAACCCACTACAATACTGTAAAGTAATTAGCCTCCAACTAATAAAAATAAATGAAAAAAACAAAAAACAAAAAAACCCCAGCAGAAGCAGGGAGACCACAGAAGAGTTAACCATGAAGAGGCTGCCATCTTGTGGCCACTGAGAACACGCTTGTTCTGTCGGTAGTTTTCCTCTTAGAAACACAGCTGGTTCACATTAGACCTGTTTCAGACTGTAGTCTATAGACCATAAATAGAAATCCTAGTCATGTGTTAGAGTAGGACTGGGGTCTTATACAGTCATTTTTTATGACTTTCTGAGAAGCAAGGGTCATTTGAGTTAGGGCGTTGTGGCCCATTTCCGGCAGTTTTGCCATTAACATTATTCTGAATGACCTACTGTCTTCACTCATTGCAGGCCTTTAGAAACTCACAGTGCACCTTACTGTGTGTGTTTGCTGCATTCTGAGGACTTTCCCCAGACAACTAGGGGAAGGACAGCCACACAGAAGGCTCTCTGTAGTAGCCTAACAGAGAAAATATTATAAAGATTTCTAAGAATTTCAGTGTGCAAAAAATTTTATATGGAGGCTCTGTTCAAACATACACACACCACACATTCAATTTACCTATTCATTTGCTTTTTCTAATGTTTGAGGAAATGGTATGGTGGGTTTCAAATTGTTTATGTCGTTTTGTCATATACAGATGGCTCCTTAGTGAAATAAATAACATTGAAATCACAAAAAAAAAAAAAAAAAAAAAACCTTCAAATCTATTCCCGTGCAGGCTCCTTAGACATAAGAAGCACTATACATACCATCAGCCAATGCCTGAGAGTTGTAGCTACTGGGACCAAAAAAAATTTAAAGAAGTGAGTTTATCACTCAACGCATCTTCGCAGCTAATTTATCCTGTTAGCCGTTAAGTTTTGTCTGACTCTTTTGCAACCTCATGAACTAGCCCAATAGGGTCCCCTGTCCATGGGATTTCTAGTCAAGAATAGTGGAGTGGGTTGCCACTTCCTTCTCCAGGCGATCTCTCCCACCCAGAAATTAAACCTGGGTCTCCTGCATTGCAAGCAGTTCTTTACTGACTGAGCCAGCAGGGAAACCCCATCCTAATAGAATTCTAATTCAATTCTGGGGAATCTGCATTCTCATCATACACATATTTTCCCTTCAAATCTCCCTTGATCCTGTGTTTCTTAAGTTTCCTCTGATGTTTTACTTTTTCAGTCATCTTTCTCTTTTTTTTAGCTTTATTATTTCTTTTAGCAATTTCCCACTAGTGTATAAATTAACTAAAACTTCCTCATCTCTAAAAATACACAATGAAACAAAACCAAATAAAAATAGTAGTGTTGTTCAATCACCTATTTCTCTTAAGCCACCATTCCTAGTCTTATTTCTCCTAACAAATTTACCTTTCTGCCTTTCTGTGACTTTCCCAGTGCTGTGACTCAGATGTGAGAATTCAGTTAGATATATAGATTAAGATATCATCAATAGTGAGGTAATATTTTAAGTCATCAAAGTGAAAAGTCCATCCAGGGAATGAATATAGTTTGAGAACAAAAGAGGATTGAGGGTTAAAGATTAAAGAAATGACTGAATATAAAAGTTGACCAAAGAGAAGAGAAGAAGAAATTAACTGATATAGAGGGACTGAAAAGGAAAGAAAAAAAAAAGTTCAAAGTCACTGAGTTCCAACGACAGTAGTATAAACAGCAACAAAATAATAATTAAAAAAAATATATATATTGACTGTTCTCTATATTGATCTCCTACTTTATACTAATCCTGCCTGTAAATATTTGGATTTTTTCATTTAATTTTCATAACAGTCTTCAAGATAGATATGATTTTTCTCTTGTACAGCTGAGGGATTGAGGCTTGGAGGATTTATATTATTTTCTAGTTTTATAAAATGGGCTTCCCTCATAGCTCAGTCGATAAAGAGTCTGCCTGCAATGTAAGAGACCCGAGTTCGATTCCTAGGTGGGGAAGATCCCCTGGAGAAGGAAACGGCAACCCACTCCAGTATTTTTGCCTGGAGAATCCCATGGACAGAGGAGCCTGGCAGGCTATAGTCTATGGGGTCACAAGAGTCAGACACAACTAAGTGACTAAGCACAGCACACAGAGTTTTATAAAACAGGTTGGAATTCAATCCCCTTCATAATGCTTCACATGTTCCAAATGACATTTCACAAATACATAAATACGTATTTTTCTATCTTTATGTCTGTTTTCTAACAGAGTTTTTTTTTTTTTTTTTTCCTTTCTAATTTCTCCCCGATAAAGGGAAACCATGAGAGAGCACTTTGTTAGGAAAAAAAAAAAAAAACAGCGTTACGGAAATGTGATAGTTAAGGGCGCATTAAGTAAAAAAGAAGTAGAAATCTTTTTTCATTTTCAGAAGTGTGTTTATATACCCCTGCTCATATCTATTACTAGCTGAGTTACAGCAAGGATTTCAGTCACCCACGCAAGTTGGTAGTAACTCGGATTTGTACAAACTCAGAGCAGAAGGTCAGGTTTCCTATGGAGAAGATAATTCAGCTGTTTTGCCCTTATATGTTTATAAAGATACATACATTCTCATTAAAAAATAGGCCCTTGCATCCATCTGTCAAATGCAACACTAACGTTTGTATTAAAACACCATGGATGCGTAAGTAAAGCTCTCTCCTTCCCGTTGTTCCTCTCGTGATAAATGCCCAAGAGCTCTCAGAATGAACACTTTGCCCTCTCTTCCTGCCTTACCTCCTCTTGGTTCCATTATACTTCTTGTCATTTCTTGACTCCCACGTGCACTATCCTGGTCTGACATTGTCGTTTCTGCTATAGATCAAGCTTCCTAAAGGTTGCAAACCCTACAGACATTATTTGACCTCCCCAATGGAGCTCTGTCTCTGAGATGATGTTCCTAAAAATCACTTTGATGGTCACCTCCTCTTTTTAATCATTGTTTTGGAAAAAAAAAAATGTAGTTGTTCTCTTTTGCAGCTGTAATATCTTCCACAGACTTGGTGGTTTATACACTACAAATCTCTTATCCTATGGTTCTGGAGAGCAGAAATCTGAAACAGGTCTCAGGTAAAATCAACATGGCAGCAAGCAGTGCTCTACTCCTGGAGCACAGGGAAAAATCTCTTTCCTTGCCTTTTGCACCTTCTAGATGCCATAAGAATTCTTTGGCTAGAGGGCCTTTCCTGCATCTTCAAAGTCACCAACAATAGGCTGAGTCCTTCGCATGCTGCCATTTCTCTGTTTCTCTTTTTTTTCCTCCCTCCTCTTCCATTTATAAGGATTCGAGCATGACCCTGGGTCTGCTGGGATAATCTCGGACAATCTCCCCATCTCAGTTCAGTTCAGTCACTCAGTCGTGTCTGACTCTTTGCAACCTCATGGACTGCAGCACGCCAGGCCTCCCTGTCCATCACCAACTCCCAGAGCTTACTCAAACTCATGGCCATCGAGTCTGGGTGATGCCAACCAACCATCTCATCCTCTGTCATCCCCTTCTCCTCCTGCCTTCAATCTTTCCCAGCATCAGGGTCTTTTCCAGTGAGTCAGTTCTTCCCATCAGGTGGCTGAAGTATTGGAGTTTCAGCTTCAACATCAGTCCTTCCAATGAATATTCAGAACTGATTTCCTTTAGGGTTGACTGGTTGCATCTCCTTGCAGTCCAAGGGACTCTCAGGAGACTTCTCCAACAACACAGTTCAAAAGCATCAACTCTTCAGCACTCAGCTTTCTTTATAGTCCAACTGTCACATCCATACATGACCACTGGAAAAACCATAGGTTTGACTAGATGGATCTTTGTTGGCAAAGTAATGTCTCTGCTTTTTAATATGTTGTCTAGGTTGGTCATAGCTTTTCTTCCACGGAGCAACTGCCTTTTAATTACATGGCTGCAGTCACCATCTGCAGTGATTTTGGAGTCCCCAAAAATAAAGTCTGTCATTGTTTCCATTGTTTCTCCAACTATTTTCCATGGAGTGAAGGAATCAAATGCCATGATCTTCATTTTTGAATGTTGAGTTTTAAGCCAGCTTTTTCACTCTCCTCTTTCATCAAGAGTTTCTTTAGGTCTTCTTTGATTTCTGCCATAAGGGTGGTGTCATCTGCATATCTGAGGTTATTGATATTTCTCCCAGCAATCTTGATTACAGCTTGTGCTTCATCCAGCCTGGCATTCTGCATGATGTACTCTGCATGTAAGTTAAATAAGCAGGGTGACAATAGTCAGCCTTGACGTACTCCTTTTCCTATTTGGAACCAGCTCAGTAAACCTTTAATCCAGTTTTCTGTCTGCCTGCAATGCAGGAGACCCGTGTTCGATCCCTAGGTTGGGAAGATCACCTGGAGAGGGAAATGGCAACCCACTCCAGTATTCTTGCCTGGAAAATTCCATGGACTGAGGAGCCCGGTAGGCTACAGTCCACGGGGTCAGAAAGAGTCGGACACGACTGAGCGACTTCACTCACTCAATGACGATAATGGCAACCTCCATCAAAAGGTCCAGTGCACTCACTCCTGCACTCAGTGCCCCTGACCCTGCAGCAGGCCACTTTACTCTTTGCCGTGTAAACTAACATATTCACAGATTCTGGGGATTAGAATGTGCACATTTGTAGGGATCACTATTCTGTCTACCACAGAAGTTAGAGAATCCTCACAAGAAAAGAACAATTTCAATTTTCCCTTTATTCTCATGACTTTTATCTCCATCTGGATATTTATACTTATGTGTGTGTATGTGCTCCCTCAGTTGTGTCTGATTCTTTCCAACCCTATGGACTGCAGTCCACCAGTCTCTTCTGTCCATGGGATTTTCTAAGCAAGAATACCGGAGTGGCTTGTCATTTCCTTCTCCAGGGAATCTTCCTGACTCAGGGATTGAACTCATGTCTCCCAAGTCTCCTGCATCGCAAGCAGTTTCTTTACTCCTAAACCACAAGGGAAGCCCAACTTATACATATATGCATATTATAGTAATTATTTGTGATAAGTTTGAAAGTAACTGGCAGGCATTATAACCCTTCATACTTCAGAATGTAGTTCTTAAGAACAAGCACATTCACTTATAACCACAGTGCAATTAGCAAAATGTATAGGGAATTAATGATGATAATACTATTATCTAATATTCATATTTCAACAGTTATTTTTAAAACGTCTTTAAAAAATTCAACTCAAGATCACACATTGTTGACATTTTTGAAGAGTACAGGATGGTTATTTTACAAAATGTCTCTTAGTCTTGCTGTTTCAGAATTTTTTAACCTCAGGATTAGACTCTGTTATAGCCATGCTTTCTGGGAAACAAACTCACTCAGAAGGACAATGCAGATAGTGGAGTGCAGTTTATTACACCAGTGGGCCCAAGGCAGAGTCTCCTCTTAGGCAAGGACCCCAACCAGCATTTGTGAAAATCTTTTATACCCCATGTGTACGTGTCCAAACCCACCACCCCAAATCCCTTGAGGCTTACAAAGGAAGGGTAAATACAATCACAATAACCCCATCATTCACATGTTATGTGTTTAAACAGTTAATAATCAATAAGCTTGAGGTTACATTCCAACCAGTTAATAACCGATGAGCCTGTGGTTACATTCCGATAGATACTGTCCGGAAGCAGGGGTGATTAGTGTCTGTTTTCTCTTAGGTGATGAGTAACCTGGATACGATCTTCAAGGTTCCCCTGTCTGGAGGGGATCTTATCCTTCCATTGTCGTTCCCACAGGCACTAAGCAGAGAGTTCAGAGTCCACTGGAGAGGTGGCCGAGCACGATCAGCATGGACAGGCATGAGATGGAGTCCAGGCCCTGTGAATTCCTTCTTCAACTCAAGCGATGGTTTGGCGGCAGCAATACCACAAAAGTGATGCTGTGTCATCTCAATGTAATATAGAAGGAGGCTCATACTATCAGATTATTCTGTTATTGGTGATGCTAATTTTGATTACTTGACTAGCAGTGTTTGCCATGGTTTTTCACTATGCAGTTCCTATTTTCCCTTTCATAAGTAATTAATAATCTGTGAGAGAACTTTGAGACTACGGATGTTAATCCTTATTCCACTAGACATTCACACAATATTTTAGCAACCTTTGCTGATTCTTGTGTGAATCAATTATTAAGAAAAATGATTATAAAAATGTTATCATTTATGGTTGTTGAAAACTTTATCATTCTTATTATATTTATTAACTGGCATTTTATTATAAGGATCATACCAACCATCAATTCATAAACCTCCAGTGGCTACTCACGGCCTACAGAATAAACTCTTAAAGTCACAAGCCAGAGGTGGGACCAAAGGTCAGAGGATGTAAATTTTCTGTTTGATGCAAATCATCACCTGCAGAGACTCTAGCTGACTTGTCAATTGTTCTGTGTTTGTTCTGATTGCCTCTTAGGTCTATGTGATAGGAAGAGGAGTCTTCAAAGAGGAAAGGATGAACATGACCTATTACTATTAATAAATTGGGTTAAAGAAGATGTAGACACGTATCACTGATTCTGTAAGCTGGAATAAAGAAGAGGAAAACCTCATAAATACCAAGGAGGAAATAAATACCTCATAAATACCATTTGGGGGCTGCCTGTGCAGCCCATGGCCTTCTGCAGGATGGGGGCTGTGAGATAGTAGTAAACCAGGAAAGAGCAAAGAATTTTATAGGATAGCCATATAATGCCTTCATTGCATACTAGGTATTATTTTAAACAATGACACATATTAACTCATTTAACACTCATTTAACTTAATGTGAGGAAGTTTGTTGTCGCTGTTGTGAAGTCACTCAGTCGTGTCCAACTCTGTGTGACCCCATGACAGTGCTCCAGACACCTCTGTCCTCCACCATCTCCCAGAGTTTGCGTGAACTCAAGCCCATTGAATCAGTGACGCTATCTAACCATCTCATTCAATCTTTCCCAGCATCAGGGTCTTTTCCAATGAGTTGGCTCTTCACATCAGGTGGCCAAAGCTTCAGCTTTAGCATCAGTCCTTCCACTGAATATTCAAGGTTTATTTCCTTTAGGATTGACTGGTGTGAGGAAGGTACCCCTTATTATATCCATTTAACAGAAGAGGAAGTGATGCACAGAGAGTTTAAATAATCGCCCAAGTCCACATAGTGGCAAGTGACAGAGCAAGAACTGTAACCTCCAAAAGGGAAATGATTCACTACTGACTGTCCTACGAATGTTCAGAACACAGCTTGCTATTGGTTCAATAAAAATATATGGTAAGTAGATATATGAATGAATGAATGAGTCTTTTTAATGTAATAATACAGAAGCCTCTTTATTGGTCTCTCTATCTCCATGCTCTTCTCATGCCAAGTTATTACCATACTATTGCTGAATCAATCTAAAATTGCTTTTGCACATGGTGCACATTCAAAAAATATTTAAAAGAATAACTAAAAATTCAAATATGATTGCATACTTCTCTTGACAATGAGTCAATGTTGTTTAAAAATATATACTTGAAAATCCAGTCTTCTTTTCATGGCATGATCATTTCAGGCTTAGCTGATATAGCCACATCTACTTCCAGTTTTCAGGTTCTAAGCTTCAATATTACTAACACATTACCCACAAAAGCTGTGTTTTCTGTCACCTTCCTGCTTTTGAATGTGTTTATTCCTCTATCTAGAACTTCTTGCCATCTATACTCCACTTTTATCCACTTAGCACTGTGTTCTTCTTCCTCAAGCTTCCTCTTGAGTGTTACAATTTTCAGGAGCCTGATCTGATTCCGTCAGTTAGAATTCACCTTTTCTATATCTTTGATCCCATTGGGCCTTGGTGTGAGTGTGTGCGTGCGTGCCCAGTTGCACAGTCATGTCTGTGTCCAACTCTTTCTGACCCTATGCACTGTAGCCTGCCAGACTCCTCTGTCCATGGGATTCTCCAAGCAAGAATACTGGAGTGGGTTGCCATGCCCTCCTCCAGGGTGTCTTCCCAACTCAGGGACTGAACCAGCGTCTAATGCGTCTCCTGCACTGCAGGCAAATTCTTTACCACTGAGCCACTGGGGAAACTCTGGAAGTTGATAGATATTTCTTATTGAATATCCTCTGGTAGATCTCTTTGATTTATATCATATCACAATTATTTCTTGCCTGCTCTTCGACTAGAGCTTCTCTAGAGCCAGACTAAGTCTAATCATTTTTATATTCTTGCATCCATCACATGGGTCTTTCCCAATGGCTTGTGGTAAAGAACTCACCTGCCAATGAGGGAGATGTCAGTTCGATCTCTGGGTCAGCAAGATCCCCTGGAGTAGGAATGGCAACCCACTCCAGTATTGTTGCCTGGAAAATCGCATGGACAGAGGAGCCTGGCGGGCTACAGTCCATGGGGGTCACAAAAGAGTAGGACACAACTTAGCAACTAAACAACAATAATATATCATATAGCCTGGCACACGGGAGATGCTGAGGTTTGTACAACTCATTATAAAGAATGTAGATTCTGAAATCAAACTGCCTCATCTTAAGTCCTGATTCCAGAAAGTAAGAACTTTCTGATCATGCATGAATTGCTATCTTCTCTGTATCTTGATTTTTTCCTTCTGTTAAAGGGAAATAATAATACTTAGCTTTTAGGTTTGTTGTGAGAATTAAATGAGCAAAATGTGCACATGCTTTACATAGTTTAATATAATTAATCTTCAAGATAATGCATATAGATAGGCCCTATTGTTGCCTATATTTTACATCATCCAGTATATTGAATTGTGGAGAGTTAGAGTAACTTGCCAAATATCAGTTATTGTTACTATATTAGTTAATTTAGATCCGTTGGGTAAACCAGCTTGACTAGAACAAAGGTTGATCTAAGAGTAGATTCATAGAGAAGATTCTAAAGGTAAGTAGGAAGAGAATTCAAAATTTTCAAATGCTGGATTAGAGTTGGACTTTATCCTAAAGATAGGAGTGGCAAATAAATTTCAGTTCTTGCGCTAACTTAGACTAATTGCTGTTGGCTGTTTGGAGTGTTGAGTTGAGAAAGGTTGTTGGCTTGCACACAGCATTAGGGAAAGCAAGCAGCATGCGTGAGCTCATATACCTATGCTAAATGTAGGCAGGGGGAAATGGTAGCACACGTCCCATTTAGTTGACTTCCCTGGAAACAAAGCATTAAGGACATATGGATCTTGGGAAACTCAGACTAACTTCTCAGACTCTTGGAAAGGAACATGAGTCTCTTGTATATGAAAATAAAATCCAAATTTATTCTTTTTGTCAGTTCTTTAAATGGAGATATTTCCCCATGACCAAATTCAATCATAGCTTATAGTAACCAAACAAAAGTCTTAGATATTTTCTTCTAGATCAGATCTGATTCAGTATTATCATCATGATATCTTTGCTTAGACAAATCAAGCCATTAAAAGAGTTCCTGGAATTTCAAAGCCTTTCTTTCACTGGTTCTAAAATATATCATATGACATCCCTTATATGAGGAATCTAAAAGAAATGATACAAGTGAACTTATTTGCAGAACAGAAGCAGACTTAAAGTATAAATTTATGTTTACCAGGGGAAACAATCAGGAGGAGAGACAGTTACGGAGTTTGGGATCAACATGTACCCACTGTTATGTTTAAAATGGATAACCAACAAGATCCTACTGTATAGCACAGGGAACTCTGCTCAATGTATGTGGCAGCCTGGATGGGAGGAAGTTTTGGGGGGAAATGGACACACGCATATGTATGGCTGAGTCCCTTTGCTGTCCATTTGAAATTATCACAATATTGTTAATTGGCTATACTCCAATATAAAATTAAAAGTTTTAAAGAAATATATGGCCCTGGCTGAGTACTTGCTTGTGTATGTGAAGAGCGCAAGCCTCAGTAAGTCTCTACTAATTTTATACTAATTCTCAATCCCATGCTTGTGACATGCCCCAAGAGAAGGACACAAAAGTATGCCTACCAGTAACACATACTTTAGTCAGAGAAAACAAACAAACAAAAAAGAAATGTCTAGCACATTTGATTGGTAACAATCTCTGAGATTTAGGACTTCTGTGAAAGAAACTTGGCTTAATTGAGTCGAAAAATTGGATTGGATTTGAATGGGAGGACAGAAACAGAGCATTCTAGGTAATGAAAACTGGATGAACATGGGGGAAGCAGGAATGAAGCTGGTACTGCAAGGAAAAAGTAGAAGAACAAGGATAGAAGAAGAAGGCTTATGTGGAGAGCAAAGAAGTGATTTATAGAAGAAGGAAGGGGCTGGCTAATGAGAGTTGTTGGAGGCAAGGCAAAGAAGTGTCACCATATAGTGACAAAAAGTGGTTTTTGAGCAAGATAAAATTATTATTTCAAGAAAACTACATTGTACAGATTTGCAGGATGAATTAGAATGGATGAAGACATGAGGCAGAGACCTTGCTTAAGAGTTGCCTGCCAGGTTCCTCTGTCCATGGGATTTTACAGGCAAGAATACTGGAGTGGGTTGCCATCTCCTCATCCAAGTAATCTTTTCAACCCAGGGATCAAACCTGAGTCTCCTGTGTCTCGTGCATCGGTAGGCAGATTCTTTATCACTGGGCCACCTGGGAAGCCCAAACACCTTGCTTAATAGGCATTGCAAAATGCTTTGTAAACTAGGATGCTTGATACAAAGGCTTATAAATGTAAAAGAGAACAAGAAACAGAATAAAATTGCTTGGACTGCAGAAGACAGAGTGAATTTAAGAAATTTCAGAGGAAGACTCAAAGTATGATAGAGGGACCCCTTGGATTAACAGCCAAGCTCCACATTCACTCTACTCCCAGCTTCTGGCAAACAGGGAACACTTGGTATGTCCACAAAAGAAAAAAAAAAAGAGAGAGAGAGAGAGAAAGAAGAAGGATGAAATTGGTATATGAGATAATTATTCATTAAATTCACAATTTAAGGACTTCATATTCACTTTCTATTTATTATATCCCATCTTGTTCTGGAAAGAATTTCAGAAGGCCTACAAATTATGTGTAGAGCATAATAAAATATGACAAGTTAGTTCAGGTTAAATGTAGGCAAAAAGTTGTGAAAGCGTAGATACAAAATGGAGCCATAAATAAGACTAATCATTCAAGCTATAATGAACTACACATTTAACGTAGATTTGAGCAACTGATGCCAAAGGTAAAAACTTGGCAATTAAACAAACCAGTGTCATCAGATAAGACCATATTGATTACTAGATGGAATTTTAAGTAATCTCGGTTCTAAACTTAGCAAGATAACCTCCCATGATATGTATTTCAGGTGAAAGTTAAATTTTCTTGCAACAATACTCTCTATCTCAGCTTTCTCTCTGTTTCTTTCTGTCCCTCCTTTTTTCTCTACACTTGACTCCCACCTAACAGACACACACACACATGTTCACACACTCTACACGCAGAGAAGAATATTATCACTAATTGTAATTAAAGAATAGCTAATATCTAACTTTGGCCATATTTTTGAGTTTTAATGGATAAATCAATGCTCCTTCTCCAACTCCTCACCAAAAACAATCCAGAAAATACTCCCTTGAGGTACAAATATAGAATTGCTTGTTTTAATCTTATGTCTTATGATGGACTAGATAAAATAAAGAATTTACAAGAGGACAAAGTAGGTATCAGAAGAGAAGTGAGAGAGAAGGAAAATGGAATTTTCTTTCAGATTTCTCCTATGGTCTGAAAACTTATGAGCTAATGTTTGACCTTGATTGTAATGGAACTGCACCATGAAGTTTAACTGAATCTGTTCCAAGAATTATCTAAATTTGGCAAGCAGATAATGCTACATACCTAAGAAAGATTAGAATACTCACATAAATCAAAGGTGAAGGAGATCAAGTACCAGTCAAAATAACATTTAGAAATAATAATGCAGTGTTATATGTAGTAAAGTACAATGACTACTTAATTAGATACTGTGGTCTTAGAAGCATTTATGTGCAAATGTTGGCCAGTGTGAGCTCCCCAAATGAAAAAGAGTTCATTAAAGTATCACATTCCTGCTCCATAACTCTGTTATAATGATAACCAGGTATTCACAGTAGGCCTCGGTGGATTCCTGCTTTTATAGCCTAAGCCAATACAAAGTCTTGCAATGTTTTCATTTTTGTTACATTCTAGCCACCAGTCAGAGAAAGTGGAATTATAGCCTAAAAATAGAAAGATGGCTTTATTTTAGCAAGGGAAAGGGTTATGGAGGTTATTCAATAATAACCTTTTAAGCAAAAAGGGGGCAGGAAAATGACCTTGATTAGGGTTTGAAATTAAATGGAGAAGCAAACATATATACTGGATAACATCGAAATACATTCATTATATGAGAACTGAAGGAAAGCTCATGTCCAAGAAAACAGTAAATATTTGTAGAAAGACAGCTTTAGAATTATATAGATCTGGGATTGGTGTTCTGGCTCTGGCACTTATTAACTCTGTGTCCTTGGAAAAGTCAAACAGCTTTTTCAATCTCAATTTCCTTATCTGTAAAATGGGAATCAGTTCAGTTCAGTTCAGTTGCTCAGTAGTGTCTGATTCTTTGTGACCCCATGAATCTCAGCACTCCAGGCCTCCCTATCCATCACCAACTCCCGGAGTTTACTCAAACTCATGTCCATTGAGTCGGTGATGCCTTCCAGCCATCTCATCCTCTGTCATCCCCTTCTCTTCCTGCCCCCAATCCCTCCCAGCATCAGGGTCTTTTCCAATGAGTCCACTCTTCGCATGAGGTGGCCAAAGTATTGGAGTTTCAGCTTCAACATCAGTCCTTCCAATGAACACCCAGGACTGATCTCCTCAGGATGGACTGGTTGGATCTCCTTGCAGTCCAAGGGACTCTCAACAGTCTTTTCCAACAACACAGTTCAAAAGCATCAATTTTTCAGCACTCAGTTTTCTTCACAGTCCAACTCTCACATCCATACATGACCACTGGAAAAACCATAGCCTTGACCAGATGGACCTTTGTTGGCAAAGTAATGTCTCTGCTTTTTAATATGCTATCTAGATTGGTCATAACTTTCCTTCCAAAGAGTAAGCGTCTTTTAATTTCATGGCTGCAATCACCATCTGCAGTGATTTTGGAGCCCCCCACAATAAAGTCTGACACTGCTTCCACTGTTTCCCCATCTATTTCCCATGAAGTGATGGGACCAGATGCCATGATCTTAGTTTTCTAAATGTTGAGCTTTAAGCCAACTTTTTCATTCTCCTCTTTCACTTTCATCAAGAGGCTTTTCAGTTCCTCTTCACTTTCTGCCATAAAGGTGGTGTCATCTGCATATCTGAGATTATTGATATTTCTCCCAGCAATCTTGATTCTAGCTTGTGCTTCTTCCAGCCCAGCGTTTCTCATGATGTACTCTGCATATAAGTTAAATAAGCAGGGTGACAATATACAGCCTTGACATACTCTTTGTCCTATTTGGAACCAGTCTGTTGTTCCATGTCCATTTTAACTGTTGCTTCCTTACCTGCATATAGGTTTCTCAAGAGGTGGGTCAGGTGGTCTGGTATTCCCATCTCTTTCAGAATTTTCCACAGTTTATTGTGATCCACACAGTCAAAGGCTTTGGCATAGTCAATAAAGCAGAAATAGATGTTTTTCTGAAACTCTTTGCTTTTTCAATGATCCAGTGGATGTTGGCAATTTGATCTCTAGTTCCTCTGCCTTTTCTAAAACCAGCTTGTAAATGGGAATAGTGATACCTATTTCTTAGGGTTGACAAGACACACTTTTTAACATATCTTATTCAAAGTCAGGCACATGGGAAGTAATCAATACATGACAACTTTACGTGTTTCAAAATTTGTTTCTTGTTATTTTATTTCATTTTTTTAGATTCCAGATATAAAGACATAGTTCTTATCCTCAAGAATGCAGAGTTAAACAGATGGTGCAGATAGATAAATAAAGAGTTAAGAAATAATGTGATTAATATTATAGTAGCAACATGTATGATGTTCCAAGGGGGTAAAGGCTGATCAGTTATTAATTCTGTTCTGGGTAGTTGGAAAAGGCCTGGAGGCAATGACATTTGGGTCTGTCTTAAAGATGAGTAGCACTTTTTTCATCTAAGGACCGACCTGATAAAAGATAAGGGTCCATGAAAATCCTGGAGTAAAGGGTAATCTGGGACAAGGCACAAAACTGAGGACCGGGATTCTGGTTGAAGCTACATTTTGAAAGGCAAGATGTGTTTTGCTAAGGATTCAGAATTTGTCTTTAGGCAGAAAGACTGTGGATGGTTTACATGACTTTTAAGCAAATGAATTACTGGTTTAATGTGTTTAGGAAGGAACCAGCAACTCTATAGAATAAGAACTAAAGAATTTGGGGAATGGAAACAGAAAATAAATTGGCCATTGCCACAGTCCATGGCTGCTCAGTTGGTAAAGAGTCTGCCTGCAATGTGAGAGATTCAGGTTGGATCCCTGGGTCGGGAAGATCCCCTAGAGAATGAAATGGCAACCCACACCAGTATTCTTGCCTAGAGAATTTTATGAACAGAGGAGACTTATGGGCTAGTCCATGGGGGTCACAAAAAGTCGGCCATGACTGTGACTAACACTTTCACTTTCACAGTCCATGTGAAAAATAAGGGTTTGGACCAAGGTCCTAGTAATAAAATTAAAAGGGGTAAGGCTGCAATTTCAGAGGCTTTTCAGAGGTAGATGAATAGAAGTTGGCAATGGCTAGATATTAGAGATTAAAGAGTTAGGAGTTTTGATGGCAGCTAGAGGTGCCAGGCGGGCTACAGTCCATAGGGTCACAAAGAGTCTGACTTGAGTGAAGTGATTTAGCATGCACACACGCGCAGTAGTGTTAGGATAGAATCATCAACCTGATAGAAGAGGAAGAGCGGTTTTGAAGACTCAACACTGAAGTTAATTGTGAATGGGTTGGTTTGAAGTGCTGAGGAGTCATCTGAGCAGAAATGTGCAGTGAATAGTTGTACCTTGTGTTCTAGAGCTTGTGATTCCGAGATGAAGATAAAAGTGAAGGAATATAAATAATTATAACATCTGTAACAACAACAGCAATAGTTACCATTAACTGAGTACTGATAATGTGCCAGTCATGGCGCTAAAAGCTTTAATACATTATTTTATTTAACTCTGACGATATTTTCTTGTTGAACACAGGGAACCTCAGAAAGCTAAATGATTATATACAGAGTAGATTTCATTCCTTGGAGGGAAGGTATACAGAATCAAATGGGAAGCTGTTGACTGCAACTAACAGGAAACTAAACTCAAACTCTAATCTATTGATTTTTAGTAATTGAAATGTCCCCAAATAGGGTGGGTCCAGTTGAAATTTGACCCTAAAACTCAACAGTGTCTTACCAGAACCAGATTCCATTCAATTCTTGATTCCTGCTCTGCCTTCCACAGATTTGCTCTCATTGACCAACTTAAATCATGGTTTCCTGGCTTCCCAATTAATTTGGCTAGAGGAACAGAATGTGCTGACTTGCTCACACCTGACTTTATGTGCATCTTCATGAAACAGCTACTATAGCTGGGAAGGAGGCCTGGAGTTTGCTTACTGGAAAGACCCAGAAAGGCCTATTCTCTTGGGATGTGGGCATCAATCCTATTCAAACTTTAGACTGGAAAACATTACATTCTTTAAGGAAGTGAAATGGGATGCTGGGGAGACAAATAGTAATATTGACTACACAGAGTAAACATGAGAGGATTGAAGATGGAATTCTGGAAAGGCACTCTATTTAAAGGACAGGTTAAGAAAGCAATATTACTGCAAGAAAATGAAAAAGAAAAAAAGTGATTAAAAAAGTAAGAGGAAAACCAAGGAAGAGTAATATCTCAGATACCAAAGAAAGAGTTTCACGTGTGCCCTTGAGACTGATTGTGTTAAATTTCCTGAATCAGAAAAGCCAATATGATCTTGTTTTTAGGAATCTATTAAGTTATTATTAAATCTTTCCAAAACTTTTGTAAATGAATGGAAATGAGGATATTACTCCAATGTTAGCATGGTATGATCATCTAATATGATTGCTTGAAATTTTACAATAATTTTCTCAGGCACTTGAGATATTCTTTTTCCCTTGAGGGAGAAAATATGGAGAGTATAGTTCCAGACCTATGTGTGGTCTTTGTTGTGAGGGGTAAGGGGTGGTCCCTTGACCTTCTAACCCACAGAAGAGATCTCTCTGATGCTTTTGAACTGAGCATCGTCTCCTACTCAACTCCCAGGCCTTAGAAGGCATTCTACCTGTAGCTACATATTTCTAATGCGCAAAGCACTCTTTCCAAGATTAAAGAGGTGGGATAAATTCAAACTATTATCTACTGGAAAGACTTATTCACTGCAACAAAGGTTCAGCACTACTTTAGGAAAGAACTGAGGTCTGGGGAGAAGAGAGATCCAACACACCTGAGTTTGAATCTGACTTCTGATGCCAGCTGTAGGATCCTAACCAAATTACTACATTCTTTTGAGGCTCAGTCTCCTGACAATAAGATGAGGAATTTGATAATATCTTGAAAAATGTTTATAATGTTGAGCAAGCAATACATACCTATTAACTACATTGTAGCTGTTCAATAAATTGCTGTTATAAAGTCCCATGTATATTGTCTTTATAGTTGTCATTATTATCTGTTACGAAAAGGAGGCAGTCTGAATAGTGGCTGATCACAGAATAATGAAAATCAAGCTGCCTAGGTTTCAATTCCACACCAATTTTTAAATAATCGTATGTACTTGGATAACCACACCTCAGTTTCTTCATCTGCAGGCTAATGATAATATTAATACTTTTTCAAGAGATTGTAAAGAGAATTAAAAGACATGATAGATATATAACTCCTAGAGTTGCTACTGATGCTCAGTGAGTGAGCAGTAAACATTAGTTTTAATTACTGTTGTGTAAGGTGATGATCGGAGGATTTTTCGTTTTAATAGACTGTCTCAGAGTGCTCTACTTTCCAAGCTATTTCTTATTTGACTTCATCTCATGAAAGGGTAGATGAGGTTCTCTTTGATTATCTTTAGATACAGTCTCATTAAGAACATGCGATCTTCCGATGGATCCACACTCACTTGATGTACAATGTGATCAGGATAACAGTAACCTCACTGGACTGTTGTAAAAACTTAGCGATCTAACATTATGCAAACCTCCAGACCTAATAAAGTTTAACTGGAGCTCCATTATACACTCCCTGGAATTTCAAATACTTCCTCAGATTGGACTGAGTTTTGCATTCTCCTGATCAACCTTGATGCTGTGTTTTTTGTCTTTTTCTGAATTTGTGTAAGAATATGAACACTCTCACCATCTCTCTCATGCTCCTGTAAGTTTTGCAATGGTTTTCTCAGCAAAGAGAAAGGCAGAGAAGAAAGGATGAGAGGAGATTGAGAGAGAGAGAGATTAAATAAACACAGGGCACTTAAATGTGTAGTAAAAATCACTGACAATTTGGGAGAACAAAATTTCTGATTAAAAATTAGATATTGTTTTTGTTTAAAGTCCTCATCATAAGGGAGTTTTTCACTCATCATTTTACCTTTCAGTATATCCTAGCCTCAAATCATTTAGTTGATTTCTCTCTTTCCTTTCTTTATCTTGTCATTTTAGTCTTTTGCCACTCCATTCACCATTCTCTAAAGTAATTTATTTCTTTTGTTTCTTTGACTTCTGTTGACATATATCCTGGCTTACTTATCAAAGGAGATTCCTGAACAAATGTTTTATCCTGTTACCTACAAGCAACATTTAGTAAAGTTACAGCACATAAAATGTGCTCAGTGATATAGCATTTAATAATAATGGAGATAGTAATTATTATTATTGTGATTTTGCCATGGGAAAGACCACTGGTCATGGGAGTGATACATGGTTTCAGATCATCACTCTATGGCTAACTTGGGTGGAAACTTAGGACAAGTTACTTTACCTCCTTATTCTCATATTCCTCAAATGTAAAATGAGGTGTAAAATTAATATCTACCTCATAGGGATTGTATGGATTGCATTAGAGAGTATGTAATTTGCTTAACACTAGGCCTAGAAATACTTAATATTCAATATTTGTTAATCATTATTACTCATGAACTTCCAAACAAGCTCTCAAGGTCCATAATGCACAAAGTACATGCTATTTCAGTAAACACACTTTCAAACACTCACCATCTAGCTCACAATCAGGTGTACCCATGGTTTTCTCTCCCAATCTACTTCTTTTTTTAAAGATTTTTTTTAATTGAAGGATAATTGCTTTACAGAATTTTGTTGTTTTCTGTCAAACCTCAACAAGAATCAGCCATAGGTATACATATATCCCCTCCTTTTTGACCTCCCTCCCACCTCCCTCCCCATCCCACCCCTCTATATTGATACAGAGCCTCTGCTTGAGTTTCATGAGCCATACGGCAAATTCCCGTTGGCGCTCTATTTTACACATGGTAATATAAGTTGCCATGTTACTCTCTCCATACATCTCGCCCTCCCCTCACCTCTCCCCATGTCCATAAGTTTATTCTCTATACCTGTTTCTCCATTCCTGCCCTGTAAATAAATTCTTCAGTACCGTTTTTCTAGATTCCATATATATGTGTTAGAATATATTTATCTTTCTCTTTCTGACTCACTTCAATCTGTATAATAGGTTCTAGGTTCATCCACCTCATCAGAACTGACTCAAATGCACTCCTTTTTATGGCTGAGTAATAGTCCATTGTGTATATGTACCACAACTTCTTTATCCATTCATCTGCCAATGGACATCTAGGTTGCTTCCTTGTTCTAGGTATTGTAAGTAGTGCTGCAGTGAACAATGTGATACATGTTTCTTTTTCAATTTTGGTTTCCTCGGGGTATATGCCTAGGAGTGGGATTGTTGGGTCATATGGTGATTTTATTCCTAGTTTTTTAAGGAATCTCCATACCATCTTCCCAGAGAAAGCAATGGCAACTCACTCCAGTACTCTTGCCTGGACAATCCCATGGGCAGAGGAGCCTGGTAGGCTGCAGTCCATGGGGTCGCGAAGAGTCGGATACGACTGAGCGACTTCACTTTCTCTTTTCACTTTCATGCATTGGAGAAGGAAATGGCAACCCACTCCAGTGTTCTTGCCTGGAGAATCCCAGGGACGGCGGAGCCTGGTGGGCTGCCGTCTATGGGGTCGCACAGAGTCGGACACAACTGAAGCGACTTAGCAGCAGCAGCAGCATACCGTCTTCCATAGGGGCTGTATCAATTTACTTTCCCACCAGCAATGTAAGAGGGTTGTCTTTCCTCCACACCCTCTCCAGCATTTATTGTTTGCTGACTTTTTGATGATGGCCATTATGACCAGTGTGAGGTGATATCTCACTGTAGTTTTGATTTGCATTTCTCTAATAATGAACGATGTTGAGCATCTTTTCATGTGTTTGTTAGCCATCTGTACGTCTTATTTGGAGAAATGTCTGTTTAAGTCTTTTTCCCACTTTTTGATTTGATTGGGTTGCTTGTTTTTCTGGCAGTGAGTTGTATGAGTTGCTTGTATATTTTGGAAATTAATCCTTTGTCAGTTGTTTCATTTGCTATTATTTTCTCCCATTCTGAGATTGTCTTTTCACTTCACTTATAGTTTCCTTTGCTGTGAAAAATTTTTAAGTTCAATCAGGTCCCTGAATCTACTTCTAAATGGTATGAAAAGGTGAGTTTTTTCACTCATGGATCTGTTGGGATATATTGGATCTGTTCATATATATGCCTATATGTTTTATATAGTATATATTATGTAATATATCAAATATCTATAGATCTTGTCCTAATATATTTAACATAGTGTATATTTTTTATCTTCTTTTAGTGTCTGTATTTAAATATACTTTAAGATGTGCGTGATATATTAGTACCTATAAATAATCTTTAAGCAGATAAGATATACCTATATTAGAAATGTGATGGAAATTTTTTAATAATGAGGTGCAAAATTTAAAAAAAAAGGAGCTTAAAAGCCAATTTACAACATTCTTGGCACAATAATATTTAATTTGATACAAGGTACCAGTTTGCCAGGCTCTAGGCAAACTCTTGCACTCACCTCACATGCTAGTAAAGTAATACTTAAAATTCTCCAAGCCAGTCTTCAGCAGTACGTGAACCATGAACTTCCAGATGTTCAAGCTGATTTTAGAAAAGGCAGAGGAACCAGAGATCAAATTGCCAACAACTGCTGGATCACAGAAAAAACAACAGAGTTCCAGAAAAACATCTATTTCTGCTTTATTGACTATGCCAAAGCCTTTGACTGTGTGTGACTTATTTTCCACAATAAACTGTGGGAAATTCTGAAAGAGATGGGAATACCAGACCACCTGACCTGCCTCTTGAGAAACCTGTATGCAGGTCAGGAGGCAACAGTTAGAACTGGACATGGACCAACAGACTGGTTCCAAATAGGAAAAGGAGTACATCAAGGCTGCATATTGTCACCCTGCTTGCTTAACTTATATGCAGAGTACATCTTGAGAAATGCTGGGCTGGAGGAAGCACAAGCTGGAATCAAGATTGCTGGGCGAAATATCAATAATCTCAGATATGCAGATGACATCACCCTCATGGCAGAAAGTGAAGAGGAACTGAAAAGCTTCTTGGTGAAAGTGAGAGAGGAGAATGAAAAAGTTGGCTTAAAGCTCAACATCCAGGAAACTAAGATCATGGCATCTGGTCCCATCACCTCATGGCAGATAGATGGGGAAACAGTGGAAACAGTGGCTGACTTTATTTTTCTGGGCTCCAAAATCACTGCAGATGGTGCTTGCAGCCATGAAATTAAAAGATGCTTACTCCTTGGAAGGAAAGTTATGACCAACCTAGATAGCATATTAAAAAGCAGAGACATTACTTTGCCAACAAAGGTCTGTCTAGTCAAGGCTATGGTTTTTCCAGTGGTCATGTACGGATGTGAGAGTTGGACTATAAAGAAAGCTGAGCACTGAAAAACTGATGCTTTTGAACTGTGGTATTGTAGAAGACTCTTGAGAATCCCTTGGACTGCAAGGAGATCCAACCAGTCCATCCTAAAGGAGATCAGTCCTGGGTGTTCATTGGTAGGACTGATGTTGAAGCTGAAACTCCAATACTTTGGCCACCTGATGTGAAGAGCTGACTCATTTGAAAAGACCCTGATGCTGGAAAACACTGAGGTCAGGAAGAGAAGGGGATGACAGAGAATGAGATGGTTGGATAGCATCACCGACTCAATGGACATGGGTTTGGGTGGACTATGGGAGTTGGTGATGGACAGGGAGGCCTGGCGTGCTGCGGATCATGGCGTCGCAAAGAGATGGACACGACTGAGCAACTGAACTAAACTGAGCTGAGGCGAACTCTTAGGAACCATAAGCTACTGCTTAAGAATAATAGACATCTAAGAAAGAGGGTATGTATAATACAATAATATAATAATGGCTTATATGATACAACAATGTAAGAATAGTTGTATTTATTAAGTGCTAGTAATTATGTTTTATACTTATCATTCATCAGATATCAGGGTATGCACTTTGCATATCTTTCCTCATTTAAACTGTCCAAACATCTGTGGTTACCAATAAAATGTGTATTTTACAGATGAGGAGACAAAGTCTCAAAGAAGCTGAGTAACTTGCACAAAGTCATAGAACAGGCAAATAGTAAAGTCAGAGTTTATACTCATGCAGTCTGACCATGTCATACCTCAGAGCCCATGACAGTCTGGTTCTAGTAATTTTGTGTCACACTTGACTAACCCAGTTTTTAAAATCTGTTCCTGGGTCCAGTCTTATTTGAGCCGCAGAGCAAATCTTTGAGTCATAATTAGCTCTTGAATTTGATATGCGAGAGCAGGAGTCCATTTCATTACTAGTCTGCAGACTCTTTTTGTTCTCTTTAAGCCTTTGCTCTTATGGAAAAACAGAGTTGAAAGCTGTCAGAGCCGAGATTTGATATACTTGTCTGATGTTTCTTCTTTAATTCTCAATGTCAGTGTGAATGTGTCTGTCTTACCTTTTGCTTCTGACTTCATCTAATGAAGTCAATAATCAATGAATTGTTGTTGTTTAGTCACTAAGTCATGTCTGATTCTTTTGCAACCCCATGGACTGTAGCCCACCAGACTCCTTTGTCCATGGGATTTCCCAGGCAAGAATGCTGGAGTGGTTGCCATTTCCTTCTCCAGGGGATCTTCCTGACCCAGGGATTGAACCCGGGTCTCCTGCATTGGCATGCATGTTCTATACCACTGAGCCACCAAGGAAGCTCAATCAATGAATTACACAACTTCAAATTACTTGTGAAATGTAAAATTTCTTTCTTCTATAATGCCACTGAAGTCCTTTCAAGTTATAACCTATTGGATAAAGAAACAGCTAGCACTAACTGCTTTTGGTAAAGCATTAACAGGGGATGAATTTACTATACTTCTTTGCTGACTAATGCCCTCATTCATTTTTGAGCTCTAGCAAAAACACAAGCTTGTTCTTACACCTTCATTAATAGACACATTCACTGCAAAAAGAGGCAGTCATAAATGTGTGATGGTGGGATAGACATACATATTTATCTTGCATGATTTCCCAGCAAATATTTGCTGTTAAGTAGAAACCAGAACGGGGAAGAATGATTCCTTGTACTTTCTGTAATTTCTGAGAGAGATCTGGAAAGAGACTTATAAAAATATTTGAAAGTTACCTAGTCCAATGTATTATGAGCAACAGAAGTAAATTGGAGAGATGAGCAATTGTCTGGCACATTCAGGCCTTGAAACTCTTTCATCCAAAACGATGACATGATGAAAAGAACTTGGTTTTGGCTTGAGTGGTCGGGAAGATAGCCGGAGTACTCCACTTCACAGTGCAAATTAGATCACAGCGTGTAATTTTTTTTTTTTTTCCTAGTACCTAGAGCAGGGGTGGGCAAACTTTTTATGTAAATGGACAAGCAGTAAATAGTTTAGATTTGTGGCCTGTAAAGTCTTTGTTGCACTAATGAACTCTGTCATTGTAGCAGTAAAGCAATCACAGACAGTAGTACATGAGTGGGCAGGACTGAATTTCAGTAACATTTTATTTATAAGGACAAGCAAGTGAAACAAGGGTTGAATTCGGGCTGAGGGACATAGTTCGCCAATCTGTTGTCTACAACTTCTGGCTCCAAAACACCATTACTATCAACAATTAAAATTTTTTTTTTCTATTTCTTATTTTAATTTTTTGACCGTACCACGCAAGTAATGCTTAAGATTCCCCAAGCCAGGCTTCAATAGTACATGAACCGTGAACTTCCAGATGTTCAAGCCAGATTTAGAAATGGCAGAGGAACCTGAGATCAAATTGCGAACATCTGTTGGATCATCAAAAAAGCAAGAGAGCTCCAGAAAAACATCTATTTCTGCTTTATTGACTACACCAAAGCCTTTGACTGTGTGGATCACAACAAACTGGAAAATTCTTCAAGAGACAGGAATACCAGACCACCTGACCTGCCTCCTGAGAAATCTGTATGCATGTCAAGAAGCAGCAATTAGAAGTGGACATGGAACAATGACTGGTTCCAAATTGGGAAAGGAGTATGACAAGGATGTATATTGTCATCCTGCTTCTAACTTATATGAAGAATACATCTTGAGAAATGTTGGATGAAGCACAAGCTGGAATCAAGATTGCTGGGAGAAATATCAATAACCTCAGATATGCAGATGACACCACCCTTATGGCAGAAAGCAAAGAACTAAAGAGCCTCTTGAGGAAAGTGAAAGAGGAGAGTGAAAAATTTGGCTTAAAACCCAACATTCAGGAAACTAAGATCATGGCATCTGGTCCCATCACTTCATGGCAAAGAATGGTGAAACAATGGAAACAGCAAGAGACTTTATTTTTCTGGGCTCCAAAATCGCTGCAGATGGTGACTGCAACCATGAAATTAAATTTCCTTGGAAGGAAAGCTATGACCAACCTAGAGAGCATATTAAAAAGCAGAGACATTACTTTGTCAGCAAAGGCCCATCTAGTCAAGGCTATGGTTTTTCCAGTAGTCATGTATGTATGTGAGAGTTGGACTATAAAGAAAGCTGAGCATTGAAGAATTGATGCTTTTTTTTTTTTTTCATTTATTTTTATTAGTTGGAGGCTAATTATTTATGATATTGTAGTGGTTTTTGTCATACATTGACATGAATCAGCCATGGGTTTACATGTATTCCCCATCCCAATCCCCCCTCCCACCTTCCTCTCCACCCGATCCCTCTGGGTCTTCCCAGTGCACCAGCCCCGAGCACTTGTCTCATGCATCCAACCTGTGCTGGTGATCTGTTTCACCCTAAATAATATACATGTTTCGATGCTGTTCTCTTGAAACATCCCACCCTCGCCTTCTCCCACAGAGTCCAAAAGTCTGTTCTATACATCTGTGTCTCTTTTTCTGTCTTGCATATAGGGTTATTGTTACCATCTTTCTAAATTCCATATATATGTGTTAGTATACTGTAATGGTCTTTATCTTTCTGGCTTACTTCACTCTGTATAATGGGCTCAAGTTTCATCCATCTCATTAGAACTGATTCAAATGAATTCTTTTTAATGGCTGAGTAATATTCCATGGTGTATATGTACCACAGCTTCCTTATCCATTCGTCTGCTAGAATTGATGCTTTTGAACTGTGGTGTTGG
Organism: Dama dama; assembly: GCF_033118175.1. Taxonomy (NCBI): domain Eukaryota; kingdom Metazoa; phylum Chordata; class Mammalia; order Artiodactyla; family Cervidae; genus Dama; species Dama dama. Next base: position 56,536,896 of record NC_083681.1, on the reverse strand, counting down.
AGAAGACTTCTGCGAGTATCTTGGACTGCAAGAAGATCTAACCAGTCAATCCTAAAGGAAAACAACCGTGGCTATTCATTGGAAGGGCTGATCCTAAAGCTAAAACTCCAATACTTTGGCCACCTGACGTGAAGAACTGATTAATTGGAGAAGACACTGATGCTGGGAAAGGTTGAAGGCAGGAGGAGAAAGGGACAAGAGAGGATGAGATGGTTGAATGGCATCACTGACTCGATGGACATGAGTCTGAGCAAGCTCCGGGAGTTGGCGATGGACAGGGAGGGCTGGCGTGCTGTAATCCATAGGGTCACAAAGAGTCAGACATGACTGAGTGACTGAACTGACTGATTGACTGACGCATGTAGGATCCTAGTCCTGTCCAGGGATCAAACCCATGCCCTCTGCAATGGAAGCATGAAGTCTCAACTATTGAACTGCCAGTGAAGTCCCCAATAATTTTGAATATGTTGTTGTTCAGTCGCTAAATCATGCCTGATTTTTTGTGACCCCATGAATTGCAGCATACCAGGCTTCCCTGTCCTTCACTATCCCATGGAATTTGTTCAAATTCATGTCCTTTGAGTTGGTGATACCATCCAACCATCTCATCCTCTGTCATCCCCTTCACCTCCTGCCTTCAATCTTTGCCAGCATCAGGGTCTTTGCCAATGAGTTAGCCTTTCACATTAGGTGGCCAAAGTATTGGACAGAGTCTACACATAGACATTAGATATTCATATGCATGTGTGTATGTATAAATAATGTCTCTGATGATGAAAGTCTTTTCAAATCTAATTTAGTAGATTCAAATTATCCTATACTGTTTCTCATTTTCAAATTACTTTTCTCACCTAGGTGTCATACCTATGTCTTGAGGCAGAAAAGGCAGGCACTATTACATGTGCTTTCATTTTATAGAACATGAAACTATGAGCTAATTAGTGGAACTTGAACCAAGTCTTCCAAAACCCAGCCATAGGTTATCTTCTCTGAGTGATTTAAAACATGTCAATTTTAGTAGCTTTTGTCTTCCCTAAAATTCATTCACGCCCAAATTTTACAATGTTATCTTTTGGGAAAAATAGATACCACCTGTACCTAAATCTGGAATGAGAGTGGCATATAACTAAATTTTATATTAGCTTATATTTCCTGAGATAGAGTTCAAAGGTTTTGTTTACAACATCATCAACATGAACTTTATTGTATCTCTGTCTGGAAGATCAAACATTCTGCTCCACACCAGACAAGGACTGGGCTCTGATAGTATTTATTCAAAGATTTCTTTACATTTTTTACTGGTCAAAGGGAGGCTCAGAATTGACTTAGCGAATGGGAACTATACAGAGCTGAATGACTTGAAGACGAAAATGGCAGAATTTTTATTTGATTAGTTGGTTGACTAATTTTGCTCCTCAAGGAAAAAAGAGAGAGGAGGAAAGAAAAGATGAGAGAGGGGATGACTAGTAAAATGTAAAGAGGCAAAAAGCAAAAACAAAAATGCTTTTTTAAAAAAGAATCATACATTTTTTATGGAAGGATAATTGTTTTACAGAATTTTGCTGTTTTCTGAGACTGAATCACTGGGCTTTCCAAGTTGGAAGGGGCCCCAAATAATCAACTTGCCACCAAGTGGCTAAAAGATCTACTTGAGCAACAGTGGTATCTCCAAGGCCAAGCTTTTTGTCTCTACTAGGGTCCAGAACCCAGGAGTCTACTCACTGATTGTCTCACTGGGATCTGACACAAATTCTTAAGTACAGCTTTTTCCTCCAAAGACATCTCCAGAATCATAGATTCTGCTAGATCACGTGACCCAATTGGCAGGCCCACATACACTGTAGTTTAGGTCTGCTGCAGAACCCTTTCTTTCTCCAGTTCCCAATCAGTGTTGACATTCTTTCATGGTATGTGATGCATGATCCAGAGCAATTTTTCTAGTTGTGAAATGGAGTGTGTGTCTGTGTGTGCATGTGTGTGTTATCATTCAGTCATGTCCAACTCTTTGCGACCCCATGGATGTAGCTTGCCAGGCTCCATGTCCTTGGGATTTCCCAGGCAATAATATTGGAATGGATTGTCATTCCCTTCTCTGGGGGATCTTCCCAACCCAGGGATCGACAGGTCTCTTGCATTGCAGGCAGATTCTTTACCGTGGAGCCACCGGGGAAGTCCATGAAATGGGTTACCTCCAGATAAAAGGAGACTCTCAGGAATTAGATTTCTTTGTGGAAGAGGATACAAGATTCACAGTCTTTAAGGGAATGTCCTGACACATCTCTGAAATATTTCATTACAGTAGCACATCTCTAAATAGTCGTAAGTTTGATCTGAGTGCCTCTGTAGCACTTCTGTCTCAAAGGCTTTTGTATATAAGTCACTTTCTGCTTATTCTAACCTATCTGATATGATATCAATGATACATTAGATCAATGTCATGGTCTGCAGGATGTCACAACAGCTCAGATCTCTTTACTATATTATCACAAAGGAAAGGAGAGTTGATATTACTCTGGGGTAAAATTGCAAATATATTACCATTTATTTATTGTACATATCAACTGTTTCTAGTTCTCAATTGTCGTGGGACTGAAAGGAATACATTCACCAAATTAATGGTGACATGCCATGCACACAGAGTCATGTTATAATCAATATACTGCTGCAAAAATATCTTGTTTTCCGTGATAACTCTGGCTCTAGCTACTCCTTGGTTAAGTTTGCAATAGTTTATGACATTCTCCAGGATCCATTTGGTTTTTATATGAGCTCAGACTTGCAAATGAAATAGAACTATGAGAATGACCCTCACTTTTGCTTTCCTTAAACTTGTACTGTTTTAATCTGTCATCTCTGAGATGTGATATTGCTGTAAATTTACTATTCTGGCCAGTTTTGGGATGCAGTTTCAGGGGCTTCCATTTGGTTCCTTTACTCTGCTGGTACTTATCTGGGAGGTCAAGGACTTAGTATGGGAGATCCTGCCAAGGATGTCACTCACAAGTAGTACACTTTCATGGACCAAATAAGTGACCAACCAGCTGAGTTGATGAATGAGGGGACCCACAGTCATTCAGACTTTGGGGAACATTCCTTAGATCTCCAGGTATCATTACCCTTAGAGACACTATGCTCTATTTACATGTCTATAATTCTCACTGATTTAAGTTCCCTGGAATGCCACTCTGGCCTTGCCATTTGTTGTAACATTTGCAACATCTTAGTTTCTAGACATCAAAGCTGCCATCTAGCTTTTTGCTTCAGGGCTCCATCATTCCCAAGGCTATCAGTGAGCCACATTCTCTGACAGCCTCTCCAACCACCTGATCTCAGAGATATTGGCATTGCTGTCCCATCCCATTCCCACCAGTTTTTATGAATAGTATGTCTGCTAGGCCTTTGGGGGAAGCCTAATCCTCCGCTGGTTCTTCTGGCCTCCTACACCTGTCCATCTTGCTCACTCATTTAAGTCTATTTTTATTCTTAATAGTCTTTTAATTTTAGAACAGTTTTAGGTATACAGAAAAGGTACAAAGGTATTACAGAGTTCTCATATATCCCTCAATCAGTTTCCCTCATTATTAACTTCTCACATTACCATGCTATAATTTTCAGAACTAATAAACCAACATTAATACATTATTATTACCTAAAATCCATACTTCTTTGGATTTTCTTGATTTTTACCTAATGCCCTTTTTCTGTTGTAGGATTTCATCCAGAATATCACATAACATTATGCCATCTTTGTATTTAGTCTCCTCTGGAGGGCTTCCCTGGTGGCTCAGATGGTAATGAATTGGCCTGCACTGCAGGTGAGCTGGGTTCAATCCCTGGGTAGGGAAGATCCCCTGGAGGAGGGCATGACAACCCACTCCAGTATTCTTGCCTGTAGAACCCCCATGGACAGAGGAGCCTAGCGGGCTACAGCCCACAGGGTCACAAAGAGCTGGACACAACTGAGTGACTAAGCACACACACTTAGATGGCAGCAGTTTCTCAGACTTTCCTTGTTTCTGATAGCCTTGACATAATTGAGTAGTACTTGTTTTTTAGAGTATTTCTCAATTTACATGAGACTGATATTTTTATTGGGCTTCCCTGGTGGCTCAGAGGTTAAAGGTTTGCCCGCAATGCGGGAGACCCGGATTCGATCCCTGGGTCGGGAAGATCCCCTGGAGAAGGAAATGGCAACCCACTCCAGTATTCTTGCCTGGAGAATCCCATGGACTGAGGAGCCTGGTAGGCTACAGTCCACAGGGTCGCAGAGAGTCGGACACGACTGAACAACTTCACTTGTCCCTTGATATTTTTATTATAATTATATTGGTGTCCTAAGCCATGATCTCCTTTGTCTACCATCTGCCATGGTGATGCAGGCTTAAATTTCATTCATCATGGGCCATTACCTTTTTCAATCTTCTAGGAGCCACCTGAGTGGTAAGTTTATACCATTTCTGGGGGTCCTTGCCAAGGTGTTAAAAATAGTATCCTAAGAGAGGTTCCCCAGGTGAGGAAGCTCTTCTTTATCTAGGCTTATGTTTTTCACTGGAGGTACAGCTGGCCATAGAAAAGATAGTTTCCTGAGACTTAACAAAATTGTAGATATGTCTCCTGATATATGGTTAGATAGGATCACCAATTGAATGGACATGAATTTAAGCAAGTGAAGCACAGGGAAGCCTAGTGTGCTGCAGTCCATGGGGTGGCAAAGAGTTGGACATGACTTAACAACTGAACAACAACAACTCCTGGTAACTAGAGGTAGTTTAAATTAGTGGGGCTCTGAGAAAATTAAGATTCCTTTTCAAGAAACAAGGGAAACTCAGATGATATTTGGGTCTGTCACACAGTGTGTAGCCCTCTGATCCACACACAGTAAATAAGTGGTCTTACAAAGGTACTTTCTTTTTTTTTCTTTTTTCTCCCTTGTAGGCTCTTTCCCATAGGTTGGACTTGGGAACAAAATTGCATAGTATGCCTGCTCAATGAGCCTTTGATTCCCTGGAAAGATGGGATGTGAAATCAATTCATGAAAAAATTTCATCTGAGATGATTCAGATTCTAAAAATTGTTGAGAATGTCTTTTCTACTCTAACAAGTAATACAGTCTTTTCCTTCATACTTAGTGACTATTCCCTGCAATGAAACTAGAACTTCAATGAAACTAGAAGTCCTAGAACTTCAGCTAAATTTATGCGACCTGTGACCTTTGGTACAGTTAAACAGCAACATCTTATTACCAGGTAAAACAATTATTAACAAAAGCCAAAGTTCAAAAACAAATCTCTAACTGAAGGAAAATATCCTTCAGAGTGTGCAAAGTGCTAAGTAAGTTTTAAAACTTTTAGTGAAGTAAGATTTTCTTATAAGCTGTATATTTATAAACTTTATATCCTCAGCAGCAAGACCATTTATTGAGTTATCCCATCTATAGTGTACTGTACTAATCATCTTAATTACTTGGTAATAGTTCAGACCTGATACTGTATTAGTCATCTTAACTACTTTATAAGCATTATTTTATTTAATCCAAATGATCATCTTTCATATAATAATTCCCACTTAACAGCCAAGGACACTAAATCTCACAGTTTTCAGAACTTTCCTCTAACCTGTAGTGTGGAGCCGAGCTTGGGAAAGAATCTGGATTTGACCATGGTCATGATCTGTCCATGATACTCTGTCTTCTCAAAAATATTTACTTCTGCCTGACAAGGTCACTCACTGGTGGTTTTTAAAATCCTCCCCATCCCCCCTTTTCTGTATTTAATTTTAGATCTGGAAGAGCAGGTGGTTACTCAAAACTGGAACCCTTCAATCAAGTATAAGGGCTCTCGGAGGGAAAGAGAATTAGAGCCAAGTTAGAGCCACCCTCCCTAAAATTAGCATTGTTCCTCTTGCTTAGGACGAGTGTCAGTGGCTTCTTTTTTCCTTTGGTTGTTTTTCTTTGTTTGTTTTTTCAGTTGATTCTTATAAGTAAACTATATAGAAGTGCCTTGATTTAACACAAAGACAAAATCAAACACAGAAGTACTGCTTTTTATTAGCAGTTCTATGAGTTCTACTCGCTCTCTGCTTTTCCCCTTTGACAGCGAGGTTAACTTTAATCCCAAAGTCATTAGGGGTATTTTCATTCTTTGGTGCCTAAAAATAGACACATTAAGGAGTGGCTTAGTGACAGAAACCAGGGCATCAAAGATCTCAGCTGCGGTGTGTAGGTTTTCCTCCACTGGGGTGGGAATCCTGTTTTGGAGGGTGTTTTTTTTTTTCATAAGATACTGGAGCATGGGGCTGTTTTTGATCTCAGGCATTTACCCAGTGGAGATGTTGCCAGAGTGTGGGTGCTAGAAGCCAGAATGTTCTGGCTCCTCCTGTGATCAGAAACAAAGTACCAACCTTAAAAGTTGACCTGAGGCAATTGGAGAAAGTCAGCAGATATATGCCCTGCAGAAGGGGTGACCATATGCTTTGGTTTGCTTGGAACAACAGTCTCTTTCTCAGTATCATAACACCCTTTTCACTGTCAGCACTCCCAATTCAGTTGATGTATCATAAGTTATATCATGTCTTTAGTTATAGATCTCATCTTTCCATCGTCACACCCATACTAGATGATAGCTAGCTTGACAGTACAAACCAGACCTCATTTGCCCTTGCATAGTTCCTCAGCATTAAGCTTTGACCCTTTTACACAGTTAGCACTTAATACATGCTTATATTACTAAATTGATTCCTGTATTCATACTCTCCCCATTGAAAAAAAAATAAAACAACTAATATGTACAGAAAAATTAACGTGTGGTATGCACTGATTTGGGCTTCCCTGGTGGCTCAGCGGTAAGGAATCTGCCTGCAATGCAGGAAACCCAGGTTCGATCCTTGGGTCAGGAAGATCCCCTGGAGGAGGGCATGGCAACCCACTCTAGTACTCTTGCCTAGAGAATCCCATCGACAGAGGAGCCTGGAGAGCTGCAGTCCATAGGGTTGCACAGAGTCAGACATGACTGAAGCAACTAAGCCAGCAGCAGTAGGCACTGATTTAGATGATATCTTCTATTGCTCATAAATACCTTGCAAGGTATTCTTATTTTACCAAAGAAGAAAGTCAGAGAGGTTCAATGATCAGAATAAGTTATATAGTTAGTAAACAATATAGCAAAAATGCCCTTCAGTTTTGTGTTTAAGCTCAAGACTGTTATTTTCCCTGTCTCCCCCTGACTGCCTATGTGAGCATCCTCATATAATGCTTTTACAGTTTATAATGCATAAAAGCATGGAAACCCCAAAGCAGTTATTTGAGGTAAGTAGTATCATTTTCATTTTAACACAAATGTCTTTTAAAATTTGTTTGTTTTGATCAAGATCACACAGTTGATTAGCGGAAAGCTGGGCTCAAACTCAATTCCTTTCACTTCAAATCACAAATTGCTTTGGTTCAATCCTTTTAAATGTGGTGTCTCAGTGGTAAAGAAACTGCCTGCCAATGCAGGAGACATGGGTTCGATCCCTGGGTCAGGAAGATCCCCAGGAGGAGGAAATGGCCACCCATTCCAGTATTCTTGCTGGGATAATCCCAGGGACAGAGGAACCTGGACGGCTACAGCCTATGGGGTCACAGAGTTGGACACAACTGAGTGACTGAGCTCACATTCACGATATTTTTAAAAATAATGAAAATGGTGAAATAGCTCACCTATTGATAACTTCAGTGTTCTAGGATGAATTAATTGTGCCCTCCCCACTTCACCCCAACCTTCCTTCCTCATGGATATGATACACAGCCTTTTAATTTATGCTCATGATGAATTCTTAAAAATTTTGTAGTTATTTGGCTTGCAATATGTTTTCCTAAAATTGTTATCAAAAGTACTTATGATTTAAAATGTAGCAGTATGTCTTTCCCAGTTGATAATTTTTGTTACTTACCTATGCTTTCCCATCAGAAAACCCTCAGCAATTTCAGACAGACCTCACAGACCTCAAACAAAGTTTAATAATTTTCCTTGGCAGGGATAAGAAGTGAGATTTTGAACTTGAAATGTATCAGGTAAATACATATTAAAACCTCATCCCTATAGGCATTCCCATACATAGATATGTTTTAAAAGAAATGGAAATTAGCTTCTTCAAACCTGTTTGTCCCATGAAGTCATTGATACTGTAAAAGTTTTTCCGTAAGTTTTTCTTTCTAATCCTCTACAATTTTAAAATACAGCACACAGCCAGATCATGTGCAAATGCGCTTTCTTACATTGTCTTCCCTAAGTTCTAGTTGGTATGATATTCCATAACATGTTTGCTTCATAGGGAGGGGGGCTGAAATAACGTTGATTTGGAAAAGCTTGAAATGTTTGCAAAATGGGTCATACAGTTGCTTTTCTAGAGTATAGAAATGACAAGAAATTACATAGAAGCATAATAACTGCACATATCTATAACATCACAAAGTCAGCTACAGGCTTGCTGGACAGATATCAGCTGAACCAGAACTTTTAGCACATTCATAAGAAGATTCCCATCCCAAGATGCAAACAGCTAATTTGAAAAAAGAAAAAAAAATTTATAAAAGGCACAAAATGATGAATATCATCAGTTCAATGAAACTGAGAAGGTTTCCCTAATCTATACATTAAAGGCAAAGAATAGAGCAAAAACCAAGGGAAACCCAAATCAGAAATTTAAATTCTATCCCTCTGGTTTGTGAAGTAAATATTTATGAATGATAGTATGGTAGCTCCTGTGTTATTTTCCTAGGCTTTGTTCTTTCCAGCATAGTACTAAAAGTTCCTAATGAAAATGCTGAAATATGACAGCTGCCAATCATATCGATAATTTGCTGTTCAGTAGCTCAGTCGTGTCTGACTGCAACCCCACGGTTTGCAGCATGTCAGGCTTCCCTGTCCTTCACTATATCTCAGAGTTTGGTCAAACTCATGTTTGTTGAGGCACTGAAATGGATAAGCATTATTACTGAAGTTCCTACAATGTGCCCAACTCTGCATAAGGTAGCTGACAGACACCTTTAAAATTAACAACAATCCGATGAAAAGGGTATCATTTTTATGTTAAAGATGAGCAATTGAATGTCAAAGAAATGACATAACTTTTAAAGGTGATCAAATTAAATACTTGAGCAAAAATCTGAGCCTAGCTATGACTCAAATTCTCCAGTCTTCATTATTAATAAGAGCTTTCACTTAGACATTTTCACTTGATACACTTAAGTATGAGCCAATTACCTGAGTGTTAAACTAATCCCCAAATCATAAGTAGGGCCACCAAAAGCAAGCTTCTAGAAAAAAAAAAAAAGAGAGAGAGAGAGATACAAATAAAATAAATTCAAGGTCTCCAGCAAGGGAGGAGAGATAAAAATCTTTACCTGGTATTTGTATGGATATGCTCATTAACTTCCTACAGAAAACTATGCTCACAAATTCTCCAAATTATTCCGCTCTGTGAGCTTTAGCATTAACCTGCATTTCATAATGAAGAATAAAAGACATAAAGCAACTTTCTGAAGGTCATAAGGTTGGTTGACTGAGATGAGATTTGAATTCAGTCCTTTCTGATTTAATGTAAGAAGCAGTTTTTCTAATTAAACAATTTCTAAAAATGGAACATTTCAGAAAGCTGAAAACTAAATTCTAAGGGGAATTTTTTAATGACATATTTTCCATGTATCATGAACCAAAATAAAATATCATCAAGACCTGGCAACCTACCAAGCAAGGAAATCAAGTCTTAGAATAAATTGGAAGGTATAGAATTAGAATAAAATTTCTGGAAATTCTTTCTTAGAAATAAAATTCCAAAAGACATACATGATCACTGAGAAATTCAACACTTGAAGAAGCTTGAATAACTGTGATCAGTGTGGATGAACCTGTTATTACCATTTTTTATTAAAGAGGACAATAGCATCTTATATGTGTCTCCAAACACTTGAGAACACAATCCCCTCAGTCAGGGTTTTAAACAGGTCATCTTAGAATAACTATATGTTGTAGTTACCATTGCACCATACTGTTTGTGAAATCTTTCTTTCGTTGCCTTTGAGGCTGGGAGATATTCATTTGTGTATTCTTAGTGATGAAAAATATCCAGTTAATTTCAGTTTAAGAAATATACAAAAGTCATTTATTCATAGTGGTGCCTGGTTATGTCAGAGATAGCATGAGGAATGCTGGAATTGATAGGAAATGAGAAACTAAAAAGAGTCTCCATGGTAACTGATAAACACTGCATCTGAGCTTGCCAGCTATACTGAATGTTCGAGTACATTTCCAAAGGATCTGAAAAATAAAAATCACTCAACATTAAATTTTGCCTGAATTTAATGGAAATGTCATTTGCTTATTTATAAGATATTTGAGGATGTGACAATATCACAAGATTGACACAAGGAACCTTGAGTATCACTGTTCTGTTTTATTTCAGATGTGTTGATAATCATTGTTGAGGTTGACAGGAGAGATAAACCCAGATTTTTCTCTACTACTTTTAAGAAGTGCCCCCATCAAAGCTTGAAAAGTCAGAACTGTGTTTGTAAGAAATACTCAGTACAAAGAACATGGATTTTCGAGTCACCCTGGATTAGACTTGTGTTAAAAACCACCACTTAGTGATTGTGTGAACTGGATCTTCATGTCGCACAAAGCATTTCCTTGTGTATATTTTTCATTTGGAAGATGGGATTATTGACACTAATTTTAACAGATTTTTTATAACTGAATGACACATCAAAGTGTCATACACATGGTAGATTCTGTCCCCTTTTGAAACTTATTCAAAAATTCTATTTTAATGCCTAGAAGCCTAAAACAAACAAGAAGTCCCTTCTGTTTATGCTTATTTAACAAAAGGAAGCTCATAATAGATCTTGCTGGTGGTTCTCCCATTTGTCACTCTACAGTGAGAAGTTATTTGGTACCTAAGGACATTTAGCTAAGGAACTTGATGCTCACGCTCAATGACCCTTCTAACTACATAGTCACTTTTAAAAGTTCTACTTGTTTACTGCAAGTGTGTGGTGCCATTAGGCTGTTTTAATATTAAATGATGATCTCTGCTGGACTCTGAAATTTGCCTCTTAAAGTTGCAAGTCACCATTTTTCAAAATTGTGAAGTGTATGTAGGATGAATGAATAAAATTTTAACTACGGTCAAATTTAGCTGTAAAGAATTTTGAGAATCTGATAGAATGAAATATAAATTTCAGTTTTTATTTAGAGGGAAAATGTGTTTTGGAGATAGATAAATATTTCAACTTTTTAAAAAATAGTCTTGGAAATTTTTCTTTTAGTTTCCCTTTTTATCAGTAAAACAAGATTTAAACTTAATCTATAAATAGATTATAAAAGTGAAAGAAACCCCTAGAATTCATATAATTTAATTTGTTGAGTGTATACTATGGGACAGAAACGTATAGGTACTAAGAGTAACACAGAGAACAAAATAGACAAAGTTCTTTATGGAGCTTATATTCTAGTAGGGGGATGCTGACATTTAAAATATTATATGATATATTAGTAGGAGATACATTTTATGGAGAATAAAGAAAGTAGAGATTTAACATGTAGCTGTTTACAGTGTAAGAAGGTTGTCTGGTCCAGGAAGGTAACATTTGAGCAGGCTTGGAAAGGTAATTTAGATACTTAAATTAGACTAATTATCTAATTATTATTAATTATGATATAGCATTTTCAAATAGGTAGCTAAGAACAGAGACATTAGTAATGTGTCCAGTATTACAAGATGGCTGAATGAGAGGGTGGAGAAAGAGACTCGGTCCTTGTTGCAGATAAAGGAAGTTTTCTGCTCTAGCACAATATCAAAATGACCAAGTCTTGTTCATGTCTGTTTTCCTCCTTTCTCTCCTAGGCCAACATAAACATAGTGTGCATAGCCTGCTGCTAAGAATATTGCAACAGTAGTGTCTTTTCCCTGGATGCCCTGAGCTTCCAGTTCTTTATTCTTCTCCCCATTCCCCACCTTGGTTAACATTCAACGTCCTCCAACTCTTTTCCATTATAAATGCTCTATGCCAGGTGCAGAACAATTTCACAGCACAGAACTATTAATGATCACAACTTCAAAAATAACCTACGAGGCAAAGGGGTAATTGAATAGCTGGGCCTCATTAAGGGAGTGTGTGTGTGTGTGTGTGTGTGTGTGTGTGTGTGTGTGTGCCTGTGTATATGTGTGAAGGGTGGCAGTATTTGGTATTTACATTCTAACAAGGGTCTCAATTTTACACTAAAGAGATAAAACAGAGATGGTGCCCTTGGAGGGCCCTGTAAGAGGGTGCAGGAAATACCGGGTTTCATTCGGTCAAAGCAGCACATTTTCCTTTGTTCTCCCCCCATGTTAATATTTCTGACATAGGGATGGACTTTCTAACTGATATAATCACTGAATGTGTTGGCTTTTTGTTTTCCCCAAAAAGTTATGAATAAACAAGTGTTCTATATTATAATCAATGTGAACCTTGCATAGAGTGTTTTTTAATGGGGTAGAGAGAGGGGGTTTGAAGACTGTCAAAGGGAGACAGTGTAAAGAATTAGAAAATAACTGAGAATTAAATCAATATAGTAATGCTGTGCCTTATAATCAGCAAAAGTTGAAGTGAGGAATGCCAGTACCGTTTCGTGACAAAGGTTAACTGAAATCACAACTACTCATCAACTCTTTATCTACAAGCTTCTGGTATTTAACCTTGGAAACTTATTGATACAATAATAGTGTTTTGAATTAATATTCACAAGACTTGTACAAATTGTCCTCTGTCTTATGGATTGAACATTAACACTTAGATGTTAATATTAAAGCATAGAATAGCCAAAACTCTGAAAGCTGGAGCTTCAATTTTCTGCTGAGACAGCTACCAACAAAAACCTGTTATATAATCAGAATATCTAAGGATAAAAATTAGTAAAAGTCAAAGCAAAAAAAAATTTTTAAACTATTTTTTTTTCATTAATGCTGATATCAACTCTGTAAATTTAGAGGAGGGAATAAAGCAACAGGACATGGACAACCCTGGCAGTTTTTTCAGATATATTCTCAACTAAAAGCATATTTTAGTTATCAAAGCTTCGTGTGGTTGACTTCAAGCCATGGATCAAAGTAGGGACTGAAGACAGTTCCAAACTAAGCAACTAATCAAGGAGTCAGTCAGCTACTCAGATGTCAAAGGCAAAATTAGAGGTTCCTCTGTTTAATAGGAAATATTTCTGGCCTTGGACATAATTTTTGTTTTCTTCTTCTGCTTTTTGGATGAGTTCCTTACTGTCTACAATTGCTGTTATTCAGTCTCTAAGCTGAGTCTAGCACTCTGAGACCCCATGGACTGCAACACGCCAGGCTTCCTTGTTTTTCACTATCTTGGGGAGTTTGCTCAAATTCATGTCTGCTGAGTAGTTATGCTACCCAACCAACTCATCCTCTGTCTCCACCTTTTTCTCCTGCCCTCAATCTTTCCCAGCATGAGGGTATTTTCCAATGAGTTGGCTCTTCATATCAAGTGGCCAGAGTATTGGAGCTTCAGCTTCAGCATCAGTTCTTTCTACATATGGATTGGGCACCCTGGACCAGGTCTTGTGCCTCTGCCTTCAATGAGTTGGTCATCTACAACCACTGAGTGGCTCCTACAGATACATACATATGGAGTCTTTAAAACAGGTGAAGATATTTGCAGAGGACAAAATGAGTACCAAGGGACTCTGCTTCCTACAGGAGCTGGGGGAGAGGGCAGTAGGAAGTGTGAGTCTGAGAAGGTTCCACAGAGTAAGGTAAATATGAACTAGATCTTGTGGAACAGATTGGTTTTGTAGGGGTGGGGTGGGGGAAAACCACTGAGAAGGCAGGAGAAGCATGAATAATGTGGAGAAATTGTCCCACAGAGGCTTGCTGGGGGCACTTCAGATCAATCAGCAGAGTCTAAGAGCAGAATCAAGAATCTCTAACTGTTTCATAGATAAGTTCATTTGTATCATTTTTCCATATAAAAGTGTTATCATATGATATTTGTCTCTCTGTCTGATTTACTTCACTTAGTATGATAATATCCAGATCCATCCAAGTTGCTTCAAATGGCATTATTTCACTTTTTAATGAGTCAGTAATATTCCATTGTACATATTAATATATACCACATCTTCTTTATCCATTCATCCGTGGATGGATATTTAGATTGCTTCCATGTCCAGACTATTACGAATAGTGCTGCAATGAACATTGGGGTGCATGTATCTTTTGGAATTATGGTTTTCTCCAGATATATGCCCAGGAGTAGTATTACAGGGTCACATGGTAACTCTACTTTAATCTTTTAAGGAAAGTCTATACCGTTCTCCATAGTGGTTATACCAATTTACATTTCCACTAACAGTGAAGGAGGGTTCCCTTTTCTCCACACCCTTTCCAGCATTTATTGTTTACAGACTTTTTGATGATGGCCATCTGACTGGTGTGAGGTAACATCTCATTGTAGGTTTGATTGGCATTTCTCTAATAGTTAGCAATGTTGAGCATATTCTCATGTGCTTTTTGGCTGGATGTCTTCTTTGTAGAAATGTCTAGTTAGGTCTTCTGCCTGTTTTTTGATAGTTGTTGTTTTTCGATATTGAGTAGCATGTGTTGTTTGCAATTTTGGAGACTAATCCCTTGTTTGTTGCATCATTTACAAGTATTTTCTCCAATTCTGTGGGTTCTTATTGTTTTGTTTGTGTTTTTTTTTAAATTTTTTTATTGTAGTGGTTTTTGCCATATATTGACATGAATCAGCCATGGATTTACATGTGTTCCCCATCCCGATCCCCCCTCCCACCTCCCTCTCCATCCCATCCCTCTGGGTCTTCCCAGTGCACCAGCCCTGAGCACTTGTCTCATGCATCCAGCCTGAGCTGGTGATCTGTTTCACCCTTGATAGTATACTTGTTTCAATGCTGTTCTCTCAGAACATCCCACCCTTGCCTTCTCCCACAGAGTCTAAAAGTCTGTTCTGTGTCTCTTTCTGTTTTGCATATAGGGTTATCATTACCATCTTTTTAAATTCCATATATATGCATTAGTATACTGTATTGGTCTTTATCTTTTTGGCTTACTTCACTCTGTATAATGGGCTCCAGTTTCATCCATCTCATTACAACTGATTCAAATGAATACTTTTTAATGGCTGAGTAATATTCCATGGTGTATATGTACCACAGCTTCCTTATCCATTCGTCTACTGATGGGCATCTAGGATGCTTCCATGTCCTGGCTATTATAAACAGTGCTGCGATGAACACTGGGGTACACGTGTCTCTTTCAGATCTGGTTTCCTCGGTGTGTATGCCCAGGAGTGGGATTGCTGGGTCATATGGCAATCTTGAGAAAGAAGAATGGAACTGGAGGAATCAACCTGCCTGACTCTACTACAAAGCCACAGTCATCAAGACAGTATGGTACTGGCACAAAGACAGAAATATAGATCAATGGAACAAAATAGAAAGCCCAGAGATAAATCCACATACTTACGGACACCTTATCTTCAACAAAGGAGGCAAGAATATACAAAGGAAAAAAGACAACCTCTTTAACAAGTGGTGCTGGGAAAACTGGTCAACCACTTGCAAAAAATGAAACTAGAACACTTTCTAACACCATACACAAAAATAAACTCAAAATGGATTAAAGATCTAAATGTAAGACCAGAAACTATAAAACTCCTAGAGGAGAACATAGGCAAAACACTCTCCGACATAAATCACAGCAAGATCCTCTATGACCCACCTCCCAGAATATTGGAAATAAAAGCAAAACTAAACAAATGGGACCTAATGAAACTTAAAAGCTTTTGCACAACAAAGGAAACTATAAGCAAGGTGAAAAGACAGCTTTCAGAATGGGAGAAAATAATAGCAAATGAAGAAACAGACAAAGGATTAATCTAAAAAATATACAAGCAACTCCTGCAGCTCAATTCCAGAAAAACAAATGACCCAATCAAAAAATGGGTCAAAGATCTAAACAGACATCTCTCCAAAGAAGACATACAGATGGCTAACAAACACATGAAAAGATGCTCAACATCACTCATTATCAGAGAAATGCAAATCAAAACCACAATGAGGTACCATTACACGCCAGTCAGAATGGCTGCTATCCAAAAGTCTACAAGCAATAAATGCTGGAGAGGGTGTGGAGAAAAGGGAACCCTCTTACACTGTTGGTGGGAATGCAAACTAGTACAGCCGCTATGGAGAACAGTGTGGAGATTCCTTTTTGTTTTATTTATTTTTTCCTTTGCTGTGCAGAGCAGAAACATACTTACAGACTTAGAAAATGAACTTGTGGGTACCAGGGGGAAGGCAGAAGGAGCAATAGATTGGGAGTTCGGGATGGACATGTACACACTGATATATTTAAAACGGACAACAAACAAGGACCTAGTCTATAGCACAGGGAACTCTGCCCAATTCTCTGTAATAACCTAAATGGAAAAATAATTTGAAAAAGAATAGATGCATGCATATATATAACTGAATCACTTTGATGTACACCTGAAACTAACACAACATTGTTCATCAACAAAACTTCCAATATAAAATTTAAAAAATAAAAAAGTAAAAAAAGGAGTAATAAAAATAATTTTAATGCACACAGAAAAAAGAATCTATAACTGAATTCTTCTTTCTCTTATTTGTCCTGGTCTTAACTTAAACTTAACCTCTGTGCACAAGTGTTGTGAGCTGGAAAAATGGTGGAGAGACAAAGAAGAAAAAGTTGAGAACTACAGGCAATGTTTTAATTATTGGTAAGTTTATTTTCTGAAGCCTAGAGTCAAGAGAGAGTCAACTATTATGTTCCTAGTTGCTTGGCTATAAGCACATGTAATTGTTATTTACAGATCAGAAAACGGGGGTCAGAAAGTCTGAGCACTTAAAGATTCACCATAACTCTATAAGGTGTTATCATTCCATGTTCCAGCTGAAGCTCTAAGAGTTTAAATAATTCATCAACAATATCACAGCTCACTTAAGTTTGCACCAACTTGAGCAAAGGTCTCCTGACTCCTTGTTCTTTGCTCCTTTTTCTCCACACCCACTGCCTCAGGAAGTCACAAGTACACACCTTTACTCTCCCTTACTCGGAAGAAAGACACCAAGTGATGGTTGTGTTGGCATTTTACAGATTTGTTTAACTCATTAAAAATGCTGAGGTGGTGAACTTGAATCACTCCTATGTTTCCCAGCAATATTTAACCTTAAGTTAAAAGAAAACCTCTGAGATTAAAGAACATGTTATCTGGCAAGTGCATCTAACCCCCGGTGGTTATTAATTTCAGAATACATCTGAATCCCTTCTCTGCAGCAAATGCTTTAGCAAAGGAACAGAGAGCTCCAGGCCAGGGTCAGATTTCAAGTTCTTCTCTGTTGATGCCCATACCACTACCAGAATCCTCTTTGCTGTCAACTTCTGAGATCCTTCCCAGGTACAACTTGGTGTCTGAAGTTGCTACCTAAGTGCCTCTGGTCATCATTCTCTTAACACAACCTCAGCCCCCTCTCACAGCAAAGCATATACTGTACTGAGCTTTGCTTTTGGAAAAACAGGTTGAGAGCAACCCTCTGGTGCCTATACTTCTCAGCATGGAGGTGAAGAACTTTGCAGTTTGGGATTATGTTGTCTTTGCAGCCCTCTTTATCATTTCCTCTGGAATTGGGGTGTTCTATGCAATTAAGGAGAGAAAAAAAACAACTTCGAGGGAGTTTCTGGTCGGTGGACGGCAAATGAGCTTTGGCCCAGTGGCACTATCCCTGACAGCCAGCTTCATGTCTGCCGTCACTGTCCTGGGGACCCCGGCTGACGTCTACCGCTTTGGAGCATCCTATGTCCTCTTCTTCATCACGTATGCATTGGTCATTATCCTAACATCAGAGCTCTTTCTCCCTGTGTTCTACAGATCTGGCATCACCAGCACGTACGAGGTAAAACAACTACTTGCTTCTTTTTTACTTTGGGAAGAAGAGTTTCTGTTTCCTCTCCACTTGAACAGAATTTTTTATGCTTGCTTTTTCCCTCTAGTACACATCTTATGTGTATTATGTCTTAATGATAACATATGGCGGTTGAAAAACACTTATTTGCAGGATAATTACACATCACAGCAAGAAATTATTACAGTGTTATTGGGGAAAGTTTAAGCTTTGGACACGGACATACCTGTATGCAGAGACAGCCACAGACATCTACACCTTCCATCTGTAGAGTGAAAGTAACAAAGTCAAGCTCTGAGGCTATTTCAATGATTAAATGAGAATTTGTTGGTAAACATCTAAAGCACTGCCTAACTCATAGGAGATTCTCAGTGAAAGAGAACTGACCTTGTTACGTGTTTTATTTTATTCCGAAAAGTACAAAGAACATTGTGTATTGTCACTTTTTGGCTGAGAAAACTGAGATAGAGATAGATGAATTAAGATTGTACAGTAGATTGTGCACTTTTGGTAAAGTGGTTCAGTTACTTAAACCAGTTGCAAATATGTAACTGAGGAGATTTGAGACCGTACAGATAGAGGACACACAGGGATTTAGTTGAATTTAATTTACCCTTTTTACCAAAATTTACCCTATTTACCAAAATACATTTGCCCTTTATATATTTTTTAAATTGTAGTACCCTGATACAAAGAAACTCAGATTGTGTAAAGTATATATTTTGGAATTGCCTCTTTATTTGTAAGAATTAGCAGTGTCAGGGGTGGGGAACGGGGCAGGAGGGATAATTAGAGAGTTTGGGATCAACATGTACACACTGCTATATTTTAAATGGATAACCATCTGTTCAGCAGAGGGAACCCTGCTCAACGTTACGTGGCAGCCTGGAGGGGAGGGGAGTTTGGGGGAGAATGGATACGTGTATGTGTATGGCTGAGTCCCTTTGCTGTCCACCTCAAACTATCACAACATCGTTAGTTGGTTATACTCCGATATAAAATAAAAGTTTAAAAGAGAGAGAGGAAAGCATTGGCAGTGTGGCATATGGGTTAAAGGCATAAGCTCTAGACTCAAAACAGTCTAGAGTTACTTGGTTTTTGACTACTAGCTCTGCCACTTAACTAGCTGCATAGCTTTGGGGAAATGACTCATCTTCTCTGTATCTGATTTTAACACACATAAAATAAGAATAATAAAAGGGTCTATCTTAAAGAATGTCTGTGAGGAGTAAATGAGTTATTATATGCAATACTCTTAACAGAGCCTGGCAAATGGTAAGTATAGAGGAAAAATTTGTATTATTATAATTATTGTTCTTGTTGCTATTGTCCCCAAATTTATAGTCTCACTGTAGAGGCTTTAATTTATGTTTACTTGTTCATCCTCCATTTCTTGCTACCTATCCATGGATACTCTTACCAGGTCTTTTAAAGTAGAAAGGACTGAGAGGGGAGAGTTTATTTCCCCATCTCGTGAATCTGGGATGGCCTTGTGACTTGCTTTGGCCAATAGAATGTAGCAGAAGTGATGTGTGAATTTGGAGCCGAAGTCTCGTGAGCTTATAGCTTCTGCCTTTGCCTTCTTGGAAGGCTGTCCTGATACAGCTATGTCAGGAATCGGATCTAGCTGATCTCACTTCTGGAGGATGAATGGACACATAGAGGAGAACAGAGGCAGGCTGGTTAGCAGCCAACACCAATCACCAGGCTTGTGAGTGGGGCCATTTTGGACTTTCTCCCTCAGCTTATCTTCCCATTGACTGCAGCCCCATAAGAGCCTTGGGCAAACAAGTAGAGCAATCACTCACCCAGTCCTAAAAACTGTGAGAAATATTAAGTCCTTAGTTTTTAAGTCAATGACTTTTGGGGCTGGCAATAACCAACTGATTTAAATGCTTTAATATGCAGAGAGATTTCAAGACTAATCTATGAATCTGGGCTACTTTGTCACTATTCTCTCCCATGTCAAAGCATAAGGAATTGTTCTCACCCTCAAGTTGTAAATCAGGCTCAGCTCATTTGCAATAGCATGCATTTTCATTATCTCCACTTGGACAGTTTATAATTAGTCTCACCATGTTGTCTCCACTGCAGTTAGAGTTATTTTCTTCTTTCTGTTATCAAACATTAATAGATCCAGTCTGTTATAATTTACCCTCAGCTCTAGCTTGTGGGCTACCTACTTTCTCATTTTTCTTAGTCTTCTTCTTCTTTTTTTAATTTAAAGCACAAACTTGTTATTCCTATTCTATTTATTTATTTTTTTGGCTGCACTAGGTCTGCATTGTGACACATGGGCTGGCAAACAGGTTTAGTTGCTCTGCAGCGTGTGGGATTAAACTCGTGTTCCCTGCATTAGAAAGTGGATTCCCAACCACTGGACCACCTGGGAAGTCCTTTCTTGCACTTCTTAAACTAAATAGTTTCTGAACTACTTACTTATCTCTAATCCAGATTTTTCATTATAATGCCAAGACTTCTCTATGTCTTCTTCCATGGTGTTTTCTAAGTATTATAGATTATATACTCTTTATTTCTAAATTGCTTTCCTTTTACTTCTTTAAATTACATTTGTGGCATTTTAGTAATTATAGTTAAAAGTTGAGAAATTAGATGTGTAGGTATAAAATATCATTATTGAGTATTATTTCAGTATAGTAAATATTGTGACAAAATATTTGTTGTAAAATGGATGTTTAGTGTGTGATAGGGTCTGAACCACTGTCATCAGACTTTTTTAGACCATTTTAAGGATTGGTTTTTACTCTCAGTGAGATAGGTCATTACAATGTTTGAGCAGGAGAGTGACTTGTATTTCAAGAGTATTCCTCTAGCAGGATATTATTGCTGAAGCAGGGGGTCTAGTTAGGAGGCTACTGCCATAATCTAGGCAAGAGATGACAGAATCAGTGTGGAGACAGAGGGGATGACACAAGTGGAATTCTGAAAGTGGGGGGAGGAGATGCCAGGATTCTTCTATGAATTGCATGTGGGGAGTGAGACAAAAAGAGGAGTCAAGGATGGCTTCATGTTACTTGGGCTTGAACCCACATGAAAAGTGGACTTGTTATTTCCTGAGATGGAAAAGAGTGTGGCTAGATCAGGTTTGGGGTTTTGAAAATAATCCATCATGACAATAAATGTTACCTGTGCTATTTTTAGAAACAAGCATGATGTGTGCAACTTTTCTGCTGAACTTCCATTTTTACTTTTGACTGTACCCAGTATTCTTGCCCGGAAAATTCCATGGACAAAGGAGCCTGGTGAGCCTCAGTCCATGGGGTTGCAAAGAGTCAGACACAACTGAGCAACTGAACATGCTTGCTTGCAAAACTATACATCTAGCAAAGATGACCACTGGATGAGTGAGTGAGTGAATACAATCTTTCAGATGGAAAATTATGCAGTTTGAATAGTCTCTTATTATGCAGTGAGATAGTGGCAAAGCTCAAATTAGAATTCAAGGAGCCTTACTTCATATATATATATTTTTTTTTTCTTTTTTTTTATTAATACTGTCTCTCTAGTTTGACCAAATTGAATGAATTTAGAGGAACTAAACTGAGGTGGATGTTAAAACCAATGACTTTTTCTAGATTCCTATAGCAGCTTCCTTACCCTGTCTCCATTTTTCAGTAACAATTTCCTGTTTGCTTTCCTAGACTTCATATGCTATCCAGACAATATCATATATTTTGGGTTTTGTTACATTTCTCAACTTCTGACATTGCTTTTTATGTCAGTTATCTATTGCTGTGTAACACATCACCCCAAAATAAATTTCTTAATACA
Organism: Dama dama; assembly: GCF_033118175.1. NCBI lineage: Eukaryota > Metazoa > Chordata > Mammalia > Artiodactyla > Cervidae > Dama > Dama dama. The sequence continues at coordinate 56,515,120 of NC_083681.1, read as the reverse complement.
ATTATATCTGTTCACAATTCAGTGAATCAGTAATCTGATCTGAGCTCAAGAAGGTCTAATAAGACAGTCAGGTTCTTCTTCTGGTCTAACTTGGGGCTATCTATGTGACTGCATCAGCTAGTGCTTTGGCTCATTGGTCTAGGCAAACTCAGATGGGACAACTTGTATAATAGCATACCAGACTTGGTCTCATCTTACAGTAGGCTATCCTTGACTCTTAATGTTATGGGAGAAGAATCTCTGTCAACAAGAAGGTATAGCTTATCACACAAGCAATTCTGCAGTCTCCACTTGAATCATATTTGTTATTAATAGAAATATCACTGTCCTAAATTGCATTTGCCCAGAAGCAAATCCTGAGACAAGGAGTTGTATGCAAGTCATTTTTTGGGGAAATGATGTTATTAAACTATCAGTAGGCCAGTGGCAAGTAAGACATGGAAAAAAAAGCCAATGTTTTTGAGCAGGTTGTTAATCATGAGCAACTAAGGTTCCATCTCATTGGGGAGCTCAGGGAAACAGGATAGGTCACATATCAGGGTTGGCCTCCCTGAAATGAAATTACCGGGATTTTTCGGGTCCAACTTTCTTCTATCATTGGATTTCGGCAGTTCTAGTCCGTCCTGGGCAAGGGCTGAGATAAAGCCCTCAAGCAGATAATCACAGAACAGTTAGATGCCATCAAGGTGTACTGGGACAGAGAGTGGCAATAAACTACAGGATCACGCCCACAACAACCACTACGGTCACTAAGATCCCATAGATTCCTGTCCCTGCACTTGGTGATCCACCATGTCGGTAGATCATACAAGTGTCAATTTTAGAAAGAAGGAGCCATGGTTCAGTGCAATAATCTAATAATCTAATCTTCCCAAGGACGTGTAATCTGAACCTAAGTTGTCCTCAACGTAAAAGTTTTGTTCTTTTTTTTTTTTTTATCCTGTGATAGCTGAGACTCTCGGATCCTTCCTCAGTGACTTCTTTATTTCTTTAAAAATATTTTCCTTGTACATGGTGCCCTCATTCACACATCCACCTGATTCACAGTGTACTGAATGCATAATCTGAAGAAAGATGGGCTGAAAATAAGGCAGTTCTTTCCTTGGGGGAAGGGTTGAGCAGGTAAATTGGGAGATGTGGATTAGTGTGAAATCCAGTGACAATTTTGCCAAGAGGAGTCTATTCTAGGGTTTTAAAGAAAGTCCCGTCTTAAGGCATCAAACAACTCTTACTTATGTATCATTTCTAGGAAAAAGGAGTAGCTAATTCTTGGTTTAATCAAAATGATTTTTCTTAAATTAGATAACTATTACCAATTAAAAATTACTACCAAGAATTACTACTCAGATATTAAATGCTCAAACCATTTGCTACTTTTAACATTTATTTTGTTCATTCAACGCATGTTTATTATGCACTGGAATAAAAATATTAGTGCTTTCTAGAATAGGAATTGTAGGAATTCAGGAATACTTTTGTTGACCCCCAACAGTAAATCAGATACATCTAGTTAGTATGTTCATAGCTCCCTGTAGCTTTTCTTCTAGTACATACCATCACTGTAACTTTACTGTTATAAATTTAGTAGTCTCCTCCTCTCATCTGTAAAGTCCTTTGGGTCATGAACTATATAATATTGTATCATTATTGTAGTTCAATATCATTGTAGGTCAGAATACAATATGGAAGACAATGGATAAATATTTGTTAAATGAATACATGAAAGATGAAGATAAAATGAAAAAATTGGACACTGTTTACACGCAGCATGGAAAATAAATGGCAGACTGGAAGATGCATTCACCTCCTTCCAAAAGTGGTCTTCCCAGTGCTCAGTGATAAAGAAGCCACCTGCTAAGCAGAAGATACAGATTCTATCCCTGGGTCTGGAATATTCCCTGGAGGAACAAATAGCAACCCACTGCAGTATTCTTGCCTGGGAAATCCCATGAACCAAGGAGCCTGGCAGGCTACAGTCCATGGTGTCACAAAGAATCAGACACAATTTAGCAACTAAACTACTACCACCACTCTCCAAAAGGGATAATAAATGTCCTAATGTTAGGAATCCAACTCTAAAATACAAGGTAGCTGGTGATCAAGTGCTAAAGAAGTTTAGTATAATTCCCTTAAAAGCTCGGAGGGGAAAGTATGAGTAGGAACAAGAATGGTGACCAGGCTCTTGTTTTTGAAAGATGACTAATAATTGGTGAATTTTGAGGGTTGGGGGAGGCTCTCTTACACTGAAAAATCTTTCTATACAGAAGAGAAATCTGCAGGGTACAAAGCATGCTGGCTGAACAATTCACAGTGATTTTATGTACACAGTAAATCAGGTGAGGGCTAGTGATGTTGAGAGGGGAAGAGTGTGGATCAGATAGTAGAGGGTTTAGAATGGAAAGCCTGGATGTGCATTTGTTTTGTTAGTGATAGAGAATCACTGAAACCTTTGAGTAAACGTGTGATATGACCAGTGTTCTTCTTTAGGAGAATCGATGTGGCAGGTGTGTGGTTGGTGGAATGGGTGGGCATGATTTGGAGAGAGCTTAGAGAGCTCAGATGGGGGGGTTATTGCATTGATCTGGGCAAGAGGTAAGAAAGGCCTGAGCTGAATCTGGGGGCAGTGTGGCTAGAAAAGGAAATAATGGCTTTAGTACTTCTAGTAGGAAGAGCCCTGGGGAGAGAGCCAGAAGACCTTTTAACTGAAAGAATAATAATTAAAAAAAAATTTTAGGTATTTATTTTCTCTGACCATCATGTGAAGTTTGAGCAAAAATTGATCTTTAATACTTCTTTTCGTTGAGTTAGACAAGGCTGTGGTCCATGTGATCAGATTGGCTAGTTGTCTGTGATTGTGGTTTCATTCTGTCTGCCCTCTCTCAGCGACTACTGTCTTACTTGGGTTTCTCTTTTTTTTTTTTTTGCTCCAACCCTAACCCCGCCTCCTTACTTGGGTTTCTCTTATGTTGGACATGAGGTATTTCTTCACAGCTGCTCCAGCAAAGCGCAGCCACTGCTCCTCACCTTGGACGTGGGGTAGGTCCTCTCCGCCATGCTCATGTGCCGTCCATCTAGTCAAGGCTGTGGTTTTTCCAGTGGTCATGTATGGATGTGAGAGTTGGACTATAAAGAAGGCTGAGCACAGAAGAATTGATGCTTTTGAACTGTGGCGTTGGAGAAGACTCCTGAGAGTCCCTTGGACTGCAAGGAGATCCAACCAGTCCATCCTAAAGGAGATCAGTCCTGGATGTTCATTGGAAGGACTGATGTTGAAGCTGAAACTCCAATACTTTGGCCACCTGATGCGAAGAGCTGACTCATTTGAAAAAACCCTGATGCTGGGAAAGATTGAGGACAGGAGGAGAATGGGACGACAGAGGATGAATGGTTGGATGGCATCACCGACTGGATGGACATGGGGTTGAGTAAACTCCAGGAGTTGGTGATGGACAGGGAGGCCTGGCGTGCTGCGGTTCATGGGGTCGCAAAGAGTCGGACACGACTGAGCGACTGAACTGAACTGAACTGAACTGAATACATTTTTGACCTTAAACCATCCGAATTTGCTTCCCTTTCTTTCAAGTTCAAATAGGGTAAAATCGTGTTATAAAGCTAAGCATTAAACTCAGAGAAATACCAAGAAAAAGCAAACCTTCTTAGCAGCCCTTAAATAAAACTTGCTGATTCTTTGCATGTCCTTCTCTTTGTTCTTTCTAGTACTTACAACTACGATTCAACAAACCAGTTCGCTATGCAGCCACAGTCATCTACATCGTGCAAACGGTAAGGGGGAAGGACTGCTGCAGAGGTGGGTCGGGTGGCAAGAATGGGTTTGTTTATTTCAAGAAGCAATTAACACAGTTAAAGGAAAGATTCAACACTAAGAAGAATCTACTGTCTTCCAAGGATAGCACTTTCAAAATATGTGATTTTAAAGAGCGATTTCCACATTTCATAGACTTCATATATCTGTATAAATAATAACAAATACATATCATAAACCACCAGGGGGGCAAAAAAGCATTTTCTTAAATTTATTGTGAACTCTTATTTAAAAACTGGTACAAGTTGCTTTTGATATGAAATGGTCTGGTAATTGGTTTTTTTTTGTGTGTGTGTGTGCTAGTTTAGCTGTGTTGAACCAGAAATACTTGTTTCTGGTTCAATACAGAAATGAGTTAGTTTCTGAAAATTAGTTTGAAATTATACTCTCAAACCAATACTCCCACATCCCCTTTTGGATTCTTCTCCTACCTCCTTGGTTCTAGGGTATCCTCTTGCTGCCCACAGCTGCCTGTGGGATAGCTTCGATGCATTTCAATGACTCACCAAGAATTTTCTGCTAGAAGATAACCTTCTTCCGTTTTCTAAATTAAAACTTCCATCAGTGACTGAAGGATTTAAGAGCAAGAAAACAGGGCAAACAATGCTCCTTAACCTGTTCATGGTTATTTGCCTTTTAAAATTCTCACATGGATCTCTAAATGGTGAAATTTCATTTCTACTACATGGGACCAGACCCACTTCTGTCAGTGTAGTGGCCTCCAGTTCTGGGAGTTTGAAGATATGCCCATAACGGAAGCCGCCCATGTTGCTAGTTTTCCCTGCAAGGTGCTCTCCTCACAGATTATTCCAGCTCCACTCTAAAGTCCATGTTTCAGCACACTGCTAAGATGTGTTTGTGTCATGGTGAAATGTGTATGACGGGGCTGTAGAAGGGTGAGTCAACAACCGAACCCTGTTTTCAAGTCCGTCAGAAATACAACAGCCGTAGCCATAGAATCTCAAAATTTACAGCCATTTTAAAAGTCCAAGAACCTTCCTCTGTCTCATGCTTATTATCCCTTTTGCAAATTAGTTACAGTTGTCAAGGACTTCAAAACAAGAGTGTGAGGGAATGAAACGTTTGGAACAAGTGGAAGGAAGTGGAGTGCTATGGCCATAAGGAAATTTTTAGGAAGGCTTCCTTTCCATGTCACTCTTCTCACCTCACCATTCACCTGAGTCTTGTCTCTCCACCAGATTCTCTACACGGGAGTGGTGGTGTACGCTCCTGCTCTGGCCCTCAATCAAGGTGAGTTAGCCACTCTGTCTTGTGCTTTCCACCATTTTTATACCCGCATTGTTACCTTGAGAAATATATGCACAAAATCTTGTTGGGAAGACATTCCTGTGGTCAGAATACTATGAATTACTGTAGTTGTCACAACATAAAGCTCTAAAAATTAAACATTGAAAATAATGTGAATAACTAGTTACTTGACTTTGTCCACATGGTTTCAAACATCCAATTTGATTGTCGTTCGTTTTCTAATCACTGAAGTAATGACAAATTTTTTTGAGGTTTGGTTGATTTACAATATTGTATTAGATCCAGGTGTAACATTAAAGTGATTCAGTTATATGTATATTTTTCAAGTTATTTTCCATTATAGGTCATTACAAGATATAGGATATGGTTCCCTGTGCTAAATCTTTGTTGTTTATCTTTTTCATGCGTAATAATTTAGAAGTAGCATTAGAAATCCTGTGTGTGTGTGTTAGTCCCTCAGTCATGTCCTACTCTTTGTGACGCCATGGACTCTAGCTCACCAGGCTCCTCTATCCATGGGATTCTTCGGTCAAGAATACTGGAATGGATTGCCATTCCCTTCTCCAGGGGATCTTCCCAATCCAAGGATCAAACCTGGGTCTCCTGCATTGCAGGAAGATTCTTTACCATCTGAGCTACCGTTTATCCCTACTCCCTCGCTTTCCCTTTTGGTAACCATAAATTGACAGTTTTGTATTGTATACCAACCTAAATAAGGTCATCTATAACATATGGCTCTTTCTCAGTAATCTCATGAAGAGGATACTCTGAATACATGAGTAAAAGGTGTTTGTAGTAATTATTTTAAGATTTACACTTGACCTTGTTGAAAGAATAGAATCCCAGGGGGGACAAAGGAAAGAAAAACCAAAAGCAAAAGAAATTTCATAATGATATCTATAATATTAGAAGTCCTCAATATTCAATTTAATTGTGCTATGTGCTTATACTGAAAAATATTTATTCACAGTCATTGTTGAGGTGGTTTCAAAGTATGCAGCCTTTGTTAAGAAAAGCAAACAAATAATGAAATGTTTGGTGCAGAGATTGGACTAACTTTTTTAAGAAAAACAAACAAACAAACAAACAATTGGTACAGAGATTGGGAACTCCAGAATCTTAACAGAAAAAATTTTGGCTTATAACATTACATGAAAATTATGGACTGGGTTGCTGCTTCTCAGTTGTTTTAGTCGTGTCTAACTCTGCAACCCTATGGACTGTAGCCCACCAGGCTCCTCTGTCCTTGGGATTCTCCAGGCAAGAATACTGGAGTGGGTTGCCATGGCCTCCTCCAGGGCATCTCCCCAGCCCAGGGATGGAATCCATGTCTCCTGTGTCTCCTCCACTGTAGGTGGACTCTTTACTGCTGAACCACTGGGGGAGTCCCATGGACTGGGTTCAATTATAATAATATAATAAAATAATCTCTATCAGACGTGATAAAATTTAATTTCATTTTATCACTTCTAATTTGATTTCCATTTGCCCAAAAAGAATACAGACAAGAATATTGTGACTTTTTCCTCATAAAGTTTGTTCTTTTACTGTCCTTAAAGGAACTTCTTTCAATATTTTTTCTTCTTTCATAGTGACTGGGTTTGATCTCTGGGGCTCTGTGATTGCGACAGGAACTGTTTGCACATTCTACTGTACCCTGGTATGTATCTAGCTGTGAAAAAGTATTTAGTGCTACCTCCTAGTATGGGATAAGGGAAAATTTCCAACAACAAGGCATCTAAGTATAGCAGAAATTGCTATTTCTCAATTAAATAGAAATATTCTTCTTTATCTGTAACAGTTTTCTGAGGAAGGTGCTGTTGTTTTATTTAAAATCCTTTTTCATATCAACCATTAGTAGAATTTGAGCTCTGGGCTCGTTTGAGAGAGCCATGAGTAAAAGAAGATATAATGACAGAAATATCTCCTTGCTTGAAGGTTAGGTGGCCATATGCAACTACTGAGGGAAAAAAAATGTGCTCATTAACAGTGATTATAACCCTTAAGTAACATTTATATTGGGTTGGCCAAAAAGGTCATTTGGATTTTTCTGTAACATCTTATGGAAAAGCTGAACAAACTTTTTGACCAGCCAGTACTTCATTGACTACTGGTTAAGGAATAAAAAATGTACCAATGAACAAGGATGTCTGGTATTTTGTAAACTTGAGGATTCCACACCTTGATTTTCTCTCTTATTGATGGATAAGCTTGGATTACATTTAACATTTGGCTTTACACATGCTTAGCTTTAACCAAAGAACCTGGGTGGTGTTGGAAATTATATTTATGAAATTGTTACAATTAGTTTAGTTCAAAAAATATTCATTGAACACCTATTATCTGTCATGCCCTATAATAGGAATCTTTATTCTTCTGAGTCTTTGATACCATGCTTGCTAAGTCACTACAGTTGTGTCCGACTCTTTGTGACCCCATGAACTGTAGCCTGCCAGGCTCCACTGTCCATGGGATTCTCTAGGCAAGACTACTAGAGTGGGTTGCCACGCCCTCCTCCAGGGGATCATCCCGACCCAGGGATGGAACCCGAGTCTGCGTTGCAGGCAGATTCTTTATCATCTGAGCCACCAGGGAAGCCCTATTGGTACTATCATTCAGTTCAGTCACTCAGTCGTGACCGACTGTTTGCCACCCCATGGACTCCAGCATACCAGGCCTCCCTGTCCATCAACAACCCCCGGAGTTTACTCAAACTCATGTCCATTGAGTCAATGATGCCATCCAACCATCTCATCCTCTGTCATCCCCTTCTCCTCCTGCCTTCAATCTTTCCCAGCATCAGGGTTTTTTCTGATGAGTCAGTTCTTTGCATCAGGTGGCCAAAGTATTGGAGTTTCAGCTTCAACATCAGTCCTCCCAATGCATATTCAGGACTGATTTCCTTAGGATGTACTGGTTGGATCTCCTTGTATTGGTCCTATATATGAACCTATAAGTAACTAGTTAAGATTATGGCAGTGGTTCCCAGATAGTCGGATCTTTCTTTCCGACTGTCTGTCTTTCCCCCTTTATAGAGAAAAATAAAGTAATTGATATATTATCATATAGTATTTTGATATAGCATACTGTCCATGCATTTTGTCCTTGTGTGCATATCACCTACTCTTTTTAACATATGTTATGGTAATATACAATTTAAAAATGCTCTTGTCTCTTTTTTCATACTTGTAAATCCCATCTTTTCTTTGCACTACAAAGTTTCATCTTATTTTTTTTTCCATTCCTTTCTTACTACCATATTTCTGTTCCAGACACACATCTCCTTTTGTTGTTGTTCATTCCCTAAGTCAAGTCTAACTCTGTGCCAATCTATACAGTACAGCACAGCAGGCTCCCTTTTCCGTCACTATTTCCTGGAGTTTACTCAAATTCATGTCCATTGAAATGGTGATGCTATCTAACTCTCTCATCCTGGACTTCCCAGGTGATGCAGTGGTGAAGTGTCCACCTACCAAGCAGGAGACTCAGGTTCCATCCCTGGGTTGAGAAGATCCCCTGGAGAAGGAAATGGCAACCCATTCCAATATTCTCGCCCAGAAAATTCCAGGACAGAGGAGCCTGGAGGGCTACACTCCATGAGGCTGCAAAAAGTTAGACACGACTGACCATACACACATCTCCTACCTAAATTAAAAATGGGCTTCTACTTCGTACATGTCTGGCCATATGTAACAGATTAGTGACTTCGAAGTATTTGCCTGTAGGAAGATAACTAGATGCGTTGCCACAACGCAGGGACACAAAAGGCAGACTTCTTAGCAACAGTAATGGAAGCCAGAGCAGTGAAACAGTATCTTCAAAGCATTGAAAGAAACAATTGTCAATTATAAATGTGTATTCAGCAAAACTATCTTTCAGCAAAACTATCAACTGTCAAGAACTAAGAGAAATTACCATTAGCATATTTTCCCCAGAGAATAACCTAAAGGAAGTATTGTGGGAAGAAGTAAAATTCTCTAGATTTTGATGGAAAAAATGACAAAAATATAATAATGAACATTTAGTAAGTCTAGTCAAACAATTTTTAGTGCTTAATGATAATAATTTTATATAATTTATTTATATATATTATATATATTTATAGTATATAATATATAATAAATATAATAATTTCATAGTGTGGTATAATTTATGTACTGTTAAATAATATAATTTACAATATTAAAATGTAATAACAATAGTGAAAAAGTTAAAGTGAAGTTGCTCAGTCATGTCTGACTCTTTGCGAGCCCGTGGACTGTAGCCTGCCAGGTTCCTCTGTCCATGGGATTCTGCAGGCAAGAATACTGGAGTGGTTGCCATTATATGTAATTTAAGGATTAAGAAAAAGAATAATTTCATTTAGACATCAATAGCATGTAAATCAGGGAGAGAGTACTTAGATTTAAAGATGTTTTAATCTTTGAATTGTTGGAGAGTAAGACATTTTAAAAATTTAGACTTTAAATGAAAAATTCATGGCACAATTTCGAGGGGACCCATTTAAACAAAACAGTCAAAGTAGAAAAAGGGAATTAAAGTGGAAAAAAATAGCCTTCAACTGATTTAAGCAAAAGGAAAAAAATATATAGAAAAAGTAGAACAAATAGCAAAAAGATGTCAGAAACAAGTCTGGATATTTTAAAAATCACAATAAACAAAAATGAGCTAAATGTACTACCTCTTAATTGATTTCAGTGCTTCCCTCCAGCCTGCATACCTCTGTCAGCCTAATCTTCTTCAAACATGCATCTCTTCATGCCACTTGACTGGCCTAATGCTCTCTTTGCTTCCCATTGTTCACAGGATAAAGTGTAAGCTTCTTAGACTAGCGTTGAAAATCTTTCAGTCTGTGAGTCAGTCCGCCCAATTTGATCTCTCCTCACCACACCTCTGTTCCATCCTCTCTGGCCAGGCTGCAGTTTTCAATGTCTCACCAAAATAATGGCTCATCCACCTAACACTTGCTCATATTGCAGTCTCTTTACTCTGATAATCTCATGGATGTATAGCATAGCTAAGATAATCAGTGGACAGTGAAAGAGATTTTAAAAATAAGAAGAAATAATTCCTGCAATCCAGGAGTTTGCAATCTAGTGAGGTAAACAGTCAGCAACACAAAACAACACAGACTGATTAAATACCTAAGTGACACTCAAGATACAATCAGGATTATATACAAGTGGTGTGTGGGTGGGTATGTTTCTTGCTATATGAAGGAGTCATAAAAATCAGAGAAGTTTTCATGCTAGCTATAGTCTGCCTTTTGATGCACATTTGATAAAGTGGTTTGTTCTCTTGCCCCAGGTCTAGCTCACATTCAGGTTTATACATACTTTTGCATAACCCATGCCAAATAGCCTCTGAAAGGATGTCTTTGGCATTGGTCTTTGTATCACCAACATCTGATGTTTTGATTTGGATTTGGAAGGGTTTTATCGTCTTTCAAGAAAATAAAAATACCACTACTTGGGAGGAGTAAGTAAGAGATTGAATATCCCTCCAATCAGAAATTGAACAGAATATGCAAATACAATGCATCTGGAAGGGACTTTTATGTCTATTTTTTAAACTCATTTTAATTTTAATTACACAAGAATGATGTAATCCAATGTCTTCTTTCTTCTCAAGATAAAGATGAAGCCTGTCATCTTTTCTTAGAAGTTCTTGACACTCTGGAGGAGTAACTGAGGATAATAATTCTATTTTTCAGCGTTAAAAATATCACATTCTTTCATTCTCATAGTGCTTATTCATTTTCAAAGAACTTTAAAAATATATCACTTCATTTAATCTTTCCTATTTTGTGCATTCCACCTTCGCCATGGTCCTAAAAGATTCTTCAGGAGCTTCTTTCTTTCCTCCTTTCTTCTTGCCCACATAGTTCCAACTAGAATTGTACATTGGAGTCACCTGGGGGGCTTTCAGAACCACTTAGAACTGTCCCAATCCAGACCTCAACTTATTCTGAACTCCTGGGAATGGGGCTCAGACATTGCTTTTTTGTTTCTGTGCTTTCAAATTCCCCAAGTGACTCTAAAGAGGATCCAGATTTGATAACAACTGCTCTAACCACTTGCTTAATCACCCTTTCCTGAAATAGACTGTTAGATTCACCCTCCTGACAATTTGGTTTGCTCATCTCACCATTTGATCTTCCTCCAGCTCTTAAAACTCTTTTCTCCATGAATGTATGGAATCTATCATTCCTTCCTAGTTCTTTTCTTTTTTTTTCAGTAGCCTACCATCTCAATTTCCCCAAATTTATTCAGTATCACTAAATTTACAAAAATAAATCTCAAGTTGTACAAACCAGACCCAGGTGATTATCCTAAATAAACTTGGCACATAAAAGGTGTTCATTGACCATGAAAGGAAGGAAGAAGGAAAGAATGAAAGGAAGGGAGAAAGGGAGGGAAAAGACAGAAAGATGTCTAGAAGATAGCAAAGAGGTTGTGCAGAAATGGAAAAGTTTGAGTCTTCACTTTAAGAACTCACATCCATTCTCTTCATTTCAGGGAGGATTAAAAGCAGTAGTGTGGACCGATGCATTTCAGATGGTTGTCATGATTGTGGGCTTCTTAACGGTTCTCATTCAAGGATCAAACCATGCTGGTGGATTACACAGTGTATTAGAACAAGCAGAAAATGGATCTCGACTATATATATTTGAGTATGTCCAATGCTACTTTTTCTCATTTTATAAAGATTTAGCTGTATGACCTCATCACCTAAAATAATATTTGAGTATCAAAGGAATGTGTTTGTTCACTCATTTCTCTCTGCTTCATAGCTTTGATGTAGATCCTCTCAGGAGGCACACTTTTTGGACAATCTCAGTGGGAGGAACCTTTACATGGCTTGGGATCTATGGAGTTAATCAGTCGACCATCCAGCGATGCATCTCTTGCAAAACAGAAAAGCATGCCAAGCTGTAAGTTATTAATAAACAATTTTATGTTTTCTTCTCTGCCCTTCTTGGGTATTTATATGCTTTGAGTGTGTATACATGTGTGTAAAAGAGAGGAAGAAGTGAAGTGAAGATTCGTTTAACCCTTTCAATAATTTTTGAGGCAGGCATGACTAGTCCCTTCTCCATGAGGAAGTGGCAGGGCTGGGATTTGAACTTTTTTTGTTTACCTTTGATCACTATCACTTGTTGCTTTCATTTTTTTTTTTAGAAATTACTAGGTTAAATTAGGTGCTGTGGGAGACAATGCAAAGATAAGGAGCACCTATGTCTTACCTACAGTTTTGGTGATGGGTTGGTTCTCATCACCATTTCCATTCACCATGTGGTCTCTTCAACTAGCATCTTTATTTTGATGGATTTACCATAAAAGTTTCCAAGGAGGTTAAAAGAATAAAACACAAGATAATGAGGCAGTCATAACAGGACTTTAGTGGCTCCAGCTCCTGCCAGGATAATCAGTCACCAGCCTTATCAGGTCGCTTACTCTGAAGAACCACAGAGTCACAACTTGTTAAGCCTTTTTTAAACCATACAAGTCATCCCACTCTCGAGAGTGGAGACCAAATGAAGTTATACACTGTTGTTGTTTTTTTGCAAAGCTGAATAAATAAGCTAGAATTGCATTGAAAATAGGCATTTCATCCTCCTTGCAGCTATCCAAAGTTCCAGCCTCTGCAGCCTTAACTTCTTTTGGAGTGAGAAACAGTCTCTATAAATATTTCCACAGCTGATCATAAAGACTTTAAGTGCATAGTTTCTTATTTAGATGGAATAAAAGATACAAGTAAATGGACATGGTTCAACATTTTGTGACTTGAATTACAAAAGGGAATATATTCCCTTACTTATATAGTTCACATACCCTCAGAAGGAAGAAGTGAATGTGTTGTTTACTACTCTATCATTTCATATCTTATTACAATAAATAATATCAAACTCTCTACACATGTAATCATCACTTTATCAGATAGTTGAATTGCTTAAAATATATTCAAGATCAAATGTAATTTTGATCTTAAGATTCATATAAAATTAGAGTTTATTTAAAATTCTGTATTAAAATAAACTAGAGGATATCTGATAGGGGAAGAATCCATAGGTGAAATAAACAATAATTCTCTGTTAGAGCAAGGGTTTTTTTGGTCTTATGTGCTTGTGTTATACTGTTTATTCTTGTGAACATGACCAATTTCTTCCTTTTACTATAATAATACCTAAAACTTAGGAAATGTACTTTTTTCATCATATTCCCCACAAGCCCAAGAATGATGCTTTGTGCTTATTCACTATTTCTTACTTATTTAACAAAGCAATGCTTCAAAAAGGTTATGCTTATATATGTGAGTGTCTAAGCATATAAACTGATACATATATACATAGGAATTTGTGTGTGTGTGTGTGTGTGCAAGTGTGTAGGAGTGTATGTGTGTGTAGCAGTGTGTGTGTGTGTGTAGGAGTGTGTGTGTGTGTGTGTGTGTGTAGGAGTGTGTGTGTGTCTGTGTGTGTGTGTAGGAGTGTGTGTGTGTCTGTGTGTGTGTAGGAGTGTGTGTGTGTAGGAGTGTGTGTGTGCACACATGTGTGTAGGAGTGTGTGTGCAGGAGTGTGTGTGTGTGTGTGTGTGTAGGAGTGTGTGTGTGTGTGTGTGTAGGAGTGTGTGTGTGCGGGTGTGTGTAGGAGTGTGTGTGTGCATGTGTATGTGTGTGTGGGGAGTGTATGTGTGTAGGAGTGTGTGTGTGTGTGTGTGTGTGTGTATGGGTGTGTGTAGGAGTGTGTGTGTGTATGTGTATGTGTGTGTGTATGTAGGAGTGTATGTGTGTGTGTGTAGGAGTATATGTGTGTAGGAGTGTGTGTGTGTGTGTGTGTGTGTGCAGGAGTGTGTGTGTGTAGGGGTGTCTGTGTGCAGGAGTGTGTGTATGTAGGAGTATGTGTGTGTGCAGGAGTGTGTGTGTGCACAAGAGTGTGTGTGTGCACACATGTGTGTGTTTAGGAGTGCGTGTGTGCAGGAGTGAATGTGTATCTGTGTGTGTGTGTGTGCACGTGCATGTGTGTGCGCGCGGGAGTGTGTGTGCACGCGTGTGTGTGCAGGAGTGTGCACGTGTGCAGGATTGTGTGTGCACATGTGTGCAGGAGTGTGTGTGTGCAGGGTGTGTGTATGTGTGCAGGAGTGTGTGCACACGTGTGTGTGTGCAGGAGTGTGTGTGTGTGTGCAGGAGTGTGTGTGTGTGCAGGAGTGTCTGTCTATACTCCTGCAAGTGTACTTATGTTCATATATCTTTCAGTCTCATTTAGTGGACTGGTTTAAATTAAGCAATCTATTCATAATAGTTTCTTGGAAGTTGTTACATTAGTATTTGATGCCTATGAAAACTGTCAGAAAAGGAGAGATACTCATAAAGGAAGAAATGTGTATAATTTCCTAAGCATTTAAGATTGCCATTCTTGGTTTGACCCATCCCCACTCCCATGGAGGGACCAGAACTATGACAGGAATTTTGTTAGAATAAGGAAAGATGAAAAAATAAAAACTGTCTTTAGAAAATATTTACCTGTAAGAATCTAAGTTGATTTAATTGATACCATCCAGGAGTCAGAAATCAGCCCAAGTGGTCAGTACAGTTAAAGTGCACACAGCTGGAGGGGAGATTGCTAGAGTAGGGATCTACTGGGACCCTCATTTATCACACAACTGGAACATCAAGGCCACCACTGGGGCACCTGAATACCACTCAGAGCCAGCTGCCAGCAGACTCTGACCTAGAAGGCTGTACAGAATGTTGATCACAAATACCAATTCAATTATCTAAGAGCCTGATGTGATTAAAACAATTCATCAAGGCTAAACCTATGCATCATTGGTAGGCGAAAATACATCCAGAAAGTTCATAGTGAATGACCATGCATTTAATTGCATGGTCAGAATTCTGATTACTTACTAAGGACATCTTCATCTTAAGCTAGATCTTCTTCACACCTAGGAATAGTATCACTTACTGAGTCATCTTAGATGTGCTCCCTGGAAACTTCCTTGGACTCTTGTTTCTAGACTTCCATTTACATTTCAGGACTGCTGGTGGGAGATAGTGCTGTGAGGGCAGGAGAAGCTGGTGCAGGTTATCAGGTCCCTTCCCACCACCACTCATCTCCCAGCTAAGGTGAGCACGTCCACATGCAGTCGCTTATGTTCCATTCTCATTGCCTTTGTTTATTTTCTTTATATCTCTTATCATATATAAAAACACTTTATTTTGCTTTGGTGATTATTACCTGCCTCCAGTGGCTTCTGGGTTTCCCATTGCTACGTCCTCAGTACCTAGAAGAACCTGGTACATAGTGATGCCTAATAAGTATTTTCTGAATGAATCAATTAAATGGCTTAGGTTGCAAATAGGAGAATTAGCCTTGCAGGGAGTTCAAGAATATCTCTAATGAAGAAAATGGGCTTCCCAGGTGGTGCAGAGGTAAGGAATTCGCCCACCCATTGCTAAAGATGCAGGAGACACAGGGGTTCAATCCCTGGGTTAGCAAGATCCCCTGGAAAAGAGCATGACAACTGACTCCAGTATTCTTGCCTGGAGAATCCCATGAACAGAAGAGCCTGGCTACAGTCCATGGGACCACAAAGAGTCAGACATGACTGAGCACGCACACACATCTAGATCCAGTATGAGACTAGCCAAGTTTCAAGTCTTCTCTGATGTCATAGTCTTGGGCAAATTGGAAAAGAACTTCCAGACATGAAGCAGAATGAGAGGAGAATAGTTTCTTAGAGCAGAAGACACTGTTGGAACAGTGGGATGGCTCAAGGGAGAGTTGAGGTTTTTGTGGCTAGTAGCCAATTTTTAGAGCTTCAAGTCAAAGAAAACTCCTGCTGGAAGGGTGGCATTAGATTATTGGTTAGGGTGCTATAGGTTGGGTAATAGAGTGGGTACTTTTACCAAATATGGGGTCAGGGAGTGGCTGATTTAGATTAGGAGGGCTCATGGCAATGGCTGCTGTGGCGCCTAGTCAGTTCCAGAGTTGACCTTGGTGCAGGCTCCACGTCTGTGGCCTTGGCACACGGCCTTACACCTATGTCCTGGGTATATGGCTCCACACCTGAGATTTAGAAAATGTGTAATATTTTGACTTTCAAAGGACAGTATGAATACCAAATAGCCATAGGATACTACAAATGCACTCAAACTGAAGTTAAGCAGAATTTTGTAGAATTTAAAAGAATAAAAAAGAATTGCTCCAAAGAAATAGGGAAAATGACTTTAGGTTTTTCATACTTTATATTGCCTTTTAAAAAAACTGAACTTTAAATTTCATCTGATTTAATCCCTAAAGTGAATATTGCCAAAATGTGTCTACTTCTACATTTATCTCATCATCCCTCTGGGGGGAAAAAGATGTTAAAACATAAGTTGGCTTTTTGACAGTTTCATGAATTGAGAGAGGGGAAATTATTTGAAGTTATATAATATGAGTGATTGATACATGAAATTTCACCCAAGGAATTAGACCTGACCCCATATTTGAGGCTTCGCAGAAAACCTCTCAATTTCAGAAGCTTTACAGAAAAACTCTCGAATTCAAAAACCCATATAAAATCTACCTCGTTCAAACTTCATAATCAGTCTAAAAATGTAACGTTCCCAAATAAAAAAGAAAAAATACAAAATGTAATGATTTTTTTTAATTGCAATATAATCAACATAATATGGGGCTTCCCCGGTGGATCAGTGGGAAAAAATCTGCCTGTAATGCAGGAGCCACAGGAGATGCAAATTCAATCCCTGGGTTGGGAAGATCATCTGGAAGAGGACATGGCAACCCACTCCAGTGTTCTTGCCTGGAGAATCCCATGGACGGAGGAGCCTGGTGGGCTACAGTCCATAGGGTTTCAAAGAGTCGGACACGACTGAAGTGACTTAGGATGGGCATAATATTATATTCATTTCAGGTGTGTAACATAGTGACTTGATATCAGAATATATAGATTTCTGAAGGCTATAGAATTTTATTTTATAGCAAAAAGGCCCTCCAAATTTTGTCTTGATTCTTTGGTAATGACTTTGTTGACTTAGAAAAATGCACAATGTGACAGATGCAAGTTAAATTTTATCTGGGGCAAAAAATGAGAACTGAAGCCCAGAAGATAGCACTTCAGATAGCTCTGAGAAACTGCTCCAAAGAGGCAGAGGGAAGGGTCAGTACATTTGTGATTTTGGTGAAGAAAGAATACATGCAGTCAAGCACATGTTTTTCCAGAAGGTTTCTAACTAGTCTTGTGAAGGCTTTGCTAGTCACTAGGAACAGTCATCACCATGAAGAATTTTAATGCTTTTCTAGATACAAGGAGATATAAAAATTGAGCTCATAAAATTAGCTCCTTAAAGTATCTAACTATCTGAAGACCTGTCCTGCCAGTTTTTTCCTGAACACAGAGCGCCTCATTTCTGCTCTCCAACCTAAACTCCTTTCAGGGAGTGTTGAAAATCAGCAGCTGCAACAGCTCATGATTTAATGCCATGGCAAGTGCCAAATTGTCGTTGACAACCTCATCACATTATAGCATGACATAGAGTCTACCATGTGTTCTTTTCTAGAGCCTTGTACTTCAACTTGCTGGGTCTCTGGATCATTCTGCTATGTGCAGTCTTTTCTGGTTTAACCATGTACTCTCACTTCAAAGACTGTGATCCTTGGACTTCGGGCATCATCTCAGCACCAGACCAGGTATGTGCTCCCTCGGGGCCAGCTGAAATGAGCATGTTTCTAGCCATCACTAGATAATGTTGAGCCTTTCTCTTTTTCCACCTGCACCTTTAGCTATTTCCCAAATCCCACGATTTGATTTCTATCCTCCCCTCTTGGATGATATTGTCACAGACCAGGATCTATAGTCTTCACTGTCTCCTCCTACATGTTAAACTGTCCCACTGTGTCTTGTGGGAGCTCCTCTCCCACAAATCTGGTTCCAGAGTAGAACCATAATACCTAGATTCCCTGAAGACCTGTTTTAAGCACTTGTTTTTACAGCTTGGTTTCTATCATTAAGGTAAACAGGCAAGAAAATGGCACACATTGAAAACATTAAAAAATATTAAACATTTCTGAACATTCTAAAGTTCATACAATAGGTTTTCCTAGTATGACTGTCCCCTTCCTACCCCTTCTCCTACCCTACAGCTGGACCTCAGATCGATGGAAATTGGATGGATCATAACTTCATTAGCTGGCATTTAAAACCAAAGTCAATGAAAACTCCTTTATTATTACTTTCTTTTTTCCCCCACCTCCTTTTGCTATAAAGCTACAATACATGCTCAGATGCTGTCTTGCCCAACTATTTATGACCCCATGGACTGTCACCCACCAGTCTCCTCTGTCCATGGGATTCTCGCAGCAAAAATCGTACATGACTGGAGTGATGTACTATTTTCTCCTCCAGAGGACCTTCCCACCCCAGGGATGGAACTTGTGTCTCTTACATCTCCTGCATTGGCAGGCAGATTCTTTACCACCAGCGCCACACAGGAAGCCCCCGAAATCCCACATTTCAAACATTGCTGATGAGACCACTCACCTGTCCCGTCTCGTCTTGCCTCTTCTTCAGCTGATGCCATACTTCGTCATGGAGTTATTTTCCACGATGCCTGGACTTCCAGGACTTTTTGTGGCTTGTGCCTTCAGCGGAACTTTGAGGTTAGTGCATTGATAACACGTGACAATAGTGTTCTGATAATGAGGATGGTAATAACAAAGCAACAAGGATGACAAGAGTATTAGTGGTACTCACCACCAGCATTACTGAGTCCTCACTGTGTATCAGCTGCCTGCTGAATGCTTTATATGTATCTGCTCATTAGTTGTCATACATTATATGAGACGGAAAATACTCATTATCTTCAGCTGACAGATAAGGAAGCTGAGATTCAGCAAGGTAGATAACTTACCCATGGTAAGAGAGTAAACTGCAGATGTGGTATATAAACCTAGGCCTGCCCTTGCACTAGATCTCTCTGTTTATTTTCTCAGCTTCTTCTGGAGCTCACTGCCCCCATGGGTTCAATCACTTGCCCACAAGGCAGCTCTGTTTGCTGGCATTTCTCATTCAACTGCAGTATATTCTTCCAGATCTCTCCTTTGCAATCCATTCTCTACACCTTCAATAACACACTCAGATAGCTAAGAACATCCATTTCCAAAATGTAGACATTATTCTAAATTCAAAATTATTCACACGTTTACTCTGACAGATATGTTAAAAGGCTCATACTATGCCAGGCACAGCTGGTGACCGTGGGGATGCTGCAGACAAGATTGACGTAAATGTTGCCCTTAAATAGAGTTTGCATTCTAGTAAACATGGGAGATGGACAATATATAACTAAACAACAGTAACAAAAAACAAGATATTGTTTGATGATGACAAATAGTATAAAGGAAATGACAGAGTGATAGCTAGAGAGAGGTTAGGTTTGGGAGCTCTGTTTCTGAGAGGGTCTTTAGTGAACTTCTATTTAAGTGTATGACATTTGCGTTGAGATCTAAAGGGTGTGAAGATCACAAACAGGAATTTTTGCAGGCAGTGAGGAGGGCAAATACCAAAGACCCAGGGACATAATCTGCATGAAACAGTTCAGGATCAATGAGAAGAGTTGAAGCTTAAGGAATGAAGAGGAGAGCAAATGAGGAGAAATTGGAAGAGGCGAGCAAGCATCAGATCAGGGAAGTTTTTATGAAAGACTAAAGAGCTTTCACTGCATATTAAATAGGAAGGCATTGGAAGATTTGAAGCAGAAAGTTTAAGTGAGTGATGTCATACAACTGAAGACTCAGTCTTCTTTTTGAAGGGAAGGGGCTGTCACCAAAGAAGGAGTGGTGAGAGCAAGTGACTATAAAGGAGACTTTTGCTTTAATCCAGGTGAGACGTGACAGTCATATGGAGAATGATGGGGGCAAGAGTGTTGAGAGCAATAGACTAAAACAATAAGACAGTATCACTGTTTTAGATTCCACATATAAGTGATACCATATGGTATTTGTCTTTGTCTGACTTAATTCATTTAGTATAATAGAAATTGCCTTGAGCAGAAGTGGGGTTGTCTATCTTTCCATCCTTCACTGGCCATTTGGATTTCTTTTTCTGCAAAATGCCAGTTCATGTTCCCTGTTATTTGTTTTTTCTTTTGAGTTTATATACATATATATATATATATATATGGGAAAAACTTATTAATATATATCTCATTTTCTCCAATTTCTCCTATGTATATTTGCTTTATTAATATTTTTGAGTATATGGAGCTGCTATATCATATTAATTTTTTACATTATGATTTCTAGGTTTATATCATTCTTATGAAGGCTTCTCCATTCCATGCTTACAAATAATCATCCAGACATCATTCTAGTATACTTATTGTCTTATTAAATGCTAAAATTATTAAATCATCTAGACTATACATGGGGTATATAAAGAAAAGAAGTGGAGTTCCTGACTTATTTATCTGCTAAGATAGTAGCAAGTTGTCCCCTTATTTTTAGTGAAAAGTCATCTTTTCATCACTGACTTGAATGCTACTTTTATTACATCCTACCTTCTTTAATATTTTTGGAACTTTTCCTGGATTTTCTGTTACAGTCCTCTGATCTATTTGTGTACAGCTATGATGATACTAATAATTCTAATGACTAAGCTTTAAAGAGTGGTTTTAAATATGTTAGCTTAGTATATAGTATTTGTTCATTACTTTTACAGAATTCCCCTCATATCAGTTTTTTTTCTAATTATTTTCAGTCCATTCTATAGAACTTAAATGTACTCAAATCATAATATTTGCAAATACTTTTGAGTTCTTCTTTCCTAATAGCTACACTTCTATGTTCACTCTCATATAATTATGCTTTGAGAACAATGATAAGAAAATTGAGGGATTACAGAAATCTTTGTTTTGTTATACACTTTAAAGGGAACGGTTCCTGGATATTACCAGTAAATATGATACCAGGTTTTGGTTTGAATGATATTATTTATTTACATTTAATATATTTATATAAAACTAATAAAATCATAAATAATAACAATAATACATATATTTATTCTACTTTTAGGAAATATTTTTATCAGGGAGATATATGGGATTGTGATTATTATTGGCATTTTTGAGATGACTATTGTTTTCTTTTCTAGCTTTTGACATATCAATATTAGAATGCTGATGTATTTCCAAAATAACAATATCTCTGAATTCACATGATTTTAGCTTGCTTATGGTGTAATTTTAATTTAGTGTTTTGCTGGATTATTTTTGCTACTATACTTCATAGGATTTTGCATCAGTAGTACAAATGATATTGTTCTGTGGTGTTAGTATCGGTATCTTAGGGAAACTAACGAAGAAACAATGAACAGTAGAGGATCAAACACAAATAGGGATGACACATTAACTTTCATTTGGTCCCTCGCTACAGAACTTGATTTATTTATTCAATTTTCCTAAAGCTGACTCCATAATGGATGAATATAGCTGTCAACAGATTGATTCTCTCTTAAAAGAATGGTTGATTCTTTCGATCTCAAATCCAAAAATTCCAAGAAAGAGATACACTGGACAGTACATATTATAGAGAGATTTCTTTTGCTATAAGGTTAAGGAGGATGTTGGGTTAGAGAATGGGGAAGACAAGGGTAGGGGTAGAATAAAGAGATGGTGGTTTAGTGATAGGAAAGAAAAAAAGATTTTCCGATCTTGTACCAGTTTTAGAATCTGAGAAACTGACATATGGATAACATATCTGACTGCAAAAGCAGTCCAGCAGAGGTTCTGCAAATCTGATCCTTCTGGGGAAAATCGGCTTTTTGTTGCCTCCCTCCCAGTGGATTCAAGGGTAGAAAATAAACCCTAAAGCTTAAAGCTTTCAAATGATGGATTTTGAGCCATACATGTAGGGAGCATGGAGGCTTATTTTATTTGATCCTCTCCTTTCTTTATTTGACTTGCATGGAGATACAGATAGAAGAGTCTTCCAGGGGACATACACAGTGCCTTGATTCTCAGGAAAAGGAGAAAGCTACCCTGACGTACTGGGAATTTCAATTTCTAGAAACGGGTCACAGAAAGTTTCTACTAACTGTATCTGTCATTAGGGAAAGAACTTCTAAATTTTGCACTAGATGGACCTGGGACCATTCCAACTGGAGTAAACTACAGCTAATAAATTAATAATAATACTATTATCTTGCATTACAGAAAAAAGGCAAAGTTTGAATTTTCTTCCATGCTGTTGCCATAGCTATAGCTTGTCTTCAAATGAGCATTGGAGGATAACAAAACAATTAGCTATGAATAGCAATGGAAAACTTACAAACTTACAAACAGCTGGCCAAGCTTTGCTCATTTGCTTGTTTCTTTTCCAGAACTTTTGTTTGTGCTTGTGATTTTGCATAACATGAATTTAATAAATACATCCATCCTACTAGCTAAAATATTCCTGGCCTGGATAAGAAATTTAATAAGTTTTCATGCTGTTCTACAAAGGAAACTCCAATTTTTTGGTTTTTCTGTCCATTAAGCAAATTTGGGGCTGTAAGACTGAACTCTGGAAAGTCAGAGAGAGAATACCAGAGCTTTTATGTGCGTTTGATCTTTGCCTACTTCCTAGTATTTTCTTTGTCTCTTTCTTCCTTATTAATTACATGCTAGTCACACTGGTGCTTCCTGCTGTTGGATGAAACAAGTTTTCCATCTGCAGGCATTTATTTAAAATTTTTTCTTTGTTCTAAAATAAAGAAATTTCTGAATTTGTCCTATTCTGAACTTGCAAGGGTCCTTTCAGTACCTATCTTAACCACCACTGTCATGGAATCCTCCGGGCAAGAGTACTGGGGTGGGTTGCCATTCCCTTCTTCAGGGGATCTTCCCAACCTAGGGATCAAACCTTGGTCTCCCGCATTGCAGGCAGACACTTCACCATCTGAGCCACCGGGGAAGCCCTTCCTTAGAGAAGAATCTTAACTTCATTTCGGTTTAGGTCTCGGCAAGATATGCTTTCTTAACTCTTTGTTATTTTTCTTCATAACAGTGTAGTCAGTTGAATAATTGGTTGTTAAATATCTATGTCACAACTAAAGTGTGAGCTCTATGTCTTTCTGGTTCACCACTGTATGCCTAGTACTCAGAATGAACAGATGTATAAATGGTATGAATGAAAGAATGAATAAATGAATGGTATATTGTAGTGATTCCTAAATTAGGATAGTCACTACTTCCTGCCTCAAGTTTAGCCTACACACACACACACACACACACACACACACACAACCTCTCTGCTACTGCATGCTAGCTCATTTAAGGTCTAGGGAAATCAGTGGGAGTTAGAGCAAGAAAGCTTAGCTTCTCCACTGGAATTAGAGGAAGGAAGCAAAGAGCATTAAACACAGAAGCAGCTTTGGAGAGTGAGGCCCTGTAGTTCCCCTGGAGACCCAGAATAAGGACACACGTCTATCTAGTTTGTCTAGAGTCTTGCCTTGTCTATTTACCCTGGATGCCAGGGCAGGCTGGTCAGCTTTATTTAGTTTGGGCTATGTTCTGCTTTTGTCTCCCTGTAGCACCGTGGCTGCCAGCATCAATGCCTTAGCAACAGTGACCTTTGAGGATTTTGTCAAGAGCTGTTTTCCTCGTCTCTCTGACAAGCTGAGCACCTGGATCAGTAAAGGCTTATGTAGGTACAGCCGGTGGATCTTCTATTCCATATCATGAAATGTATATGTGGTACGTGTCAAAATCCTGCACGCTCTATTCAGCGCATGCTGACAGGCACAAGTGCACGTGGAGATACAAGAGTAATCTCACATATAAATTCTTTTTTAAATTGGGGTATAGTTGCTTTACAATATTGTGTTAGTTTCTGTTGCACAACAAAGTGAATCACTATATATGTACATATATCCTGTCCCTCTTGGACTTCCCATCCACCCCCAGCCCATCATCCCACCCATTTAGGTCACCATGGAGCGCTGAGCTGAGCTCCCTGTGCTATCCAGGAGGTTCCCACTAGCTCTCTATTTCACACATAGTAGTGTATATATGGGCTTCCCAGCTGGAGCAGTGGTGAGGTATCTGCCTGCCAATGCAGGGAAAAAAGAGATGCAGTTTGATCCCTCGGTCAAGAAGATCCCCTAGAATAGGAAATGGCAACCCACTCCAGTGTTCTTGCCTGGAACATTCCATGGACAGAGGATCCTGATGGGCTACAGTCCATGGGGTTGCAAAGAGTCAGACAAGACTAAGTGACCAAACAGCATATATATGTCAATCCCAATCTCCCAATTCATCCAACCCTTCCGTTCCCGTTCCACCCACCACCCACCAACCGTCTAAGACTGAACTAGGAGGAAATAGAAAATATAAACAGATCAATCACAAGCAATAAAATTGAAACTATGATTAAAAATCTTACAACTTACAAAAGTCCAGGACCAGATGACTTCACAGGTGAGTTCTATCAAACATTTAGAGAAGAGATAACACCCATCCTTCTCAAACTGTTCCAAACAATCACAGAGAAAGGAGCACTCCCAAGTTCTTTTTATGAGGCCAAGATCACCCTAATACCAAAACCAGACAATGATATCACAAAAAAGAAACTTGCAGACCAATAAAACTGATGAACATAGATGCAAAAATTCTCAATAAACGCTAGCAAACAGAATCACATGTAAATTCTTACACTTCCAAAGATCCCAGGAAATCAGGAGGGTACCAAGAAAGAAAGACTGGCTAGCTTAGCTTTCACCAATCTTATATTTGCCATTCTCCTGTGTTCATCCTACACCCTAGATTCATCATATCAACACCTCTTGATTATGCCATGTATTGACCCTATTTGTTCCTCCAAAGACAAAGACGTTTAGCTCAGTGTGGCCAGTCAGCTTGTCTAATAAAGTCAAATTGTTTTCTAAAGAATCCTTTATTACCAAACTCCTAGTAACCTTACCTCAAAAGATAATCGCTCTTTGCTTAATCGTATAATTACATTTTATATTTATAATCACTGTAGCACTTATATTGAATTATAGTTTTACAAAATTTACTTCTTTTTAAGTATAAACAAATTATACACCTACTTACTATAGGAAATGTAGGTAATTTGGGAAAGTATATGTGCTTTTAGAATAAAGTTATGTATAATTTTGTTCCTGGTTATTTTTTTCCTAGTATGCTATACTGAGCATCTTCCTGTGCCATTCTTTGAGAACATGATTTTGAGTAATTGCTTAATGTTTTACAAAATGACTCATTTTTATGCTGTTAGTTTGAAGTTGTTGTTTTTTTTTTTCATTTTTTGGTAACACTGTGATGAAATCCATATGCATAATTTTTTATTGTATCTTTAATTTTTTTCCTTAGTCAGGAACTCCAAAAGAAAATTACCAGGTTGAATAAAATGCTATAGCTTTTTGTTTTCATTTGTTTTATAAAGCACATATCTGGCTGTTGGCACAACCCTTGTTTATTCTGAAAATTTTAATTGATTTTCTAGTAAGTATGGTTATTACCTTCAAATATTGATGATTTTATGGTATCCTCATTATTAAATGTTTCTCTAATCTGTGGTTTGTGTTCTCCATATTCTTCACTATTTCTCTTATTTTCATAATTTTTTCCTCTCCTTCTGTGTACTTGAAGGGCTCAGATTTTTTCTCAATGTTATTGTAAGTCTTCCACAAAATAAATTTTTTAATAATAGTGATTTGAATTCTGCTATAGTATTTTGTTCCTCACATTTTACTATTAAAAATGCAATCACACAGAAAAGTTTAAAGACATTTATCATGGTCTCCTGTATATACACCACCAAGATTCTCCATTAATGTTTTATTGAACTTGATTTTTCACACATCCATCTAACTCTCTATCCATCTATTAATCCATCATATATTTGATATATTTAAAAGTAAATCCAGACATCAGTACACTTACCTCTAATTATGTAAGCATATTATTAACTAGAATTCAGTAACTGTTTAAAGTTTAAGTGTAAAATTTACCCACAATGACGTGGAGAAATGTTAAGTAAGCATTTGCTGAGTTTTGAAAAATGTGTACACTTGTGTGACTCAGCCACTAAAGATATAAATCATTACCATCACCCTCGAAAGTTCTCTCTTGGTTATTCTGGTCAATTCCTACTCCCACTTCCTTCCAGAGGCAGCCACTACTCTGATATTTTTCATCATAGATTAGTTTTAACTCTTCTAGCATTTTAGGTAAATAAAATCACACAGTACACATTTGTTTTTGTAAGACTCATTTCACTCAGCATAATATGTTTGAGATACATTCATATTGTTTTGTGTATCAGTATTTCATCCCTTTTTATGGCTGAGTAGTATGACATTGTATAGATACACTACTGTTTTTTTGTTTGTTTGTTTTAACTTGTATTGATCGACCTGGATTATTTCAGCCTGAAGTTCTTATGATATAGCTGCTATGGATATTCTTGTACAAGTCTTTTGTGAACATGTTTTCATTTCTTTTAGTAAACACCAAGGAGTAGAAGTGCTTGGTCAACTGCCATAGTTTTCAATTTCCTTGTAGTCCTTGCTTATCACACCTGGATTCATCCTCACCTAAACTATAGGTGTTTACTCTATCTTGCTGTTTTTTTCTTGCCATTTGTTTTCTCTTGACCTGAACTTTTCACTTCATTGAGTCCACATGTTTTTGCATAGTATTGAAATTACTGAACAGTTTCTAAATACTTTTTATGGTTCTTAAGGTAAATTATTTCCAGAAAACATACTCTGTATTTGAGCTTTTAATTTAATATATTCATTTTTTTCTTTGGTGACATTTGGCATGGATCCTATCTTTCTTTTTTCTTTTTGTTTATGCTTGAACAAGAGATTGGTGCTGACCAATGTTTGTTAACTGGGTAACTGAATTGCCTTTTTTTTTTTTTACTATCTTGCATAATGTGTTACATACAGCTAATAGCAGGTGGATGAGCATCACTTCTTATGCAATTCCCAATTTCTAGCAGATATTCAGGAACATGCTGGGTAGAAGTTTCTGTTATGCCCAAGGTTTATTGTCTGATCCTCCAAGCTGTTGTAACACTGGGGAAATCCATAGGATTTGCTGAAACTGTGGTGCTTTCTCTCTCTCGCACATTTGCTGCTTTGTCTGTGGATCCATACACTCTAGGTCCCCATGGGACACCACCAATTTTCCCTAAGCCCCTTGCCTTGAAAGTTGCTCTTGATTGTGATTTGGTGGATGTATAAAGATTTTGGGGAGAGGGAGACTGAATCACTTCTCTAGTGAGCACAAAAAAGTAGAAACTTTGGATTGAGGGGTGGTTTCCTAGAATCCCATTTGAAACAGATAACTCAAGATATCTTCTTGGCTCAGCAAGAAGATAATTAATAGTTGAGAAAATATGTCATTTTAAATTTTCTTCAGGCAGGTGGAGTTCTCCTTATTCATGAAGTTATTCAGAATTAGGGCAAACATTTATTTCTGATGTCTAATCTATCACCTTTAAAAATAATGGGAGCAATTTTATAATTCTGAAAGGTGTTCATTGGTCAAACTTGGTTTTATTGTTATTGTGTGAAAGTGAAAGTGAAGTCGCTCAGTCGTGTCTGACTCTTTGTGACCCCATGGACTATAGACTACCAGGCTTCTCCATCCATGGGATTGTCCAGGCAAGAATACTGGAGTGGGTTGCCATTTTCATTGTTATTGTATAGGCCTCCTTATTTTTCCATGATTTATTGAGAAATTGGAAAATACAGCTTTAAAGTTGCTACTCTGATTTCATCTTAAAAGTGAATTCGTGATAATAAACATTATGGATATCACACACTAAATCTGATATAATAATAATAATAACAAGCATATAGTAATTGCTATATAACAGGTACTCTTGGATAAATTAATTTAGGTGTGGTCCCTTCCTAGAATGTGATTCCTTTGGGGGAAGTGGCATTTATACCATTGGCATTTAGTAAGTGTTTGACATACTCAGTGAAATTAATGGTAAAATTGGGAACTGAGCCAAATATTTACCTGAGAGAGAATTTCAAATAGAATGAGAAAAATCATTTTCTCTATTTATGTCACTGTGTCTCTTGTCTATATTTATCTCCAACTCCTTGTCTCTCACCCTTTCTCATTTAATCTATGGGTTTTAATGGGAATTGAATAGTTTTAAGGTAGTTTTTAAACAAAGATGTATGAAAACAATTGTTTTTTAAAATATGTCTTAGAAGAAGATATCATCTTTAAAAGATAGCCAAGATATGCTGATTCATCCAGCAAGACCCTGTGATGCTAGAGGTACACTGTGTAAGATGCTTCAGAGTGTGGTACCCTGATGGCCCTTATGGTGCTCCAACATAGCCATGTAAACAAAGCAATCCTTATGCAATATCCTGAGAGCCATGAGGAGGTTATGAGTAAAGCATGAAAAGACCAGAAAAAAATTTCCAGATTTGCAAAATTTGTGAGGTAAAGGGTATAGATATTTAGCCATTTTAGAGATGAAAAACTACACATATCCCAGAGAGGTTAGTAATTTCTTCAGCTGATTATAGGTAAGTGGTTGAAATGGACTTAGTTCTCACAAATTTAGTCTGGATTAGTCTGTAGACCAGTGATCTTTCTGCATCTTCATGTTGCTTCAACATGACAGTATTCTTCTTAAATCCTGGAGAGAAGACTCCGCAAGGCTGGATTCCAGCTCATTCTGCCTGACTGAGGAAAGCATGTGTTGGGAGAGAAAGTCTCTTCAGTGCCCTTCTTGGGGCTTGTGATAGCTACGTGGAGTAGACAGTCCTTCCTGAGACCCCTTCCAACAGGGCCTGCATGAGAGATGACCCTGAGTAGGAGCTCAAGGAGTCCCTCAAAGCAGGTTGGATGATAGTCATGCATTTTCTTTCTTCAGGTCTCTTATTTGGCGTGATATGTACATCCACAGCTGTGGCTGCATCCCTCATGGGTAGTGTCATACAGGTAATGACAGATCTGAGAATTTATTATCCTTGAATAAAACTAGGATAATCATACTAGTAAAATCAATGATTAAAATGGACATTTATAGAATGCTTATTATGGTCTAGCTGCAGTCTCAAATGTATTACCTCATTTGATTCTCATCACTTCCCTAAGATGTAGTATGAGTAATGTACTAATATCACAGG
This sequence comes from Dama dama, assembly GCF_033118175.1. Taxonomy (NCBI): domain Eukaryota; kingdom Metazoa; phylum Chordata; class Mammalia; order Artiodactyla; family Cervidae; genus Dama; species Dama dama. The sequence continues at coordinate 56,485,852 of NC_083681.1, read as the reverse complement.
TGGAGAAACTAAGAAATAGAGAGGTGAAGAACTATCCCAAATTCATATAACTACAGCATGATAGATCTTGGAAATGAGCCCACCTCTACCTATTAACAATGCTGAACTACCTCCCAAACGTTCAACTCCCAGTTCAGCTTATGGCAGCACTAGAAAGTGCTAATAATCTGTTTCAACATTTATTTTATACATGATACAGAAAAAAATGAAAACATCCTTCTCAAGTTCTCCCAGCTAGTTAGTGGTTAAACCATGTTTATGAAACAAGTCTTCTGAGCTCCCCTTTTTCCTTCCTCAAGTTGCCCAACTCACAAAACATCATCAGATAAGCAATGTTCATATTCTACATCAACCGTCTTAATCCTGTCACATCTTTGTATAACTTGAACATCCTGTATATTTTCTTGGCATGGTTTAGGTTTTCAATACATGCTGCTTAAAAGTAGAAATGAGTGAGAGTGAGTGAATAGTTGTCATTGACTTTTATAGGATGTGTTTTAGTTTCCAGAGCAGTGGATCTTGCTTGATCCTTCCAATGACTCTTTACATAGGTTCCATTATTTCCTTTTTGAAGTACAGGAAACTGAGTTGGGTAGTTTAGTACCATAACAATCCAGTTGTCTTTATAAGAGAAGTTTTGGGACTGGAAACGTCCTGTCCTCTGTGCTAAGTATGAGCTTTATTTAATGACAGTTACTTGCTGATCTCTTTATAATTTTTGAGGACTTTGATATCTCCCCCTCCACACAGCAGAGCTGATGTGTTCATGAAGTTGTCTTTAGTGACCTCAACAGCATTTTTTAAGGTTTGCGTGCTTAGTTGCTAAGTCATGTCTGACTCTTTGGGACCGTATGACTATAGCCTTCCAGGCTCCTCTGTCCATAGGGATTCTCCAGGCAAGAATACTGGAGTGGGCTGCCATTTCCTTCTCCAGAGGATCTTCTTGACCCAGGGATCGAACCCAGCGTCTCCTTTGTCTCCTGCAATGCAGGCAGATTCTTTACCCAGCGAACCATCAGGGAAGCCCCTTTTTAAGGTTGATTTCCCCCCATTTCCAAGTTACCTCTGCTGCTTTGTGGCTCTTTGTTTTATCCCCTTTATCCAATCATTATTTACTCTTTTTTTTTCTATTTTTTATTGGAGTATAGTTGATTAACAATGTTGTTTTAAGGATGCATCACCATGTTCAATTTGGTGAGAATTTGAAACAATAGATTGTTTTCTTCCAGAGATATTTGCATGTTAAGCTTATTTGCCATTGAGGCATGAAAGGCTCCAGAATAGATAAGGGCTCCTGCAACACTGGTGTAACACGTCAAGCTTACCATGAAGAGGGAGCTGTGAGGGATGCTTATGCTTATTCAGATAAGTGTGCTAGGCTTGCTTCCTTTCTCGATTGGTTAAAATGTGTGTCACAAAGTTCACACAGTTTAGGGGATGCCAGTGGGCAAGAAATGAACACACTGATGTGTTGTTTCCTAGGAGAGAGATTTGTGTCTAAAATGCTCTCTTTGCTTCTCTGAAGACATCTGATTTGACAGGTGCAGAAAGACAACTATAATATACCATTTAATTTTCCAATGCATTACCCTTTCAGAAAACTACAGCACACAGTACCATAGCAAAGGCTCTGGGAAAACCTAGTAAGCTGTTTCACTTAAAATACGTGACCATAGCACCATGTACAGGGAGAGAAGATAGGAGGAGGGGTAGGTAGCATTAGTCAGTTTAGTCGCTCAGTCATGTCCAAATCTGCAATCCCATGGACTACAGCACACCAGGCTTCCCTGTCCATCACCAACTCCTGGAGCTTACTCAAACTCATGTCCTTTGAGTCGGTGATGCCATCCAACCATTTCATCCTCTGTCGTCCCCTTCTCCTCCCACTATCAATCTTTCCCAGCATCAGGGTCTTTTCCAATGAGTCAGCTCTTTGCAATAGGTGGCCAAAGAATTGGAGTTTCAGCTTCAGCATCAGTCCTTTCTGTGTATATTCAGGACTGATTTCCTTTAGGATGGATCTCCTTGGAATCCAAGGGACTCTCAAGAGTCTTCTCCAACAACACAGTTCAAAAGCATCAATCCTTAAGCGCTCAGCTTTCTTTATAGCCCAACTCTCACATCCATATATGACTACTGGAAAAACCATAGCTTTAACTAGCCACATCAGTAGAGTAACATCAATGGAGATCTGGTAACTAATGCTCTGTGGAGTTCCCTCTGGGAAAAGCCAGTCTGTCTGTCTATTATGCTGCTGTCTTAATGGCCATCAGCTACTGGGTTGGTCAAAAAGTTCATTCAGGATCTTACAGAAAGCTAGAATGTACTCTCTGGCCAACTCAATAGTTCTGCTAAGGGCTGCGATGACCTCTGTTATTGTTGTTCAGTTGCTATGTCATATCTGACTGTTTGCAACCCTACGGACTGCAGCACTCCAGGCTTCCCATGCATACCACGATCTCTAGACTCTAGATCTATTTTTCCTAATTTAAGAAAATGCTTTCTTTGTTTTTTGAGGGAGTGGGTGGTGATCTTTCTTTCTTTTGAAGTATAAACCATCAAATGACACACCTCAGGGATCAGAGAGTTCGCTAACAGGAGAGGTAAGCAGATAACAGTAAGATGATAAGAATGGTGGATAATATTTTGGGGGTGATTATCATGTGCTCCAGAGTGCCCAGGTTCTATTTAGGAGTTTTCTTTTGGATTCCACATTGAATACTCTCAAACAGGCACACACACAAAAATCCCAGGAAGCAGGTATTAGAAGCAGGTATTTTGATCCCCACTTGTCATCTGAGAAGGCTAGGACACTGTGAGGCAACCCCAGTCCTGAAACACGTTTCTTGAGCTGTGATCCTCTCTTTGCAGCAGGGACTTAAATGGGATTTGGCCATTAGGGTAGGGGCTATTAAATGAGCTCTGTCTTCCTTCAATTAAACATGCTTAATGATAAAAAGAAAGACAAGAAATTGAAGTTGGTTTTGTATATTACAGAAATACGTATTTTTAAAATCCAGAAACTCTTTGATTTACTTCTCTTTTATCACATGAAAACTTCCCCCTTACCCAGAGCATATTGGCTAAGGACTTCATAAGAGATTGTTCATTATTTTTCTCCTATGGGGGAAATAAACATTTATCCTAATTTATTGATTCTCCCATATAATAGCTAGTAAGTTAGCTTCCAAATTCAGCAACCACAGCAACTAGAAATTAATACTATCAATCAGCAGAGAAAATGTGAAAACTATTAAATATTGACTTTGGGGAAGAGTATTTACTGTAATCTTACCTGTCTCCATCTTGTCAAAGATCTATCTGTGGCATTGATTTCTCTAAAAATTATCCTGGAAAAGCAATCATAACAGTGCATTGTAGCTCATTTTTCTGGACAAGAGAATATATATTATAGCTGGAGTGGACTTGAAGTCCCCTTGGTCCCATTTCTATTTTATTTTTTAAAGAAAGAAGACTATCTGAAGTAAAATAAATCTTAATTAATAACTGAAGTTTCACCAGATCATATTTACATGTGGCAGAGTCAAAATGAGAATCTAAATATTCTTTTAGTGATGGACTCTTTCAAAGAACTTTTCCCCCTTAAATAGAAAAAGGAGACTATGATGTTGTCCATGCTCTTATCTTTTTTTTAGGTGGGACCTGCTTTTAGGAGAGAAAATGTGGGTTTTAGAGCCAAACAAAACTGACTTCAGACTCTTAAATCTCACCTCTGCAACATTTTAACTGAAAGTATACCTTGAATATATTTTATTTCAGTCCAAATTTCTCATCTGTGAAATCCAGTTAGTGCTACCAACTAAGCAGGGTAATTGTGGGGATGAAATGAGATCATTTGTTTAGAGTGCCAAGGTAGTTCATCTTTATTGTCTGACACATAAGACATGGAGCTGGTGCCTGACAAACAGAAAAGATGGATAAAATGTTTAGAGCATTCTTATCACAGCCCCTTGATCTAAGAGTCCTGCAGTTGTATGGACAGAACTAAGGTTGCATTGTGTGTGTGTGTGTGTGTGTGTGTGTGCGCGCGTGTGCGTGCACATACTTAAGTACATGCTCCCTTCCAGGCTTATCAGTGCCTGTGTATGTTCAATACTTTCACAAAGCTATGGCACAAGACTATTTAGGTTGATAGCAAACTAGTTTAATTAAAACCCTTTGCCAATTCACTGGGTTCAATAACTTAAAGGCTAAGAGAGATGGAAATGCATTTGCCAAACTCCCTGTATATCCAAAGGAGACAGACCCATAACAATGGGATATAGGATATTGAGTATCCAATGGCCTCCCCACCAAGTTCCAAATTAATGCTGCAACATCCGTGAGGTATTCTGGTGAGATAGCAAGAGTGGGTTAATAATTATGGTCAAAATAATAGAGTTGTTCAAACTAAATTAAAACAACTGGATCAACTACATAAGATAGGCAACCAAGTTATAGATGTATTTATTAAATATATTATTAAAAAAGCTTTACTTTTTAAAACTTGTGTTATAATTCCCTTACCATGTTGTGTTAGCTTCTGCTGTACAATGAAGCAAATCAGTCACATGTACACATATATCCCTTCCCACTTGGACCTCTCTCCCACCCCCCTACAAAAGCGTTTTGACAAGACAGAAAATATAAACAAGTCAGTAATTTCCAGCTTGTGGGAATACTTATCCTACTAAATCCAAATTGTCTGTGTTTACACACACACACGAGTATGTTTATAGATATTTTTGGTTTTTTACATAATGCTTATCAATGAGCCCAGAAGGGAGAAATGATTTTGAGAAAGTACATGATTAATAAGTGACATGGTCAAGACTAGGACTGCAATTCATCTCATGTCCAAGAAAGGGAGTTGGTCTTGGGTGGGCCACAGATTCGGGGGAATATAGTGTTTGTTGATCTGATCTGCTTTGCTCCACAGGCTGCCCTCAGCATCCACGGCATGTGTGGGGGGCCGATGCTGGGCTTGTTCTCTCTGGGAATCTTGTTCCCTTTTGTGAACTGGAAGGTAAGTCTCCCACACCCCTCTGCACACTTCTAGCTGAGACTGGGCCAGGCCACTCTCTCCTCTCTCAGTCCTCCTTAGAAAGGTCATTTGTCTTTGCCAGAACAAATGAGGGCTTCTTTCCACAGTAGATCTAAATAGAGCCCCAGCCCTCCAATCTCTGACTTCAGTGAATCTGTATTAAGAGCAGAAAACAAAGTAACAGCCAGTCATGAAATACCATATGTTACGGCATCAGTGTTAACTCTTCAGGGTTTAAGTTGTCTTCTCTAAACTAAGAGCCCACAAAGCAAAATATAAAACAGATACTAAGATCAGAAATAGTTTAGTTAAAACCCAACTTTGAAAACTTTAAAAGTGTAAATTTTCTTTTCTATATTTAGTTACCCAAAATTATAAGTAACTTAATTAAGCTGATTAATTGAAGAAGGAGAGAGGAGACCAGCGTGCATATTTTAATAGCTGGACATTCTTGGTTTTGACGAGCTAATGTATACGCGTGAGTGCTAAGTCACTACAGTGGTGTCCGACTCTTTGTGACATTATGGACTCTAGCCTGCCAGGCTCCCATGTCCATGGGATTCTCCAGGAAAGAATACCAGAGTGGGTTTCCATGCCCTCTTCCAGGGAATATTCCCAACCCAGGGATAAAACCCACATCTCTTATGCCTCCTGCATTGCCGGGTAGTTTCTTCTTTACCACTTAGCACCACTGAGGAAGCCCCGATACAAGCTAATGGTATGTCCTTAAGTAAATATTGGTTGAATGACTGTGTAGTAAAAATAAATCAAAAGGAACACCTATTTGGAAATATAATACTATGCTCAGTTATTGCAAATACTTTTCTGATCATTAATTTATAGCATCTGGTGGCACTAGTGGTAAAGAATCCGCCTGCCGATGCAAGAGATGCAAGAGATGTGTGTTCGATCTATGGATCTGGAAGATCACTGGAGGAGGAAATGGCAACCCACCCCAGTATTCTTGCCAGGAAGATACTACAGACAGAGGAGCCTGTTAGGCTACAGTCCACAGTGTTGCAAAGAGTCAGACATGACTGAGCAAACATGTGCAGCGTAGCCCAAGGGCCCTAGCAGTCAAGTCATACTCATTGCTTTAATTTCCCCAAACAATAACAAAGAGAACATTCTGGTGCTGTAACTGAGGAGCCGTTTTTATGAATAAATAAGAGAAACTAACAAGTTGTTTTCTATCACAGAGAAAGCTCAGCTATCTGGCAGAGACCAGCAAGATTCAGTTTTAGTTTTCTGTGGTCCTGATCTCTGCTGGGTTATTCTGTTTCCTTGGAAGGAGTGAGCGACTCACTGACTTTTAACTTTGTATCAAGAAGTATGACCCTTAAGTGACACAACTAACATTTAGACTCAAATCAAAAACTCTAAACTTGGGAGTCCAAGGATGTGACCAGCATCACCTGGGAAGAGATATGAATAAAAATTTCTATAACACAACCTACAATGGCTGTCAGTGAAAAATGACCCCAATGTCTTCATTATCTGAGGTTTTCCTGAATTTCTGAAACTCTTCTTCTGGGAACTGAGGTTCAACAAGTATTTTTTAGTGATAAGAGGGAGAAGCCAAAAGGAGAAAAACAATCCTGCCAAAATTTACATACAATGACCACAATAAAATCCTCCAATGTCTTCATTTAAGGAACAATGTATTCCTAAATAAAGCTCATTGTGGGAGTTTGAAGGAAGGCAGTGTGCTGTTTTGAGCACAAGTGGCCAGGATTGGGGATAGAAAGCCAGAATCTCTGAGACAGAAGGCTTTTCATCTTGTTATCCTTTCAATGGCTTTGATCTTTTAATGGTCAGATCTCTCATTAACTTTTGCTTTTCTTTATCAAGGGTGCCCTAGCAGGCCTTCTGACTGGAATCCTCTTGTCATTTTGGGTGGCCATCGGGGCCTTCATTTACCCTGCACCAGCCTCTAAGACATGGCCTTTGCCTTTATCGACTGACCGGTGTGACCTATCAAATGTGACGGAATCAGTGCCTCCAGCGCTATCCAGCAGGTAGTCTCACCTTAAGGATGGCGTCAGGTCCCAGAGAGAGGGTCCCCAAGTTAGAGAAAGGCGCATACTTTATGCTAAGTCTGAGGAGACCATCTTGCTCTCCTAAGAGAGAGTTGTTCTGGATGGCACCCAGCAACAAAGAGTGCCCCAGGGTTCCAGCTTTACGTAAACACACATTCCTCTGCATCCCAGTGCCCAAGAATATGCATTCCTCTGCATCCCGGTGCCCAAGGATGAACTTGGCAAGAGCGTTAATTGGAAGTCTGAGTTCTCAGGTCCACTAGGCTGTTTCTTCCTTCCTGCCTGTGCTTATTCTATATTTTTTTCTTGGAATGCTGAATCCTGGCTCTAACAACCTTTTTTTTTTTTTTGCTTGAATAACAGCTAAGTATTTTTTAAAAACAAGCTGAGGCATCATCTCACATATCAGCCTGGGTTTAACACTCTTTCTGAATATTTTCCAAATCCTTTGTTGCTCTTCTACGAAGGTGTGCTGGTCTATTTTATGATTGTTAACTCTTACATGTAGACTTTGTGACTTACTCATCTTTAATCTCCAGTGTCTGTCACAATTTTTGGCACTAAATCTGGGCTTAGTAAATGTCTGAAATGGAAGGCATGGTCCTTATTGCAATAGTGGTGTAGTAGTAGGACTTGTAATTCAGGGATGGATTGAGTTGAGTGGAATATAAAACACAACCACTCTACAGTCAATTATTTTAAAAAATGATCAAATGGCAAAAAGGTAAGCTTTGGGGTTTTCAGAGATTGTTGTTTAGTTGCTCAGTCATGTCTGACTGTTTGTGACCCCATAGACTGTAGCCTGCCAGACTCCTCTGTCCTTGGGATTTCCCAGGCAAGGATACTGGAGTGGGTTGCCATTTCCCCCTCCAGGGGATGATCCCAACAAGGGATCATACCTGGGTCCCCTGCATTGGCTCTTCACCACTGAGCCACCAGGGAAGACCATTTTAGGAAATGCCAAGCCCTCAGCCATCCTCTTAGTCACTGTGAATCATGACTTCACACTCAGCACTGAGGATGTGCTGCTGCTCTTCACAGACCTGCCATCGCTGAGGCCTGGTATGCAATCTCCTACCTGCACTACAGCACCGTGGGCTGCCTGGGATGCATAGCTGCTGGAGTAATCATCAGCTTCCTAACAGGTCGGTTACATCCTTTCCTCTTCTTGGGGCCAAGGAAGACAAGGGCTAGTCTTGTGCATTGCCAAATGAGGTACCCATCTTACAGGCATGATTTGGGGTTCACCACAGAAAGAGTGACCTAGTTCTCAAATGGACAGTCCTTAAAGGAACTCTTGGAAGTGTGCAACACCTAATCCATTTTTCCTTTTATTAATAGGTCGCCAAAAGGGCAAGGATATTCCACCACTGCTAATTAGACCAGTCTGCAATTTATTTTGCTTTTGGTCTAAGAAATACAAAACACTGTGCTGGTGTGGAGTTCAGCATGAGAGCGGAACAGAGCAGGTAAGCTGATGTTCGAGCTTCTGAACAATGTGAATTGGCTCAAAAGGATTCCGTTTCTGTCCATTTAAACCATCTGCAAGGCTGGGAGTCAGGAGGGTAGCTGGTGGATATGAGAATCTGAAAGAATCTGGGTTTTCACTTCAGTTACCTCAGCTAAATTCTCTGGTAGCTCAACTGGTAAATAATCCACCTGCAACGCAGAAGAGGAGACCCCGGATTGATTCCTGGGTCAGGAAGATCCTGGGGGAATCCTTGGAGAAGGGATAGGCTATCCACTCCAGTATTCTTAGGCTTCCCTGGCGGCTCAACTGGTAAAGAATCTGCCTGCAATGCGAGAGACATGTGTTCAATCCCTGGGTTGGGAAGATGCCCTGGAGAAGGGAACAGCTACCCACTCCAGTATTCTGGCCTGGAGAATTCCATGGACTGTATGGTCCATGCGGTTGCAAAGAATAGGACATGACTGAGCAACTTTCACACTTTTGGAACTTCAGCTCTTATCTGGGAACAAATGGGAGACCATGCAGTGTGACCTGGACATGAACATGTCTGGTATGTCACAGAGTATAAATATAAAGTTGTTATTTATATATAAATATAAAGTAAGATTTATTGATGGAACTCCTCAGACAGAGAAGCAGCAGGATACATACTATCTCCCAGCTCTCCTTTTATCCTTCCAAGAATCATGTTCAGGCCACACAGGGGGAGGGAAATTGTCCCAGTGCTATTAAGGTCTAGAGACACTGCCTGAGTATGATTAGGGTCACTTCAGCCCACAATCACCGTAACAGCCTGAAGTCAGACCAGATTGGACTTACTGACTTGATGTAGAAAGGGGTCTGGGACACCCCTAGGGTGCCATCCTCAACAAAAGGGTAAGGTTGGTGTTTCTGCTGGAGGATTCTAAGAGGGGTCTACGTAAGGGAAGAGGGAATGGAGACAAAGCCATCTGGGGCAGCTTTGGTGGAAGAGCAGTAATCACTCCAAGTTACTATGGCATCTGATAATGCCAGGACCTTGACAGAAACAGTGTTTCCTGCTGGGTTTGCAACTGGTTTTATCCATGTCTTTCCTCTCAGTCTGATTACAGGCAGGAATTTTTTTCCCTTAAAGTGAGGGCTTATTATCTTTATTTCAAGCCCAGACATTTCACTCTGTCAGTACTCTAGGAGAGGGGCTCTTTGCCCTTATCACAGCTCTTAAGTTGTCATTTGATTGCCCCCCTACCCAAAGCCCATAATAACTTGTATGTGAAGTAAACCTGAGTTTCACAGTTTTTGCTAAGGAGAGCACCTTCTTGACAGGGGCTCAGAATGGGAAGGCAGTCTATTTGCTGACAAGGCAGCTGGCTAAGCAGTGTATTGTTTGGATAAATGGAGTTTGAGGAAGTTCTAGAAAAAAAAAAGAATCATGTTATTTACTGCTTTACAGCCGTCTCTTCCTGGGCACAAATCTCCTGGGATAAATGGGGAATCTTGCTGATGCACACAGCCTCTGTTCTCAAGGCTGAGTTTAGACTGGGAGGGGACACTTAGCTGTCACTGCTGGGCTCCTTTGTCAAGGAACAACACTGAGCAGCCTTCTGGAGAGTTCGCATAACAGGGCTCCTGTTATGACCAGAGGACTTGCTGTTCATGGAAAGGAAGAGGGTCACCACCTTGCAAGACACAAGTTTGTCTCTCCTCAGGAAGTAATACTACTGCCTCACAGGACTGTCATACTAGAGACATAGAGGTTTTCACTCCATGCATTGATACATTGTGCAATGCAATTACTGGCTCAGCTGTGTCTGACTCTTTGTGACCCCATGGACTGTAGCCCATTAGGATCCTCTGTCCATGGGATTTTCTAGGCAAGAATACTGGAGTGGGTAGCCGTTCCCTTTTCCAAGGGATCTTCCCAATCCAAGCATCGAACCTGGGCCTCCTGCATGGCAGGCAGATTCTTTACTGTTTGGGCCAAAAGCTCACTAAACTGCTCTGTTTTTATTATTATTATTATTATCATCATCATTAGAAATGGCACCTACATGGATTGAGGCATCAGATCTACCAGTTAGGAAGTGCCCTGGGTCAGGGTTATTTGTGCTGTTTTTATATTTATCTATCTTTTTTTTTTTTTTTTCAAAGGGGGAGGTGTAAGCAAGATTCCCTGAGTTTGATTTGGGATACATTAAGACTGTCCCACTAATATGTGTCTTTCTATTTTCCTCAGGAAAACCTTGAGAATGGCAGTACCTGGAAACAAGGGGCTGAATCTGTCTTACAAAACGGCCTCAAGCAAGAAAGCCTGGCGCATGTTCCAGGCTATGATCCCAAGGACAAAAGCTATGACAACATGGCTTTAGAGAAGATTACCCATTTCTAAGGCAACACACGCACACACACAAATACACACAGTCCACATAATTCCTTCCTAATGTTTAGTGGGCTTTCCTGGTAGCTCAGACAGTAAAGAATCTGCCTGCAATGCGGGAGACCTGGGTTCAATCCCTGGGTTGGGAAGATTCCCTGGAGGAGGGCATGGAAACCCACTCCAGTATTCTTGCCTAGAGAATCCTCAGTCCACATAATTCCTTCCTAATGTTTAGTGGGCTTTCCTGGTAGCTCAGACAGTAAAGAATCTGCCTGCAATGCGGGAGACCTGGGTTCAATCCCTGGGTTGGGAAGATTCCCTGGAGGAGGGCATGGAAACCCACTCCGGTATTCTTGCCTAGAGAATCCTCATGGACAGAGGAGCCTGGCGGGCTATAGTCCATGGGGTCAGACACGACTGAGCGACTAAGCACATTGGTTAGTAGACTTTGTAGTTGCCACTGCTAGAAGACAGGGTTGTCTAATGTGTATTTATATTATTTATGACCACAAATAAAATGAATGTTTCCCAGAATATTCTGAAGACTATTTTTTGGAAGATCCCACTTTCAGGTGAGAAAAAATAGACAAGCCTTAAGTGCCCCAGCAACTTTCTTTTTTAGTAAATTAGGGCTTGACTTCATCAGAGTGTAAGAATCAGTCTCTTTGTTTTGTGTTATATAAAACTCCAGGGACTATGTGTGTTTGTTGGTTGGCTGGGTATTTTATTTTATTTTTTTTTTTGTAGTTTTTTTTTTTTTAGCCATCAAATATCTTGGAGTTTGAGCTTCCCTGGTAGCTCAGCCAGTAAAGAATCTGCCTGCGATGAAGGAGACCCCGGTCTGACTCCTGGGTCAGGAAGATGCCCTGGAGAACGGCTAGGCTACCCACTCCAGTATTCTTGGGCTTCCCTGGTGGCTAAGCTGGTAAAGAATCTGCCTGCAATGCGGGAGACCTGGGTTCAACCCCTGGGTTGGAAAGATCTCCTGGAGAAGGAAACAGCTACCCACAGCAGTCTTCTTGCCTGGAGAATCCCCACGGACAGAGGAGCCTGGGGGGCTGCAGTCCATGGGGTCTCAAAGAGTTGGACAGGACTGAGCAGCTAAGCACACACAGCACATACATGTTGGAGTTTGCAGGAGGAGAGCTGCGTATTAAATGCTTCCTTGACACTGCTCATAAAACAAGGGAATAACGTCCACCCCAACCCCCAGACCTTACATATATGCAGGCATGTCACATCCCTTCATCCTGCAGGTGCAATGGGAACACGACTGATCTTAATCCCTTCCCTCAACCCACCCACACACCTTTAAGTCCTCTTCCAGTCATTCTTGCTATTACAGCTGTCCTGACCAAGCCTTCAAATTAATTTTGCTCAGCATAAGAGGAGAGACTGGTATGTCTGGTAAATGGGAACAACTATAACTAAATACTCTGCTCCCTTTATATTCTTAGTGTAGTATTTCTTCTTCTCTTCTATCACCTTACAGTGAAAAATTCACTCTGTGCTCAATAAGAAGTCTAGAGTCTTTTTCTGTGTATGCATGAGTGCTCAGTCGCTCAGTCATGTCTGACTCTTTGTGACCCTATGGACCATAGCCTGCCAGGCTTCTCTGTCTATGGAAGTTTTCAGGCAAGAATACTGGAGTGGGTTGCCATTTCCTACTGCAGGGGATCTTTCTGACCCAGAGATCGAACCTATGTCTCTGTTGTCTCCTGCATTCCAGCATCTTCTGCACTGGCAGGTGGATTCTTTACTACTGAGCTGGGTAAAGAGCAAAGGCCCCAGTAGGCAGCTGTTAGGACAGTATTGTGCAAAAGAAACTTACAGCTAGCTTACCAGCCCACAAGGGATTCCAGAAGCCCCAGAGTCTTCTCTGGTGCTAAATGCCTTGTCCACAGGATTCCTACTTTGTTCCTTCAGCTCATATCTACAAGCTCACTGTGATCCATCAGGTTAAGGAGATGGAAGTAAAGACCATAGTAGTTGAATTCTAGAAAATGATCGTTAAAGTTCTGGAGTGAGAGGAGATTATAGATCAAAAAGTGAGTTAACAAATGGAGAGTCAATCAAAGCTTTTTGGAAGAAGCAAAGAAATCAAATCCTTAAAGGGTTAAAAAGAACCAGTGCCATAGGTGCTAGATCAGAGGAAAGATAGTAAGAAACAAACTGATGTCTGTCAGGTACATTAGGTCAGGGGCCACATATTTATTTTGGTGGCCAGGTAAGATGAAGAGGCCTAGAACGAGTATGTCAGCAAAGTAAGAAGAAATGATCCAAATAAGTACGGATAAGGAGTCGCGAGGCTGTGTTGTATCAATGTTACCCAAGAGGCGAAAACTTTAAAAGAAGCAGGAGATGGGGGAAAATTATGTAAACAGTGTTTATTAATAGGGAGATAAACTAGAAAGAAGGGAAAACAATCAATAGAGGAGTTTAAAATATAGCTGGAGTTTATAAGTCATAGTCCATTGCTTGCCTTCTCTTTTCCAATTTCAAACAGGAGGTGAAATAATGGGAGAGGAAGAGAAAATTGGGCTATGATATGCAAGAGAGATGAGAAAAATACATTTTGAAAAGAGGAGGAAAGAAGGGAAAGGAAATACATTGGAGAAAATAATATGAAAATGAGAAGGAAATGAATTACTAAAAACATTTTTGAGGTCCAGCATGCTAATGAAGGTATTGATCTAAGGATTTGTAAATTGAGAATTGCAACTATTTTCCAAATGATTTAGTAGTTAAGACATTCTTATCAATTAGAACTTGAAAAATACATTAGGTGAATGTTGAAATCTGGGCCAAACCTCATTGGCTCAGTTAATGGGATAAAGAAGAAAAAAAAAAATCTGAGGATAAGAATTAGATTAACAGTAGCGCTATCTATAAAGAGATATCCCTGGTGGCTCATGGTAAAGAATCCAGCTGCCAATGGAGGAGCCACAGGAGATGTGAGTTCTATCCCTGGGTGGGAAGATCCCCTGGAGGAGGAAATGGCAACCCAATCCAGTATTCTTGCCTGGAAAATTCCATGGACAAAGGGGTTTGGCAGGCTACAGTCCATGGGGTCCCAAAAAGTTGGACACAACTGAGCATGCACACTATAAATATATAGATGTATGTGTATATATATACACACACATATATATAGTAGCTATATATATATAAAATTCAGAATTTCACTTGGAATTCTGCAAAACTAAAAGGTACCCTATATTTTTCCATTTTACTCTCAAATTCTCTTACAAAGTTGACTCACAAATTCTCCTACAGATATTTCACTAGCTTGCTACTTTCCCAGAAAGTTTTTGGATCCTTTTTCTTTTTTAGTCACTAATTCTTTCACCTGGAGTATTTTCAATATATAAAATGACTTACTTGCACTTTGAAAATAACATTTATTATACAAATGTGTCTGTCTTCTCTCATGTGATTGAACCTATGGCATTCTGAGGTCACATTTCAAGAAATTTTAGAGGTCAATATAGGGATCACACATAATTATCTGCAAAAGAACAGGTGAAAAATCTAAGAGCAGATGGGGATCCACAGGAAAGCCATCTCCACAGTGCACAGAAACCACATGTGCTGTGTAGAGAAGCAGACAGACACTACAAGGGCCAGGTCTGCCTAGTTAGTCATAGCACGCTTCTGCTGCCTCACTCCGTAAGGAATGTCAGCTCAGAGTTGTTTCAAGGCCATTGGTGCAGTATAAAGTCTCTCCAGGGCTAAGTTCAAAGCCATAAAAATGGGTTACACTTGTGGTTGATTTTGCCACAGAATGAACAGGGATATTTTCAACAAGGGGACAATGAATGATGAGCTCTAGGACAACCTAAAATGTGCCAAACTTGATGTCAGTCTCTTATCTTTTAAACATACTCACAGATATTGGTAAAAATGGAGCAGAATGTACTCAATGCCTTTTTCACTCATTTCGGATGAATTTGATTTGATGACTGACATTTTCTTTGTCACCATTTGGAGCAAGCTTCTTGATTGAGGTGAGGGATTGGAGTCAAAGGGCTTCAGGTTTAAATGTAAGTTCTAACAAAAATTATCTTGGTAATTTTGGGCAAGACTTTTTACACTTTATTCACAAATTAAAAGGAGCAAAACTGTCTCTACTTAATAGAATTGTTGCGAAGATTTACAGAGGTAAATCATCTGAAGTAGTTAGCACAGTGACTGACCTGCATGTAACATTCAATGTCTGTTAGTCTGCAGTATATGAATAAAATGGTATTCATTCCATTTTAAATTGAATTGGTTTACTGTTTCCCTTTAGGATTTTCAAGAAACATAATGCTGAGTTCAATTAAAATATGACCTTCCAAAGAGTAACTTTTCTAAAGGTCCTAAATTCATAAAAACAGAAAAAAATACTTTTCTAAAGATAGACAAGTTTTATTATTGAAAACTGTAATATTCATCTCTATGATTTAAGTAATACATTCATAAGTGTAAACTTTGATAAGTAAACAGCATTTCAACTTAAGTTTGCCACTCAATGCACAGTTAATAGCAAATGTGGTTCTCTAATTGAAGCAACAGTTAGAACTGGACATGGAATAGACTGGTTTCAAATAGGAAAAGGAGTATGTCAAGGCTGTATATTGTCACCCTGCTTATTTAACTTATATGCAGAGTACATCATGAGAAACACGGGGCTGGATGAAGCACAAGCTGGAAAAAGATTTCCAGAAGAAATATCAGTAACCTCAGATATGCAGATGACATCACCCTTATGGCAGAAAATGAAGAAGAACTAAAGAGCCTCTTGAGGAAAGTGAAAGAGGAGAGTGAAAAAGTTGATTTAAAGCTCAACATTCAGAAAACTAACATCATGGCATCTGGTCCCATCACTTCATGGCAAATAGATGGGGAAACAGTGGAAACAGTGGCTGGCTTTATTTTGGGGGGCTCCAAAATCACTGCAGATGGTGATTGTAGCCATGAAATTAAAAGACGCTTGCTCCTTGGAAAGAAAGTTATGACCAACCTAGACAGCGTATTAAGAAGCAAAGACATTACTTCATCCAAAAACATCCGTCTAGTCAAGGCTATGGTTTTTCCAGTGGTCATGTATGGATGTGAGAGTTGGACTGCAAAGAAAGCTGAGTGCCGAAGAATTGATGCTTTTGAACTGTGGTGTTGGAGAAGACTCTTGAGAGTCCCTTGGACTGCAAGGAGATCCAACCAGTTCATCCTAAAGAGATCAGTCCTGTGTGTTCATTGGAAGGACTGATGTTGAAGCTGAAACTCCAATACTTTGGCCACCTAATGCGAAGAGCTGACTCACTGGAAAAGACCCTGATGCTGGGAAAGATTGAGGGCAGGAGGAGAAGGAGATGATAGAGGATGAGATGGCTGGATGGCATCACCGAGTCAATGGACATGGGTTTGGGTAGGCTCTGGCAGCTGGTGATGGGCAGGGAAGCCTGGCGTGCTGCCGTTCATGGGGTTGCAAAGAGTCAGACACGACTGAGCAACTGAACTAAACTGAGCTGAAACAACAGTGGAAAGGGGGAGGACTTTTCCCTTTGTTTAATTCAAATAAATTTTTCTGTAGTATAAGTTTCATTATTTTGTAATTTTATGATGTTATTCCATTTCTTTCTAAATATAAAAAGAAATAAACCACAGTCCAGGGGGCTTGCAACCAGTATTTCGAAGAGAGTATTATTGAAATATTTTTATGGTAATTTCAATCTTAATCAAGCATTGTTACAAAGATCAGATCAATAAATAAAACAAGAGGAGTCTCTCTTTAATTGTTCTTTTAGAAATAAATTGCTTTAAAACTAGTAATAGACATTTTATCTCTTTCTATGTACATTTGAATATTAAAAAATCTAATGTGCTCAGTCTCAGTTTTGTAGCAACTAGATTTCCTGTACAGTTAACCTCTTTTATCCAGTATTCATAGTGTTGAAGTAAAATCTATTTTCAAACAAAATTTGATTGATATTACAAATGATGTATATTAAAATGATATAAAACTTTAAGCAACAGTAACTAGTAATCAATTGTAATCACCTAATGGTTATTTTTACTTGTAATTCTTGGAAAGAGTTATTACCATTATTTTCTCCTCCATTCCAATCTTTTGACCCATCTAATCTAGATTTGCAAAGACTTATATGAGTAACAAACACTCATAAGCCCACTTTTCTTTTACTGTACCTTTGATATTTGAAATATCAAGTTATCTTCACAAGACAGACATAAGGTTATAAATATTTGGCTACTTAATACAAAATGGCCCTCACATGGGATGTCAGGATATCAGTGACCTTTCTTATTGGACTCTAATGACAAATTAGAAGAATAATCCTACTCTATAATGGAAACTGTTGGTTAATAATAATGCTTCTGTACATCAACAGGAAATTTAAGATGATATTTTTGTATTTCCAAAATTGTAAGTAGATTTTTCATAGAGCCCTGAAATACCAGTCAATTTAATGCTATATTTGTATAACTAGTTAATTTTAGGGGAAAAACTTCCTATAGAATAAGAAAAGACATACATAATGAAAATACATAATTATTTATATCTTCTAAAAATAAGTGCAAATTGAAGTGCATTCAAGTGGTCAATTGAATATTCTCTAGGGTCAGGGGTGGGATGAAAATAGTTATCTTCTCTAAAATCTTCTATTTAAACAACGTAGTAAGGCAGGTCAACCAAGTGAGCAAGGAAATATATGTCAAATAAGATCTGACATATTGTTATATAACACGACTTCTTCTTCAGTGTTTTGGATAATGCCTGTAACATCTGGGCTACCCAGGGCTACATATACACATACACACACATATACAGACAGAGAAATAAACATTAAGGGGATTTTATGACAATAAAATTGGTTATGATAAAAAAAGAAAAGCAAATATAATGGTGGTAGCAATTATGGACATGACTTATTTGTCCTCAGGAATTTCTATAAACAACAATTCATCTCTTTTTTAAAAATCTTAAAGCAAGTGTATACTCAGGTATTCTCAACACACAGTTCCCAATTATAGAGTCTGCTTTAACACATTTGAAAAGCTAAGAATAAATTTCATGTAGTGAAAAAAAAAATTTCATGTAGTGTATTGATTTCATGCCAATGTAACTGCCATGTAAGAAAATAAATAAGCGATCCCCAAGTTGCTTATTTGTAGCAGTGAAATATAGTCAGGCAGATTTTGTAGAGAACTGAGCATTTAGACCATGCTGTTGACCAATTCAGAATCTACATTATAAAGGCTTATGAATCTTTATTGTTCACTTTCTTCAATAATGTCGACCTTCTTTCAATAATACTGTCTTTGAGAAGATACCATCTAAAAAACTTATTCAGTCTATCTCAACAGAGCAAAGAATTCCTTAACTGGCTTTAAAATTTCTTATGAGAGTTTGGAATGGTTAAAGATTAATAATCACTATTGTTAAGATTCATATTTTAAGATTTTTAGCATTTTCAGAGCAAAAGTTGAAAGTAAAAAGAAAAAAAATTGATATTTATAATCATTAGGCTAAATATATGGCTGCAATGTAATTCTCATATTGAAAACAAAAATGTTTGGAGAAATCGTCTTTCTCTTCTGGCCTTCCCCAAATTCTCCCAATTATAGGATGCTAATAGCTCTTTCCTACTTGAAAATTACACTATGGAGGCCAACTACTATTCCAGGAAGAAAAAATTTTGCACTTAAGTGCAAGTTCATCTTCAACATCGAAAACTGACATGATTGTTCTTTAACTAGAGTTGTCACTGAAATCTAAGCTTACTAGATCTAGCTTCATGTCTTAAAGTAGAAAAGAAAAAAAAAAAAAGGAAAACAAGACCATAAAGCCTCCATTTCTTCTTCATATTAAAAGATGAACTAAACTGAAATTGTTTTTCAGTCAGAAAGAAGGCAGGGTGTATAGACAGCAGATACTGAATCAGGATCTGCAAAATAGCCATTTTTGCTTTGGTGGGAAGGTCCGATCGTGCCCATGCCTGCCATTCTCAGAACACTGCTTCCATGATTATCTTTGCTATCCAAGTTTTCTGATCATTCAATTCTCCCTTTTCTCACTTACAGAACAGCACCCAAAAAAAGTATAATGTGTCGAAATCAGTGAGAAAATCTGCTCATATTTTTGTTAGAAAAGATATTAAATTTGGTCTGAAGTGTTTACCTGGCAGCATTGAGGGGCATTGACAAAATAATTATAAAGATTTGCAGGCAGCTTAAATACCACAGGGAGAAGGAAATGGTGACCCACTTCAGTATTCTTGCCTGGAAAATCCCATGGACTGAGGATCCTGGTTGGCTGCAGTCCATGGGGTCGCAAAGAGTCGGACATGACTGAGCGACTTCACTCACTCACTCACTCTAAATACCACAGGGGGTTAGCTATCCACATGACAATCATTTTTGTGGGGAATTACCGAAATGGATCTCATTAGGTTTTGTTTTCAACTAATAACTTTAGGAAATTTGCTTTCTGAAAAACAGAGCAAAGATACTGCTTTTCCCACAGAGAGAGAACTGAGAGCAAGCAAATATCCTGAATAAGTCAGCGCCACCATATGTATGAAAGTATCATCCCCTTCCTTCTTAGGGAAAGATGTAAAGCTGAACCCACCTAGCTGACTGTCCTGTCTGGTGTACAAGGCTCCCACTTTGGGGATAGTTATACATGGAACAGTTGCTTCCCGCCCCCCGCCCGCCCAGGGAGAATGTGCCGGAGCACACATTGATACCATCATAAAGTAGTAAGGTAGGAGGTATAGATGTCTCTTCCTTAATGTGATGGTCTAAGAAATTGGATCTGGTCTCAGATACGAGTCTCTTCTCCCAATCTGTCTGCTTTCATCTTACTTTCCTGAAAACATGTCCTGTGGATGTGGCTAGGATGCAGTGGCTCTAATATCTGTGTTCTCTAGAAAGAAAACCATTAAATGTGGTCATGGGTGTCGTTTCTGAGATGAACACAGCTGGCAAGCACTCTTGAAGGTACCTTAACACCACTACAAGTATATGAATCCTAGGTAGCGAGAACCTATACTGATTAGTGATTCAAGCTCAAGCCCAGTCAATCTCAGACTATGCTTTGTTGACACATTTCATTTTGAATAGAAATGTCTATACAGGAATGCCCACCTTTCCATTAGAAGCTGGGTTTTCCAAGCCATTCCTAAAATGTTTTCTTTTGAGCTACTGAGGATAACAGGAAGGATATAAGAGGTTCACTGATGCTTTGGATAAAACTTACAACTGTTTCTGGAGCTTGTTATAATACTGAGATTTGGGGGAAAGTAAAAATATGAGATTAACGTAACAGGACTGAGTCAGGCATATCTCACAGACAGTAAGTGCTCACTGGTTTTTACAGAAAAAAGTGAATTCCTAGTCCTGTGTATGGATGCACCCACTCACACAAATATACACACACATATACACACGCATATACACACGCATATACACAAACACATCTTGGCTTATGCTTCCCTGTTACCAATTGATAAATCAATTCAGCCTTATCATTTAAGCAATTCTTTTCACAACCTGGATTTTCAATTTGCACCATCAAATTGAGAAAAAATGGGCAATTTGGTGGCTTCTTGTTGACAGCAGGCTCAATTTGTCCTTCTTCGTTGGCATGAATTATAATCTCTGCTAAACTTCCTGTTCTATGGAGATTTTATTATTATTTTTTTCAATGGAGATTTTAATGGTGACTGATAGAGCCAGTCCAAGTGTAAGATCAAGCTTCCTCTCCCATCTTTGCTAACAAAAGCACTATTAGGATCAATGTGGTGCTCCGTCTGCACTATCATAGGAAATGCTTCGATGATGACAGTGAGTTTATTGGAAGACAAAGAGTCAAAACTTTTCTAGAGTGGAGAAGGGCCCAAAGAAAAGGAAACTATTGCCTTGGAGAACTAAAGAATATGTAATCCCCTCTTCCCATACACACTCAACAAATCCCAGCTTCAAATTTAGAAAACAAGCAGGATTAAATTAACATGCATATTATAGAAAAAATACCATCTCACATGAAAATTTATTGAGTGAAAAAGATTCCTTTTTATCGCATTCTACAACAGATTGTGCTAAGAGTCATTTCGGAAGAATATGCAGCATTCAGAAGTTGTATCTCCTCATGCAGTCACTCAGGCACATTTTATCTCAAAGTGCGTGCACGGACTCAGACAACTGCAAACAATTTCAGCTATAACCTAGAGCAATTTTCCACACACTGTACAATGAAAATGCTACAGCCTGGCGCAACTTGTCAAGGCTGAGAGCATGCACATATATGTGTATATTAGTTATCTGCTTGAAAAGACAACAATTTAGAATAAGAAAATATATAAGCAGCATTCATGTAATACAGAATTCCTGAGAATAGTGTGTTATATAAATCTTTGAGAAATAATTTGTATTCATATGAAAACCATGATATAAAATATTTCTCTCAACTAAAGCTGAGTTGTCTAAAACTGATATACCGTGGGGGGCTGTCAATATTTTGCTGTCAACAACGATGAAGATATAACTAGATTCTACTGCATTGTTTCACAAAAGGAGAATTTCAGATAATTTTTTTCATTGTTTCTCTATTTTTCCATCGATTTCAAAAATATCAGAGAAGGCATTTCCTAAATCAATGTATCATAATTTGTATTAAAAATACCTTTCTCTGTTCATATTATTCCCACTAGGTAATCAATATGATTTTCTATGGTTATATAAAAATAACTCAGAAAGAGACAAATTCTCAAGGGCATAGCTATTGGTATTCTTTACTATAAGGCAAATGTCTTTGCCTTGTGTCCCTAATTGTAAATGGACATAAATGTTAGGTTCATTTATGTCTTCAATAGGCATAGAGAGTATTTATCCTCAGGCATATGTATACATTTAACCAACAAAGAAAAGGAAATGCAGATGCTACAAAATGGAAGTATTTAAAGTTTCTTTGTGCAGTTAGTACAATTAGTTACTGTGAATAGGCAGGTGGCAGAAACAAAACCTCTCTGGAATCTGAATGGAAGAATTCCTTGAGGCAAGGGAATGGGAGGGACATTTAGAGTGTGAAGTTCTTCCTCTTGCTCAGAATCAGAGGGCAGGTAAGGAAGTAAGTATTTTTGACAAATATCAACCAACCACTGTGATTTATTTATCTCTGGAGAGAAAGAAAGGAAAACGAAAATAAAACAAAACAAAAAACACTTTCATTGTTAAAATTTTTAAAATAGTGAAGAGAAACTTTATGACTTTTCTTGCTAGAGAAACCCTTGCATATATACAAAATAGTTTTATTTCCATTGGGTTTAATCTGGTCTTTATAAATTTTGGAAATAACTGTACCTTTAAAGGGCACACAAAAAAATCACATATGTGTATGAATGCATGATTACATATGGGCTTCTCTGGTGGCTCAGTGGTAAAGAGTCTGCCTGTCAATGGATGAGATTTGGGTCAGGAAGATCCCATGGATAAGGAAATGGCAAACCCCTCCAATATTCTTGCCTGGAGAATCCCACGGACAGAGGAGCCTGGCGGGCTACAGTCCATGAGGTCTCAAAAAGATGGGCATGACTTGGCAACTGAACCACCACCACCATGATTATGCATGCCTCATCCCATTCCCAGAAGAAGAAAATTGAGATTAGCTTTGTTTTGCAAGAAAAAGTGTCTTGATTTCTACTATATATTTTCTTAATTCAACTCTTCTCTTTCTTCCCATCCTGCCCCCATAGTTTATGCCTCCACCAGACTTTTTTTATTTGAATGCTTCCTCCAACATCAGTCTGTAAACATTCATGCTCACAGAGTTCAGAGAAACAGCAACTCCACAACAAGCAAAAATGATGTCTTTCACAATTAATTTGACTTTGTTTCTAGTGAGTTTTCAGAAATAAACCAAATCAATCTACCAAAGAAATAACAGAAAACTCCCTTCAGTGATAAAAAGAAAGTAAAACTCAAAAAATAAATTTATATTCATGCATTGTTTTCATCAGCTCACGAGCAAGAGTGCACGTTGTTGGAAAAGCTTACATGTTGCAAAGCATCTGGCTTCTGCTTTCCTGAATAAACAAGCTATGATGGAATACTGTGTAACTGGTCTCAGAGGTGCATGAATTGTATTAATAACTTGTGTTCCGTATTGCAAGGTGCAAAGGTACAAGGAAAATCAATATATTTACAGCATTTCAAGTTATTCTGTGAGAACTGTAATAAATCAGGGAGGTGGAAATTAAGTATACTATAAAACAGTTTCCACAGTAAAATACGGATTCATCATCTTCTAAATGACAGGAGAATGAGCATCCATATTTTATAACAATATGACTCCATTGGCATTTAGTAAAGGAGAAAAAAAGGCAGTGAAAGTTAATCTGCTAGTGATAAAACAGATTTGAATGCAGCCAATGCAATAGAGTATTATTTCAATAAATGGTATTCTTTTTGGAGTCTTAGATTTTTGGTTTGACTACTGAAGTTGTGCAATTTTTCAACTGCATAGTCAGTGAGAAAAAAAAAAACACATGAATTTCCTGTGACACAGATCCAAATATCTCAGCAAGAAACAAAGGAAATTCCTATAAAACAGTAAGTTAAAGGGACATGTTCTGGCAGCAAAGGCAATAACTGATTTGTCATTTCTTGGTAAGTATCTCAACTCAACCTAAGATTCCAAAGTCAGATTAGTGTGTGCATGAGGACCACATGATACTTTAAGTCATGCCTGACTTGTGTACATTTACATGGAAATCTGTCATTAGAAACCTCATCATCACCCTCCCTAGTATACTGTGTTGATGGAAGGTGGAGGCTTCCAAACACACAATTCCCTGAGGCTGGTTCTGAGAATTAGACCCTGGCTTCCTGCAATGTCAATCTAACCATTTTTTAAGGTCATGAGTCATTTTTCTTCTTCCCTAGACGACTGGATATTTCAGATCCAGAGATGGCTCTGATGTATTTCCAAGTATCATATTGTACATGTGGTTAGGCACATATGCCTTCCTCTGATTCCACCTAGAATTATAATTTGCCATCATGTCTACTAAGGTATTGCCCCCAGTGGGCAACAGGCATCCACTAAGGCCATTCATGGTGAACAGGGTGACCACTTTTTCTCCGCTGCTGTTGCAAGTGTTCTAGTTCAGCCTCGTACATCATTTCTTGGACTAAGTACTTCTCCCGTCGTATTCGGTCATACAGGTTCTTTGGTACATCTGGAATCAGGTATGCGATGAAAGACTTGATCCCAAAAACAAGGTGCTGAAAGTTTCAGAGCAGAAAGTACATTTTCAACGATTCTGAAATGCTAATTACGAAACAGAATAGTCATGAACAATGCTGTGCTTGCCTTACAATCAAGCATCAGAACTCAGTGTACACCATCTAGAATATTTGGGGGATATTTTGGGGATATCCCAAAACTATATTGGGGATACACTTACTGCCTTCCATCTAATAAGTGTTACAACAAAAACGTGTTGATGTCACCTTACAAACACTGAATGAATCTGACATGCACCCATAAAACCCTTATATACTATGCAATACAGTTGTGGTATGCATTGTCATACATGGATAAGAAAGACCACACGCAGGGAAAATTCCTGCATTATAGGAGGTTATAAGACACAGTGTATGAACCATACAGAATACAGTGAAGCTGTGAAGCTGAATTTGGACTCAACCTCCAGCATACACATTTTTCAGAATTTCTACTCTATTAAAATCATATATTATTATAACTGCTCTAACATATCTTATCTTTATCAACATTTATTCTATGATAAAATATATTATACTAAAAAAGCAGGAACAAAAATCGAAAGGTAATATGCCTGTGATTAAAAGTACAGATGCTGAATGAAATTGCATGTGTTTGAATCTTACTCCAACACTCTTATCTGTGTAACCTTATGCAAATCACTTATGTTCTCTATGTCTCAGCTCTAAAATGATGCTAATATTGGTATCTTTCAAAGGTTGGTATAAGAATTAAAAGAGCAAATATATGTGAAAAGTTCAAAGGAGTGCTTGGTACAGTATAAGCACTGCTTAAATAGCACCACCATCTATTATAAATGCATCTTTTTTCTTTTCCCATGAATAATAGGTCTTTTAATTTCTCATTAAAAAAAGTCTGATTGATAGAGTTAGGATGATCTGTAGAAAAGAATCCATTCACTTAAAGGACTTAGTGACAATAGTCTCTATGTGGAAAGGAAAAAGGCACTTTTAACTGGCTTTGCTGTACATGTCCAGGGAAATAGCACTGAATAGTAAATCGCAGAAATGCAAGTCATACTTTCCCATAGATAAGCGGATGAAGAGTTTCTTTCCCGACCAAATACTTGATATTCACAGAATACCCAGCAATGTGACTCAAGAGCACAGAAGTAAAAATTAGAAACATTTGTTACAATTTAAATTAGAAAGCAGGAATATGCTCCAAGTCCTATGTGGTTCAGTCACTCAGTCATGTCCGACTCTTTGTGACTCTAAGGACTGCAGCGTGCTAGGCTTCCCTGTCCTTCACCATTTCCTGGAGCTTGCTCAAACTCATGTCCGTTGAGTTTGTGATGCCGTCCAACCATCTCAGCCTCCATCTCCCCCTTCTTCTGTTGCCCTCAGTCTTTCCCATCATCGGGGTCTTTTCCAGTGAGTCAGCTCTTCGCTTCTCAAAAAGCCAAAGTATTGGAGCTTCAGCTTCAGCATCAGTCCTTCCAATGAATGTTCAGGGTTAATTCCCTTTAGGACTGACTGGTTGGATCTCCTTGCAATCCAAGGGACTCTCAAGAGTCTTATTCAGCACCACAGTTCGAAAGCATCAATTCTTTGGCACTCAGGCTTCTTTATGGCCCAAATCTCATATCTGTGCATGACTACTGGAAAAACCATAGCTTTGACTATACGGACCTTTGCTTGCAAAGTGATGTCTCTGCTTTTTAATACGCTGTCTAGGTTTGTCATGCATTGGAGAGGGAAATGGTAACCCACTCCAGTGTTCTTGCCTGGAGAATCCCAGGGACAGGGGAGCCCGGTGGGCTGCCGTCTGTGGGGTCGCACAGAGTCGGACACGACTGAAGTGACTTAGCAGCAGCAGGTTTGTCATAGCTTTTCTTCCAAAAAGGAAGCGTCTTTTCATTTCATGGCTGCAGTCACCATCCCCAGTGATTTTGGAGCCCAAGAAAATACAATCTGTCACTGTTTCCACATGAAGTGATAGGATCAGACGCCATGATCTCCAAGTCCTATACAATGGTAATAAATGAACCTACAAGCTGATCCTCAGAAATTGATATGCAAGGATGGCTTAATACTAAAAAGGAAATCTTTTTAAAGTTAGATTTTAATACCCATTTATCAAGGCACTCTCACAACCAGTAACAGATGACAATTTTCTTAAAGTGATAGAGTTTATCTTAAAAAACCTACAGCAGATAATATACTTAAAAAAATCAGAAGTATGTTCATTGAAGATGGAAACAAGACATGGTTGTTCACACTGCTGCTATTCAACATCCTATTGGTTCCCAGGTATACAGTAAGGCAAACAAAAGCAATGAAACTTTGGAATTCAAGATGCAAAGCTGTTGTTATTTGCAACTGGTATTATCGAAAGACAATTCACCAGATTTACCAGACAGAATACTAGAACTTAAACAAGGAGGTATGATCTTAAAAAGACTATTAGCATTCCAGCAAAAATCAAGCAAATCATGTAAGGAAGGTTAAGACAGTATTCATAACAGCAATAAAAAATACCTATAAATTTTCCAGAAATTAAAAGGGAAAAATAAGCAAGAGAGTATTTAAAAATCTATTAAAGGAATAGAATGATTTGAATAAATTCCACTTTCATTAATGAAACAACAGATTTTGTAAATAAGTCAAAATTTGATTTCTACAAATGTAATTCTAATCAAAGTCTTTGCTCAATATATGAAGGAACCCGAAAAACAGTTTATATGAATGACTAATAATTCCAAATAGCTATGATAATTTTTAAATTAAGAGCAAATGTGGCAGGAATGGAAAGTCACTTGTTTTATCAGATATGAAATATTTAAATATTGCATTTATATAGTGCAATAGTGATCCAGTTATAGTGATCCAGTTACAGACAGAGTGATAACTCAAAATACTGAGGTCAGAGATATACCCATGACAATATAGGAACTTGAAATATAACAGAGATGGATTTACAAGTCAGTGGATAGATAATAGATTATTCAGTAAATAGCAGTACAAAAATTATTTTACTATATGGAGAATAAAAAATAACTTTTTCTCTCAGACTCTATAAGAACTCCAGGTATCTTAAAGACATGTGATATGTAAGACTATAGAGTTAATAGTAAAAATGTAGTAGAATACCTTTATGAATTAGAGATAAGGAAAATGTCCTAAATAAGCTATACAGAATAAGCACACACCATGAAAGGTAAAAAAAATCATGGGCTTGACTAAAACAAAATTGGACATTATCTGTTTACAGGTAAGACTAATAGGTTGTGGACAAAAAATGATATCTGCTATGTATGTAACTGGTGAAGATTAGTATGTAAAATAGATAAGGAAATCATAAAATTTGGTAACAAATACACTGGAAACACAATCCAAAGTGGATCAAAGTTATAATACACTTATAATGAAAGGAAGCCTAAATGGCTTTCTAGTACTAAAAGTGATGGTCAGTGTCATTAGTAAACAGGTTATAACAAAAAAAATTAAAGCAAAATATTACGTTACTCTTTTACAACTGCAAAATATTAGAAGTCGGATACTATGAAAATCCAGTGAAAATCCAGGAGAATTCTGAAGAGCACTCTGTCGGTATTATCATACAGGAAACCAAGTACGCATATAAACGAACAATCCCACCTGAGTAAAGCACTCCTTAAAAACCCCTAAATGCGTTTACAAGAGAACCTGTCCAATAGTCTTAATAACAGACACACTGAGGTAAGAATTATTGTAGGTCTAAGTACCTATCCTAAGGAGCACATGGAATTTAATTTTGATGAAATATCCTAAGTAAACAAAATAAATTACAGATCTCATGGATAGATGTCTCTCTAGATTTGAAAAAGTACCATGGCAAGAGATAAAATGAATGATTACATAATACCATTGAAGTAATTTTGAAAAATAGTACTTAAAGTAATACTATACACACACACACACATATATTTATAAACAAACATATATTCAAATAAAGATGTGGAGCATCTTCCACAGAAGAAGACAGAGTGGGTGCTTATGGAGAGAGTGGGTAGCAGGGAATGAAAAGAGAGAAAAAAAAAGAAGGCATCATTGGTGTCATGGATCCATGATGGTAGGCTGCTGGTAACTGAGGCATTTAATTAAGTTCTTCACAGTATCAGGCTGGCTATATTTTAAGCAAGGCAATAATACTGTAGCTTCTTTAAATTTCTTCACAGTACTACAATCTAGTATTATTGCATCACTATGATTATCAAAATCTGTGCAATTTTTATAAAAGTGTTCTCAGGCATAAATTACTGAATTATGCAAGTTTGCTTATACAAATACATATGATCATCTATAATTAGAGTTGATTGTTCAGAAGATAATCTCTCCATCCAATGAACAAATATGGGTTCTTTGGTTAGATTATGAAAATCATTCCTTGCTTTTTACATTTGGTTACTATGGTGCTCATAACTAAGTTGAAGTCCAGGTGATTTATAATGCTCCGTTAGCTTCAGGTATAAAGCAAAGTGATTGAGTTATATACAATACATATACATCTATTTTTTTCAGATTCTTTTACCTTATAGTTTATTATAAAATATTGAATATAGTTTTCTGTGTTATATAGTAGGTCATTTTTGGTCATCTATTTGATATGTAATAATATGTATATGTTAATCCCAAACTCCTAATTTATCCCCCTCTTTAACCATATATTTGTCTTCTATGTCTGTGAGTTTGTTTCTGTTTTATAAATTTATTTGTGTCACTTTTTTAGATTTCACAAATAGGTGAAATATATTTGTCTTTCTCTGTCTGGCTTACTTCACTTAGTGTGATAATATGTAGGTCCACTGTGGACCTACAGATTATCCTAGTTTTCTGATATAAATACTCTTTAACTTACATTATTCAGCCCTTGCTTTTCTGTACTTGTCACCGTGGTTTCGTTGTATTTAAATCTTTTACAGGGACACAGTCAGCTCCAGTTTTGTAAGTCAGTGAGAAACTGAGTTCAAAAAGACAATTAATGTTTCAGTTGGAAAAGCGTTTATCTACAGTAACTGTGACTAACCTCAAACACAATAATGAAGGCCAATCTAGCAGCGAGGATATGCCAGTATTGTAGGGTGAATTCATAGGGTTTGGAACTCCAAGGGGGACCTCTGTAGTCTCGGTACCTAAAATCCACAAAAACAAAGAGCTGGAAGAACAGAGATCAAGATGTGAAGGTCCCGAACGCTCTTTATTTGCCAAAACTTCAAAATGACAACTTCAGTGTGTCCATTAACATGTTGAGTGGAGGAGATGGAATGGTGAAACAAAAAGAAAAGACAGCTATAATTTTTAAGTACCTGCAATACCCAGATTTTCCCAAGCCAAGTTCACTCAGGTCAAAGAAGGATAGGCTATTGTTCACATATCCTGTTAAACAACTGAAAAGAAAAGAAAGCATCACATGACTCAGATGCATAAATTTCTAATCCAACTCCTTCATTACAAATGATGGGATTTAATAAGTGCTGTTACACCATTCATTCTAACTATAAACTCCGAGCAACTCAGCTCTCTGATTCTATTCCCTGACTCACTATACCTGTGATTATACCTTAATGAGACCGACTCTTGCCTGCGATTTCCCTGCAATAGTTTCTGTCTTGCCCTATCATCTGGCTTATATTTTATTAAGTGTTCACTATGCAGTGGGCATTGTGTTTGTTTCATATGCATTGAAACTGCATAAATATACTTTTATAAATATACATATATATACATGTTACAGTATTTGGATAATTATAATCAAGCAGCCAGTTGATAAAAATGCTTATTTGTGATTTATTAACTTATTCAATTTCTATATTGAGGACCTAAAATTTGTTAGAAAATCCTAGATACTTGGTATTCAACAGTAAACAAAATAGGCAAAATTCCCTACCCTGATGGTTCAGTATTAAAATGTAAACAGGGTTACCTTTTATAATAAATTTAGAAGCTTATTATTTCCACCATGTGGATTAAAAAAACTAATATTTACAGAAGCTAAATGACTTTTTTTTAGTACTATAATTCTCAAAATTTCTGGTTTCAGATACACTCTACATTTAAAATAGGCATTGAGGATCTCAAGGAGCTATCTGCATAAGGGCAACCAAGTAGCATTAGTGTTAAAGAACCCGTCTGCCAATGCAGAAAATGATAAGAGACACCGGTTCGATCCCTGGTTTGGGAAGATCCCCTAGAGGAGGGCATAGCAACCAATTCCAATGTTCTTGCCTGGAGAATCCCATGGACAGCAGAACCTGGCAGGCTACAGTCCATGGGGTTGCAGAGCTGGACATGACTGAAGCGACTTAGCATGCAAGCATGCATATCAATTCATATTTACCACATTAGAAATTGAGAGAGAAATTTAGAAAATATTTATGTTAACTCATTATAAATAACTATCAAATCCATTCAAATAATATAAAAACACATTTGAAAAATATATATGCCAAAAGAAAAAATTGGAGTGAGAGATGACACAGATTTACATGTTTGCAAAATACCTTAATATCTGCCTTAATAGAAGACAGCTAAGATTGAAAGCAGGAAGAGAAGGGGACAACAGAAGATGAGATGGTTGGATGCCATCACTGACTCAATGGACATGAGTTTGAGCAAGCTCCAGGAGATGGTGAAGGACAGGAAAGCTTGGCGTGCTGAAGTCCATGGGGTCGTAAAGAGTTGGACACAACTGAGCGACTGAACAGCAACAAGATACTCCTGTGTGCTCCATCATGTCCAACTCTTTTGACCCCGTGGACTGTAGTCCTCTAGGCTCCTCCGTCCATGGGATTTCCCAGGCAAGAATACTGCAGTGGGCTGCCACTTTCTCCTCCAGTGGATCTTCCTGACTAAGGGATCGTACCCAGGTCTCTTGGGTCTTCTGCATTGGCAGGTGGATTCTTTACCACTTGAGTCACCTTGGGATACATGCATTAAATCTGTTGCAATGTGTTGTGTTTGTTGAAGGTTAAGTAGAAAATCTGGCCTCATACAGATTAACTAGTTAGAAAAAGGAAGATTATTTTAATATTTCAGGTAAATGTCAGTATTTTTCTTTGGTATTCCACCAAAGCCCTACCTATGGTAATTTCTCAAATTTTTGTTGCAAAGTGGAATCTTAAGGTGTCAATGAACTTTCACATAGATTGTTTCATAACAGGTCTATCTTGTACTCTGAATTCATCATTTATCCAAGCATGATTCTATGATATCAAATAGGGGCCATTTGGAGAATATCTTTTCCCTAAATCAGGGGTCACCAACCTCTGGGCCACAGGTGGTCAGATCAGCAGTAGCATTCGACTGGAAATAAAGTGCACAATAAATGCAATGCACTTGAATCATCCCAAACCATCCCTCCCCTTCCAGGTCTTGAAAAACTGTCTTCCACAAAACTGGTCCCTGGTGCCAAAAAGGTTGGGGACCACTGCTTATGCAGATATCCCATATGTTGATCTATTTTTTACTGAAGACCATGAAAAAGCACAATTGTTAACATCACCACTGATTTTTATCATTAAAAAAAAAATACTGGGAAACTCTTAAGCCCAACAAACAGTCTTGATTATTTTCCTTAAAATGACAAGCTGCTTTTGTGCATTTTATAAAAAGAGTGTTTGCTAAATACCCAAGTCTGAATACGCATAGTTTGTTTAGTAATTGTTCTTTGTCTGGCAATTGTTGAAAAAAATGTTGGTTTGGTATGCAGCTCCAACAGTCACCCAGGTGCTCTTCTTTGACACTCCCATCAAAAGTGCTTCATGCACACTTAGTGTTTTGTCAAATAGAATATTGAGAAGACATTTATTCAAGGGAAGAGACTTGATACAATTAATAATTATTACTGCTTCATCAAAGATATTTTGAAATGTCTTTGTTGTTGTTCAGTTGCTGAGTCGTGTCCAACTCTTTGTGACCCCATGGACTGCAGCACGCCAGGCATCCCTGTCCTTCACTACCTCCTGGAGTTTGCTCAAACTCATGTCCATTGAGTCGGTAATGGTATTCAACCATCTGAAATTTCATACTGGCAACTTAAAAATGTTGACTGTAGTGAGAAATACAATTATTACTAGTATTTTTTGGTGCCACTGCTTTGAGTGATACAAAGCCACCAAAAAATTTTATCCACCAGTACTTTTTTACCATCTGTGCAGACTTCAATGTGGTTAAAAAACAAACAAACAAAGAAACAAATAGTATCTTAGTATTATTATGAAAATAGTATTGACCTCATGAACACTGAAGAAGACATGCAGGCCACAGGTTGACAACCTGGCTGGAACATAGTG
The DNA here is from genome assembly GCF_033118175.1 of Dama dama. Classification (NCBI taxonomy): domain Eukaryota; kingdom Metazoa; phylum Chordata; class Mammalia; order Artiodactyla; family Cervidae; genus Dama; species Dama dama. The sequence goes on along the minus strand of NC_083681.1, from coordinate 56,453,361 downwards.
TTAGAGCTTGGCTTTGAGTGCCCATTTATCTTATTCTAAGCCTCCAAATGTTAATTATAGGGTCCCACTGACTTCCCTCTGCTCCCTGTCCATCCTAGACCTCATAATTTATCATTTCAGCTGATCTCTTGCCAATAGTCTCCTCTCCACTGCCACCTTGTCCTTTTGCCCTCTTGCTCTGGAAAATTTCCAATCTGAATGAAGGTCCTCCAATTTAGCTCCTAAGCATATCCAGAGAAAATTAAATACAGGTAGCCCTTGCAAATGTGTGGTTTCAACCTCGCATAAGTCCACCACATCTCCCCTTGAAATGATTCTGCATCCCTAGTCACTGCTTGTGGATAAGGGGTCACATGCTGACTTAAGTGAAAAGTCAGGACTGGAATGTAAAACAGCTGATGCCCCGCCACGCTCATTCTCACCTGCCACTAGGTGGCAGTAAAGACACTAACAAATAATGCTGTGAGGAAGAGGGCTGCCAATGGCGCCTACCTGTTTCAAATCTTTAAGGTCTGCTTCTAGAACATTTTGAGTTAAGAAAAAAGGGACTTTGTGGTTTTCCACTACTAATATTAAAGCCATTTTTTTTAGTGTTTTGTGTTTTACAGTTCATAAAATTTTACCTCAGACATCATTTCTGAAACAAAGGTCCAGATTGATGATGTGCCTTTTAGTAAGAAGCAAAGTCAGAGTTTGACTTCAAGTGAAAAATCTGTTGACAAGACTCTAAAATATAAAATAAAACCTCATGTCTTTATTACCTCTCTTTGAAAAATTGAGATGTTTGTTTGTATTCAGAAAGGCACTGCAATGTAATGTTCTGAGACAAATTAGTTAATTCATCAGCAGGACTAAGAGCTGATGTCTTCCTAACCAGGACTCGGCCTGTTGGGGCACGAGTCCTGTATCTAGATAAGATGCAAGCCCAGAGCTGATCCTGAAGGGAGGAGAGGCAGCTTCTCCTATGACTACTAATCACCTATCACTACTTTCACACCTACCCTCTAGCTAGAAACCCGTTTCTCTCTGTCGCCAAGTACAGTGCTCCCTTTCATTCTTCCCTAACACACATTTTCAAGAAGGAAAAATCTGGAAACTCCATGTCCCCTAAAGCAGTGGTTCCATTACTAAAATGAGAAATTTTGTTCCCCAGTGACCATTTTGTGATGTTTGGAGACATCTGTGGTTGTCACAACTCGGGGAGCAGGGAGGTTGTTTTTGGTATCCACTGGGTAGAGGCCATGGGTGCTGCTAAACATCTTAAGATGCACAGGATGTCCCCTCCTCCTCAAAAACAAAATTATCTGCTCTGCAGTGTCAATAGTGCAGAGGTTGAGAAACCCTGGAAGTGTTGATTTAAATTTTAACGAAAAAGAAAAAGGAGGCAGGTCTAGGGTATCCTTTACTGCATCCTTAAAATCTCTAGCAGTAAATTCCTTTAGAAAAATCTCTAGTTATATAGCTGACAGTTTCTTTACATTCTGCATCTCCTCACAAACTAGTTTAATTCCCTTCAGTAATCCGATTAACTATTATGGGCCTCAATTTCCTGATAGCTCAGTTGGTAAAGAATCCACCTGCAATGCTGGAGACCCTGATTCAATTCCCGGGTTGGGAAGATCCACTGGAGAAGGGATAGGCTACCCAGGCCAGTAATCTTGGGCTTCCCTTGTGGTTCAGAGGGTAAAGAATCTGCCTGCAATGTGGGAGACCTGGGTTTGATCCCTGGGCTGGGGAGATCCCCTGGAGAAGGAAACAGCTACCCACTCCAGTATTCTGGCCTGGAAAATTCCATGGACTATACAGGCCATGGGGTTGCAAAGAGTCGGACAGACTGAACGACTTTCATCTCACTTCACTTCATAGACAGAAAATTGCACTGGATGATTTTTAAGGTCTCTCCTGGTTTTAAATCTGACTTCTAAATACATTATAATGTTTTTACCATTTTAATGCCGGTGATAAATTTACACAGAAAGTCATAGAGAGACTCTAAAGTTATCTGCTGTTAAACACTGTTGTGCTTTTTATCCCACTTGATTTCATCTAATAAACATAGGAACACAATTATCAGAAACATTACCCTTAATGGTCACAGAACAAAACTGCCCAGTAAGTTCTGTTTAATGACAAACATAAAATGTGTAAAGTTCAACCTTACCTTTCACTATATTCAAAATGAGTTGCACAGGGGCCATATTTGTATTCATAGACAAAACGTGGGATGTAATCAGATGTTATAGCAATTACAAACGCATTAGTGATCACAGCCAATATACCAATTCCTTCAAGAATTCCATACCAGATACCTAGCAGAGAAAGATAAAAGACAATGAATAAAAAGAAAAAAAAAGAAAACCCTTTAGTTTTCCAACCTTTAACTTGGAAAAGATGTTTTAGCTATGGTAGAACCAAGTATTGTGAAAGTGTTAGTTGCTCAGTTGTCTCTGACTCTTTGGGGCCCCGTAGACTATAGCCCACTAGGTTCCTCTGTCCATGGAATTCTCCAGGCAAGAATACTGGAGTGGGTAGCCATTCTCTTCTCCAGAGGATCTTCCTGACCCAAGGATCAAACCCAGGTCTTCCACACTGCAAACAGATCTTTACTGAGTCACCAGAGAAGCCCATGTTAGAACCAATCTCTGTCCATTATTTACTTTCTAAGGATGGTATATATCTCACTACAGCTACTGAATACTTTCTATACAGAGGAGGAAGACCCCATCTACAGAGATTTGAAAATTAGAAGATTGTTGGAATTGGTTTTTATTTTTAACAATGAGGTATGGCATAGCTGCTTAAGATTCTTCAAAACCTATATATAGAACTTGATTAGTACTAAAACCAATAAAAATATAGTACTACTTCATTGTGTGAACCCCAAAATATCTGCATTCACTATGAGTTTTGCCTTTATCTTTGTCAAAAACTTTTTTGATATAAAAATATGAAAAAGTAAAACTAGTTTAGTGTCAAGATCTGGAAATCGCTGGTTTCTTAAGAAGTAGAAAATGTCAACCAATCTGGCATCACATAGATACACAAAGCAGGCTTTGAAATTATATATTGTTATCAACAGACTATTGATTTTGGTCAAAATTGATGTTTCAGATAGGATTAAAATTAACTTTAAAAAACAATGATATGAAAAAAATAAGTCCTAGAAAGGTATATATAACATCCTTTACAGTTACAAACAAGTTTATGAACTAGGAATGCTCAGTAAGAACTTATTCTCAGCCAAGAGTTATAAATAAAATTACTCTCATTTCATTCTTTTGTTAATGAAAACAGTTTTGTTATGGTTGGAAGGGAGCCCCAGCAATAGAAACACATTTGGTGCTAAGTTAGATCAAGCCACCACTTGGCCTTAGCAATGCGAAAAACCATCTAGTTTCTGAATCTTACCTATGTCAGTTGCTCGGGCTGGCAAAGGCCTCCGCCACTGGGTGACAAATTTGTATGCATCCAGCCTGATTTCAATGATATTGTTTAACAAAGCCAAAAGAGGGGCCAGAGGAAAGGCCGCAACGAAGATGGTAGTAAAGCCAAACTGCAAAACTGTAAAGGCAGAGAGTTAGAAAATTAGTAATATAAACAGTCTCATTTATTGAGTGTCTTCTTTGTGTCATATTAGGCATCTTTACATAGATTGCCTTTAATCCTTTCAACACCCTATAAAGTAAGTATGCGTATCCTATTTTACAGTTGAGAAAACTTGAAGCTCATAGATGTTGGTTAATCCGGCTAAAGGGTAGATAGCTAAAAAAAAGGTTAAAATCTGACTTCAAACTCAGGTCTCAATAGACTGAAAGTCTATGAGCCTTTCACCTCTATGCCATACATTGGGAAGGAAGAAAAGTGTCAGAGGACTTGAATAAAAATGCTCAGTCCTAGAAGAGACGCAAGATACCTAATCTTGTCCTCTGTTTTTCTGGATGAGAAAACAGGCATAGAGAACAAAATCAAACATTAAAACAACACAACAACATGCAGCGATCTTAACAGTCAATCCTTAAATCCTTATTTTCATAATATAAATAAGTTTCTTGAAGAAGCCCAGATTCAGATGGATCTGTGCAAAGATTTACTGTGAGAAAGAATTACTGCTTTATTTGGGTGGGATGATACATTTCTTAACATAGGAATGAGTTTTGCTTTATTTTGTTCCTTTAAAATATTTGTTCAAAAGGTAGATACTTTCATTTTGCTCAAATGTTACGGTTGACAGAGCAAAATGCATAAGCCTTCCAAGGGCACTGCCTTAATATCTTCTCCAGCTCTGCTGAGATAAAGGTGTAGACATGTTTTAGAAAGCTTGGGGTGGGAAAGGAGAGAGATGGCTTTCTCTTTGGAATCAGAGTCTGCGTGAAGTAGGAAAAAGTATCAAGAAGGTCAAATAGCTTTGCAGAAGGTTCCCTACCCATTTCTAAGTACTCATCCATCAGTCCGTGAATATTCATGGGCTGCAGATTCCAATCATTTTCCCACTGAGGGATGGAAGCATCTTGAATTCCCCGCTTGATTTTATGTCGTGACCACCAGTTCTGGATCAACCTACATTATGAGCAGACAAAGGGCTTTTGAGCTCTTATTTAAGTAATGGGTAAACAATTTACAGTGTATTAAGAAAAGAGAAACATTCACTACCTTGAAACTGTACTGGGAATTGAGGGTCTTTGCATGGTCTGAACTTTGTTTTTACAAAGTTATTTATTCATTTATTTTTGGTTGTGCTGCATCTTCGTTGCTGCACGTGGGCTTTCTCTAGCTGTGGCGGGCGGGGCTATCTCTTGTTGCAGTGGGGGGCCTCTCATCGCTGTGGCTTCTCTCTCAGCAGCACAGGCTCTAGGGCATGCGGGCGTCACAAGTTGTCACACAGGCTCAGGAGTTGCAGTACTTGGGCTTAGTTGCCCCACAGCACGAGGAATCTTCCCGGAGCGGGGATCAAACCCATGTACCCTGCTTGGCAGCAGGATTCTTAACCACTGGACCGAAGAGGCCCTAGACTTCCTAGCCCCTATAAACATCTACATATTTGTCAGAGTTGATCCTCCCATGCACTAGGTGCTTCCTGATATTGTTTAGACAGAGTCTCATGCCTATGATTCTTTCCCCTATCCCATCTATATAAATATTTAAACTCCTATGCTGCCTGCTATAATTGTATCTGAGCCCTTCCTTCCAAATCGTCTGGGCTGTGCTCTCTGAACACAAGGAAAATCATTTAATTGAGCCCTACCTAGAATTTCAAGAGATGCAATTTCTAGTCTCCACCCTACAATGCATTAGCTGTGTGGCTTTTACTAGAAAAAGTCACTTCTTTTATCAAAGAAGTCACTTCACTTCTCTGAGTCTATAAACATGAAGCATTCAAGCGATTACACTCTGCTCCTATAGAGAACAATAATTTACAGGCAATGAGTCCGTGTTTCAGTCCATTTATCAGACTTGGGAAGGAAGTAACAATACTCTTTTCCTAGTCCAGGGGCAGTCTTGAAATTATATGACTCAGATATATCCTGGTATGCAAATATTATAGACTTCTGGGTAACTGGTTATTTTAAGAATGAGATGAAAATTATCTCTAGGATAAAGTGAATTTCACAGGACTCGGTGAACACTTTCCAACTCTCAGTAGTAATTAACCATGGACTTAGAGCTTTATTGGGGTTAAAACAGCCACCATAGCTAGATAAAAACGTCAGGCAGAGTGCTTCAATGTGTGCTCCATGGAGGTTGCCTCTGGAGCCTCATGAAGATGAAAAAGAGGGTCGGAGTTGGAAGGCCAGCTTGCCTCTATGTTATTTATTTCAATCTGCTTAAGATTCTACTTGAAGAAAGAGAATTGTGATTTAAAGTTTAAAAATTATTGCTTTAGGGACTGGTTCATTCCTGTTAACATTTTCTGCAGCAAGGTCTTTATCCAATTGTTTGAAAAACCCCACCAAGATATCCTTTGCCATGGTACCCTTGGGATTTGAAATACAAAATCCAGGCTGACCTCTTGGGCAAGGACATGGTGGAAAGTGCTCTCCAAAGTGACAGTATGTATAGAAGAACATGGATAATGATAACAAGAAGAATCAATGTTAATACCACAATGGCTGCCACACCATCTTGACTGTGCTTGTGAAGTACCCACACTGTGTCAGATGCTGCGGTAGGCACTTGATACCTAATTTATTCTGATATTTTCAAATTACATTTTTCAAAATTTATGTTTCAAAGAGATGAGCCAAGGATAGGAAGGGATACGAAAAATGGACTGGGCTTCCCCAACCTCTGTTGCTATTCTCTCTTTATTCAGAGGAAATTCGCTTTAATCTGTTTTGACTACTGAGGATTTGTATAAATATCTCTTCACAAAAAGCTTCTGTCATTTATTGGTGAAGATTTAAAGACCACTGGGTCATCTAATATAATCTTCATAAGTCCCTTATTTTACAAATTAAAAAATAATGGCTTGGAGAGGTTAATTAAATTATAAGTATCTTTAGCAAGAGGCATAGAACGAATCTGAACCAGGTCTCAGTAATTTCACAGTCCAGTGCTCCAAGACTGCCTGTAATTTAAGACAATCCTTTATTGCCGATTTCAGGGTTAATATCACCTCTCCAACCCCGCTGGCTCAGGCATGTCCTGATATAGTTATGGGTCAGTGAAGAGAAAAAAATATGGTATAATTTGATGACGGAGCCTAAACTATTTATAGCATCAATTAACTAACCAGTTCTTCCACCATAGCAGGGAAATCTTTCAATACTCTATTGTTTTTAGCTTGATTAGACCTCAAAGCTTCCATATCACATTGTTTTAAGTACACTCTATTTCACTATATTCTAAAGGATAATATATTTTAATAGATGTAAAAGTGAGCATTCAAGGTCCTTTTATGTCAGCATTTCACAGAATTTATCTATTTGGACAAAAATAGAATGCTGTTGGTTTGATATTGTCACAACCAACACTGGTGTAATGATTTTTGTTATTATTGTTATTGTAACAAAGAGCCCAAAATATCCCCATCTACAATTTTAACTTTATTTTACTTTTTTTTTGGGCAGGTGGGCAAAATGGAGGTTTTCTGTATTAAACAAAAACAACAACAACCTTAGTCTTTTGGTAACCAAAAGAAACCAGAAAGGTATTTTTGTCCTCAAGAACCCACACTATCAATAATGCTTTAAGAATACCAACAAGTGTCTTAGGATACTGAACAGAATACACGTATTGTACATCCATTATCTCCATCAATCCCTTAAGCTGTTCTTGAGAAGATACAGCTATTGAGGCCTTCTTAGAGATGTGAAAACTAAGGCACAGAAAGACTGACTTACACACGGTCACACATTTTAGAGAGGAGCAGAATGGAAACTGAACTGTTATGACTCTGATTACCAAGCTCACTTCTTAACAACTAGGCATACTACCTGTATCTTTCTTCTTTGTCACTCTATATGTATATGTGTGCACACTTAGTTGTGTCTGACTTTTTGAGGTCCCACAGACTATAACCTGCCAGGCTCCTCTGTCTGTTGAATTCTCCAGGCAAGAATACTGGAGTGGGTTGCCATTTCCTACTTCAGGGGATCTTCCCAACCCAGAGATTGAACGTGAGTCTCTTCTGTCTCCTGCGTTGGTAGGAAGGTTCTTTACCACTAGTGCCACCTGGGAAGACCCGTCACGAAATACATGGCCAGTTTAAAAATTAAGTACTCACGGGTATCCCAGTTCCATGAAATTGTTCCATATTTGCTTCAAAAACATGATAACTCCCATCTGGAGGCAAAGGTCTATCAAACAGCCGCTAGGATGACACTGAAACAAACACAGGGGCAATAAGGATCTCGCTCTTCTCAGATAGCTTACACAGCCCCATCTTCCAACTGCATAGCAAGTTCTAAAGCCATGTTAACTCATGTCAATGCATAAAGAGAATAAAAACAAGGAAGGAATAGCATGTATGAGGATACTTGATAGGGAAGTTTTCAGTAAATATACTGGAATATTGATCAAAATTATGACAGCAATAACAACAAACCTTTTTTTTTATGGCCACTCCATGAGGCATGTCCTCTGCATTGGAAGCACAAAATCTTAACCACTGGACCACCAGGGAAGTCTAACAAATCTATCTTTTAATGAGCACTTACTACTGCCAGGGTCCATGTTAGGCATGATCGCATTTAATGAATACTCTGGAATACTTTATGAAAAAAGTGTAAGTATTAGTCACTCAGTCATGTCTGATTCTGCGATCCCATGGACTGTAGTCCACCAAGCTCCTCTGTCCATGGGATTCCCCAGCAAGAACATTGGAATGGGTAGCCACTTCCTTCTTCAAGGGATCTTCCCAGGGATCAAACCTGGGTCTCCTGCATTGCAGGCAGATTCTTTACCATCTGAACCATCAAGGAATCAATTTAATAACCAAGTGATAGAAAAATATTTAACTCTATGATAAAATGTTTATATTTTTAAAAATAAGCTTCTTACCTCAGGCTAATTTTAAATTTGCAGAAAATTTGCAAAGCTAAAAGTAGTACAGAGAATGCCAATACACGCCTCTCCCAATTCCCTTCACTGTCCCTTACAGTACCAAGGTAGATTGTCAAAGCTAAGAAATTCACAGTAATACATTTCTATTAGGTAGTGTATTAAAAAACAGAGACATCATTTTGCTGACAAAAGTCTGTATAGTCAAAGCTATAGTTTTTCTAGTAGTCATGTATGGGTGTGAGATTTGGACCATAAAGAAGGCTGAGTGCCGATGAATTGATGCTTTCGAACTGCGGTGCTGAAGAAGAACTCTTGATAACCCTTGGACTGCACGGAGATCAAATCAGGCCATCCTAAAGAATCAACCTTGAATATTCATTGGAAGGACTGATGCTGAAGCTGAAGCTCTAATACTTTGGCCACCTGATAAGAAGAGCCGACTCATTGGAAAAGACCCTGATACTGGGAAAGACTGGAGGAGAAGGGGATGACAGAGAATGAGATAGTTGGATGGCATCACCAATTCAACCAACATGAGTTTGAGCAAGCTCTGGGAGATAGTGAAGGACAGGGAGGCCTGGAGAGCTACAGTCCATGGGGTCACAAAGTCAGACATGACTTACAGACTGAACAATAATGAACTAAACTTTACTTAGACTTCCAGACTTTACTTAGATTTCACCTGCTCCAGGATCTAATCTGGGATACCTCATAGAATTTGTTTGTCATGTCTCTCCCAGTCTCCTCTGGTCTAGGCAGTTTCTCAGGTTTTCATAGTCTTAACAATTTTGAGTACCACTGACAAGCATCCTGTGGACAATCCCCCAAGCTGGGTTAATCTCATGTTTTCACACATTTAGACTGGGGTTTTATGTTTTGGGAATGGAGGTAGGGTACAGTGGTGAAGTGCCATTTTCACCATCAGGGTTACATGATATCCACATGTCATTACTAGTGATATTAACCTTCAACATTTGGTTAGTATAGTATCTGCCAAGTGTTTCCATTGAAAAGTTACTCATTTTTCCTTTCTCTCAGAAGTGAGTCATATGTCTAGCCCACTCTCAAGATGAGGGGGAGGTCTACCGCCCAGGGAGGAATTATCTATGCATATTATAATGCATTTAAGTGATAAAAGTACGCCACAAAACAGTTTGCCAGTATGATCCCAATGATGCCCTGTCTGTGCTCCACTGCTTTTTTAGATCTTTAGTAACAGCATCAGAGGGCTTCTCAGGTGGCTCAGTGGTAAAGAATCCACTTGCCAATGCAGTTCGATCCCTGGATCTGGAAGATCCTCTGGAGGAGGAAATGGCAACCTGCTCCAGTATTCTTGCCTGGGAAATCCCATGGACAGAGGAGCCTGGTGGGCTACAGTCCATAGGGCTGCAAAGTCAGACATGGCTGAGTGACTGACCACGCATGAATGCAACAACATTAGAAACCCATACACACAAAAATGTGATTACAGTGAAAAGTATAATCAATGTGTTTCGCTTGAAAACTGCACACTATTTGAGTAGGAAAGTGTAGGTCGTTTTCTTTGGAAATGGGTTCATGTCCTGCTCATAAGTCTGATGGTCTCTGTAGCTTTGATCTACAGTTTCTATTTCTATCAAGTCAGTACCAGTGGGACTTCAAAGGGAACAAATACTTAGGACACAAAGAGCCTGCTTTTCTGTTTCCAGCCCAGTAACTTAAAACTCTCCAATCTGAGCCAGGGAGAGGGTTTGCCAGTGGTAATTTTTATCGTGTGGAGAAGTTTCAGTTCTCCTATACAAGCATACTCCTTTTCAGGATGAATTTATGACCCCCTGAACTCGCCACATATATACCATGAACAGGTTCAGTAGAATGTCTGAGACAGAATAATTACTAAGCTACAGAGGCAGATCACAGATCACAGTTGCAAGCTGAAACTGTTCATTTTTTGTAGAGAGACTCAAAAAGGCAAATTAACTTGTCCAAGATCATGCAATGCTAACTGGTGATGTGGAAATGAAAGCTGTGGTCTCCTCTACCCTAATGCACTGCTCCTTCACATAATGCTAAGGATGACTTCTGTTTATCAAATGTGTTTGCTGCCTTGTAGGGCTGCTTTAGCAAAGCCTATTATTTTGTGGAAAGGGAAAAAAAAGACCATCATAGAACTATGTGACTGGATCACTCTCCACAATGGTAGGGCAAAGTGGGGAGGCCAGAGGACAGGGCATTTATAATTTTGTTGGAATTGAGCATAAGGACTTTGTGATTCATAGGATAGAGTCTGTTAGTCACTCAGTCATGTCCAACTCTTTGTGACCCCATGAGCAGTAGCCCGCCAGGCCTCTGCCCATGGAATTCTTCAGGCAAGAATACTGGAGTGGATTGCCATTTCCTTCTCCAATATGGGAGAGAAAGCAGTCTAACAGTTTCAGTGAATCTACCTCCTCACATAATGATTCCTTTGAGCTAAATCCAATACTTCAATACTATAAAATTCATTTAGTAAAAAGTCTATACTTAGAAAGAGTAAAGTGAAAGTCACTCAGTTGTGTCTGACTCTTTGTGATCCCATGGACTATACAGCCCATGGAATTCTCCAGGCCAGAACACTGGAGTGGGTAGCCATTCCCTTCTCCAGGGGATCTTCTCAACCCAGGGATCCAAACCAGGACTCCCACATTTACCAGCTGAGCCACCAGGGAAGCCCAGAATGAGTAAAGAGCATGGATAAATGTACAGGAGACACAGACTTTCATTCCCACTGCACCACTCAAAATCATATGACCATCAGCAGTTCAGTTGCTCAGTCATATCTGACTCTTTGCCACCCCACGGACTGTAGCACGCCAGGCTTCCCTGTCCATCACCAACTCCCGGAGCTTACTCAAACTCATGCCCATCAAGTCGGTGATGCCATCCAACAATCTCATCCTCTGTCGTCCCATCCCCTCCCACCTTCAATCTTTCCCAGCATCAGGGTTTTTTTTTTTTTTCCCCAATGTGTCAGTATTTTGCATCAGGTGGCCAAAGTATTGGAGTTTCAGCGATAGCATCAGTCCTTCCAATGAATATTTAGGACTGATTTCCTTTAGGACGGACTGGTTGGATCTCCTTGCAGTCCAAGGGACTCTCAAGAGTCTTCTCCAACACCACAGCTCAAAAGCATCAGTTCTTCAGCTTTCTTTTAGTCCAACTCTCACATCCATACATGACTACTGGAAAAACAATAGCTTTGACTAGACAGACCCTTGTTGGCAAAGTAATGTCTCTGCTTTTTAATATGCTGTCTAGGTTGGTCACTAGCTTTTCTTCCAAGGAGCAAGCATATTTTAATTTCATGGCTGCAGTCACCATCTGCAGTGATTTTGGAGCCCCCCAAAATAAAGTCTGTTACTGTTTCCATTGTTTTCCCATCGATTTGCCATGAAGTGATGGGACCAGATGCCATTATCTTAGTTTTCTGAATGTTGAGTTTTAAGCCAAATTTTTCACTCTCCTCTTTCACTTTCACCCAAAGGCTGTTTAGTTCATCACTTTCTGCCATAAGCATGGTATCATCTGCATATCTGAGGTTATTGATATTTCTCTTGGCAATCTTGATTCCAACTTGTGCTTCATCCAGTCCAGCATTTCGCATGACATACTCTGCATATAAGTTAAATAAGCAGGGTGACAATATACAGCCTTGACACACTCCTTTCCTGATTTGGAACCAGTCTGTTGTTCCATGTCCAGTTCTAACTGTTGCTTCTTGACCTGCATACAGATTTCTCAGGAGGCAGGTTAGGTTGTCTGGTACTCCCATTTCTTTAAGAATTTTCCACAGTTTGTTATGATCCACACAGTCAAAGGCTTTGTTGTAGTCAATAAAGCAGAAGTAGATGTTTTCCTGGAACTCTCTTGCTTTTTCAATGATTCAATGGATGTTGGCAATTTGATCTTGGGTTCCTCTGCCTTTTCTAAATCCAGCTTGAATAACTGGAAGTTCATGGTTCACGTACTGTTGAAGCTTGGCGTAGAGAATTTTAAGCATTACTTTGCAGGCATGTTAGATGAGTGAAATTGTACAGTAGTTTGAGCATTCCTTGGCTTTGCCTTTCTTTGGGATTGGAATAAAAACTGACCTTTTCCTGTCCTGTGGCCACTGCTGAGTTTTCCAAATCTGTTTGTTGGCATACTGAGTGCAGCACTTTAACAGCATTATCTTTTGGATTTGAAATAGCTCAACTGGAATTCCATCACATCCACTAGCTTTGCTCGTAGTGATGCTTCCTAAGACCCACTTGACTTTGCATTCCAGGATGTCTGGCTCTAGGTGAGTGATCACACCATCATGGTTACCTGGGTCATTAAGATATTTTATGTATAGTTCTTCTGTGTATTCTTGCCACCTCTTCTTAATATCTTCTGCGTCTCCTAGGTCCATACCATTTCTGTCCTTTACTGAGACCTTCTTTAAATGAAATGTTCCCTTGGTATCTCTAATTTTCTTGAAGAGATCTCTAGTCTTTCCCATTCTATTGTTTTCCTCTATTTCTTTGCATTGATCACTGAGGAAGGCTTTCTTATCTCTACTTGCTATTCTTTGGAACTCTGTTTTCAAATAGGTATATCTTTCCTTTTCTCCTTTGACTTTTGCTTCTCTTCTTTTCACAGCTATTTGTAAGGCCTCCTCAGACAACCATTTTGCCTTTTTGCATTTATTTTTCTTGGGGATAGTCATGATCACTGCCTCTGGTACAATGTCACGAACCTCTGTCCATAGTTCTTCAGGCACTTTGTACATCAGATGTAATCCCTTGAATCTATTTGTCACTTCCACTGTATAATCGTAAGGGATTTGATTTAGGTCATGCCTGAATAGTCTAGTGGTTCTCCCTACTTCCTTCAACTTAAGTCTGAATTAGCAATAAGGAGTTCATGATCTGAGCCACAGTCAGCTCTCGGTCTTATTTTTGCTAACTGTATAGAGCTTCTACATCTTTGGATGCAAAGAATATAACCAATCTGATTTTGGTATTGACCATCTGGTGATGTTCATGTATAGAGTCTTCCCTTGTGTTGTTGGAAGAGGGTGTTTGCTATGACCAATGCATTCTCCTGGCAAAACTCTGTTAGCCTTTGCCTTGCTTTATTTTGTACTCCAGGACCAAATTTGCCTGTTAGTCCAGGATCTCTTGACTTCCTACTTCCAGTCCCCTATAATGAAAAGGATATCTTTTTTGGGTGTTGGTTCTAAAAGGTCTTATCCATATGACCATGGACAATCCAAAGCTGGGTACTTTCACGTATTTTTCTCATTTTTTCCTCATAAAGCCTCGTGAGATGGGTGTTCATATCTCCATTTTGTAAATAATGAATCTACGTGGCAGACAGAACTGTGAGATTCCAATACCCTCATTCCTCTCACTTGATCCACTTTAGTATGTTTACTCTAAGTCCATTTTGTATGTAAGAGCCAGAAATCATTCAGCAATCTCATATCAAAATCAATCTCTATTAGGTTCTCCATTGTGGCAATATGCTATCCCAGTGGTGGCTAGAAAGCACAGTGATCAGAGCATAAACTCTAGACTGCCTGAATCAAACTAATATCAAAGTGATGACTTCATCAATTTGTAAGTATTTTAATGGGTGGGCAAATTATATAACTTCTCTAAGCTGCTATTTTCTCATCAGTAACATGAGTGTGATAATAGAAATGCTGTGAGGAATCGACACATTAATATATGTAGAACTTTTAGAACCAATTCCTTGAATGTGCTGGTATATCGTAAACACTCATTCAATATTAACTACTATTAACACTTTATATAGATACACAAATAAGGTGCTCAGTTACTCATTTGCCTCTGACTCTTTGTGACCCCATGGACTGTAGCCCACCAGGCTCCTCTGTCCATGGGATTTCCCAGGTGAGAATACTGGAGTGGGTTGCCATTCCCTTCTCCAGGGGTTCTTCCTGACCCAGGGAGACTGAACCCGTGTCTCTTGTGTCTCCTGTATTGGTAGGGGGATTCTTTACCACTAGCACAATCTGAGAAGCCATGAGATATTATACAGCACAGTATGAGAGAAGTCCATAATAGTCAGTTGATAAATTTTCTAAATAAATTGCAGTACTATTTTTCTTTCTTTATAAATAGCTGTCATTATTTATGCCAGGGATTTTACATGCAAGATCCAACTTAATCCACCTATGGCCAGTATTATTGAGAATGACTATTCTTACTACAATTTGAAAAAAAAAATTGAGACATAGAAATATTAAGATCATGTATCCACAGGGGAAAAATTAGAATGTAGATTGTCAGATTGCAAAGACAAAATACTTGTTGCATATCATGGTTATGTTGTTTTCTTCAAGACTGTTAACATTATTAAAGAAAGGAAAGAGATATCTTCACTTGTATACCACATATTACCCAGCAGAGGTCTAAGATACAGTATGTATTAATAAATGCTTATTGTATGACTAAATTCAGAGATCTAACTCTTATTTTCCATCATACATATCTTTTCTATCTACACTTCCAGGATTCCCAGGCTCTATTCCTAACCCATATTTTTAATTCACTGATTTTTTTTTTCCAAAATAAATCTTCTGTTGGAAAATATGACTACTATCTATGTCATATGCATTGTGGAAAATAGGATGGTTATGAAATATTTTTCCTGATACTAGTATTACAGTTATTTCCCTGGGACTTTCAAAGAGGAATCACAAATTCTAATAATTTCACGATTAACAGTAGAAGTGTGAAAGTAGTTCAGTTGCATCTGACTCTTTGTGACCCCATGGACTTTACAGTCCATGGAATTCTCCAAGCCAGAATACTAGAGTGGGTAGCTGTTCCCTTCTCTAGGGGATCTTCCCAACCCAGGGATTGAACCCAGGTCTCCCACATTGCAGGTGGAGTCTTCACCAGCTGAGTCACCAGGCAAGCCCAAGAATACTGGAGTGGATAGCCTCCCCCTTCTCCAGAGGATCTTTCTGGCCCAGGAATCGAACTGGGGTATCCTGAATTGCAGGAAGATTCTTTACCAACTGAGCTATCAGGGAAGCCCCAATTAAGAATAAGAGTACCCAATTAAACAAAATTACTGGTGCTAGCAGGCACTAAAATGGCATCAATATGCAGACCTACCCGCCTGTGACCACTTTGTTCCCCACACTACCCTTGCTAACTCCACTGAATACCCTTGGAAAAAAGTAAGCCTTGTTTCTCCCTCCCCCTTCACCACCACCACACACACACACACACACACACACACACACACACACACACACGCACGCACACACCAAAGGAGAGCTGAAAGCCTTTTAGTGGATATGGTCATACGTCTGGGCTATGAAAGAAAACTGCAAGTTTGATCTGGGGACTTCCAGGAAGCCTGGGATTATGAAAGGCCCTAGTTTATCTCTTTCCAATAGAATAATACCCAGGTAGCTATAGAGACAGAGCACTGATAAATATCAGCTACAATTTACAGAGTTCCTACCATAGTGCAGGGATTGGGCTACTTGTGTGATGCAAATTATCTCTTATCTAGTAACAGCTTTGCAACCTAAGTATTACTATTGCCAGTGTACAGATGAGAAGACAGATATTCAGGGAGGTTAAATGAAGGACAAAGAATAATCAGAAAGATTAACATTTGGGCCCAGTTTTCTTTGATAAAAAGCATATATTCTTTGGGCTTTCTCAAAGTATTCCAATCAACTTTTAGAACACCCAAAGGAGACAACATTAATGAGACAGCCCCTTGTGTTTGGGGGGACTATTTAACAGACAGAAATCAGAAATGCCTCTACCCTCCAATTTCTCAGGTGATCTTTTTCTTAACCTTTCTCTAAATTTTGACCTCCTAATAATCCTGCCTCCCCTTCATGCATCACAGCCTTGTCGTGGCAAAGGGGTTTGTATAACTCAATGAAGCTATGAACCATGCCATGCAGGGCCACCCAAGGCAGGTTGATGATAGCGGAGATTCCTGACAAAATGTAGTCCATTGGAGGAGGGAATGGCAAACCACTCCAGTATTCTTGCCACAAAAATCCCATGAACAGTATGAAAAGGTAAAAATACATGACACCAGAAGATGAGCCCCCAGGGTCAGAAGGTATCCAATATGCTACTGGGGAAGATCAGAGGGCAATTACTAATAGCTTCAGAAAGAATGAAGAACCTGGGACAAAGTGGAAATGTTACTCAGTTGTGGATGTGTCTGGGGTGAAAGTAATGTCTGAAGTTATAAAGAACAATATTGCATAAGAACCTGGAATGTTAGATCCATGAAACAAGGTAAATTGGATGTGGTCTGGCAGGAGATGGCAAGAATGAACATCGACATTTTAGGAATTCAGATGACCATTATACTGACTACTGTGGGCAAGAATCCCTTAGAAGAAATGGAGTAGCCCTCATAGTCAACAAAAGAATCTGAAATACAGTTGTTGCAGTTTAGTCGCTAAGTCGTGTCTGACTCTTTGTGATCCTATGGGCTGCAGCATTCCAGGCTTCCCTGTCCTTCACTATCTTCTGGAGTTTGCTCAAACTCATCCAAAATACAGTACTTGGGTGCAATCTTAAAAACGACAGAATGATTTCATTTTTTTCCAATGCAAGGTAATCGACATCACAGTAACCCAAGTCTATGCCCCAACCACTAATGCCAAAGAAGTTGAAGATGAATAGCTCTGTGAAGGCCTACCTATAACACCTAGAACACCAAGAAAAAGATGTACTTTTCATCAGAGGGGATTGAAATGCAAAAGTAGGAAGTCAAGAGATACTTGGAATAACAGGCAAGTTTGGCCTTGGAGTACAAAATGAAGCAGGGCAAAGGCTAACAGAGTTTTGTCCAGAACACACTGGTCATAGCAAACACCCTTTTCCAACAATGTAAGTGATGACTCTACACATGGACATCAGGAGATAGTCAATACTGAAATTTGATTGATTATTATCTTTGTAACTGAAGATAGAGAAGTTTTATACAGTCAGCAAAAACAAGACCTGGAGCTGACTGTGGCTCAGATCATGAACTCCTTATTATAAACTTCAGGCTTAAATTGAAGAAAGTAGGAAAACATTCATACCATTTAGATAGGACCTAAATCAAACCCTTATGATTATACAGTGGAGGTGATGAATAGATTCAAGGGATTAGATCTAGTAGACACAGTGCCTGAAGAACTATGGACAGAGGTTCATAACAATGTATAGGAGGTGTGAACCAAAACCATCCCAAAGAAAAGGAAATACAAGAAGGCAAACTGGTCATCTGAAGAGGCTTTAAAAATGGCTGGGCAAAGGAGAAGAAAAAGGCAAGGGAAAAAGGGAAAGATATATCCTACTGAATGCAGAGCTCCAGAGAACAGCAAGGAGAGATAAGAAAGCCTTAAGTGAACAATGCAAAGAAATAGAGGAAAACAGTAGAATGGGAAAGACTAGAAATCTCTTCAAGAAAATTGGAGGTATTAAGGGAATGTTTCATGCAAGAATGGGCATGATAAAGAACAGAAATGGTAAGGACCTAACAAAAAGCAGATGAGATTAAGAAAAGGTGGCAAGAATACATAGAAGAACTATATTTTTAAAAGTCTTAATGACCTGGATAACCATGATGGTGTGGTCACTAACCTAGAGCCAGACATCCTGGAGTGTGATGTCAAGTGGGCCTTAGGAAGAATTACTAAGAGCAAAGCTAATGGAGGTGATGGAATTCTAGACAAACTATTCAAAATTCTAAAAGATGATGTTGTTAAAGTGCTGCACTCAATATGTCAGCAAATTTGGAAAACTCAGTAGTGACCACAGGAATGGAAAAGGTCAGTATTCATTCCAATCCCAAAGAAGAGCAAAGACAAAGAATGCTCAAACTACTGTACAATTGCATTCATTTCTCATACTAGCAAGGTAACACTCAAAATCCTTCAAGCTAGGCTTCAGTAGTACATGAACTGAGAACTTCCAGATGTACAAGCTGGATCTAGAAAATGCATAGGAAGATCACCTGGAGAAGGAAATGGCAATTCACTCCAGTATTCTTGCCTGGAGAATTCCATGGACAGAGGAGCCTGGCGGGCTACAGTTCATGGGATTGCAAAGAATCAGACATAACTGTGCAACTAACTTTCACTTTTCACTTTTTTCATAGGAACCAGAGTTCAAATTGCCAAGATTTCATTGAATCACAGAGAAAGGAACCCAATTCCATAAAAGCATCTACTTCTGCTTCATTGACTACACTAAAGCCTGTAATTCACTATATGGATCACAACAAACTGTGGAAAATTCTTCAAGAGCTGGGAATACCAGACCACCTTACCTGTCTCCTGAGAAACCTGTGTGCAGGTCAAGAAGAACAGTTAGAACTGGACATGGGACAATGGACTGGCTCAAAATTGGGAAAGGAATATGACAAAGCTGTACACTGTCACCCTGTTTATGTCACTTCTATGAAGAGCCATCATGAGAAATTCTGGGCTGCATGACTCAAAAGCTGGAATCAAGATTGTCGAGAGAAATACCAACAACCTCAGATATGCAGATGGTAACATTCTTATGGCAGAAAGTGAAGAGGAACTAAATAGCCTTTTGATAAGGCTGAAAGAGGAGAGTGAAAAAAGTTGGCTGAAAGCTCAGATTCAAAAACGAAGATCATGGCATCTGGTCCCATCACTTCATGGCAAATATTATATAAGGGGGAAAAGTGGAAACAGTGACAGATTTTATTTTCTTGGGCTCCAAAATCACCATGGATGGTGATTACAGCTGTGAAATGAAAAGACACTTGCTCCTTGGAAGGAACACTATGACAAACCTAGAGAGTGTACTAAAAAGCAGAGAATCACTTTGCTGACAGAGGTCCAAAGAGTCAAAGCTATGGTTTTTCCAGTAGTCATGTACAGATGTAAGAACTGGACCGTAAAGAAGGCTGAGGGCTGAAGAATTGATGCTTTTGAACTGTGATGCTAGAGAAGACTCTTGAGAGTCCGTTGGACTACAAGGAGATCCAACCAGTCAATCCTAAAGAAAATCAACCATGACTATTCATTGGAATGACTGATCCTAAAGCTAAAACTCCAATACTCTGGCCACCTGATGCAAAGAGCTCACTCACTGAAAAAGACCCAGATGCTAGGAAAGACTGAGGGCAGGAGGAGCAGGGGAAAGCAGAAGATGAGAAGGTTAGATGGCATCACCAACTTAATGGACATGAATTTGAGCAAACTGTGGGAGATAGTGGAGGAAAGGGAAGCCTGGTATGTTGCAGTTCATAATGTTGCAAAGAGTCAGACACCACTTAGTGACCGAACAAAAACAACTAATGCTGCCATATGTTAAACTGTATTTTATATTAGAATAATTTTAAAAATTTTCAATTAAATAAGTAAAAAATTTGACAATTAGTCTAAATAGATCCAGAAATTTTAAGATGTAGAATATTGATATAATAAACCTTACAATCTCATTTTGCTGAGTGAAAAACTGCATTATTTATTAAATTTGTGGCTGCTAATTTTGGGGGATCTTAATTACACTTTACATGAAAATAAACTTCCAATCGGTCAAAGATAATATTTTTAAAAAATAACAGTAGTTAAAAATATGCATGAATTTTTAAAATTTCCCAATTTGACAACACATTTTTGCGATGAAACAAATTCCCCAAAACATTAACGACAATATTTTGATTAGAAAATGCTATATAGTTTTGTAAAAAATATATCAAAACAAAATTAAAAGATATACAAGAAAATGGGAAACATATCCCTAACAAATTTGAAAGAACCTAATTTTACTTGTTTAGAAATTATTAAAACAGAAAAAACAGTTTAATCAAAATGAACAGGAATAACATACATGCAGAAATACAAAATATCAACAAACATGAAAAACATTCTCTGTGTCACTTGTAAGTAAAGGAATTGAATTCAAGAGATATTCTGATATCCTTTGGATTATGGGTAAACTGATTAAATGAAACTGTTTCACTTGGAAAATTCAGAAGTAAATTCATATACTATAGGTAGGAGCTGGCATTTGGGAGGACAGTCTGTCAGTCTCAATGAAAATATACAATATTCTCACCCTGGAATATAGAAATATTATTCCTAGACATTTTGTTTCCATACATACATATTAAAAATCAATAAAGAAATATAAGACTTTGAAGATATACCTATACATTTATAAATTGATATTTGATGTAAGATTTCTTTTAGACTAAATTTTCCTTGCTTAGAAGGAAATCCAATATATTTAAAAGTTTGGAAACCAGTGCATAGATAATAATAATTCTCCAAAAGATAAAAATCTACTGGAGCTGAATTCCTGGGCTTTGTGAATGGAAGAAATGGTTTTGATAGTATATTAAAGAGCACTGAGATCAGGATCTTGGGGGTTAATATACACCCTCTTTTTTGGAAGACTTAGTTTCTTAGGAACCCCTAGATCACCTGCTTTATCAAAAACATGCCTTCAGTTCAGATGAAATTCCCTGTTTCACCTCCCCTTGCTCTCTCTTTCCCCACAGTCATTGGCCCCTTTCCCCACAGTCATTGGCCCCTTTCCCCACAGTCATTAACCCATATCCCTGCCCATCCCACCCCCACCCTTACAAGGTTACTTACTTCCTCCAGTCTCCACCGGTTGAAAAGTTTATTGTACTTTCCTGGATGGCCAACAAATCTGTAAAAAGCCATTTTAATTCATTAGTGTTTAGGCTGGGTTGACTGAAGAACAGTTACTAATAATGCATTACAACCAGTGCAAGTGTGGGTAGACGTAAGTGTTCTCTGGAGCAATTTGTACCCAAACAGTGACTTAGGCCATGCTTACACATCAAAGGACCTGACTTAAAAAGGAAAAATGATGTGTGAAGTCATTATCAACAGGTTGAGAAAGTACAGAAAAACCAACCAAATGAAATTTTCCACACTGACTTGTAGAGTTTTAATGTCTTTTTGACCTAGTTAATGACTATTAATAAAATGTGCTGAGTTATTTAGTTTAAAATTTTCTAGCTTCAGTATGTTTCCATGGCACTGGCTGGAGTGTTGAGCATATGGCAAACCAGAACAGGTAGCTTAATATGCTTCTTTTTTATATTCTGCATGCAGCAAATTCAGGAAAAAAATATTACCATGATAGGTATAACTTTCCACACTAGGTAAGTGTACTCTAGGCTTATCCGAAAATTTTCTTATTTAACAAAATCATCACTAATGATTGGAGAATCATAATTCAACCCCAGCATGGCATATAGGTCTTATTTATTTTATTGACGTATAGCTGATTTACAATGTTGTACTAAGTTCAGTTGTACAGAAAAGTGATTCAATTATGTGGCTTTACTTTTTTATTTCAACTTAAATTGGGAGTGGCAGCCAGAAGCACTGTACTAAGTCTTGATTTGAAAAAGCATATGAAGATTCATTGGGACAGTTTTTCAAGGCAGAGGACAAGAATTTGCCACCTCTGTTAACAAACTGGCAATAAAACTGTTGACAGTCTGTCACTCTGCAAAGACAGTGTGTATGAAGTTGACTTACCTCCCCAAAAAGAAAGCAATATAGAAGATAGAACTGTTCAAATTGACAAATTGGAAGAGGAACATCTTCAAAGCAAAGCTGTTTTCCCATTCAGATTCTGTTCGAGGATATTCTAAAAGAAACATAGAGTGTGCTTACACAGATGAAGTAAATGACAAGAAATACGGATACAGAATCAGAAGTCTTATGTTCAAAGTCTGGTTCAGTCATTTACTGAGTCTATAAGCCACTCAATGCCTTTGAGTTCTAGTATCTGCATTTGTAAAAATCGGAATGATAATATCTGTTCCACAGAATTGATGAAAAGATCCAATGAGATAATCTTTAGACATTTTCCACAACTACAAAAGTATGATATCTGTTATTAAGACATAAGGATTTTCATGATTCTCTCTGCTCCTGTCATTTAGAGGTAATCATAAATATTAGATCAGTCTTTCACTCCAAATGTCTATACTTAATTCAGAGACCTTAACTGTCCACGGAGTTCTTTAAAAAAGAATATTTTGTATGCAGACTGAAGTGGATTAGTAAAGAAAAAAGAGGGCTACATCAGTCAGAAAAGTTTAGTTCTTATCTCAACCTTATACCTAGTTTACTGGTAATCTCAGGCAGGTGTCTTCATGTATTTTGCAATCAGTTTTATAACCTGTGAAATGAGGAATTTAGATAAGATGATTTTAAGAACTCTGTCAACTTAGGGTTCTGACTTCTCAAACAAAATAAAGCAAACAAAAGGTAACAAATAAAGCAAAATCTTCATAAAACTGGATGAAGATGGCAGAATGTACCTCAGCCTCAGCTCCCACTGGATATCCAAATAAGGGATAGAAAACATTTATGCACATCTAAAGTACATATTCTAATATAACTGAAATTTTAAGAAAGATAGAAAATAGATGTGTTCTGACTTAAAGGAGAAGATAGGCCAAAATGTATGCCTGAGTAAAGTGCAGAATAAAGAGGAAACTTTATTCTGGGGAACTCCAGAGTAGGTCTTGGGGAACACCAAGCCCAAAGCAGACAAGTGTCAGAAACAGGCAGGATCTGTGGGGCATCCACAAGAGTGACTGGTTGATAGGCACAAGGGAGAGCTGTCAGGAGAGCCAACATTTTTGCTTGGGTTGTGTTTTCACTGTCGTTGCCTTCTAAAGAGTTTGTAAATTAAGCAGAAAAGTTATTTAGAAATGAGAATGTGGGTTTTTAAGAAATCCCCCGTGTAAAGTTGTTTTGGGTCTCCATTTTAAATTTTATTGCATCATGATCACAAATGTGTCCTGTGTGATTTCTGCCTTGGGACAAAAAAGTTGCAATTTCATTGTGGCCAAATTACATGGATAAGTTTTATCAGTGTATCAAGTGTCTCAAAAGAATATTCACTTTTCTGCTGAGCATACAGCTTATATATGTTTAAAGGAAGGCTGCTAGTTATGATATTCAAATACTCTATATTGTGGCTTATATTTTGAGTGTTTATTTGTCAATTTATTTGTGTATTTGTATTATTTTTTGCTTTCTTAGCTTTGAAGGTTGGTGGAAAAGTATATAGAAATTGACTATTATACTGACCTGGTAGGTTGTTTACCAGTATGAAGTCTCTCTCTTTCTCCCTCAAATATATATTAAATTCTAGTTTGCCTAATATGAGTATGATGACATCAGATTTTATTGTTATTGTTTTCTTGACATAGATGCTTTTATTCCTGGAATGAGCTCTGACAGAATAAAAATTCTTTTCACCAGTTGACCTACTTTGCTTCTTGGAATCCAAGTTTATCTTTACAGATAATCAATACTACAGATAAATCACCATTCATTACTATAGATACTTAATTATTTGAAATAACTGACAACCACTCTGATCTAATTCTCAACAACCAAAAAGCTAGGCTGAAAAAAGTATCACATTGGATCAAATATTATATATTATCTTTAAAAAACCTTAATGTGACAGAGTTGAAGCTTTATTCTTGTTTATGTGTGATATTTGAAAATAAAACATTTGGGCAAAAAAGAAATCAAGAAACAAAGTCTTAAAAGTATTTTATATAACTAGAAAGTTAAACCTAATTTCTAATTTGAAGCACAAATTTGCAAGCCAAAATTGATATAGAATATAATATCATATATGTTGCATAAATATTATTTTATATATACGTGCAATGAAATTAAATTACTTTAAATAAAATATCAGTATTTTATTAATTTAAAGTAATAAAGCTCATTATTAATTGACAGGTATGAGTCCACAGGCATTATGCTATGAGTTACACATGGAAAAATCGAATATCAAGTGAATACTGATGTTCCTGGCAATTAGCATATTCTGCTTCTATAATTAATATTATGGTTCCCCCTAAATTACTTGCTTAGGTTTGCTTTCATCTTGGGCATAAAATACTTTACAAACAAATAAATATAAGGAATTAGAGCTAGAAGAAAGCCTTGAGATATCTAGATCAAGTGTTTTATTACCCAACTCAGAAACTATAGCTCAGAGTGTTTAAAGAACAATGAAAAAGATCATTCCCGTTTATGGGGCACTTGTCACATGTCAGGCAGCTAACCTACAGACAGTGAAACAGGAACTATTCTCACTCTCATTTTACCAATGAAGAAACTCACACTCAGAACAAGAAAGAAAGAAAGAAAAGGAGATGGAGCAGAGGGAAGAAGAGGAGATGAAAGAATGGAAAGAAGAAAAAACTTGCTCATAGTCATGTAATCTCCAAGTGACCACATCGTCCAGACCATGAACTAGGGGCTAGTTCTTCCCGCTATACATTGTTTTGTCTCATATTACTCGCATTTGTATATACATTGTAAGGCAAGCAACACATCCTACATGCAGTTACTCCACCACAGTCAGTGGAGTCTGTTGCATCTGAGTTTCAATTCTACTCATTAACTTAATTGGGCATCCTTGGTGGCTCAGCGGTAAAGAATCCACCTGCAAGGCAGGAGACACGGGTTTGATCCCTGGGTTGGGAAGATCGACAAGGGATTTAACCAAGATCCTGGGGGAGGGCATGGCAACCCACTCCAGAATTCTCATCTGGAGAACCCCATGGACAGAGGAGCCTGGCCGGCTACAGTCCATGGGGTTGCAGCGTGGGACACGACTGAAGAAACTTTGCACGCATGCAACTTAATCGCCTTGATTTTCTTATCGATAAACTTGGGATACCACCATCACAGAACTGTGATGGCAATAAAACAAAATAGTAAAGGAGGAGAGTCTAGCTGAGCTCGGTGCCTTGGCTCTGTTGAGTTTTCAAATAATAAAAGATCACTGCTCAAACAACTCAAACTGTAATAAAAATTTTGTACCCAAACTGGGGGACCAAAACTTAAGTTTGAGGACAGAAATAAAGATATTTTCTGACATGCAGGGTTTTGAGAAGTTTACTTTCCAGGTAGCAAAATAAGAAATTAAGACAGACGAAACCAAGGATCCAAAAAGTATTGTCCAACTGAAAAAAATAAAAAGTGAAGGGAATTACCACAGTGCTGGTCAAAGCAGTGTATGCAGTTGAACACAAGCCCAGAGGGTAACCTGTTGAGACTGGAGTAGACAGTGGTTCAGGGAGGATACCTCTCAGAAGAAAGTGAGTACAATACTTGATGTTTTTGAATGTATTTAGAGAGAATTTAGAGAATTTAGAGTTACAGCAGGAAGTTCGGGATAAATCAAGGCAAGTATGCGTAGACAATTAAGCAAAAAAAAAAAATTATTATTAGCTTCACAAAAATATAAAGGTAGAAAGGAAGCAACCACAGTACACATCATGCCTTAGATATGAACATAGTTCTGTAGATACATGATGTGAGCACCAATTATTCATTAGGCTAAAACTGCCAATACAACTGCTTTGGAAGGAGAACTAATAGTCTGCTTTTACCTAGAGATTGATGGGGAAGTGTGAGGACTCAGGACACTGCGGAAATAAAGTACAAAGTTCCTGTCTTTTATTACGGGAAGGCAATCACTTCCCAAAGCTGGAAAACCCAAGAACGGCAGTAGTAGCACGCAACTTAGAAATAGAGTAGAAAAGAACAGAAAACAATCATTAAACTGCTAAAAAGCACTACCTCAGGGTTATGGAAAACAAGAATGGGCAATGTGGCAAGGAGCTGGTATTTATTATAAATCTCTTAATACTCTTTGCCTTTTAAGTTATGTACCTGTAATATGACACTGTGATAAAATAAATGTTTCAGGGAAAATTCCAAAGAACTGAAAAGGTAGGGGGGAAAGCAATCCCAAGTAGGCAGAACTAGGTTTGTTAATTTCTACTAGAATTTTGTAACTATATACATTGCTTCTCTATAGTTATATGATGAATTCCAACTTCCTAGGTCCCTTCTTTCATTTTTATTGACAATTACCTAACTGAAGTTGATATAAAAAAATGCTAACGTATGTAAAGAAACCACAGACTTACATGCCCATGTTATTTTCTTACTAAGGAGTGAAGTAACAAAAGTGGACTTACCTAAATTAGTGAGAAGGTAAGCAATTTTTTCATAAGCCTGTAATAACAGAAAGCAGCTAATGTTATTTTCTTTTAGAAAAGACTGTTATTTAGACTATTCAATGAAACATCTAAAATTATTCTACAACGTGGCTACATTTTTAATTAAGAAGAAGCACATTTTAAATCTTACTATGTGATGCTTTGTATATACATGAGCACACAAAATGTAATAAAAACATGTTGTAAATGTGGCTATATACAGACACGATTTCTGCAATAACTTTTCTGCTAGCTGTCTTTATTTTCACTTTATAAGTCAAACAAAAGAGACTTGAAGATACCCCAAAGACTTTCAACTAGTTAATGGCTGACCTGGGATTTGATAACCAAATTATATTTGCTTTTTTCCTACACTGGAAGGTTTAGTGGAGCTATGTCTTCTTTACTATCGATAAACAATTCTCCTAGCTATGACAACAACAGTGAACAATGTTGCATTCCTAAACAACAAAGTTGGTTTGGTGGTTATTTAAAACAAGATTCACTAGTCAAATCTGTTGAATCTGTAGTTATGTGAACATTTTTTATAACATTTTTTATATTCTGTCACCTTCTCCTTGTCCCACCTTACTCTGTCCGCCACCCATACAGACTCAAGGAAAGAAAATGGATTTTACAATATTACAAGTAAACACAGCTGGAAGCATATATTTACTGCAGATAGAAGGGTGATATATGTGCACATGTAAATATAATTACATGACTCCAAAATTAAACAAATTATTCTTTAGACTATAAATTCCAATAACCCTGCCTATCGGCATGCAAAATCAAAAAGGTATATGCACACATTAAAAGTTGTTCACCTTCCCTGACTGTTCGTTGAATAGAACTAATGTGATTATTCATCTTAACCATGATTCAATCCATCTCTTCCTAAGATCTGAAGCGGTGTCTTCAAACAGAAAGATTATATTGAGTACAATAGTTTCATTCTACTCCTGGTGCAGTTTTTAAAAAAATTATACACACAAGTTATCATTTTCAAATTTTAGAGTTAGATAAGTTTGAATTTGTGAGCACAAAAGTTTTCCTGACTTTACTGTTTTCCATTCCCCATCTATCAACTAAGATGATTAGAGAAGTGTCTCCAAAGAGTATGATAAAACAGCCTTATCAGTCAGCAAATAGTCCATGAGTAGCTACTGTGCTTCAAGCACTGAATTAAGTGCCCTCATGGGAACTGAGAGAAAATTTTACTTAAGTAACTGCCATTTAGAGTATCTGGCTGGCGCCAAATAGTGTTTTCCATTGGGCTGCACAAAAAGTTCATTCAGGTTTCTCTGTAAGATGTTACAGAAACCAGAACGAAATTTTTGGCCAACCCAATGTATACTATTTATGTTTGTCCTTACAAAAATATTATCAAATACATATTATGATTTTATGGAACAGGGAACTGAGGTTTAGAATGTTAAGTACCTAGCCTGAGATAATACTTCTAAGCAAGAAGCAAAGTCAGTATTCGGTATAAAGGCTCTCTTGTCTCATGTACGCTATGCCTTGTCTCATAAACAATTTCAGATTTTGTCTTAATACTTAGCACATAGACCTGCCCATAAT
This sequence comes from Dama dama, assembly GCF_033118175.1. NCBI lineage: Eukaryota > Metazoa > Chordata > Mammalia > Artiodactyla > Cervidae > Dama > Dama dama. Next base: position 56,425,209 of record NC_083681.1, on the reverse strand, counting down.
CCCAGGATGGCAATATCTACAGCTGATGTCCCAAGGGACTATAATAATCTAATAACCTTTGAAGGAATTTTACCAGTCAAAAAAGATGCTGTGCCACCCCTGGGAATACCACTTTTGGAAAGGTATCTAGAGTAGTGGAGAGCCTATACCATCCAACGCCCAAATGCTACAGCCTATTGGCACCGTCATGATGATAAACTACAAAATAGTCCTTGCAGTGTGAGTCATTAACTCACCCACAAAGTGTATGAAGAAACCATAATTTAAATATAACCAACTAGATGATATATGACAGAAACCTTGACAGGGGAAGTTGTGAGTTGGGGTGTGTGTGTGTGTGGTGGAATGGAGATATAATTGAGGGAGGAGAAAATAAAGGAATTCAGGGTCAATTGTTCTGCTTACTACATTATATACAGGTAGTGAATGTATGGGGGCTTCCCAGGTGTTGTGGTAGTAAAGAATCCATCTGCTAATGCAGGAGAAGCAAGAGACACCTCCCGGGTTCAATCTCTAGGTCGGGAAGATACCCTGGAGTAGGAAATAGCAACCCACTCCAGTGTTCTTGCCTGGAGAATCCCAGGGACGGTGGAGCCTGGTGGGCTGCCATCTATGGGGTCGCAGAGAGTCAAACACGACTAAGTCTAAAGCGACGACTAAGTCTAAAGCGACTCAGCAGCAGCAGCAGCAGCCAGTATTCTTGCCAGGGAAATCCCATGGACAGAGGAGCCTGGTGGGCTACAATCCGTGGCGTCACAGAGTTGGACAGGAAGAAGAATTCATGAAAGAGTGTATGTATACTTTATATGAATCTGCATCATTATACATATATATATGTAATATATGTGTCTTTAAAATACATATATAAATAAAATAAATTTTAAAAATATATAAAATACCATACAGTGAACCTAAGCTTTTAAAAATCATCCACAAGTGCATTCAGTAAGCCAATATTCTCTTAGTCATGCATACTGGGTTAAAAGTGTTTATTAGAAATTTCTAATGAGTCAGGTACTATCCAGGGAACCAAATGACAGTGAATCAAATATAGTCTCTACCATTATGGAATTTAAATTCTGGTGCTCAGAGACATATGACAAAGAAATATGTACTTTGCCAGGAGATGCAAAGTACCAAGAGGAGAGATGAAGCAGGCTGATGGGTAGAGAGTGGCGGTGGCACAGAGTGCTATGGAGAGGCTGATCAGGGAAGCCTCTAAGAGAGGGAGACATCTGAGCAGAGAGCTACCTGGAGTGAGGGAGCCAAAAAGAGAAGGGGCTAAGTATGTGGGAGACATGGAGACAGTGAGTGCAAATGCCTGAGCCTGCCATGCACTTGGTGTGTTTCCTGAAGGTGGAGGAATAAGAGCAATGGGGTGGAGCTGCAAAGGAAGTAACAGATGAATCAGAGAGATCTCAGAGGGAAATACTTTTATGGTGTCTCACAGGCTGTGGTGAGGACTTCAGAATGCATTCTGAGCTAAAAGTCATCATCTCCCCAATTAATGCTTTGTTTTGGGGTGTCATGAGAAATCAATTGGGAAAAAAGTGGCAAAGACATTTGCTGTGAAGGGGCAAAATTCAGGAGTTCTACACTTGCTTTAATGTTCTTCATCTCCAAGTCAGATGCTCACAATCTAACTTTCATTGTAAAAGGAGCTCCAAATGGACAGATGCAGAATCAAAAAGAGTTTTCAGTTTTCTAGGAATTCTCCTTTTTTAGTTTCTAGAAATTGTTGACATACACATGAACAAACTAAACAAATACATTTAAAAAAGCTAATCTTCTTATTAAATGAGTCATTTGTCATTGCTTCCTTTAGAGGTCAAGATGTGTGGTCCAACACTTTGATCCACCCTATTTCATAATAACCTTTTTGCATTGTAATTATCAGTTAAGGAAACTTGAGTACATTTTGAGGTCTTTGGGGATCAGGCCCATGGAAGAAACACAGAAATGCATGCTCTGGACTCTAGAGACAGAAGGGGATTAATATGTGGAAGAGTCTGATACTACAAAGCTACAGTCATCAAGACAATATGGTACTGCCACAAAAACAGAAATATAGACCAATGGAACAAGATAGAGAGCCCAGAGATAAAATCCACACCCTACGGGTAACTTATTTTTGACAAAGGAGGCAAAAATATACAATGGGGCAAAGATAAGCCTCTTCAATAAGTGGTGCTGGAAAAACTGGACAGCTATGTGCAAAAGAATGAAATTAGAACACTTACTAATGCCATACACAAGGATAAAGTCAAAATGAATTAAAGACCCACATTTAAAACCAGAAACTATAAAACTCTTAGAAGAAAACATAGGCAGAATACTCGATGACATAAATCAAAGCAAGATATTCTATGACCCACCTCCTAGAGTAATGGAAATAAAAACAAAAATAAATAAATGGGACCTAATTAAACTTAAAGCTTTTGCACAGCAAAGGAAACTACAAACAAGGTGAAAAGACAACCCTCAGAATGGGAGAAAATAATAGCAAAGGAAGCAGCTGACAAAGAATTAATTTCCAAAATATATAAGCAGCTCATACAACTCAACATCAGAAAAACAAACAATCCAATCAAAAAGTGGGAAAAAGACCTAAACAGACATTTCTCCAAAGAAAAAATACAGATGACTAACAAACACATGAAAAGATGCTCAACATCTTTCATTATCAGAGAACTGCAAATCAAAACTACAAGAAGATACCACCTCACACTGGTCAGAATGGCCCTCATCAAAAAGTCTACAAACAATAAATGCTGGAGAGGGTGTAGAGAAAAGAGAACCCTCTTGCACTGTTGGTGGGAATGTAAATTGATACAGACACTATGGAAGATGGTATGGAGAGTCCTTAAAAAACTAGGAATAAAACCACCATGTGACCCAGCAATCCCACTCCTGGGCATATACCCCCCAGGAAACCAAAAATGAAAAAGACACATGTACCCCAATGTTCAATGCAGCACTATTTACAATAGCTAGATCATGGAAGCAACCTAGATGTCCATTGACAGATGAATGGCTAAATAGGCAGTGGTACATATATATAATGGAATATTACTCAGCCATAAAAAGGAATGGATTTTAGTCAGTTCTAATGTGATGGATGAGCCTAGAGCCTATTAGAGACAGTGAAGTAAGTCAGAAAGAGAAATATGAATATCATATACTGATGCATATATACAGAATCTAGAAAGATACTACTGATGAATTTATTTTCAGGGCAGCAATGGAGAAACAGACACAGAGAACAGACCTAAGGACGTGGGGGGAGATGGAAGGGAGGTTCGGGAGGGAGTGGACATTTGGTGTACCTATGGCTAATTCTTGATGTGTGACAGAAAACCACAAAATTCTGTAAAACAAATATCCTTCAATTAAAAAAATTAACAGGCAAAATATAAATAAGTATTGTGGATGAGTCCAGAACCAGCATGGAATACTTACAACAGCCCAGTATATTCAAGGTTTTTATTTTTATTTTTTTGGTTACAGCATGCTCTATGCATGGCACATGGATTCTAAAATGAGAGGAAGAATATCAAAAGGAATTTATCCTTTTATTGGCAATGCTGAAATAGTTTAATTGGCTTAATTCCAGCTATTTCAAACTATAAGAGTACTTCTGCTGTGATGTTTCTATTTTTTTCTTCAAAATTATGCATTAATCATGAGACCAGACAGCTGTCATGCTATTGCAATCTATTCTTAAATTAATTAAGAATTAATTAATTAAGAATTAAGATAAATTAAGAATTAAGAATCTTGTTGTCAAGCAACGAGAACATACATTTTTAAAATAACTGCATTTTAATTTTTCATTAAAAACTTTTTGGAAATATTTCCTGATGATGGCTAAGCACGCTATTTATGGTATCTTCAATAGCATATTTTCAGGGTCAGTAAAATAATGAAGAAAAAGGATGATGGGATTTATAAAAAGAAAGTCCTGGTTTTAAATTCTGGCTTTGAAGTTTTTTAGCTGTCCTCCTGGTAAAAGATGTTAAAGATAATAACTTGAAATTTTAGCTACTGTTAAATTATTTGTAATCTGTATTTGGAAGATGTGATGTCTGATCTTGGCTGTGTATTAAAATTACCTTATATCCCTTAAATCACTGATTTTGTAATGCTATTTTGGGGACTGACTGGATCAGAATCACTTGGAGAACATTATGGGTTGTTTTTTGTTTTAAATACAGACTTCATAGTCCTACAAAGAAGATTCTGAATGAGACTCAGGGATCTGTAGTTTTTCAAAAGTGTTTCAGGTGATTTTATGAGTGAAAAACAGGAAACAACCCTTTAAGTTACTTTCATGATCTGTAAAATGGGCCTGTCATCAAATTTTTATTATCTTGACCCATATCTCTCTCCCAAATTGAACATTTCTTTAGGAGTGGCTCGATCCACCTATTTTAAAAGCTTAGAGAATGTGTATTCTTTGATTATTAATTTGAATGAAAATAACAAGGGCAGAAAACCTGAAAGACAGTGAAAATATAATTCCAGTAACAAAAATAATTTTGAGCACATATGATATTCAAAATGCTAGGATATTTGAAGAATAAAATATTTAAAATGTCTTCAAAAATAAATTCTACATGTCTTTTAGTCATTCGGCAAGACCTGGAGATACAAACATGAGGAAGCTACAGTCCCAGTTCTTGAGGAGTTGATACCCTGATAGTGGGAGAAAAGGCATGTCCCAAGCACTGTAACAGAAGAATATTCACAAAAGGGATTGTTTAATTCTACCAGGAGAATCTGATAAAAATGGAGAATAGACCTGCCCAAGTACCTATGAGAAGAGACACAAAGAAGAGATTATTTCATTTCACATATGGAACTAAGAAAAATTTTAAGAAGGAAGTGATCCTTAACTGGAATTTCCAAAGATGAAGAGATATTCTCCAAGGAGATAAAAGGAAATAAAGGCCAATAGAGGAAGCACTGTGAACCAGGAAATGGGTATGAAATAGTAGAATGCCAGGGAGCAAGCACAAGTGAGTCAGTAGGCTGCAATGCAGGGTGCAATAGACAGGGAGGGGACAGGACACACCACCAAATGAGGAGAGAAGGGAAAGCCGGTTTTAATAATGGAGGCCCTCCTTGCCATTGATATAGAGGCAGTGGGAACCTGTTAGACAGATTCGAGTACAAAATTACAATGTAATTTAGAAAGGCCATTGCAGCAGTGGAGTGAAAGGGAGATGGGAAGAGGTGAAAATACAGACAGGAAGACTAATCAGTTAAAGCCTGTGGCAACAGTTCAAGTTAACAATGATAAGCAGCTGGCTGAACGAAGGAAGCAGAAGCGAGCCTGAGGAGCAGGGTGTGAATAGGAGAGATGTTATGGAAGCACAATTCACATTAGTCACTGATATGATGAAGGAGAGAGAAGTAATGCATGAATAATGACTTAAGGTTTCAGTCTGTGTACATTAAATATGAAAAATTCCAATTAAACATATTTGGCTGATTTAAACTATTTTCCATGCAGTTATTTTGTAATTCCATGTATATGACTTATAGCCAAAAAACATATTAAGTTAATAGAGTATTTTGACCGAGTCCAAATCCCTCATTTGGGGAATATAGTTTCATGAAGTCAAGTTACTAAGGAACAAAAAGTACATTTCTATGAGTTGTATATTTAGTGTTGGTCTGAAAATAGCAAAAAGTAGCATTTGGTATTCCAGGTGAATCCTTTTGGTGGCATGTTTTTTAAAGGATCTGATATTTTGATATCAATTGATATTCATCTATCCTTATTTTAAATTAATCTTGTGTGTTCAGGTGTTTGATTGATAGGACTGTTTGATAATCTGTGAAGTGTCTTAACATCCTGAGAAGGAAGGAAATGCATAAATTTGGAAGGAATTTTTTATATGGATTGAATCTGAGAAAGGTAACATTCCCTTCACATTTGTTGAGTAGACTGCATAGTTCTTCAGTTCAGTCACTCAGTAGTCTAACACTTTGTGACCCCATGGACTGCAGCATGCCAGGCTTCCCTGTCCATCACCAACTCCCGGAGCTTGCTCAGACTCATGTCCATAGAGTCGGTAATGCCATTCGACTATCTCATCCTCTGTCGCATAGTTCTTGCCTGAGGCTAAATCCATTTTAAAATTTTCTCCTGAGTTAGTTGCAAGGGCAAAGGACAGGTTGTATGGCCTGTTTCACTTTCAAGAATCCCTGTCTTTATGCAAATATTCAACAAGTAGAAATAAATGTTTAAAAGAGAAAAGTCAGCTGTTTTCTCCTGGGAACTATGGATGCTTGTTTCTTAGCTCTAGGCATTTACATGGGCTTTTGTATTTAATGAAGCAGAGCTAGTGGGAGCCTGGTGGCTACAGCCCATTGGACACAGCTGAACACATGCATGCATGCACACACACACTCATACACGCAGTGGGATTTTAAGGATCTCAAAGGATGGTTTTTATAACAAAAATAGTACTATCTTCACCTGTCTCTAGAGGTCTTTTTTATCTGTAAAATGCAAGTACTTTGGAAGAAAGAATACATTAAACCTCATCAAAAATATAAACTTAGTGAGAAGAAGCTGTGTCTGAACCTATGAGAGGAGTGCATGTTGGAGGGTTAATTGTGATTCTCAGAAAGGAGTGGTCACTGAGCAGAGGGACTAGAGGGGGAGTAGAATCAGAGGGCAAGGGACTGGGGATTGAGAAGCACTTGGAATAATACAAAACTGGAGTGTGGTACATCAGTGGGAACTTTCGTCAAATTTCCATTTTTTGCAATATCACTGATAATAGGAAGAACTTTTGTAGGGAAAATGTTTGAGGATAAAATTTCCTAATTAATTCAATGCAGTTCTGATTGTAACAAGTCCTTCAGTCTAACTGAAAGGATCAGTAATCTTCTGGGCAGGGACTAAAGACTGAACACTGAATCTGGAAGCTCTGTTACCAGAGCGGTCATGCTTGTCTTCTCAAGCAAAAATTAATCACATTTGGCTTCTTCATTGTCTGTGTCTGTGAAATATCGTCCATCTTCAAAAATATGAGCTCATTTCAGTACTTAAGATGTATTTGAAGATCAGTAGGTCTCTGGAACAAATTGCCAAATAAACACAGGAACAAAGGGTACGTTTTTGAAGGCAATAATAATTGATGGGGGGAGTTGAGATTAACAGACATGAAACCATTAACATTGATTATCTCCAATGGGTACAATTAGTTTATGGTAGGAAGGGAGGAGACTGGCATTTTAGATTGAGAAAAGTGATTTTCATCTAATATTTTAAATATCCTTATACTGTCATTAGTTTTATAAGAACAATGTGGCTATTTTATAGTTCAATGCTAATAAATAACAGATTTAAAAAAGGAGAAAATAAAATTAAGACATATAAAAGAACAAGACTACTGAAATTAGCATAGTGTCATGTTATGATTTCCATATGAAATAAGTACACATTTCAATTTTCTTATATTTAGATGTATATTTGATGAAAAGACATAATACAACAACCTGTATGTGATTCTTTTTCTCTCTAGCAGCACTGAGTATTTACATATTTATAGGTAGCAGATAACATTTAAAGAAAAAAGAGTAAAAAATTATGAAAAAATGCAGATATGGCCTGAAGAATTTAGAAGGATCAAGGAAAAGATCATTAGCATTTCTGTATCTTGAACTGAAGGGCAATAATCAAACTCTGTTATTTAAAGATGAGAAAAATAGGAAAAAATAAAGAAAATTTGGTATTTTGCAGGAAAAGAAATGAGAGTATAAATAGACTTATAAAGAGAAATAAAAATTCAAAGCATTGAACAAATAGGAAAAAAATGAACATTTATTGAACACTTGTATTCACTAGAAGCAGATTTTATTTCATCTTTCAATCCCCCTAGGCATTTGTCTTATTACCCTCATTTGAAAGATCAAGAAATTAAAGTTCAAAGATGTTATGCAGGGTAGTCAGGATCACACAGGTCAAGGAGCAAATCTCTGTTTTGCCTGTGTTTAAAGTCTATTACTTTTTATCTGGACAGTCTGCTGAGGAACTGACAATACAAACTGATGAAAGCCTGGACTGTGTTCAGAGGGGCAGGAGAGAGGGGAGAGCATAAATGAGAACAGAAGGAACAGAGACAGAGAGAGAGAGTGTGTGCGTGTGTGCATGCCTGCGTGTGAGTGTCCTGGGATGCTATGCACCATCAGTAAACCTATTCTTTACTTGGTGAAAGACAAAATTTTAAAAATGACCTGAAATTGCTACCTAAAGCTACCTAAGTGGCTGTGGTTTTATGAGTGACTCATATACAAAGTAAAAATAAAGTACATTCCAATTCTGATTTGTTCCAGATTTTATATCATGGTAGAATGTATTAAAAGTAAAGACTATTTTTTCTGATTATAAATCAAAACCTAAATATAGAAATAAACATTTAAATGAACGGAAAAAAATATTAAATAAAATATTATCCCACTCCTGAAATATAACCACTATTAACATTTTATTGTCATTCTTCAAAATGTAGGTGTGTTCCACAGCAATCAGAGCAGAAAAAGAAGTAAAAGGAATCCAGATAGGAAAAGAAGAAGTGAAACTCTCGCTGTTTGCAGATGACATGATCCTCTACATAGAAAACCCTAAAGACTCTTCCAGAAAATTACTAGAGCTAATCAATGAATATAGTAAAGTTGCAGGATATAAAATTAACACACAAAAATCCCTTGCATTCCTATATACTAACAATGAAAAAACAGAAAGAGAAATTAAGGAAACAATACCATTCACCATTGCAACAAAAAGAATAAAATACTTAGGAGTATATCTACCTAAAGAAACAAAAGACCTATACATAGAAAACTATAAAACACTGATGAAAGAAATCAAAGAGGACACAAACAGATGGAGAAACATACCATGCTCATGGATTGGAAGAATCAATATTGTCAAAATGGCTATTCTACCCAAAGCAGTCTATAGATTCAATGCACTCCCTATCAAGCTACCAACGGTATTTTTCACAGAACTAGAACAAATAATTTCACAATTTGTATGGAAATACAAAAAAACCTCAAATAGCGAAAGTAATCTTGAGAAAGAAGAATGGAAATGGAGGAATCAACCTGCCTGACTTCAGACTATACTACAAAGCCACAGTCATCAAGACAGTATGGTACTGGCACAAAGACAGAAATATAGATCAATGGAACAGAATAGAAAGCCCAGAGATAAATCCACGAACCTATGGACACCTTATCTTTGACAAAGGAGGCAAGGATATACAATGGAAAAAAGACAACCTCTTTAACAAGTGGTGCTGGGAAAGCTGGTCAACCACTTGTAAAAGAATGAAACTAGAACACTTCCTAACACCATACACAAAAATAAACTCAAAATGGATTAAAGATCTAAATGTAAGACCAGAAAGTATAAAACTCCTAGAGGAGAACATAGGCAAAACACTCTCCGACATAAATCACAGCAAGATCCTCTATGACCCACCTCCCAGAATATTGGAAATAAAAGCAAAACTAAACAAATGGGACCTAATGAAACTTAAAAGCTTTTGCACTACAAAGGAAACTATAAGTAAGGTGAAAAGACAGCCCTCAGATTGGGAGAAAATAATAGCAAATGAAGAAACAGACAAAGGATTAATCTCAAAAATATACAAGCAACTCCTGAAGCTCAATTCCAGAAAAATAAATGACCCAATCAAAAAATGGGCCAAAGAACTAAACAGACATTTCTCCAAAGAAGACATACAGATGGCTAACAAACACATGAAAAGATGCTCAACATCACTCAGTATCAGAGAAATGCAAATCAAAACCATAATGAGGTACCATTACACGCCAGTCAGGATGGCTGCTATCCAAAAGTCTACAAGCAATAAATGCTGGAGAGGGTGTGGAGAAAAGGGAACCCTCTTACACTGTTGGTGGGAATGCAAACTAGTACAGCCGCTATGGAGAACAGTGTAGAGATTTCTTAAAAAACTGGAAATAGAACTGCCATATGACCCAGCAATCCCACTTCTGGGCATACACACTGAGGAAACCAGATCTGAAAGAGACACATGCACCCCAATGTTCATCGCAGCACTGTTTATAATAGCCAGGACATGGAAGCAACCTAGATGCCCATCAGCAGACGAATGGATAAGGAAGCTGTGGTACATATACACCATGGAATATTACTCAGCCATTAAAAAGAATTCATTTGAACCAGTTCTAATGAGATGGATGAAACTGGAGCCCATTATACAGAGTGAAGTAAGCCAGAAAGATAAAGAACATTACAGCATACTAACACATATATATGGAATTTAGAAAGATGGTAACGACAACCCTTTATGCAAAACAGAAAAAGAGACACAGAAGTACAGAACAGACTTTTGAACTCTGTGGGAGAAGGTGAGGGTGGGATGTTTCGAAAGAACAGCATGTATATTATCTATGGTGAAACAGATCACCAGCCCAGGTGGGATGCATGAGACAAGTGCTCGGGCCTGGTGCACTGCGAAGACCCAGAGGATTCGGGTGGAGAGGGAGGTGGGAGGGGGGATCGGGATGCGGAATACGTGTAAATCTATTGCTGATTCATGTCAATGTATGACAAAACCCACTGAAAAAATAAAAAATAAAAAAATAAAAATAAATAAATAAATAAATAAAAATAAATAAATAAATAAAAACAGGAAAAAAAAAAATGTAGGCATGTTCCAAGGGAAATCAAGTGAAACTGTATATCCTTCTTATGTAACTGTATGTCATGTACTTAAATAATATTAAAATGTAATATTCAACCAACCTACCATGATTAGGAAAATTAATCAATTTAAAATCATACCAGGTTACTGCTAGTGTTACCTAGAAATAAATACATTAACCACTAAAGCCTTCTTTTCCTTAGATAAACAATTTCTTTCACTATCTGCTAGAACAGTTAACATAAGAATGAAAAATATAAAAATCTGTTGTATAAAATCTATGTTGTGAATGGCTCCTCCTTCACTATGGTGATTTTGTGCAACATAAAACCTATACTACCCACCTTTCATAGATTACCACACAGGCCTCTCAATCCTAGGTCTGTAGTTTTTCAATGTTTATTGTTCATTTCAATCCATGTGTCAAAGTATAAATTAAAATACTGTATGGCTTACTTGGAGATACAGTAAAAAAAAATATTCTCCTTCTACAAATAAACTGAACCTGAAGAAAGCAAACTCCAGCAGAAAATATTAAGTATTGCCCTTGCATTGAAATTTACCCATTTCTTGCAGTGACTATTCAGTTTTCGCTTAAGAACTTCCCTGGTTATTTTAAAGTTAAATAGAAAATGGTTCCAGTCCCTTCCCAACTAATCATGTAACAGCACTGTCAATCTAGTTTGGAACCAGATGCATATTACCTGTTTATGTTATCGACATCATTATGCATGTATTGGTCAGCTGTCTACATGAATTATCATGTAAATAAATATGCAAGCACTAATACTTACTAAATGCACAATCTGGGACAAGTTATTTAAGCTCTCTGAACTGTAGTTTCCTTATTCACATAATGGAAAGAATATTGACCTTGTGGTGGTATTGGAAGAATTAAAGGAAATAAATTGTTCTAAATAAGCGCATCAATGCCTCCTGTCTTGAGAGAAAATGGGACCCCAACCACAGACCTCGCTAAAGGGGCAGACCTAAGCATAATGCTGTCCTCTCAGCCACAGACATTTGGTTCACAAGTTAATTGGTATGTGTCATGTTGAACCAATTACATGCACTCTCTGAGAAATTAGCACATTAAAACACTGGATGATCTAAGTTAAATAAACTACAGAAACTGACCACCATGGTCATGAAGTTAGAGTCAGTGAAGATAAGAAAAGCGTATCAATGCACCAGCACACCAGACACTGACACGGAGGCCACTGTTAGGCAATATAGTCTTATGCTTATAAAAACAGTCTCTTCCTGTGAAAACAAATGCAAATAGAATCATTGCTTAGGGAAAAAAAAAAAAAAAAAAAAAGATGGGAATGGAAGAGAGGAAGAGAGAGAGAGAAAGGAGAAACAGGGAGAGAAAGACAGAAAGATGGAGAGGAAGGGAGGAAAAAATACTTAGTCTCAGAGAAATGCAAATGGAGAAGCTGTCTGTTTTCCATTTCACATGAGGTCTTGGAGGTAACAAGGCTACACTTTCAAACAGAATTTCCTATATCTTTCCAATAAATTCTCGGAGTTTGAATTTGTTGGACTGGTTTTCTAATCCTAACGATTCCTATCTGAATGAAAAGAGCATAGCTTCATGCATAAAAAGAGCAGAGCACCCTTTCCAGCACACACGAGATACTTGATGAGTGGAAGCTATCACTAAACGAAGTGATAAACCCAAGACTTCCCTGCTGGTGCAGTGGATAGGAATCCACTGCCAATGCAGGGGACACTGGTTTGATCCCTGTTTTGGGAAGATTCCACACGCACCTGTGTGTCAAAGCTACTGAAGTCCATGTGCCTAGAGCCTGTGCTCCACAACAAGAGAAGCTACCGCAATGAGAAGCCAGGGTGCTACAAAGAAAAGTAGCCCTCGCTTGTTGCAACTAGACAAAGCCTGTGCAAAGCAACAAAGACCCAGCACAACCAAAAATAAAAATAAATAAATAAATAAACTACAAATTCGAAGAGCAAGGAAGACAATACAACTATCATGGATTTTAATTTTCAAAAATATCATGTAAACCACATAAATGAAATACTTCCTGTTAAGCCCAACTGTCTTTGCCAGAAATGATACTTGGCCTTATTTTGGCTTCTTATAAATCCAATCCAAGTATAAAGGAAACACAGACCTCTCCTCTACCCACCCCCTTTACACCTACTGAAAAATTGTAAACACTTACAACATTCAGTGCCATAATGATTACAAAATTGATACAGACTGCAGCAGCGGAAGTTGCAAACTGCCAGTGTTGTTTGATGAAATTCCACTTGAATGATGCAAACTGTTCCATGACAACCAGGCGATACACCACAACGGCAAACACTGCCGTGATCACCAGAGAAATCTACAAAATGGGAGACCAGAGAGACATCAACGTTTTGCATTATTAAAAAAATAAAAGCAACTTAGATCCAAAATATTGAACCCAAAAGCTAAAGAAATTTACTTTTCCAAGAAAGCGTACATAAATTTAAAATTTCCTTTAAAGAACTGACTTACATTAGAGTCAAAATAAACAGTGTAAGACTCTGTTGTTATAGTATGATATGTTGTTCAAATCTCAACTGTCACATAAATGCTTGGTTTTAAAACAGAGTATCTAATTTTAGGATGACTTACATAATTTCCATTTTATCTTAGGTGATCTTTGTTTCTCCCAGACAGTATTTTATTTAAAAATATGCACAAACTCCCTCTGCTATTACTGCATGACCTGCTGTGATTTTTATTTTGTTTAATAGTATGTATGTACCACCAACATACTGAACAGGATACAGTTTCTTACCCCCTCAGGGTCACAAAATGAGTTGGTATTCTAGAACTTCTTTCTAAACCTGGAATCCCACAATATTCTGAGATTGATGGTTCTACTTTACCATGAAGAATATTCCTGAGATAGAAACAAGAAGACGAGTGACTTTGTCTGAGGAAGGCTGATGTGGCTCAGGTTTTCCACTGATAGGATTCACTCGCTCCATCTTGTAATACTTTGCTTCAAACTGGGGACGAAGGGTTTCCTATGAGAAAAACTAAAGTTAACTAAATATCTAAGAAATAAATTAAAAAAATCATCCAATATTGACTAAATTCCTGGAATTTGGCCTACTTCTATGTCAAGTCTTGGCAAAGATGCAACTTGCAAAAAATTAGATGCAAGATATTTTCCAAATAAACCCTAAACCATATTTTAATTAGCATGATTTTCCACTAATGGAATTTAAGGAAACATTATAGAAGTGCTCTGAGAAAAGTACATATTTCATCATTGGTGTCTATTATATTCATAAAATAACAATGTTGTTAGTAAAACAAAAAAAATCAAGGGAAAACTGAATGGTGTTTAGCTGCTTCCTGCTTAGAAGTTAAGGCAGTGAGTGATTTCCTGCACCATATGTTATTCCAGTTTCTTATCTCCTAGTCTCTTAACATCTTACCTCCTCTTCTTCCCATTCAATAAGGTCCCAAGTATAGGTTAGTGTACTTCTTCTCCTTTTCCAAAACTCCAGGAAGACTGTGGCTATTAATAAGAATAATAATATTACTATTATAATTCTTACCTGACAACATCACATTCTGTAATCATTGCCTTTCTTCTTTGAATTGATGCATTTACACCATATTATTAAATAATTAAAATTAACTACATTTGTATTAAATTCATACAGTTGCAAGTTTTCTTCTCTTACCTTCTTCCATGTAAATTATCAACATGCACTCTCAATGGAGAGTGATTCTTTTATTGGAAAAAATAAGCAGAGACTTTTGTTAGCATGACCTTGATCTTGTGAGGCTGAATTGGAGATGAAGCTGGAGAATAAGAGGGCTTCAGTGGAAAAGGGAGCTTAGTTATCAGGGAAAAGCTGGGTTTCCTGTGCATCATGGAGGTAGAAGAGCATTTCGGAAAAGCTGAAGATTACGCCCAGTAATTCTGCTCCTTAGCAACTATGCATTTATTTTTTCACTCCTATCTTGCTATCATGCATACTTTTCTCAACATTACAAAAATTTCACAGATGCACATGCTGCATCCAGTTCCTGTGCCTTCATGTCTCATGTCCATTTCCAGTGGCTTTCCTTTGTGATCCAAATTCAGTGGCACAGAGTAACAGAACCACAGGGTCAAGCATGTAAGAGGAGTAAGGTTCTATGTGTAGTTTGAAGTTATTTATTTTAAATTTACAAAAAACAAGGTCCAGAGTGATCAATACATATCACTGACCTTGCCAAAGCATCTAGAACTTTTTCCTGTACCTGTTTTTTTCCCACACTTGAAGGTTAAGTCTCTTGAGGGCCTTTTTCCCTTAGCATTTTACTGCTTTGCACACCAAAAATGTTTAATAAATTAACTGAATTACTGAACAATTCAGGGATTGCAACTCTAACTCCTGGGCAAGTGTTCTTTGCATTATTCCAGAGGTTTTCATGGAATGCTCCATGGAATTTCACTGAAGACATTGGAAGAGAGTCCCTTGACAGAGAATCACTTTCTTTATATAAATATATATTGAGCAGTCATGTTCAAATTTTATTTGGAAATATAATCATTGTTGAAAAAGTTTTAAAAACTATTTCACTATACTTTGAAGAAGGGGAGTGGCTAGTGAGAGGGGGATCAGGGGCAAGAGGTCAGTTCCAAACAAAAATGAAGTAATGTCTGAATATATTGAGCCCTCAAAAGAATTCCAAGTATTGTTTTCACCAGAAGAGATAAGGATTTGAAGCCTTCTTAAAAGGAAACCCAGCTGAAATGAGAGTGTGTCAGAGCAAATGCTTGGCCACATCAATGTGGACAACACCTGACAACAACTGAAGAGCCTTCCATTCCCCAGATATTTTTTCAGCAACATCTGCAAGCATAATGTGCTTCCCCACACAGCATTGCAACATCACTATAAATGAGGTAGAAACAGAAACCTCACTAAACAGGTTCTACAATTAACAGAAGGGCCACGCATATGGGACATTTTAAATTTCCCTGCTTAGGATAAGTTACGGATTTTCTGGTTAATGCCTTACAGAAATGCATTTAGTAGAGTTTTTTTTTTTTTTTTTTTTTTTTTTTCTGCATGTGTATGTAGTAGACTAACCAATGGAAAGAGCCCATAAATATGTATGAAATAGTGATTTTGAATATTTGGGCTGGATTGTACTTGACTCAGTCACCACTGGTTAGTTGTAGAACTGGCTAGTCAAGACCTGCTTGCCTGGTTAAATTTCCTCTTTGTCCAAAGACACGGAATCTTTTTCTAACTTTACTTCCAGTTTTCCTCTCCTCCCTCTCTCTCAAAGTACTAAGTAAGAAATAAAACAACACATATCTATGTTCTAAAAACACGAGAAAGCCAGTATTTGATATAAGCACTGAAAATCCTTACCAATTTCTAAAATCAGACATTCTTCCCCATAGGAAACTTCATTAAGAAATAAGAAGCTACACATAAATATCATTGGGCTATATTAAAATATGAGAACTCTCATCACAGTCTTGACCAGAGCAGATTCTTAAATTAGATGAATGTGTCTAAGTTAACTCTTCCTGTCACTCAATATGGTATTGGCATTTGTACATTAAATAGGCATTCAGTAGCACCTGTTCACATTAAAATGGATACTAAATGAACTGCTAAAAAATTAGGTGTCTACATAAATAACTTGTTAGATTTTTGCCATGTATTTTTAATTAATACAATTTAATCTTTTTAAAGTTCTGGATTTATTTTTCTCGGGACCTTCTTCTTCTTACCATTCAACTATTTGATATAATTTCTTTAATTAACTCGGTGGAATATTTTCCGATTATATATATAACACCAATGAAAGTAACAGAAACAGCCCCTGTCTTACTTCTGAAATCTAGGAATGCCTGCTATTTACAAGGCTTTCAGTAAATGTATGCTGAATGAGTAAATTAAACTGTAAAGAATAGATGTCACCTACAATTCCACATTCATTAACAGTCACTACTGCAATTTTGGCAATCCCATCCAAAGTATTTTACTTAAGAAGTGTATTTAGGGCTGATATGTTGCTAATGCTCAGAGATACAACCATTTGTTGTTCAGTTGCTAAGTCATGTTCACCTTTTTGCAACCCCATGGACTGCAGCTTGCCAGGCTCCCCTATCCTTCACTATCTTCCACAGTTGCTCAGATTCATGTTCATTGAGTTGGTGATGTTATCTAACCATCTCATCCTTGGCTGCTTCCTTCTTTTGTCTGCAATCTTTCCCAGCATCAGGGTCTTTTCAAACGAGTTAGCTTTTCACATCAAGTGGCCAAAGTACTGGAAATTCAGCTTCAGCATCAGTCCTTCCAAAGAATACTCTTAGGATTGACTGGTTTGATCTTCTTGCTGTCCAAGGGACTCTCAAGAGTCTTCTCCAGAGTCTTCTCCACAATTCAAAAGCATCCATTCTTTGTTTTGTTTTGTTTTTTCTCTTTTTCTGTCATAAATGAACAACCAGTATGGCATATCTTATTGTTCATTTATGACAGAAAAAAAGAAAGAAAAAACAAATTCATAACTGAACTCTCTAAAGGCATCATGCCCTTCACAGGTTGGCCCTTCCTCTGCAGGAAACCTTCACCTGGATGAGGTACATGTAGAGTTAACCCCTGGAACAGCTCTGGCCGCCAGGGAAGTGCTTCAGAACTAAAATCAATATCCATTCTGATTGGCCAGTAAAGAGTCCTAGTTCTAAGCATTGTTAAATATTTGTCTTTTCACCTTATAAACATCCCCCTGGAATTGAATCCTTAGAAATGTACTTGACATCATAGGTGGATGCCAACAACTATCAAAGAAATTACTAACTTCACTTTTACAATAAGTGCAATTTATCTTTTTATCAAGTTACAGTGACCCCCAAAAGACCATCTAGGAATAGCTACGTGGTGCTGGAGAAAGAGCATGGCTTGGGGTATGGATGTTCTGGGTTTGAGAGCTACTTATATTCTTTTCTAATTATGTGACCTTGGAAAAATGCCTGAAAAATGATAAGCCTTTGTTTTCACAATTTAAAAACAAGAATAGCAAAATCATCTTCTTAGAGGTGTTGCACAAATTAACTAAGGTATAATTTATAAGTGATCTAACTATCATTCATTCATTTGAAGAATATAATAGATCATGTTGTTGCTTATTAGCTAAGTCAAGTTCAACTCTTTATGACCCGTGGACTGTAGCCCACCAGGTTCTTCTAGCCACGGGATTCTCCAGGCAAGAATACTGGAGTGTGCCATTTCCTTCTCCAGGGACTCTCCTGACCCTGGGATCAAACCCACATCTCCTGCACTGGCAGGCAAATTCTTTCCCACTGAGCCAGCAAGGAAGCCCCATAATAGATTATAATAATCTTTTTTTCAACATTCTGTTAGTTGTTATACATAGGGAACTTGGTAGACAGAGTTCTTGGTTTCATTGAATAAAGTTACAATATATTTTTCTGTAGGCAACAGGAAGCTTTTTCAATTATTTATATTTTGACTTTTATAAAAATTCAGTCATATGTGTCATAACACTGTCCATCTTTTTATGGTGACCCAGAAAACCATTTATATTGTTCTTTTTCTTCTTTTGTATTTAAGACAGTAAAGCTGCCTCTGGAGCAGAGGTTCCCAACCTTTGGGCCACAGACCAGTACCTTCTGTCAGATCAGTGGTGGTGTCAGATTAGAAATCAAGTGCACAATAAATGCAATGTGCTTGAATCATCCTGACTCCATTCCCCTGCCCCTGGTCCAGTGAAAAACTGTCTTCCATAAAACTGGTGAAGTGCAGTGAAGTCAAAGCTGCTCAGTCATTTCCGACTCTTTGCAACCCCCTGGACTATACAGTCTATGGAATTTTCCAGGCCAGAATACTGGAGTGGGTAGCTGTTCCTTCTCCAGGGGATCTTCCCAACCCAGGAATCAAACCTACGTCTCCCACATTGCAGGCACATTCTTTACCAGCTGAGCCACCAGGGAAGCCAAGAATACTGGAGTGGGTAGCCTATCCCTTCTCCAGTGGATCCTCCCAACCCCGGAATGGAACCAGGGTCTCCTGCTCGCAGGCGGATTCTTTACCAACTGAGACATCAGAGGAGCCCATAAAACTGGTCCCTGGTGCCAAAAAGGTTGGGGACCACTGCTAGAATAAATAATTCAATTCAGAATTATTTTTGAGAGCACAATGTCTATTATTAGAGTGCACAAAGAAAAAAAGAAAATGAGTTGCATCATAGTCTCAAAGAGGAAGAAGAAAACTACCATTATAGAGCACTTTCAAATTACCAGACTTTGTGTTAGATATATTTTTAATTAGCTCCTATCATTTCCACAACAACTCAGGTGAAATAAAGCTTATTATCTCCTTCAGTAGAGAAGCAAATCGAAGCTCTTGGAGATTAAGTTACCTGAGAAAATCACTTGGCTGAAATTCAAATCTAATCCAAACACTGACCTTTTTCTATACTAAAGGAAAAACTATTGTTAAACATGGTCTGATACAGAACTTTTTGAGCTACATAATCTGCAACATCCTTCTGGGAAGAAATTAGCATCACAGACAAAATGTTTGAGCAGATTTCTAATAGACCTAAATATTAATCAGAAGTCTAGAGTCTGACACCCTTTTTTGTTTTGCTTGGAGTCTAAAAATGATTACTAACAATTTTCTTTTCTTATAAATGTCTCTACCAAGACAGAAATCTTTGCATTGGTCTTTGAGAAGACTTTTCCTTTGCAGTCAAACTTGAATAAAAATTTGACACGTTATAACTTAATTGTCTGAAAAGACTATTATTTTTCCTTTATTAGACCACTGTAACTGAATTTGTGAAGATGGACATGCAGAAGTAAGCATAATGCTTCTTGGTTCACAATTCAAGCAAACACTCAGTTAGTCCCAGAATAATTAAACTGCTTATATTTACAATTTTGATGTGTCTAATAGCTCCCTGTAGACATAGCCAGAATCTCTGATTTTTCCAAATATGGTTGAGGGAGTGGCCAAGTGTTTTTGATAGCTAAGTATTGCAAGGTTTCAATAATTAGGGATACATTTAGTTTGCATTTAGTGAGATATGTTTATGTGATTTGCAGGCACTTCCAAGTGTTATTCAATTATTGCCAGTTATCCTAATGTAGCAATGGGTTCTGAGGCGACTCCTCCAGTTCACATGCTGACTCTTTCAGGTGCCAGGCTAGGGGATGTATGATGAGATGCACATGTTCTATGGTATCTAGCACTGATAATGGAAGAGAAATAAGATCTAAAATATATGGAGCCAGAAACTACTCCATGGGAATTATTTCACAAACTTTAAGTCATATATGAAACACACTAGAGATTTTCTCAGAGTTCCAACAATATTAAAAGTGCACATGGCATTATCAATTATGCAGTTGAAATAAGCCTTTCAAAACTGCCAATACTGGGGACTTGCCTGGTGGCCCAGCAGTTGAGAATCTGCCTTGCATTATAGGGAACAAAGGTTTAACCCCTGGTCAGGGAACTAAGATCCCATATGCTGTGGAGCAACAAAGCCCCCGCATCTCAACTGGAGAGTCTGTGCACCATCCTCAACAACTGGAGAGTCTATGCACCATCCTCAAAGATCCCACATGATGCAATGGAGATCCCATATGCCACAGCCAAGACTTGAGGTAGCAAAACAAAAACAAATCTTTTAAAAAACAGTCAAAAATAATAAAATAATTTTCAACTAACTTTGCTAGAGGAAGAGGAAAAACTAAATGACTTCTCCATTCCTTCCACGAAATACCTTTTTAAACATCATACACAGAGATTGGGATTCCCTAATGGCTCAGACGGTAAAGAATCTGCCTGCAATGAAGGAGACACAGGTTTGATCCCTGGGTGGGGAAGATGCCCTGGAGAAGGAAATGGTAATGGGCTCCGGTATTCTTGGCCTGGAGAACTCCATGGACAGAGGAGCCTGGCAGGCTACAGTACGTGGTGTCGCAGAGTCAGACATGACTAAACGACTACAACATGCAGAGATAATATAAAATTGCAGATTAAAAAGACAAAAAGCATTTATGGAGATGTGTTAGGCAACTAATTAATTAAAATATTATTACTTTTATGGATTTTTATTTTACACAGCATTTGAAGTTTTTAAAATTTGTACACTTTTGATATTTTTGTTTTGCATTCTTTTCCTAAAGAGAGCTTCCAAAATTGTCTATCTCCTTCCAATGAATAGCTATTGTGCATCAGACACAAATGTTCCAGATAGCCTGTTCAAATGTTTTACACATACTAACTCACAAAATCCTCAACAGCTCCATGTTCAAGAAATGAAGTTATTGTTACTTTACTGGTAATGCTGCAAAAGTTCAGAAAGTATAGTAGACTTGTCCCCAAAGGCACTGGACCCTAGAAGACCAGCTCACTGTGACACCTACAGCAGGGTTATTGGTTTAAAGTATTCATTCAGAGAAGAGGATTTACAACAATGCTGCTGCTGCAGCTGCTGCTGCGAAGTCGCTTCAGTTGTGTCCGACTCTGTGCAACCCCAAAGACGGCAGCCCACCAGGCTCCGCCGTCCCCGGGATTCTCCAGGCAAGAACACTGGAGTGGGATGCCATTTCCTTCTCCAACGCATGAAAGTGAAGTGAAAGTGAAGTCGCTGCAGCCTACTAGGCTCCTCCATCCATGGGATTTTCCAGGCAAGAGTACTGGAGTGGGTTGCTATTGCCTTCTCTGTACAACGCTAGGTGTTTTTAATAAGAATTCTCTCCTGATGCAACACAAAACTGCCTTCCTTTTACTGTAGCTAAGAGCTTATAGAACTGTCAGCTTAGTTAAACCTAACATGTTTTCATTGTTCTCTGCAAAATGTTTATATTGCTTCTAATCCTCTAAACAGATGAGAAAAACACTTGTCATTGTTATTTTTTGCCCATGAACTTATGTTAAAAACCCCTTTAGGTCATGAATAACTTCTTTTTCTTCTGTCCCTGCTTTTGAGCCAAGGAACAAATCTGGATTCTTAAAGTATATAGACCTAGTGTAGGTATCTCACTCTCTCCTCACTCTGCTCCTCTCCAGGTCATGGCTCAGTGCTGAGAACATTCAGCAAATAAACTCTTAAAAACTCTTTTGTTACGAGGTTCAGTTTGGTTCAGTTCAGTCGCTCAGTTGTGTCCGACTCTTTGTGACCCCATGAACCGCAGCACGCCAGACCTCCCTCTCCATCACCAACTCCCAGAGTCCACCCAAACCCATGTCCATTGTGTCGGTGATGCCATCCAACCATCTCATCCTCTGTCGTCCCCTTCTCCTCCTGCCTTCAATCTTTCCCAGCATCAGGGACTTTTCAAATGAGTCACTTCTTCGCATCAGGTGGCCAAAATATTGGAGTTTCAGCTTCAACATCAGTCCTTCCAATGCACACTCAGGACTCCATCCTCCTTTAGGATGGACTGGTTGGATCTCCTTGCAGTACAAGGGACTCTCAAGAGTCTTCTCCAACACCACAGTTCAAAAGCATCAATTCTTCGGCTCTCAGCTTTCTTTATAGTCCAACTCTCACATCCATACATGACTACTGGAAAAACCATAGCCCTGACTAGATGGACCTTTGTTGACAAAGTTGGGAGGTTATTACTTAGTTATTCTAACTTTTCAAACCAGAAAGAAACAAATTAGAAATGATAGGATTTTTTAATTATCCATCTTGATTTTTTTAAAGGCAAGATTAATAAATAACTTGGATCTCTTCCTAAAGGTAGAAAAATAAGCTACAATATTATCAATCTGCCAGTTTTGACACTTTATTATATTTAAAACCAATTGTAATTTGATTTAATTAAGTTCATATCAAAATACATCACATAGTTGATATATTAGGCAATGGCCGTCTAAAGATTCTATAATGAAATTAGGACTCTAAAAGATGCAGACTTGTATAATAGAATCCTCCATCATGTGGGAATGAATCAGTTGTGCAGTACTTCCACACAGTGGAATATCATGTACTTGTTAAAGGGAGTAATATCATTTCCCAGCAGACTGCTACTGCTCAGTTGGAAAGAAAAGTTGTTTTAGGTGCTAGCAGTAACAGGATTCCCTTCAGAACTCTTCCATCAGCAGGAGTCCAGAGGGAGCGCAGAATTCTCCATCCTGGCAAGATATTCCTTCACCTCCTTGCTCAACTGAGACAAGTAAGGGACACTTAGTGGGCACTCCTGAAACTTCACTTTCTATGTGACATTTTCAGGTGATGGCTACTTGTCCCCCATACCGATAGGTGCCAAAGATGAGGCATTGAATTTCCTGCTCCTCATAGCTGCTTCAAGACTAGTTTTTTTTCTCCCTCTTCCTTAAATATTCACAGATTTGAGTCTCATATTATCAATTCATACTTTCTACTATCTTTCTCTGTGGAAGTCATTTACTACTCCCTTGGGATACTTCCCCAAGTTTTCTAAAAAAAACTTTTTAAGTAAGCTAAGTGTAACTGTTATCAATGTGACTCCCAAAATAAATTTTTGAAAGTACAACGTCCACCGATAATATTTCTAGTCTCTTGGCTTCTCAGTTCTTTGCTTTCTCCTACTCTATCTTATGCCTGTCCTCCCAAGGTGTACTTTTGATTAGTCACTCCAAACCCTCCATAACCTCCCAGTTATCACCTCCACCCTTGTAGCTTACTTCCTATAAACTTCACTTCCAACAATCCCTTCACCCAGACTTTTTTGATCCATTAAGTTTTCATCCAGATTTTCAATCCATTCTCCCCATCACATTTTTGCTGTCGTTTCCTCCCCTTGTGCCCTCAGTTTCTTCTCTCTGCCTCCTCTTGATCAATCATTATACTCACTCACAAATGCCCTCAACTTTTTAGTTCTTCTTTCAGTCTGGAACACAAAACCCATAGTTTAAACATAACCTTAATTAAAAACAACATTCCATCTACTATCAATCTGTTCCCAAGCACATTCCATTGCTCGAGCAAAAATACAGTTTGACTCGATGACTTGTTTTATTTTAAATCAATGATTTGAGTAAACCCTCAGGGCTGCCATACTATCATACTTTCTCTTCTCTATTTTAACATCCAGCAGCTACACCTCTGTCATCAGTCAACAGTTTACTGTCTATCTCATCTTTCAAAGTTAAATATTCAGAATAAATTATTCATCAAAACCCTATCTATCTATGGTTCTACACTTGTGCCCATAACCTCCATATTTTCACCTGTTACAACACAAATTTTATGCATCCCTAGCTAAAATCAACTCTTCTTGTGAACTACCTCCCATTTCTTATCACCTGCTAAAGCGAACTGCTCAAGGACCTATGTGTACAAATATACAAAGATGTCCAAAGAATATCTTTAAGTGAAAAAAAAGATTATTTCAGATCTGATGAGCTTATAATTGGAAGACTATTCTAGGTAGAAGAAAAATGAACTTGCAGTTATTTTATGCTTAGTGTACTAACTTTTTAATTTATTGTTAAAAAATATTTATTTATTTGTTCACTCTCATTCATTTGCTCATTCCTTTATACATTAATTGAGAATTTAGCCTTCACCAGGAATTATTCTAGCTATGTAGATAAAACCATGAAGAAAAGACAAAAATGCTTGCTTTCATGAGATTTCTAGTATGGCAACAGACAATAAACAACAACAAAAATAAGATATAGGGTATGTTAGATGGCAGTAAGTGCTGAGGGAGAAAATAATGCAGGGAATGGAAATGAAACAGATCAAGAAAGAAGAGTTATAGTTTTTAAAAGGGTGACCAGGGAAAGATTTTATGTTAAAAAAACAATTAAAATTGGGTCATTTCATGATCAAGAAAAATCATTTTTCATTCAATTAATATTTCTCAAACAACTACTATGTACTAAAGTATAGACCCAAGCTCAAAATAATCCAATGTTTTTCTATACTTCATTGGATTCATATCAACTTTTATTCACAATGCTGAAGCTTCAGTTTTTACCATCTTTAAAATTATTATAGTTATCATTGATAAGCCCCTATTTAGTGTCAAGCAACACATAATACTTTACCTACTTTATCTCATTGATTCCCCATTGTCACCTAGGAGGTAGATATCCCATTCTGTATTTTTACAAATGAGAAAGTAGTCTTCGGATATGATAGTGATCAGGCTACAGAACCAGTAAGTAGCAGGACCAGGATTCAACAGAGAACACAGCCAGAGAAGGAGCCCCAGAGTTCTCACACTGAACAAAGATTCAGGAGGGCCACCTGATGCTAACAGACCTACTCTAGTGACATAGAGAGTAGAGTGTGAGGACACTGGCGATGGTAACACTCTGAAACAGGTAATGTTTACTTCTGAAATGTTTCCATCACATTCTGGCAAAAGTTCTGAAACCCTCTCTGGCTTTTTTTTCCTTTAATGGAACTAGAAGAGATTAAAACTGTTACTGTGTCAGGCCCTAATTATTATAGAAAAATGCCCAATAAAATATTCTGAATCCTTAGAAATTAGTGAAAAAGTAATGTATTAAATCAGTGGTCCTCAAAATTTTTGTAACCTCAAAAAAGTTTATAGAACTATGTATTGTATTATATATGTTCATGACATACAAAATTTATTTTCATCACATATGTTAATTGTGGCAAAGGTTGCAATTTACAGTGCATTATAAAAACTGACATTTTAAAATACAACTTTTATGTTGGTCTTTTATATCTAACTCATAGCCCTTTAAATATATATACTTTCAGAAAGTTCTTATCTACTGAAACATCTTAATGGTTCCATTTTATCTTTAAATCCATTTCTATTCTATTTCTACCTCAGAATATTATCCTTTATAAATGCCTGGAAACATTTATTGATTACCTTGTCATACTTCTTTGAAACAAAAAAATAGACAGAAATTAAAATAATTAAAACAATTTTAAACATCAGAATGGATATAAGGCTCTTTAAAACACCTGGATTATCACTTCAATTAATAAAACAAGAGAATTCATCCAAAAATTTAATAAATATTAAGCTTAAAATATAAGATTTTATTATAACTGCTTCTCTTAAGTTGTTAAGTCAATGGTCTTTTTGCTTTTCAATTGGTCCAGGTATCCACGGACACCTACTACTTCTTTTATAGTCAGATAGGTTTCAGCATCAACTTTATTTAATTTTTTGTTTTTATAAGGATGTTTACTGAGAAAACATGTTCCTTTAAATATGTAGGTAGGAATACAACAGGTTTTGTTATGGCTATGTAGTTCACTTCTTTGAACTATACCTGAATTAAAGTTTGTATCTCACATGTCCCATTTATAACCTTCATCAGACCCCCATTTATGCATGTATGTATGCTATGTATATGCTATTTCAAAACTTCTGCTTAACAAAAGGCATTGTCCTTAGCACCAAAATAGTGTGTTTAACCTTTCCAAGAAGTTATAGTTAAATGAAGATCATACTATAACACCATATGACTTAGGAAAAAAAAAACCTCGTATGCTAAACAAGTGTTAGTACTCACAAGAATGATCCCTCTACTTCTCTCCTAACAGAATACTAAAACAGCTGTTAACATCCTAAAGAAATTTTCTAGTCGCCAATTTCCATTGTACTTGTAAAGAAAATCATTGACATATCCTCAGATAATACAATTATAATGTTACCTTATTTTTACTCAAAATTTTTTTTTATTGCTTAAAAAATCTATGGTCCTCTGGGGAGACAAAATGTAAATTCAACATAGACCCTGTTTTAAGCTCATAACCTGCTAATAATGAATTTGACCTATGGAAACAAATTCCTTATGTGTGATATCAGTATCACACATGTGATGCAATAGGGTTTGTAAAATAAGATACCATCCTGGATCTAGAACAATATTTTGGTTTTATCTGAGACATGGTCCCAGGCTACCATCTGGTTCTGTTTTCAGATCCATCAGTGACAATAATGTGACTTCATGTTCTGGAAACTCCACTGGTGAGTGGTTCCACCATTTCAGACAAAGAGGCAGTAGTTCTTCCATTATGTATTGTGAGGTTTAATTAATGGGTGTAAAGCAATTGGAGAGTGCTAGATGAAAGCCTCCATAGAAGGTAAGTAAGTACAACACAAATTATGTAAGCATTGCATAGTATGTCATCTCAGCTGGTTGGGCTGATGAAATTGTTGGGTAATTGTCCCTTATTGTTGAGTTCTTCGGGTCCAAAATGGGATAGGTCTTACCTAGAATGTAGTATCATGCACAGGTACACCTGGAAATGCATCTCAGCAAGACTTGTTTGTTTGGCAAGAAATTACTTTTTAACTCCAACTCAGGTCCTTCCATAAAGGCGTCTGATCACAACTACGTGAGCTAAGTAATAACTGAGGCATTAAATTTATGCATAGTTTTCATTTTATAACTTTGCTTTCAGATGTGCTCATGACAGGGAAGGTAAACAAGGTTTATCTCTAGGGTCAGGTCTACTCAGTTGGTTAAGGTTGTCAGGAGGGCAGTAGTGAAAGGATTCTGAGGCCACAGCTAGAGTCTTCAGAAAAGATGGTCACTGGAGATTAACTCTGACGCTGTGGCAGTGAAAGCAGAGTTGTAGCATAAGTACCTTGTAATTTCCTTGCCTGGTATAGGCCATGATTACTATGCTAAGTAGAACGTGGTAATGTATTCATGCACATATCTAGGAAAATCCCTAAG
Source organism: Dama dama (assembly GCF_033118175.1). Lineage (NCBI taxonomy): Eukaryota > Metazoa > Chordata > Mammalia > Artiodactyla > Cervidae > Dama > Dama dama. Next base: position 56,397,823 of record NC_083681.1, on the reverse strand, counting down.
GGTATGTACGGTACACCCAATCCTGCCAAGTCATGTTCAGTTCTCTAAGCACAGATATAAAAATATTTATTCAGTTGAATTTTTTTTCCTAGTAACTAGGTAATCTGAAAATAACCAATTGAATTTGATTAAGCCATTTCTCAGTAATTAGTTATTTGATTAAACTGAACTTGCTTTTCTTCCTAAAAGTGAAGATGTAGCTTAAATATCTTTTGAGTGAATATATTTTAGGGTTTGGCTTAATTTCTAATCAAACTCTGAAGGACTTTGGGCTTCAGAAAATTTGAAACTATAGAATTACCTTGTTCTTTCTTGAAGCCAATTAACTGGGCAGATTCTTTGCATTCAGTTTAAAGCCCCTGAACCTTAGCTAAAGTTTCATTTTCTCTCTCAGCAGCTGGAAACCTATCTCCTTGTGCAACAGGAACTAAGCATGGACCTCAGGCTTACTGAACTGAGCAGACCCTGGCGCCCGTCCCCAAACACTGATGCGCAGAATCTCCCAGAAAGTGCAGTTTCACTCTTCTCCCTTTCATAAGCCGTGAAAGGAAGTATGCCAGGTTGTTATTCAACTCTAGTATTTAACCAAGCATTACTTAGGCTCTTCTGAAACTCTCTGGCTTTTAAATTGAGAGGAAAAGCAAAGAGAACACAGGATGGAAACTAATTGAGCAGGCTGCCAGGATTACTCGGGATCACATGGCCGTTCTCAGTCAGGCCCCAGTTACCACCTCCCCCAGACTTCTGAGAGTCAGCAAGAAACCCCACCTCAGTCCTCGTGCTGACTTCTAACTTAATATATTACAGCTTTCTCAAGGGTCTGATGCACGGTAATCCACAGTCTGAAGTGTGACTTTCTATAGATCCAGTTTCAGCGCACGGCAGACAACACTTTCTCCATTCAGGTTGTGAGTACACAAATCGGGCATCCCCACAATGGGAAAGAAAGATTTGTTTATGTGTTTGGAGAACAGCAAGCGGCTGGCACAGGTCATTTGAGCAACAGGTGCAGGGCTGACTGACTCTGGTTTCCTCACCTGCAATGGGGGAACCCCGCATGTGTCAGAAATCCCTGATACAGCAGTGACCAGGACCAAACTCCCTGTCCCGCCTTTTTTCATTGAGGGCAAGAAATGTACGTCCTTTGTTTTCCAACACCCAAAAGAGAACTAGCCTGTCCAAAGTCAAAGCAACTAACCTATGAAAGCTGGAGGGTTGGGCTTTCTTTTTCTCTTTTTTTTTAAAGGCCTGAATGAGCTGTCATGCTGACAGCTGAGAAGCAGGTCAGTCAGGTTCTTGGGTGCTCTATTACACAAGCAAGATACAGCCAGCCCTACCTAACTTCGTTTCTCTGGCACCCTCCTGCTTAGTGGGACATCTGTACACTTAACCCATCTGCTTTCTCTAATGCATGGCAGACTCACTGCGGTCAGGACAGCTGTGATACTTCAGTTCCTGTTTGTAAACACCTCCTAGACCTGAAGGTAAGTGCATGCTGGATTATATCAGAATCTTTGGTCTCATCTCTCTCTCTCTTTCTCTTATTTACCAAAGAGAATCAAAGCCAGTTGAACTTTTGGCAGAACAGTCTGGCAAGTACCTACAGAGACCCTTTGTGAAGACAGGTAGCTGTTTCATCAAGTAATTACCTTCCAAATGAGCATTCATGCTAAGTGAGTTAACTTTAAGAATTATTGCCAAATTCTCTAGATGATGAAACCAGCTGAAGAGTTAAAGAAAAAACTTGCTTCAAATGTACATGATTGCAAGGACAAATTTCCTTAAATCAGATCTTAGTAAAAAGTTTCTAAATGTTTCAAGCAGAAGTGGCTGCGAGAATATAAACTGAGTGTTTAGATTTAAATTATGCATTTGGTTCAATGGTTCTTGCTGAAGTATTAGAACGCAACAGCTTTTTGAAAACAATCTACTAATGCAAGGAATTATTAAGTTTTATATCTTTACCAAAGATCTTCTTAATCAAAAATTGGCGAAATGATGTGTATATATTTTACTTAACATGGTATGTGAACATGTAGAGCATTCAATGGAAAACTAAAAGGCTAAGCCTGTTGCTGCAGAAGACCTCCCATGGATCAAAGACAGGCATTAAGTTTCTTATAATTATTTTCAGTTTGTGGCTGTGTAAGGATTCTTTTATTAAAGAGAGGCCGATATACTGCTTACCACTGTCTTCTAACGAATCCATAGACACTGTTTCTACAAACAGTGAAACAATAGAAGGCTGAAAACCCAGGAATTTGGGTCCAGAATATTTCTTTTGGAGACACAGTCTTTCTAAACTTAACACTCTTCCACCTAATTATTTCAGTATTGAAGTTTATGACTGAAAATGCCCGAGTTAGCAGGGAGTATGACATTCTATATATTTTTCTGGGCTTATGCATTCCTCCATCTTATAACGGTGTTCTCAAACTCTTGAAATGTATTATTTCCTGAAGGAAAGTCATGTTTTCCTGTTTGTTTCTTTCTTTTAAAATCAAATAAAGTGAATGATATAGGTTCTCAATAGAATCCCACCTTCTGGCTAGTCAAGTCTTCTCTCCCTTAAAACCCTCTCATAAGAGAGGCATCTCTAGAAGCATAATTCCTTATGTCTTCATTTACTGTGGCTTTTTCACTGAGGGACAGCAAAATACAATTCAAGACTGGAAGGTCCACTCAGAGAAAAATGTGAGTTCTGCCTGGGATACCAGCTACATGTCAGGCTGTTTCTTATGACTAAGACAAGCAAAACTCATCTGTCTTAACTGGTAGCCTGAGCTCTACAATAAGAATGATCTCAAACAACTGACAGAGAAGCAGCACAGAATAAACTCTTTGTTTCACTACAGAAACATGCTTTTATACATCTTCTCAGTGCAGCTTAAAGTGATGGTTTTCTTTAAAACTTCTGATTTTGGTTTAGTTTACAATAACTAGCATTCCTCTTCCCTTGCATGGCTTGACTACTTGACACAAACCAGGGTACCTCCTTGTTTTTAAAGCTCAGTGCAAAATAGGTATGACTCAGTTACAACAGGAGGGCTGGGCAGAATAATATCTTTACAAAATTAAGGGGCAACAATTTTATGAACAGTGAATGTGGAGTTGCTTCCCTTAATGGCCACAAGTTTTCTTTTTTTCTTCCCTTATCACCACCTTCTGAAACCCTCTATACAAAAGCAGTAATGTGAAACCACTTTTTAGTGCCAACACCAAAGACAAGAGAAAATAGTGTTCATTTTCTTTGGGTAGAGGAATTATTAAAAAAAAAAAAAGTGAAACTCACACTATCCAAAAGTATATTTTAAAAGTTATTAAGACAGAAACAATACAAACATTTCAATATATTCAGAAAGATTTAGAATCTTTGTTTAATGTATCACAAATTGGATGGAAATCCTCCTCTCTCTCTCTGTCTCTATTCCCTTCATAATAATTCTAATCTTGGAAGTTTTTCAGGTTCATAATGAGTTTATCTCTGTTTCTAGGCTACATCCTGAAAATTCCTCTTAGGAATTTCTACCTCAGGGCAAGATGGGGCAAACAGCAGGAGAAATGATGCTATCTAGTTCTCCAGTTTTGTTTATGTTTTTTTCTCTCTCTCTCCAAATTCACTTTCTTTTATCCCCACATTCTCTCTGCCTCCACTGTGCACTTGGTTGACTGATGAACTTGGAACACCGGAGCACGCAATCCATTATGTATCATAACTTTACACAGCAAGTATACAACAGAGTTTAAATATATTAACTAGAGAAGGAAGGAGGCTGAAAGAAAATTGTAGAGAATATAGATTTCTTTTATTGTCCTCTGGAGTTTCAATACCACTAGCATTAATCTTCCCTGTTTGTAATAGGCATTGTTCCATTCAGAAATGGGGTCTGTGCTCAGTCATGTCTGACTCTTTGCGACCTCGTGGATTATAGACCACCAGGCTCCTCTTTCCATGGAATTTTTCAGGAAAGAATATTGGAGTAGATTGCCGTTTCCTACTCCAGGGAAAAACGGGGTCACACTTAACCAAAATTGCTTAGTCCTTGCCCCAGCAAAAATCCAGTGCCAGTGTTCCGAAAAGCTGATGGCTTCAATTCCTGGCTGCTTCTGTCCCTTTAAGATGCATGGACCTGAGTAGGAAGTGCAACCTGGTTCTCTCAGAAGCCAGAGGGCAGAAGCAAAGTTGTCCCCAGTTACTATTCTGGGACAACAGAACAAATCAATACTCACAAAAGCCTTACCCACGAGTGTATTAAGTTTTGAATAAATTGCAAATAGCATTCACAATGTACTGTCTTATCCCACTCTTTACTTTTTCCTGTTTCCCTGGAAATAAATTATAGGCATAACAGACTGCTTGGCTCATTAGGGGTGTTGATACCTTAGGTTTTCAAGTTATAATCAAAAGCTGGGTAAAAGGTAGAGCGATCCCCTTGGTGGTTCCATGTTACAGGCAAAGTGAAACAGGAACAACAAAACTCACTTTGTTGACTCTTGATATGTGGATTCTCATTACGGGAAGGGAGTAAAAGCACTTTGCAACAACCCTTATGAGAAAATTAGATGAATGGCCATGGTTTGTTTTTTGGTCCCTTCTGGTGACCACTTCTTTGGGAAGACAAAATAATCAGATAGCCTAGGTTTAGGGAAGGCAAATCAAACTGCCTAACCACACAGGTGACCAAATACAATGCAAAATAAATCAGATCCGTGGCAGGAGACAGTGAAAGAGGCTATAAAGTTTACTGTGAACTTGACAGAGTTCACAGGAAAGAGATGTTCCTGAAAAGGTCCTAAATTGAATTGCATTTTAAATGTGCTAGGTGAAGCAATATTTTAATTAAATGTTGGTGAACTTCAGGTCCTGGGGATAATCATTCTTATTTTGTTAATCTGTAAATTACAAGGTAAAAGTGTTTATTTAGAAACCATGGAGACTACTGTTGGGAATTTCTTAAATTAAGATAAAGGTGTACTTTAGTATGTTTAAGAGGTACTTAAGGAAGAAGGTGGCTTAGACAGTAATGAATCTACCTGCAATGCGGGAGACCTCGGTTCGATCCCTGGGTTGGGAAGACCCCTGGAAGAGGGCAGGGCAACCACTCCAGTATTCTTGCCTGGAGAATTCCGTGGACAGAGGAGCCTGGCGGGCTACAGTCCATGGGGTTGTAAAGAGCTGAACATGACTGAGTGACTCAGCACAGAGTTAGGTAGAAGCTACTACTTTACCAGTGATTAAAAATATGAGGTTAACAACATCTCTGGTTAAAATAAAATTTGGATTATTTTATTATTCTTTATTATAATCTGTGCTAAGAAAACACTTGTAGGAAAAGTTCTAAAAACCAGTTGATACCCAATCTATATTCCTTTGTAGCTTCTATTATATTAGGTGAGTGATTACAAGATTTTGATGCCAAGGTCTGAATCCTAACCCTATCTTTCAACTACTAGCTATGTGTTTTGAGTACATTATTTACATTTTTTATTCCCATTTAACTATCTGTAAAATAGGATTAATAACCTCTTCCTTATCGTTTGATTGTTTTTGTTAAGAATTAAGTGAGAAAACATGCAAACCATCTCATGTAATAAGTGCATACTAATATGTTTTCCAATTATGTTAAAACCTTTGAGGATCTAAGTGAATTTTTTTGATTATTACAGAAAGTGAAATATAAATAAACAAAATAATCACAAATACAAATATAGTCTAACTTCTAAGAATTTTTTTTCAATTAGAAATACTTAAAATTTTAACACCTAATTAGGTTGGAGTCAGCAAACTTGGCTCTCAGGGCTGCTTTTTTCATTTACTAGCTTTCATTACTGGGCACTCTGACCCTCAGTTTCTTCATCTGCAAAATGAGGATAATGTGAGCTACTCTTTTTGTCTCAAGGGATCATTGTGAGGATCTAATGAGTTGCTATTACAAATTGTAAGACACTTATGGAAATAATGTTATATTTTAATAATAATAAATAAATTAACTAACTGCTTACTTTGGACCAGATATGGTTTAAAGTACTTCTACTTAAATCATTTCATTTAGTCTGCAGAACACTTTGAAGGTAGTATGATTATTATGATTTGATAAAACAACTGCTTCATATGATGATTCTTTTTCATATGTTTTTCATATAGAAGCCAAATTTGCAATATAAGTGTAAATTCAAAACCTCTCCCCATATCCTCCTATCTATGAATTGTGGTGCTTCCACATTTAAGAGGCAATGTGAAGTGCCCGGATTGGAGGTCAGAGCCATGGTTTCCAACTCCAACTCTGCCATGATCTAGTTAGGTACCTTTTTCCACACATACTCCCAATCAGATTCTTCACTTATACAATGAGAGAATACAATGAAAGAATCTCCAATTCTAAGAGTTTTTCTGACTTTCTGTAACTTGGCATTAATAGGAAAAGGGGCAACACGAAGTAAACATAATGTAAAAAAAAAGGGATGTTAACCTCAAATTCAAGTAACTCAAATTAGGAACTAATAAAATGCTTTCAAGTGGAGTTCCTGACTGACTCACTTTAAAGTGGTATGTTTAGTGTATAATCGATAAAACATAATTTTTATAATAAACACTCCAAATTACATCTTTATAAAAAAAATTTTTCCTTAAATAGGTTAAAGAAATCAGCAAGCTCTACATGCCCTATATTTACAGTATTAAAAAAAAAATTACTTAGCCATTCATATACACTGTGTGTGTGTGTGTGTGTGTGTGTGTGTGTGTGTGTGTGTGTATACTTCAACTTGTCCCAAGCTAAATGATCTTTGAAATAATAAAATGGCAATGTCTAGCTTGAAAAAATTTCTGCATGGCATTTCCCTAGAGGAAGAAAGAAAGAAATATTATTTAGAAAATAGAACTCAGTCAAACAGAACTTAGTGACTCTTGTTTTAATAAAATCCAAAGAAAATAAACTTTTGGAATAAAGGGTATGATACTATCATCTCAGTATTATGTCTCTATATTTTTTAAAATCATTTTAGAAATGTAGATCCATTAAAGAAAAACCTCAATACTTCATTCAATAAATCAAATTGTTATTATTTTCTTTCAGATTCTCCATATTAACACTAATACCAAAGAAGATTACAATGTTGACTTCAGCCAAAATTCTGTTGATTTCAATTTTGTCTAGTTCACTACTGTTTGGAAGCCATGGGGAAGAAGGTCAAAAAACAAACACAACAGAAATCAGTGCAGAAGACTTAAAAACAAGGGGAAATCAATCTGTTCCTTTAGAAAGTAAAGCAAATTTAACCTCAGATAAAGAAAATAGAGAAACCTCCAATCCCAAGGCAAGTAATTTCTCTTTTGAGGATCCATCAAATAAAACACATGAAGCAAGTTTCTACAGTAATCTGTCAACAGACAACTCTTCCAGGAGTCCAGGACTCTTGCCTACACCTTCCCCAAGATCTCCCTCAATCCACAGCTTTGTTTCCAAATTGCCTTGGAACTCATCCATAGCAGATAACAGTCTTCTGCCAGTTTCAGCCCCTCCCAATACTACAGTTACTGTATCTTCAGAAAATTTTACCCAGTCTTCCATCAATGATACCATGAGAGCTCCTGACAACAGTTCCATTACAGTTAGCAACCTCCCTTCAGGACCAAACACCATATCTGTGACCCCCATGGTAACAGATGGATGGTCTACCACAACCAGAGACAGCGTGGAGGGGTTTACCGTCTATCAAGAAACAACTTTACATCCCACCCTGAAATTCACCAATAATTCAAAAATCTTTCCAAATACGTCAGACCCCCAAGAAGGTAAATATAAATGGATTTAATTTTCCTTTTGTGTGAAATTGAATATCCAATAAGTTATTACACCTAAGGAATGCACCACTCTAGAAGAAAAAGAAGGCTGCAATAGTGCAAGTGGTTCTCATTTTGCAACAGCAGCGATGATATTCATAGTGAATAGTGAAGGGATTTTTGGACTTAAGTCAATAGACACTAGTCATCATTGTATGGGAATGTGATGAAACAGTGGGGCAAAATAAGAAATAGGTTAAGTTGAAAAGAAACTGAAACTGATGTAATGGTACAGTTTTAAGATACTGTAACAATTGTACTGCATCTCAGAAAGACTACATGAAATTTCCCAGGCTTTTAGGAATACAATGCAACTGAAGTTTAAAAATACATGTATGTGGGTTTTGAAAGAGAATGAGATGAATAAATTTGGAAATTATCTGAAACCATACAGCAATCACAGGAGACTAGAACACTGATATTTTAAAAATGTAAATTCAACAGGGTACCCTTCTTAATTTTCAGTTAGGTACCTACTGAACACCATAAAAATAAAATTTAGCTGTGAGTATCACAAGAAAATTGTGTTATGGGGACATTTCTGTTTCATTTGGGGATTAGTCAAGTTTTCAAACATAAAGCAGAAAAGATTTCTCATATATAATGAAGATTCATTATATAACCATGGTTTTGTTTCCTGAATTAAAAAAAAAAAAACTCTCTTTTTTCCCTCCGTGAACTAATTGATTTCCATACAACCTATCTACGGGTGTTAGTGATATAAACAACGAATTATATATGCAAATTCCTACTTGAAAGCTGTTGTCAGTGTACAAGAAAAGTTTTAAAATTTGAAATCCAAGATTAGTATAGCACTGCAACCAATATATTATGTGTACACATATTTTCATAATTTTAAGACATCCTTCCATTCATACATATAAAACTATGCTCTGTTTTGCCTTTCTAACACTATATATATATACATAGAGAGAGAGAGAGAGAGAGAGAATATTGAGTACTTAATCCTACTATTGTTCTTTAATCCAAAGAAAATTTACTTAACTTTGCTTCACTTTCAGCTTAGTAAAAAAAAAAAATGTGCTGCTGTTGTCAAAGAATTTCAACATGTTTCTTGGTGTATAAATGGAGTCTGATATAGAATTAGAGACCCTATAAGAACCTTTGCCTACCTAATCAATAAGCTTCTTGAGAAATTATTTTTTAAAGCTGAAAATAAATTGCACTAAGCATGACTTCAGGGAGTATTATGTAATTTATAGATGACAGCCTTCAAATAAGGTGCTTGTTAAAGGGGATGATAGAATGAAATTCTGGATTCCTTGAAACTCAGACCTACACATTTGTTTGAAATGTACAAAGCACAGCAAACATCCTGTTTTGTTTGGTATATTTCCTGTATTTGAAAATATTCTATATCATAATATATTTATTTTTATCATAATGCCTTTTCATTTGGGTTGAATTCATTTCTATCACCTACTTACTCCCATTTGCTTTTTGCTTCTGAATAGAAACAAACTCAAATCCTATCTCATCATTAAAGTTCATCAGTGATTCAGAGTTGATTAAAAACAATATAGAATTCAACATAGAAGTTAGATCTTAATGCAGAATGCACATGGCATTTCAGTACTATTGGTGTTAATACATAATGAGTTACAAAACTAAGGCTTAGGAATGTTTCAAGATAATTCAAATTTTGAAGTACAGTTTTATCAGGAAGTATATATTTCTGATATATCCCCAAAACTCAGTATTTTATAAAACACACACACACACTTCATACCCATTATCTTAAAAAAAAAGTGTTAAACTTTGCTTACACAAAGTCCACATGTATTTCTATTCTTTGAATAATTGTTTTCTACTTCTAATGTGTAAATCATTTTTTCTTTGTCCTCTAGAGAACAGAAACACAGGAGTAGTGTTTGGGGCCATTTTAGGTGCTATTCTGGGTGCTTCATTGCTTAGTCTTGTTGGCTACCTTTTATGTGGAAAAAGGAAAACAGATTCATTTTCCCATCGGCGACTTTATGATGACAGAAATGAACCAGGTAAAAACAACTTTCAGAACTTCACCTGTACACACTGGTTTTAATTAAGTGAAGATGCTAATGTTCACTGCATTAGCTAGATGGGATTTAGAGAGTCACATGACAGAAACGAACTAAATATTTATTCTGATCTACTCTCTTTTTCAAAGAACATAACCAAAATAACTATAGGCCTGTTAGTGAAGTTTTAAAACGATTTGGAACTGTTGCTCATCACATCACAGTTGGTTTTAAGTAATAATCCCAGAACCTAAAACATAGCATTGTCAATAGTGTTAGTCACTCAGTCGTGTCTGACTCTTTGCAATCTTATAGACTGTATGTAGCCCACCCCACACTCCTCTGTCCAGGAGTGTGGCAAGAATACTGGAAGAGGCTGCCATTTCCTCCTCCAGGGTATCTTCCCAACCCCCTGGAAGGATCGAATCCAGGTCTCCTGCATAGCAGACAGTTTCTTTACCATCTGAACCATCAGAGAAGCCAATGAAAAGACAACGGTATGATATTAAGAACAAAACTGCCAATCTGTAAGCAAAAAACTGTGGAGCCATTCTCCATCATTGTTGGATCGCTTAGTAGCAGGATTTTGAACAATGATTTATTCTAATTGGATGCTCTTCCAAAGTTTACACATATATAACAAAATTTACACATATACAATAGCTCTCTATTAATTATCTTGATGAGGTTCTAAAAGAGAATTTCTGAAGAGTTGTATATTTGGGTACATAAAGTCAGATATACCTTATTTCATAAATTTCCCAATCATGTGATGGAAAAAAAAGCACCACATCTATGAATGAGAAATGTGTCTGCTAAGAATAAAGTACTGAGTTTGATCAGTATTAACTAGAACAGAAATGAAATCACTTCAAAAGCTTGACTCATCTCTTTTTAAAAAAATATTTCAGGACAAAAAAAAATCTGATTTTGGCTTACCTAATAGACTCTTGCTACCATCAAAATATAATTAAATGCTCCTGTTGAGTCCTATTGATAAAATCTTGTTGATTTTTTATAAGTTTGGATCATTACTGATATATTGCTGATTTTCAAAAGCGAACCCATTAGTTGTAAATTTAGCTGAACTCTGTTCATCTACATCCTGGCCTTTTCAAATCTGTTTAAGGATTTCTAGCAATTCATAGAAAATAAAAAGTAGCACTTTTCCAAACTGAAGGATAGGATTTCAAGCTTTAGGGGCTTCCAAACTTTTTTTTTAACTTCATAATATTTTCTTTAAATGTTATCAGATGTAAAAGGTCAGTCTGTCAACTTTATACAATCCAAGATGTTGTGATTGAGGCATAATGGAATAATTCAATCACAGCAGTTTTACTTTTTCAGGGTGACTTTGTGTCACCCATTCCAAATCCCTAAGGCTCCTGGGAGCCCAGTTTGTAAACAGAAGGCTTAAGGACTAGGTAGGATCTGACACTACCTAGCTGAATAATTAGATGACTAATCTAGCTAGTAAATAGTCACTGTTTTAGTATTCAGAAGCCTAGAACATTCCAAGATTTTTATAAAAATAAATTCAAGATCATTAAGGAAATAATAATTAGTTGTTTGTGGAAAGAAAAAAAAAAAACTAACCATGTTATTAGTTAGAAAACCTTAAGTGTATGATAACCTGGATCTATCAGAAGCAAACAGAAGATTTTACAATTTTTTTTCATCTTCGTTGCTCACCCGTAAAGATATTAAGACACTTGCTAAAATAATGACACTGATTTTAAAAGTAAAGCTCTTCACTTTTTAAAAATCACTTTTACACCAGAAGTAAAAATTCTGAACATGTTGGGAATTCCCTGGTGGTTAGGAATCTATACTTTCATTGCTGTGGGCCCAAGTTCTAGCTCTGGTCAGGAACTAGAATCCCACAAATGCACAGCATGACTGAATTAAAAAAAAAAAATTCTGAACTTGTTGACATGGTTCTGAATTCACAAGATTCAAAAATCAATGAGACATGTTAATACTTCCTTATACCAAATATTGCTAGACTTCTGTTGTGATCTCTCCCATAGTTCCTTTATGTTTGGACCACCAGCAGTGAAATTTTGGAAGTTAAACTGTTCTTAGTTTTAGAAAGAAAAATGTGGCTTGATAAATAACTACTTATTTAAATTCAAAGCCAGTATCTGAAAATATCACATAAAAAATGTAATTATTTGCTCATCCAGAACAATTCCTATGGTCTAGCAGATGCGGGAGTGTGTATTCCAGACTGTCACTATAAAACAATTTTTTTTGTTGCTTTTTTAGTTCTACGATTAGATAATGCACCGGAACCTTATGATGTGAGTTTTGGGAATTCTAGTTATTACAACCCAACTGCAAATGATTCATCTACTTCAGCAGGTGGAGAAAACGCACATGACGGCATTCCTATGGATGACATACCTCCACTTCGTACCTCAGTGTAAAACAGGGGGAAAGGGCTGCAGATGCAAGTGTTCATCTACATCCTGGCTTTTTCAAATCCATCTTCCAAACACTGAAGCAAGGCCACTGTCATGTGGCCTGTGTCAAGGAGAACTGTAAAAGCATGAGGCTACTAGCAAAAACATAAACAGAGGATAAATCATCCAAAAGATTTCCTTTCTTGCCAGTTTTGGCTATGCTGATTCATCCATTGAGAAACCTTCATTAGTATTTTGGCCTAGTTTTTTCTTAGTAGGAAATATGTATGGAATCAGGTAAAACTAAAAGACTTCACCATGATTGCCCTGCCTGATTAATTAAAAAATCCTTCAATGAAAATAGGAACCGCAAATTACATTTTTACTTTTTGGGTGAGGGGGTAGAAAGAAATCAATGGATTAACTCTTCATCACTTCCTTTGTAGTCTTAATGCATTTTCCTGAAGGAAAATTGTAAGGATGAATTTTTTTTTTTTTACTTAAAACTAGAAAGAGTATGGCACAGAGTTTGTGTTCCTGGGAAATTAAGGCAATGGGAGTGAAAGATTTGTATTCTAGTACATTTTATTTTTTTGTATCAGCAGGTACATAGTAAAGTCCTTGAGCTGCCAAGTTGATGATAACTTTGCATTCAACAGACCATCATCGGAAAGTTGACCCTACCCAGGAAAGTAATCACTTCTTTTCAAATCATGGGAAATTCCAATCTGTACTTTACTTTAGGTCTCAATTAATTGGGTTCTTTAAAAATTCAATGAGAAACTTCCTGAAAAAGTCAGCCAATACATAAACCTAAGCATAATTTTTACAGTTTTAAGATGTTAGATAGGAACAGGATTTATTTAGTATTAGACATTATTGTTCAATCATATACGGGATAGATCTGTATCTCTAAGTGCATAAAATGTAAGGTTAAAAAATAGATGACTGGACGCCTTAAGCAAAGAAAACATTTTCTAATCATCACTTTCACAAGTATGCTTCAGTTTGTTTTTAATTACTGGCTTCTTTTGGTGGGAAAAATAAGCTCGACAGTATAGGAAGGTTGAGGCTTTAGGGATTAGAAGATTAAATCAAGAGTTAAATTCCCAAAGAAGCTATGAATGTGTGAAGAAGGCATAGGAAAAAAAGAGATTTTATTGTTGAATTGACACATGGTATGTGTGTTTGTGTGTGAGTGTGGGTGTGCAGAAACACAGCAACAGTTTCAGAAGACAAGCGCTAATAAGTTAAGTAATGGAAGAACATACTTACCCCATATTGCCATAAAAATAGCAAAGAAGACTGTCCCTCCATTATCAAATAGATATGTCACCTTAATGGAAAACAAACAAAAATATTAGCAACAATTTTGGTTATAATAATCCAGTGATTACTTTTTTTACATTGAGGCACTATTGATTTTTTTTTCTCAATGGAATCACATTATTTTATCATTTGTAAATATAAGATATACAATCCTTTCATGGGTTCTGCAACTGTTTCATGTGATTTTCTCATGGAGAAAGTTGGGGAATCAGCATTTTCCCCCTTACTTTCTCTTTTCCTTTTGGACTCTACCTTTATTTCTGCTTTGAAGTGGTTGTAGCACTCTGAGGAAGTATTTGTGGACCACAAATGGAAGCTACGCAATGAGCTTTAAGAAGTTAGCTTTCCAGTGAAAGCACATACAGGTGCACTTCCTGTTAGCAAAACTTCCAGGGCTAGGGAAGTTGCAGAATGCAGAATTCCATCAGTGATCCAGCATTTCCAAGAGAGAGGTATCAGAGTGCTAGCCCTGCTCTCTGATGTCTTTCAGAATGTGCCATGGGTCATTAAGAAATTTCATCAATAACTGGATATATTTAGGATATAGTCCAAGTGTTTTTTAATCAGACATGACCTGAAGTTTTATAAAGAACAATGTACAGTTACACAATGTTATTGAATATACATTTCAGGGTTGTAAGAATTGCTTGATTTTAATAAAGTATAAATTCAATTTGCCTTTTTCTCTTTTCATTTGCATAATATCTTTACTATGGTTATAATTTAGTGAGGGAGAGTAAACCAATACAGTCAAGGCATCATATGTTTGTCAGTCATTTAAATACCATAGAAATCATACAGAAAATAGGTGCATTATTCTCACAGGAGTAGAGGGCAAATAGGTTAGGATTTAAAGAACATTATTCTAAGGACAGTGGGAGTAGAATGGTGCCTTCTATGCATAGTCTACAGTCTAGAGGCTGCTCAATGGGGGCATTAAAACGACACTGATGTGCATTTTAACTGTAACTTCTGGAACACACTGTGAAACAATATGTAAAACAGAGAAAGGTGGGATGTATTTTCCTATAATATCACATTATTGAAAATTTCATTATACAAAAGACAATGAAAAGTATTACTTTTGAAAGTTGTAGATAGGTGCAAGATATTCTAGATGGTTCTAAACATCTAAGACTGTTGATGTTAAGGCTTGGGCTTTTGAAAAAATGCAATAAGAATAGTTTTTCACAACAATCATCAGTATATATTATGTACAGTAGAGAAAAGGACCACAAAGAAATTCTCCCACAGAGCTCATAAAATTCCACCCAGTGGGGGAATTTAGCTTTTTTTTATGTCCAAAGATATCCCACAGAGATACTTGCGGCTGCCAAGCAGCTGAACAGCTGTCTGCTGTCCTTTATAAACAAGTTTAGTGCAGGAAACAGCCTCTTAAGAGTGTTAGAACAGAGGCTTCACACATGGAAGCATAAAGGTGACCAAGAAATAATGGCTCCCCTTGCTCCAGAAACGGCCCTGTTTTTAGAAAAGTGACATGTAAAAAGCCATATTTAATAACAGTTGTGTTGAATAGAAATGATTTTTTGTGGAACATTTTCCTTAAAAAAGCTTTTCATTTTTTTATTGCTACTTTTGTTTATAAACCTTTCAGGCATTTTTTAACTAAGTAAATTTAAATATCAACTTTTAGAAACACATCCATGAGATGTGGTAAGGTATACATGTCATACTGATGTAATGTGAGATTATAAACTTGTAGTGAGAGATAAAGCTAGAATGGAAGTTAGGGAAGTCTTCAGAACTTGTCCTGAGGAGGTGGGTAAAAGTGTAAGGTCATCATGTTACATCCACTAACTATTACATGTGGTGTGTATTATGAGAAGACTTTGGAGATAAGAAGAGCACTTAGAAGCCTGTGCTTATATAATAGCCTCCCATGACAAAGCTTTTTTAGGGTCTAATATGGGCTTCCCTTGTGGTTCAGGAGACAATGCAGGAGACTCGAGTTTGATCCCTGAGTTGGGATGATCCCCTGGAGGAGGAAATGGCAACCCACTCCAGTATTCTTGCCTGGAAAATCCATGGACAGAGGAGCCTGAAGGGCTACGGTCCATGGGGTCGCAAAGAGTCAGACATGACTTACCAACTGAACAACAACAAGGGTCCTAATATAAAAGCTGCTAAATGAAAACGGAGGAGACAAAAAATGAAGAGTCAAGCACAGTGTGAATGGCTCAAGCTTAGAAAGTGAGCAATTGGCAGGAGAATAAAGGTGCAAAAGGCCTTCTGCCTAATAGTAAAGGAACACTTGCTCTATAAAAGAAAACTCCAGTTGAAATCTCAAGAAAAATCCCAAAGCAGCATAACAGAGCCAAAAAAAAAAAAGCAAAAATGCTAAAAGTAAAAAATCTTGTCCAATCTACAAATGTATATTTGCAGTGAATTATTTTATTGGAAAAATAGTGTGCCTTTATGCATAGAGTACCTCTGGACAAGCATTTTATTTAACATTATGAATGGGAGCAGGCATAATTTAAGAAGACAGAAGCAAACTTCTTTAAGAAAACAAAGCTGTGTATTAGCACAAATTCTCCATTTTCTTTGACATGTGATTTCTCTTGGAGAACTGAGTGTGGCTGAAAATCCATAAATGTGAGGATTGCTTATGGAAATAAATTTCTTATTAGGTTGGAAGTGTAAAGTCCATTTCTTCTCCTCTACTGTAGTTGATAGATAGCTCTCTCTAAAATTGTTTCTTGGTGAGAAACAGACTATTTCCTGCCATATCAGTACATAAGGATGTCACAGTCATCAACGATTCCAGCCCCCCAGGGCACTCAGAAAGAATACCTGCACCATCTGGCAGCCATTAGACTGCAGCCACTCCCTACAATAAGAACTGAAAATGTCAGGATGTGAAATATTGCAAGATACTGGCCCCAGACAGCTGAGATGCATAGGAAAGGAATGATTTCAGTGAGCCCAGACTCTAGCATCTTTCCATACATAGAAAATTGCTAAATTTCTTAACTTGAGATATCTGGTTTTCTTTAATTCACAAAAATACTTTTGATGTTCAGACTACCTGCCCTTTGTTGAAAACTTCTATATAACCTGACTCCTCTCTGCCAACTTGGAGCAGTTCTCTTAGGATTACTTGAGATGTCTCCTGGGCTTAAAGTCCTAAAAATTCCCACCAAGTACAACATAACTGTCAACTTTTAGGTTGTGACTACTTTTTAAGTCAACAATGGGTTCAGAATAACTTAAAGCTCTGTAAACTGCCATATATACCCCATTCAAGATTCTGTGAGCTAAGGAGAACAAGACTCTTCTTGAACAGATCCAACACTGCAGGCCAGGTGATTACAGGGGAGAGAGGCAGAGAGCTGGAATTTAGACTGAACTTTAGCTTTCTCTCAGTTCCTTAGTTCCTAATTCTTCAATAGAGCAAAATCTGTACACCTATCCATGCCCACTGGACCTGGGCACAGGCTACACCAAACACGGCAGCTTCATGTATTCACCCCCACCCCCAACTCAATACTTGTTTAGTACAATAACTTTATAAATGTGGGCCTACGAAAAAGAATCACCTGAGGAATTTGTTATGCAGACTTCTAAGCCTTTCCCTTGACCAGCTGATTCTGAATCTCAGAACATGGGGCCCAGGAATCTGTTTTTAATGACAGATCAACCTAGACAGCATATTAAAAAGAAGAGATATTACTTTGCCACCAAATGTCTGTCTAGTCAAGGCTATGGTTTTTCCAGTGGTCATGCATGGATGTGAGAGTTGGACTATAAAGAAAGCTGAGCACCAAAGAATTGAAGCTTTTGACTGTGGTGTTGGAGAAGACTCTTGAGAGTCCCTTGGACTGCAAGGAGATCCAACCAGTCCATCCTAAAGGAGATCAGTCCTGGGTGTTCATTGGAAGAGCTGATGCTGAAGCTGAAACTCCAATACTTTGGCCACCTCATGCGAAGAGCTGACTCATTTGAAAAAAACCCTGATGCTGGGAAAGATGGAGGGCAGGAGGAGAAGGGGACAACAGAGGATGAGACAGTTGGATGGCATCATCGACTCAAGGGACATGGGTTTGGGTGAACTCCGGGAGTTGGTGATGGACAGGGAGGCCTGGAATGCTGCAGTTCATGGGGTCACAAAGAGTCAGACACGACTGAGCAACTGAACTGAACTGAACTAGATGATTCTAAGTAGAGTCTTCTGAGAATTCTTCCATGAAATTTCTTAAAGAAAAAACATGTGTATGCATGCGTGTTAAGTCACTTTAGTCATGCCCGACTCCTTGCAACTTTATGGACTATAGCCTGCCAGGCCCCTTTGTCCATGGGGTTCTTCAGGCAAGAATACTGGAGTGGGTTGCTGAAAGAAGAAACATGATCTGTCCTGATTCTGTTCTAATCTCAATATTAGTATACAATCTGAGGCTCAATACATTAGGGATTGAATAAATGTTTTCTGAACCAGTAAAAAAAAAAATCACCAAATATTAATAACTATTATAAACAAGAGTAACTTCAAATAAGAGTTGAGTAATTTTTAGAACTATATGACAAAACAATGCAGGACTCTTGTACCTAATGATTTCACCCTAAATGAGAAATCCTAACATAATGGGAACTGACACCTGTGGTCACCTGTGCTTTGAAGAATATGCAGATATCACTAGAATGACTTAATTGCAAATATTTCTCAATCCCCATACTTTTACATGTCAAAAATGAAAATAATCACCAAAGAAAATGTTGATGTACTTAGATATAATTTTTATTATATAATGGGACCACATTTTTCCTGAAATACACCCTTGACATTATTAAGGGAATAATTACATGTGCACATGTATTTATTTATTTATGCACAATAATTACATGTAAAATCTGGCAGATTTAATGTCCTGCTACTTTTCACAAGTGGTGATTGATTCCATAAGGAATTTACCAGTTCCTAGATGAGGTGGCTAGGTGATCAGGTGACTAGATGATTTTAGATTGGTGGGCTTTTTTCTTTGCTAAAAATTTCTTCCCTTATTTCTGACACTGCCCATCTAGTAGCCTCTAGGTGTTTAAATATATAAACTGATTTTAAAAGAAAATGTTTATTTCCATTCAATGAATGAAGAGTAGTTCTGATTTTTAAAATGTAAATCAAATACATTTTACCTTAACCAGAGGATCAAATACAAGACATAATGAAGATTTCACCCTGGTGGGTTTTATTTCTTGCATTGTTCCTTAAAGCAATATTCTCTCTGTGAGCTAACATTTCCACCTACCTGATAATATTTACTAAGTGAGATCTTCCTGTGTCATACCTACCTCTACATATACTCTTTTCTCTAGAGTAACAGAGGAATGTAGATACCACATAATGACAATGGCTCCCTAGATTTAGCATTTCCTTGGACAGCTTCTTCACTTTATCACTCTGCCACATATGATTCTTATCTTTAGTGTTTGGATTTGTTGGTGTCCCTAAGGCTGTCATATATCTTTGAAATGCATGGGCAAAGGGAAAGACATGTGTCCATACGTCTAATGACTCTAATATACTTGGCTTTTATAAAAAGTGTCGAGAAAATGCTTCTCAAAACAAGACATCTTTGGGGAACATTTGAGAGAATTCAACATTAAGCACATTTCAGAAATCAAATTACAAACAAAACGGATTTTTCCCATACCACGCATTCAAGAAAAATAATTCAGAAGCTAATTTTAGTAAGTTTTGGTTTCCTAGGAGGATCCTAAGTGGCTTTTGTTTTTTATGTCCACCCTTGTCAAAAGTGATTATACACAAGCCTCTACTTCTGAACAGGGCTTCCCAGGTGGCCCTAGTGGTAAATAACATGTCTGCCAATGCAGGAGACATAAGAGATGTGGTTTTGATCCCTGGGTCAGAAAGATCCCCTGGAGGAGGGTGTAGCAATCCACTCAAGTATTCTTGTTAAATGTCTGTTAAATTCCATGGACAGAAGAGCCTGGTAGGCTACAGTCCATAGAGTTGGACACAACTGAAATGACCTAGCACAACATTTCTGAACAAGATGAAGTAACAGAGATTGACTTTACCCACATTCTGGAAATAACCAAATAATTCCCAAAATACATAATGCAACAGATTTCAAGACTGGATGTGAGACGATGAAGGGCAGTGATCCCTAAGAGGTGGGAAACAATGGAGGTGAGCATTATGGTTGCCTGAAAGAGTCACAAGAGTACAAAGAGGGGCAATCCAGACAGTGAGCATTCATGTGAGGAAACTAGCTGAGGACATAACCACCTGAAAGTATTAGAGGAAACAGTTTCAGGAGCTCACAGAGTCAGGCAGGAATAGGGCCTGTTCCCACCAGCCGGACTGGAAATCCTCATTATTCACAGTTTACTGCGTAGAGTACACAGAAAGATTTGGTTTTTATTGTGGGGAAAAATTAGTGCTAGAAAGAGCACTGATGTGAGGCTAACTCTCAAATCCTGAAAGCAAGACCCAAAAGAATTAAATAATTTTCAAGTAACTAAACCACAATGAGCTCTCTCTAAAGATCTATTAGAACAGTTAGAATTAAAAAGACTGATTATCATGAAGACTAGTGAGTATATGGAAAACTCAACTCTCATACATTGCTGGTGGAAATGTAAAATGTGTAGAAATTCTGGAAAAAAGTTCTGCAATGTCTTAGAAGGATAAAAATCCACCTATCATAAAATCTAGTCATTTTTATTCTAGGCATTTACCCAAGAGCAATAACAATACTTGTCCAAACAAACATTTGTAGATGAATATTTATAGCATCTGTATTTAAAATGGCAACAACTTAACCTCCCCCCAAATTATTAATATGAATGGATAATTATTAAGATTCATCTTAATTATGAAGATGAAGGGATAATTGAATTCATGATACAGCCAGATTATGCAATACTATTAATACTCAGCAATAAAGAGGGAGGATTTGTCGATAAATGTTATGACATGGATGAAACTCAAAATAATTGTGTTGGGTGAAAGAAACTAGAAAAAATTCACACACTATATGACTATTTACATAACAATCTGGAAAATACAAATTTATCTATAATGACAGAAAATGTTTGCCTGAGCCCAGGGGTGGGATTTGGGAGGCAAGGATTATAAGAAATCACGAGAAAACCTTTGGAAGTAATAGATATGTTCATTATCTTGACTGTGGCCGTGGTTTCACAAAAGCATATGTATGTATTTAAGTGCATTCATTTATATACTTCAAATATGTACATTTTATTACACATTAACTATACTTCAATAAAACAATTTTACAAATGAATACTCACAATTATAAAATTGAAGTACACATTTCTCAAACTTGTATGCACCCTGAAATCACCTGGGAGTTTTTAAATTATGCTGATGCCTAGGTTCCAAAACTAAAGATTCTAATTTAATCGTTCTGGGATGTGGCTTGGGTTTCAGGAATTTAAAAAACTCTTCAGGTGATTCTAATAGGAAGAAATTTGAGAACTTCAGGTATGTTACTTCATTTTCTCTGTCAAATTAGAAGTATTTAGATCTCATGAGTCTTCATGGGAAGATACAAACTTTACCACTGAAGAAGAAATAATCTTCTTCTCCAAAAAAAATAATCTGGATATCATTCCAAGTGGATGTTTTATGTCTGTAATGGCAATAACCACTTATAAAAACAGAGGAAGACAAATATATTCTAATAAAATACATCCTTTTTATAACTGCCACAGAGTAATGTTTTATTCAGTTGACAATGATCCTGTGTTGTCAATGAAACGCTTGGGAACATTTAACTTTGGTAGAAAGCAGTTTGCTGGAGGACTTTTTACTGCCTAGGTTCCTAGAAAAAGTAGAGGGCAGGGAGGGGAATGTGAGGGTCCACACTGACCTTGGCGTAGATACAGCTTTCGTTGAGTCTCTGCAGTGAGCAGTTCTTATCACAGAGAGGGCACATGAAGACTTCAGTGGCCTTGCAAATTTCTTGGCTTAAGAAATCAAAGAGGAAAAAGAAAGATGAACCTCCACGCTCAGGAAGCTGCTTAGCCCCTATGGCCACTCCTAAGGGGAGTAGTAAGGTGGGGAGGAAAAGAAGAAATGGAAATACTGGAGGAGTGGTGGACAGGGGAGTAAGAACTTGAATGACTCCAACCCAAATTTTTAGAATTTTTGTGATATTGAGTTTCTTTGCTTCTTTAAGAAATCTCTGATCCAATATATTTAATGATAATAGGCCAATTTTATTCTCAGGAGACACTTGTGGGGCTTTGTTACATGGACACTTTTCTACCTGATTTAATGGCATGTAGGACAATCTTAGGAGGAACACCTAGGAGTGTTTTAACCCAGCTCACAGGCTTGGATGTGGCTGAGCTGGAATAACACCTGACTATGCTGATTTTTCGGAGAAGGCAATGGCAACCCACTCCAGTTCTCTTGCCTGGAAAATCCCATGGATGGAGGAGCCTGGTAGGCTGCAGTCCATGGGGTCACTAAGAGTTGGACACGACTGAACGACTTCACTTTCACTTTTCATTTTCATGCACTGGAGAAGGAAATGGCAACCCACTCCAGTATTCTCGCCGGGAGAATCCCAGGGGTGGGGGAGCCTGGTGGGCTGCCGCCTATGGGGTTGCACAGAGTCGGACACGGCTGAGGTGACTTAGCAGCAGCAGCAGCATGCTGATTTTTTCAGGTCTATAGATCTTTCCCCTGGTTCTCACTGCTTTACAGTCACCAAAATGAGTAGCAGCCATAATTCATATAATTTCACGACCCCTACTGCAGTCAATCAATGCATTATGGATTACTGAAATATATAATATCCTCTAATAGAATGTAACCTTGTAACATTTGCTTCTTGAGTTTATTGCTATCCTTTAAAAATCTCAGCATACTTTATAGATGACATCATGACATGAGCAGGGTATCAATAACAATTTCTCAAAAGACTCGCAGTCTGAGAGTTCACAGCAAACTGTTATTAGATGTTTTACGCCTTTATCTGTCATACCTGGCCCCTTCCCATTTGGTATCCCCTTAATAAATTGTCTTTAAGTAAATCTGCTCCAGACATGTTGAAGGTAATATCAAGGCTTTTAAAGCTATGCCTGGAAATACAACTGTTAATAAAAGTTTTACTGTTTTCAAAATATATAAACTCAAAGTAAAAAAAAAATAATAATACATATCTATTTCAAATGCTGGATGTGTACAATCTCAAGCCAAAGTGGAAATGACTAGTAAATAATAATACTAAACTGTAATGCAACACCTTACAATAACCAAAGATGGATTCACGTCTGTTAAGTTTAGTCTTCAATACAATCTCCTGCAAAGGTAATTTTCTCCACAACTGAGCAGAAGCTGATGTTTAAGTGATTTGTTCAAGGTCATAAGCTTACAAGAGATACTTGAAGGAACTGAGTTTAGGTTTTCTTGATTCTAGGTCCAGTTCTCCATCAACTACAACTCATCTAAAATAGGGATAAGTTTATTTCATATTAAAAGGGACTTTCCTACCAAAAACTAATTTACTAATGATGATGATGGTATAACAAGTCTTATATATACTATAATTCTCCCACTTTCACATACATCTTCTTGCTGGTAATCATGATGTCTATGTGAAGTAGGGGGAAGCAGGTAAAATATGCATTTTTAAAGCTCAGAAAAAAAGAGAGACAATTATACCTCCTCTTACTAATACTACTAATTTGTAGAAATAAGAAAAAAAAAAAAGAATTAACCCACCTCTTGAAGAAAATTCCTATTGAAATAGGCTTGCTATCATAATTCATTGTTTAAAAAACATAAAATGTGCCCTGTATTGAAATCTCACACTAGAATGGTATTAAATTTGGTTTATACTACATCATCTTTCCCCCCTTCCAAATAATCAAACAAAAGCACAGATGTATCAAAGAATCCAGTCTAGGATCCTAGTCATCAGACTGAGCCTTATTTTTATGTCCAGAATTATCAAATTCATTTTCTGTAAGCTGCTCAAAGTTCCACTGGACAGATAACACAAAAAACACTAAACAAGTTTTGCAACATTTTTTAGCCTAAAACATGGAATTTGAGATGATTACAGCGTTCTTTGACTTAACCACTAGATGGAGAGAGAGTGCCCAAAGTGTTTCTTAGTTTCTTCATAATATACACCTGGCTTTTCAGGTAGCTCAGCAGGTAAAGAATCCACCTGCAATGCAGGAGACCCCAGTTAGATTCTTGGGCCAGAAGATCCCCTGGAGAAGAGATAGGCTACCCACTCCAGTATTCTTGGGCTTCCCTGGGGACTCAGATGTTAAAGAATCCACCTGCAATGTGGGAGACATGGGTTCGATTCTTGGATTGGGAAGATCCCCTGGAGGAGGGCATGGCAATCCACTCCAGTACTCTTGCCTGGAGAATTCCCATGGACAGAGGAGTCTGGCGGGCTATCATCCATGGGGTCACAAAGCGTCAGACACGACTGAGCGACTAAGCACAACATGATACAAACCACCGCTTGAAATGTGGCTTTCTTTTGTCTTCTGTCTGCTAGAAATACACATCAAGGGCTAATTCAAAGGAGATAATAACTATCACCAATTCATCAGAATTACCACCTCCATCCATAATGGAGGCAGGAGCAATTTGTCCATTTGGGGGTGAATGCCTGGACCTGCTCCAGGGTCTTGATGCTTCCTGTGATTCTGTTAACATGCAAAGTACAGGATAAGATGTGTGGTGATGCCCATTTTGGGGAAATCTGATAATATGAAAGTTGGTTTAAAGGAAGGAAGTTTGGAAACATGAGTAAAACATGGATTTTAGAATAAGATATAACTGCAAAGGAATAAGTAAATGATAAGATGTTAAGCCACACCTGTTAGGATTGTTATTATCAAACAAAACAAACAAAGCAAAGACAACACATGTTGGCAAGGATGTAGAAAATTTAGAACACTTGAATATTGGTGGGACTGTAAACTGGTGCTGCCACTATGAAAAACAATACGAAGGCTCCTCAAAAAATTAAAAATAGAACTTCCATTTAATCCAGCAATTCCACTTCTGGGTATATATCTAAAAGAACTGAAATCAAGGTCTCAAAGAGGTATCTGCACCTTGTGGTTCACTTCACTGTTATTCACATTAGCCAAGATATGGAAATAACCCAAATATCCATCCACGGATGAATGGATAAAAAGGTGGAATAGACCAATAACAGAATATTAGCCTTAAAAAAAGAAGGATAGTCTACCATATGCAACAACATGGATGAACTTGAAGGACATTATGTTAGGTGAAATAAACTAGTCACAGAATAATGAACACTGTGCAGTTTCACTTATACTAGGTATTTTAAAAAACACACTCATAGGCACAGAGTAGAATTGTGGTTGCCAGGGAGTTATGGAGCAGAAATGGAAAGCAGCTGTTCAACGGGTATAAAGTGCCAGCTATGGGGATGGGTAAACTCCAGAGATGTGCTGTCCAACATCGTGCCCACAGTTAACAATACTGCAGCGTGCCCTTGTGTGTGCGTGAGTCACTCAGTTGTGTCCAACTCTTTGCGACCCCATGGATCATAGCCCACCAGGATCCTCTGTCCACGGGATTCTCCAGGCAAGAATACTGGAGTGGGTTGCCATTTCCTTCTCCAGGGGATCTTCCCGATCCAGAATCAAACCCACATCTCCTGCATTGCAAGCAGACTCTTTACTGTCTGAGCCGCCAGGGAAGCCTGTGCACTTGAGCATTCTTTTAAAAATATATTTATTTATTTATTTGTTTATTTCTGGCTGTGCTGGGTCTTCTTTGCTGCATGGGCTTTTCTCTAGGTGTAATGAGCAGGGGCTACTTTAGTTGCGGTGCGCAGGCTTCTCATTGCAGTGGTTTCTCTTATGCAGAGCATGGGCTCTAGGGTGTGTGGGCTTCAGTGGTTGTGGCACGTGGGGTCAGTAGTTGTGGCTCTTGGGATCTGAGCATAGGTTCAAAGGCTGTGATGCATGGGCTGAGTTGCTCCACTGCATGTGAGATCCTCCTGGACCAGGAATTGAACCCCTGTCTTCTGCACTGGCAGGCAGATTCTTCACCAGAGCCACCAGGGAAGCCCCACTTAAGTGTTTTTATTGCAATTTTTAAAAATTAGATACAGGTTTAGCTTGCTAGCTATTTCCCCCTAAGCCATCTACCACTCTGAGGATCAATTCTTCATCTTTAGTTGGAGATAATAACCCACTCCAGTGTTCTTGCCTGGAGAATCCCAGGGACGGGGGAGCCTGGTGGGCTGCCGTCTGTGGGGTCGCACAGAGTTGGACATGACTGAAGCGACTTAGCAGCAGCGGCAGCAGCAGTAGCAGTTGGAGATAATAGCCAAGTGGGATACTACGTCAGGAATACTGATAATGTGCCTGGCACATCATAGGCACTTGATAAACCGATGAAGCCCTTATTGCTAAGGAGGTTGTCAGGAGAGGATTTGAGAGGTCCTTTAAGACCCAACAGCTTTTGAAAAGCTGGCCAGTACTGATATTTCTTGGTGAGTTCTAATGCCAAAGAGGCAAGAAAGTTGTTTCTGCTCTGCCTTGGACCTGAAACCCAAAGCCTGAGAAGAAGGGACCATGTGTTGCTGCCTGTTCATTTTCATATTCCTATAATATGTGCTCTACCTGACACAAATCTGATCACCTTTGATTGTGTAAGACCAATATACATGTAAATATATGATTGTACATGCATATACAAGAAATAATCTGTAACATGATTTTCACACAAGCAATTAACTGCAGAGATGTGACTTTAATTTACATAAACACAACTGGTAAGAACATAATAAATACAACCTGATCTTTAGCTCTTCAACATTTTGTTACTTTGCAATAAACAAGAAAGATCTTACTAAAATAAAACTGAAACAAAGCAACTCAAAAGTCCTATGTCTTCCACCCACACGCCATGATAACACCTACAACCTAACCACGTCTGACACCTTGAATGGAAAAATTCAGTCCCATGAAATTTTGAAAGTCAAGATATTCAGTGATGCTTACCTTGATTTCGAATAGCAAGTCTGACAGGGTCTTAATTATAGTGTGACAGAAGTAGCAGTGATATAATACCATAAAGCACAGAAGAAAAGAGTTCACGAGTCTTTTAAAACACTCCTTGTGCTAAAGGTTAAAGAATACTTGTCTCATACAAAAGGAGTCTAATTTTCTTCACTGGCACGTGAATCAATAGGAACAGAAAATCTATTCCTTTCATTGCCTTTTGTTCATTTTCAGCTTCGAAAGTGTGGAGGAGGAAGTCTACACCACGTGGGAAAACTGGATCAATTTGAACAGTAGCTAACTGCCTAAAAATCATTTTCTGCTCTTGTCAATTCATTTTAAAAGACCATTTCTTCAAAACCCTAAGTGAAAAGAAGTGATAGTCCCTCAGTCATGTCTGACTCTCTGTGACTCCATGGACTATACTGTCCATGGAATTCTCCAGGCCAGAATACTGGATTGGGTTGCCATTTCCTTCTCCAGGGGATCTTCCCAACGCAGGGATCAAATGCAGGTCTCCTGCATTGCAGGTGGATTCTTTACCAGCTAAGCCATCAGAGAAGCCCATTCTATCAAAAAACTATAACTAAAACATGAATTCAATAAATTTGCAGGATATAAAATCAGTACACAAATATCAATTGTGTTTATATATACTAATAAAAAACTATCAATAAGAGAAATTTAAAAAAAATCCCACTTACAATTATATCAAAAAGAATAAAACATTTAGGAATAAATTTAACCAAGGAGGTAAAAGGTCTATACACTGAAAATTATAAGACATTGGAAAAGGAAATTAAAGAAGATACAAATAAACGGAAAGATATTCTGTACTCCTGGATTAGAAAATTTCACACTGTTTAATGTCCATACTACCTGAAGAGATCTACAGATTAAATGCAATCTCTATCAGAAATTCAATGGTAATTTTGCAAAAACAGAAAAACCTATCCTAACATTTTTATGAAATCACAAAAATCCTGAACAGTCAAAGCAATCTTGAGGAAGAACAAAGCTGGAGGCATCACACCTTTGATAACAATATTATAAAGGTATGATAATCATAACAGTACGTTACTGGCATAAAGGCAGATACATAGATCAATGGAACACAATAGAGAAACCATAAATAAACCCATGTGTATGTGGCCAATTTTTGACAAAAAGCCAAGTATACTCAATGAGGAAAGGACAGTATCTTCAACAAATGGTGTTGGAAAAGAAGGATCCAGACGCAAAAGAATGAAACTACAGCTCTATCTTCCATCATATACAGAAACTAACCCAAAATAGATTAAAGATTTAACTTAAGAGCTGAAGTTGTAAAACAACTAATAGAAAACTTAGGGGGTAAGTTCCTTGAAATCAGTTTGGCAGTGATTTATAGGGTTTGACACTGAAAGTAAAGGCAATAAATGCAAAAATAGCATAGAAATGCCCAAAGGGGGACGAATGTTTTCAGTGGGTGCATGTTTATCCAGGAGGATGCTGCCTTCTAGACTGGTGGTGAGTTTGCAAAGCTCTGAAATAAGACTGTTACTAGAAGAAATGCTTTTGAACATTAGGTGTTTGTTTTCATGCTAATTACCATTTGGCCTTCCTGAAGAACAAGGGGATTCTGAGATACCAAATCAAGGAATTTGGTTATGGATTCAACTCTGGAACAATGAAAATATTTTGTTTTTAGGCAAAATTGTTACACAAATATATCTGCATTATATGTAATGCAGTGTGTACATGTGTGTATGTGTGCATGTACACAAATATACAAAGAAAATTCAAGGAAGTCAATTTTATGGTCCCATTAACTGTCATGATTGCTACCCAATAGCACGGCCATGATTAAAAGATGAACCAAAAGAGAAAAAAATCACTGAGCTTTTAAGGAGAGGAAAAATGCTTTATCATATTTTGGATTGTATCATACAAGGTTGAACTTGATGAAATCCCTTTGGAACAGTAAATAGAACATGCTATTAACAGGATTTTTTAATGCCAAGATGACTCTTACTTCTGCTGAATAATATCATTGTGTGTGCTATGTACTCAATTGTGTCTGACTCTTTGTGACCCTCTGGACTGTATCCTGCCAGTCTCCTCTGTCCGTAGAATTTTCCAGGCAAGAATACTGGAACAGGTTGCCATTTCCTTGGGATCTTCCTGATCCAGGAATTGAACCCACATCTCTTGCATCTCCTGCATTGGCAGGGAGACTCTTTACCATTGCACCACCTGGGAAGCCTGAATAATTTTATATTGTTTCTATATCCAAATGCTGAGCCATTTAAACTTTAACAGAAAAACCATCATTCTGATAAACATTTGTTATTTCTCAAAATCTTATTTACTACCATTTTGATACTTTAAGTTGATGCTAAAATCTTTTATAAATTCTATTCCCATAAAGAATAAAAAAGTAGAAAGTGATTTTATGTTCTCATGACAGGAGACCACTTAGGACAGGATTTTATGTGGTACAAATTCACCTGCAATACAGGAGACTGGGAGACTCAGGTTCGATCCCTGGGTAAGGAAGAGACCCTGAAGCAGGAAATGGCAACCCACTCCAATATTCTTGCCTGAGAAATCCCATGGAGAGAGGAGCCTGGTGGGCTACAGTCCATGGGATCACAAAAGAGTTGGACATGGCTAAGCAACTAAACAACAACATTTTGTTCAGATATCTTGAGCTATGTAAGATTCTCTCAAATGCTGAAAGGAAAACTCATCTCCAAGGGTGGTAGTAAAAGTTGTATAAAATGAAACAGTGTGTTTGGAAGGTCTTTGTATATCTTAAGTGTTTAAAGAATTGTATCTATTACAATTATTTGAATTACTATATTGAGAGAGTATTTCAGACTACCAAAGACTATATGCAAATTTAAATTACATTGAATGGTCTATGGCCTTGTTGAATTATTATTAGTTATATACTAGAAAGAGAAATTTGGCATAAAGAGAAACAGTCTTAGAACTTATGTAAGATAATCTGCATATAAAAAATAGGAATGGTCTTTTTATGGTCCTCTCCCCTGCAAAAATAAAAACAAATTATAGTACCATCATTTATTTTTTAATCAGCATTATTGTAAAGCTTTGATCCAATCAGAAAGCCAAGCTTTTTAGTAAGTCTGTTAATAGCTTACCTTACTTGACTTGCATTCATTGTTAATATTCCATAGAAGAATACACACAAACCAACAATGGCTGCAGGAATCAGCATTCCAGTATACCACCCCAGCCAAGCAAAGTATAATCCAATCTTCTCACCAAAGTACAGCCTGTATGAAAAAGCAAATTCTTAGCTTATGACAACCTAAGGAATACTACAGATACTAATGCTGCACCTAATATGACTTTCAGATAGACAGTTGAGGTTCCGGCTCAGTTCCTTCTCAGCTCCATCTGGGATATTGTAATAGTCTTGCTTAATAAATCCAGTGATGGTAATAGTTTGTTTTGAATATTGCCTTTATAGGAATAATTTTGCAAAATCTATTTATTTCTGTGTCAAACTTCTTAACATGGCTCATAAAGCTTTTCATAAGCCAGTTCTTGATTTTCTTC
Source organism: Dama dama (assembly GCF_033118175.1). NCBI lineage: Eukaryota > Metazoa > Chordata > Mammalia > Artiodactyla > Cervidae > Dama > Dama dama. The sequence continues at coordinate 56,367,629 of NC_083681.1, read as the reverse complement.
ATCCTCTTAGTGGAAATCCTTCTTGTTTCCCCCACACAGAGCTGTGCTAAACCATACTGCTTTGGCATAAATTAGAAGAGTGTCTCCCTCTGGGTAGTTGCTGAAAGCAGACTTGAATTCAGCCTCCGTCTGCACTCTTGGCCAGATTCCCTCATGCCAGACACAATCTGCGCAATTTTGTCACACATCTTCCTCAACAAAGTTCAACTCTGCCGTTCCTGCAGCACATGACTCTTCTTGGTTAAGGCTGTTTCCTCACTTTGGAAGATTACATTTCACCCTCTTCTCCTGTCTGGCTTATACTTATCCTGTCCTTTATATCACTTCTTCCAGGAAGCCTGCCCTGACTTCACTTCAAACCTGGGTTAGATGACCCTGGTCTTGCTCCCACACTCCCTTCACCCACGTTTCAGTATCCTAAACTCATAAAACTTCATGACAATTACCTGTCACTCCCCTATTCCTCACCCTCCCCATATGACTACAAGCTACTTGAAAATGGACCTGTATCTTGTTTCACTAGCACCCACCACAGGAAGTATTTTGTTGAATGAAACAAAGGGAATGAATGTATTTTATTTCCCTTCACTTGATTAACATTTCATATGGACACAGCAGATGAACAAGATGGTTCCAACAACTTCTCAGTTGCTCTTCACCATGTCACTACCAATATGAACCATCACAATTTACAAGGTGCCAGTAAGAAATGACAATTTCTTGAATTCCGCACTGGTGTTTGCTCTCCATCTTCTAAAAATGATTACTTAACACAGTTTTGTCCCAGTACTAGTTTTAGAGATTAGTGTTTTATAGTTCATTCAGGAATACCTCTCTGGGTAAAAATTCTTATAGGAAAGAAAATTCTCTTGTTATTTTTTTCCCTCCTTAGTAGGACTTCCCTCTCAAAAATCATTCTCTTTCTACTCCATTCTCTGTATTGTGCCAACTAAAATGTGTGTGTATTCTATCTAGCGTAGACATGAAATCATCCTCTACTGAGCATCATTTATCTAATTTTTTGCTTTTTTCATTGATTTCTTGTAGAAGACATAGATCAAAAGTCTATTTATTTCTTTTATAGTGGAAGTGTCCTACTCTGAAATGAAGCTTATATTAGCAGGTATTCTAACAAAGCTACTTGTTCCTTCAACCAAGTGTTGTGCGGGGTGGAGTACAGTTCTGGCACATATTACTAACATTTTTATGATGATGATTATAGAGGACTGCACAGATAGAAACCCTTACATACACAGAGTATTACCAAGATTTTTAATTATATGTTATTGAAGGTTAAGAGGAGCAACGATGTTATTTGACAAGAGCACAATTACCTAAGTTATAGCAAATTTCAGATCTGTTTCACGAGAAGAAACTAGCTTCAAGCAAAGAAGGCTAATGAAAATATCCTTAACCTAGAACATGGGTAGTCAAAATCTCTTAGGAGAGCTATTCAATTTTTTTAAAACCACAACAGGGCAAGGAGGAACAGGGGGCTGCTACCGGTGTCACCCCATCGCGCTTGAACTGGAGTCACTCTCTTTTTATGTTGCATATACTGGTATCCTGTATTATGGGGCTACCCATGTGGCGTTAACCCACCTGCCAGTGCAGGAGACCTAAGAGATGCAAGTTTGATCCCTGGGTTGGGAAGATCCCCTGGAGAAGGGAATGGAAACCCCCTCCAGTGTTTTTGCCTGGGGAATCCCATGGACAGAGGAACCTGGCAGGCTAAAGTCCATGGGGTCACAAAGAGTCGGACATGACGGAAGCAATTTTGCACAGCACACTCTATGTTATGTTTCATTTGACGATAGGATTCTGCTGTTGGAATAACTTCTATCATAAAAGCGAATGTTAAATTTAACTCTTTTAGAGTGAATTATTTCATTTAGTTTTTACACTTAAATCCTTCCAGTGTCTATTGAAAGACATTAGGAAAAAAATCACACAGCTATCTTAAGCAGGTTTTGTAGCAGACCATTTATTTAAATGTATTTTTTTCCCCAGATTTCAATATTTTCTTTGGAAAAATAGGCTGAGAAGCCTTTAGCTACTAAAATGTTAGAGTTCATTCTTAAAATGAAAACAAAACACAAACGCATGCTTAGAAATGGTTGTTTATAAAAAAAGAAAATGAATTGGTACTCCCTCACTTTTCACCTGGGCTTCTCTGGTGGCTCAGTGGTAAAGAATATGCCTCAGTGCAAGAAGACACAGGAAACACAGGTTCAATCCCTGGGTCAGGAAGATCTCCTTGGAGATGGAAATCACAACCTACTTCAGTATTCTTGCCAGGATAATCCCATTGACAGAGGAACTGGTGGGCTACATTCCATGGAGTCGCAGAGTCAGACACGATTGAGCCACGGAGCACACATGCACACCAGTACACAAACGCTTCATCATCATCTCACGCTCTCTTGATCCTATTTACACTCCTGTATATTAAATTCTTTTATTAAATTATCTTCAAACACTCCCTTTATTCTGTCCATTCTATCCATTTCCTATTAGGACAATGACTGATACAGTTTTGAGTTATTCTTTATATTTATAATTCATGAACATCTCATCAACACATATAATCTTATAATATGAATGCCATTTAAACATTTTTATCCTATAAATATTTCTAGTTAGCTGGATATGTAAGTCTCTTTAATATATATTTCCTGATTTTTAAAAATAAGAACAAATCATCCTCCATCAAAATAAAATAAATCATGAATATAATACTATTTCAAGACTAATTCAAATTGTGAGTAGTTACTCACTAGGCTATGCCTCCTGGAATAAAATAGACACTCATTAAATCTTCAGTGAAAGATAAATATATGCAGAGATGCTATGCTGGCCACCTTTCTATTTGTTATCAGATCTATTTTCTGCCTTTCCTTCTTTCACTGGGAAGTAGATCATACAGATTCCCTTGTAAATTGCTGCTAAGTCACACTAGGAGGTACTGAAAGTCTCAAAGGTGGAAGGATGGGAGGAGCCTGTATCTTTTCTCCTCTCCTGGCCATCCTCAGGGCTGTCCCCAGAGCAGGCATAATTTGTTGTGAATTGTGTGTGTGCTCAGTCATGTCTGACCCTTTATGAGTTGGTGGACTACAGACCATCGGGTTCCTCTGTCCATAGGATTTTCCTGCAAGAATACTGGAGTGGGTTGCCAGGCCCTCCTCCAGGGGATCTTCCTGACCTAGGGAGGGTACCTTGTCTCCAGCGTCTCCTGCATTGGCAGGCAGATTCTTCACTGCTGAGCCACATATAATTCTCTGTGGCTTGACTCTCAACACTTCACATCTCTGCAGACAGTCCTAATCATCAATAGCAAGCTCCTACCAAAGGGCTCAGGTATTAAGCTCTGAAGTACACTTCATCCCATTTTCCCTCCAGCATTAAGGGTTGTTAGCAATTGTCTGCTGTTGTTAATTTTTGGTTTAACATGCCTCACATTCCTGTTTGAGCTTTTAGTTTTCCCATCCCTTGAGAAACTAATTCCCTAAATCAGGTGGAGAGGGAGGTGGGAGGGGGGATCGGGCTGGGGAATACATGTAAATCCATGGCTGATTCATGTCAATGTATGACAAAAACCACTACAATACTGTAAAGTAATTAGCCTCCAACTAATAAAAATAAATGGAAAATAAAATTAAAAAAAAAAAAAAGATGCATAGTGGCTTTTTTTTTCTTTTTTTCTTGTTCAACCCTGACTGATACAGATGATTTGGTGGGTAAAGAAAATAATTCCAAATCTAAGACAATGCTGAGAAAACAGCATAATATGTATTCCATTATTGATCTATCCCCAAGACCTACCTGATTAAATCCAGGGGCTGATGCTTGTACCACATTCCCCAGCGTGCCCAGCGCTCATATAATAGATGTCTGTTATTCTGAGGTCCGTGGGTTTTGATGGGTTGGTTACTCTTGTAGGCTCCCTGAAACAAATAAAATGAGTTGATACACATTCTTTTAGTGAAATGTGAATTATTAGGAATTGCTTTTGCTTTTTTCTCCTTACAGAATGATTTAAAAACTTATTGGAAGCTTCAGGATTGTAAACATAAGCCCATCACTGGAGTGATGCAGTAAATGCATTTATATATCTATCTTTTATTGAAAATATTCTGATAGTTCTTTAAAATTTTTCTTAAACTCCTTTTTTAAACCAATGAAATCCCTTTTACTTAACTTAGACTTTAGGTTTGTTTGAAACCTAAGGTCTTTTAATAAACACAATGTCTTCATTATCATTGAGAGAAATTGCTATAATTTTGAGTTCAGAAATTGAGTCTTATTCTGCTTTGATAAGTTACCCAGTCCCAGAAAATATTTACTTAATTAATAGAAGCTAACGAAAAGAGTAAATGTTCATTGAATAAGTGCCCCCCATCTAAAAGAAGCACTACACTGTACACGTGAAATTAATATAATATGGTAAATCAACTGTATTTTAATTAAAACTGTTTAAAGTATAAGAGATCTAAGTCACCAGTTTTAGCCATGTTTTTAAATTCTAAAATATTTAAAATTTACTTCAGATAAGATATTCCAAAAATGTAATTGTGTTTTAAAATTCTTTATATTGCCTCTCAAAAATCTGTCATAAGCAGTTTCAGAAACATAGGATATATCTGTCTTTTAGAGGAAAGTGTTCCCTGAAGGCTGAACTGCTCTGTTTCTATAGTAAAAAAGGACAATAGATATAATAATTTTATTTTCTGAATCAAAACTTAGACACAGAACTTAACAAAGTTCCTCTGCTCACTTTGATGTGTGATTCTACTTTTATGACATGTTTGATGAAAATTTAAAGCAGGTAAAGTTATGTTTCAGTTATCTCACTTAGATGATGGGGATAAGAATAAATATAGATGATATACCAATATAGAAGAGGTTTTGTGAGGACCCACTTGGCGTACAGCTATAAAATGTCAGGCACATAAGAAGTACAAAATCACTGTTAGTTAATTTTATAGGTGTTTGCTATAATGTGGCCATTGAACAGTGCCAAACTAATATCTCCTTCCAGACAAGCAGGGATGTGAGATCCTATGAAGAAAAAATGGCACCTGATTCATGGTCTACAGGTGCCTCAAGGCTGAAATGAGAGGTTCATACGGATTTTGCTTCTGTTTTTCTCACTTCTGGGTTTCCCTGATAGCTCAGTTGGTAAAGAATCTGCCTGCAATGCTGGAGACCTGGGTTTGATCCCCGGGTTAGGAAGATTCCCCTGGAGAAGGCAACGGCTACTCACTCCAGTGTTCTGGCCTAGAGAATTCCCTGCACTGTATAATCCATGGGGTCACAAAGAGTCAGACACGACTGAACTACTTTCACTTTTCACTTTCACTTCTAATGAAAAAAATTAATCAGGTAAAAGTAGATATACAGTTAGTGTGCAGTCTCAGAGTTTTCTTTCCTAAGGGAACCCAAGGTGCTTAAAGATTGGAAGCTAAGGAGATGGGAGGAAAGATGATCAACTCTACCTATATTTTAGGCAGTCTTTCTCATATATATACTCCTTTCCTTCCCTTCCTTCATTGTCGTACCAAATTTCCCTGAAAATGTCTCTTTCTCCCCTCTTGCTGTTGTCTTTTTTGTAAGCAAAAAATAAACTGCAGTAAAAAGTATGAGACTGATATTAATAACACTCTTGCATGAAGGAAAAAGGAGGTCTGAAAGTGTGAGTGACGTTATTCAAGTTACAGAGTCCATTGACTCCAATGTTCCTCTAAATAAGCTTTGTTTTTCTTTCTTCAAGTAGTAGCCTTCAAAATCAATAGGAAATTCCTGAGTCCATTTTATTGACTTGCCGCTTTATTTTCATTTCCTGTATTTCATCAATATTGTTTTCTGCCATTTTGTGTATGTGTACCCGTAATTTTGCATATGTGTACAATATTTTAGTTTTTCTACAAAGTTACAAGAATAAATGGGAAAATGACTATTATTTACAACCTATTTCTGCTGCTGCTGCTGCTGCTAAGTCGCTTCAGTTGTGTCCGACCCTGTGACCGCATAGACGGCAGCCCACCAGGTTCCTCTGTCCCTGGGTTTCTCCAGGCAAGAATACTGGAGTGGGTTGCCATTTCCTTCTCCAATGCATGCATGCATGCTAAGTCACTTCAGTTATGTCCAATTCTGTGAGACCCCATGGACAGCAGCCCACCAGGCTCCTCTGTCCACGGGATTCTCTAGGCAAGAATACTGGAGTGGGTTGCCATTTCCTTCTCCAACCTATCCCTAATAGGTTCCAAATTTCACATAAGAAACTATCAAAAAAAACTGTCAGAACACAGACTAGTTAGGTAGACTAAGTATTTAAAATAATAAAATAAACTATGTGCTATAGAAGCTCTTGTGGGGACTCACACTCCAAACACTTTATCACTCACTGACTAGGTCGTATTGGACACGGTGTTTAATTTCTGAGCCATGTTTCTGTCTCTCTGCAAGGGCAAAATAATGATATCTCCTCTCCAGGATTACTGTCAGATGAATGGGAATATTCACGCACAGGACCTGTTGTATGAAACTCTCTAACACATTATCTGCTATTGTTATTTCTATTCCTAATATCAGTAGGTATATCATAATGAATAGAAGCACTGAAGTCTGGATTCTTAGGTTCAAAACTGTGTCATTGATACTTAACCTTTCTCAAACTCAATGATCTATCTATAAAACAGGGTCAATATTATTGCCCATCTCAAAGGGTTGTTTGCAAGAGTTAAATGAGATAGTCCGTATAAATAACAGCTCAGTACCAAACAGGAAGTGCTCAATATACATTTTCCTTTTATGAGTCATACTACACTGTGAACTCCCTCTGGTATAGTGATTAGGTTCTGAGTGCTCAGCCTTTAAAAACAGAAGGCTGCTGGGCTTTGAAAGCACACACATTAAACCCATAAATACTTTGTTCTTATTTTAAAATGCAAAACTGCCTTAAAAAAGAATATAGTGTGTGTGTGTGTGTGTGTGTGTGTGTGCACACGCACGTGCATGTGTGTGTTTTGGGGGAGGGAGTTTAAAACTGATTCATGTGTCGTTTATGACTCAACAGGCAGAGTCTACCACAACATGACCTACTGAAAACTGGAAGAGGTAACAATCTGGCAGAAAATCACGTAAATACTGGGGTGTAGGGTTGGGGTTGGGGTTTGCCTTGGGCTTTCAGGTATCCCAAGGCAGTAGGCACAGGCCAGAGTCTGCCCTGTTTCACAGCTGTGTGAATTCCAAGCTGCGTCAAGCCTGGAGCTCTACGCTGGAGCAGTCTGGTCAGGGTGGCTGAGCCATGTTCACGAGTTCGCTCCGAGGCTGGGATTCCTGGTACAAGGCAAACTTCAGAAGGAATCTAGGGCCAGCGCACAGGCACAGTTTATGGGGGTCTCAGAAAGGTCCAGGGCCACTCACTTAATTGAACCTTCCTGGAATAAGGCAGCTAGACTTAACTGAAAAAAAAAAAAAATGAGATCAAGCATTGAACAGGAGAAAACTTTTTTTAATGGAAATTGTTCTTTAAAATTACCTCATGTGGGGGGAAAGCTGCTATATATGAGCCATTGTTTATAAGTTTACAGATACCTGGAAAGAGAAAAATAGAATAGTACCTGAGTTAGGTTAATTGAAGAATTCCCTCTGAAGCAACGTACATAATACTTGGATCAATAAATTAATTTTAAAACAAAATATCCCAAATTACTTCCATAGCCGTACCACCTACAAGGACAGTGATACTGTGAAAGAGACTGAGTCTGAGTCTAATTGTGTCCTTATAACAATAATAAATGGAGCTCTGCCAGGTGCTAACGGATGGCACTTTGCCATATCATGAAATGTGGGCATTTTAATATCAACTTATTTGAAGGCAGATGAACTTGGAACAACTTGTTTTTCCTCAAAACAAAATTTGGTCAAGGAAGCAGAGGAATGCCCCACTCCCAAAAATATCTCAAAGGGAGATTGTGTATCAAGAAATGTTTAATTCTTTAATGCTGATCCAAAGAGAATAAATAGCAATATGTGACTCTATTTAAAATCTCTTTTGACCCAATGAGAGTGTAGTGAAATGGACTCTCTCATATCGTTCTGGGAAGACTAGATATTGATAAAACTGAGGAGAATTTTTTTCCGAAGAGAAATTTTTATTGCAATATCATTTACATTAGTAAAGAATTAGAAATAATTATACATCCAAAATTGGGGAATTGCTTCATTATTATGGTTCAAACAATTATATTAGTGCTTGATAAATGACTGCAGTTTGATGAATGCTTATAACAGAGTATTTATAGCTATTTACAATAATGTTTTCAGGCATACTAAGGGCTTGAGAAAATATACCTAATGGTAATTTTGAAAAGGACAGAAAATTGTAAACATTGGATGATTCTAATTATGAGATATATATGTATGTATGTAAATTTAGCACTATTTTGTAACAGTGCCAATTTTTAAATTTTATTTTTATACCCTTCTGTGTTTATTGCATGTTTGACAAAGCACATGAGTCATTTAAATGTCAATTTTATCTTTAAAGACTACATAAGCACATAGTGCTATCATTTAGACACATTTGTAGTTTATATTCTGGATTTCTCTATATTTCTTATTTAGAAAACTTCTGATTAAGTGTCAAATTTTTAATAAGGATTTAGTGCTTAAATTAATTATTTTGACTGCTTTATAATAAATTAATTATTAATCAAAAGAGAACCAAAGTCTGACTATTCCTCTTTGGATGACGTGAAACATAGTTCATTTTACTAATGTGGCATTCTATTTGAATGCAAATTAGTAGATATTGGTATAAGTTTCCATTAGCTATCAACTCTTTAAAAAGTTTTAGAATGTGACTAACACTCTATTTCTTCAGCCATCTTTTTCACCCTAACAAATGGCCAGCTCATCTGTTACCTGCTATTTTCTGCTTTGCTCTGTGTAAACTTTGCAATTTTACTTAATTTTCCCTGGTGAGACTTTCTCAATTTTCTGTTGCATCAGACATGCTGTAGCACAGTGCTAAACATCCAAACACCACAGATATTTAGAAAGCTAAAGTTAGGTATAATCTCACCTTTCAGAGATAATCTCTAAACTATTTCATATATGTCTAGATTTTTCTTTTCATCTGTGTTTAGGAAATGGAATTATAATAGACTTATAGTTTGTAATAATTTTTTCAATTTAATAATTGCTTTCAGATATCTTTCAAAGTCAACAAATGGAGAACTAGTACTAATTCTCAATCTCCATCAGTAAAGGGTCTATGTCATATACTTTTTATAATATGTAGAGTATAATAGATGCTGAATACATTTGAATTGAGTGAATAAAATCACATCATTTTTAATGGATACATTATGTGATATAACCTAGTGGGCAAAGTATCTCCAATATTATTCTACTCTATTTTCTGTTTACAAAGCCACAGTGGACAAATATCTACATATATCATTATTCAAGAATCAGATTTTTTTCTTTGGAATAAATTTCAAGAAATAATGTCTATGTTCCAAAGTTTTTGCACATTTCACATTTCAATACATGTTGCCATATGCCCTTAAAAAAGCTTTATTTTGTTTTCTTTCATTAAAGGCTGAAAAATAGAAGGTTGAGAATTTGTTCACTGCATTATATCCTCATATCTAATGCAAGAAGGCAAAGCTTCAGTAGTCAAAAAATGCTTCTGAGTGTAATTAGTAAAAGTAAATACCATATTGTGTTTTGAATTGGTGTTCTTACCCACTTTTGATATTCCATTTTCATATTTGGTGTGCTGCAGCATGTGATAGACTATTCTGCTTCGAGTAGCGTTGCTGAAGAAGGTGTCCTTATTGTTAATTATGAAGCTGGGAAGATTAAGGGGATTGGTTTTAATATTCAAAGCAGATCATAGAATCTAGCAACAGTTATAAGGTCCTGGGTAGTCATTCATGCATTTTCCCCTTAAAATGAATGCATGGAAAGTATAGTAAATCAGAAGAGAAATCCTCCTCTTAAAAGAAAATCATTTGGCTACAGTTATAAATAATACAGGGCATTATCAAATATTCATTTTAATATCTTTCAGTTTATAAGGAAGCCTAGATACCCTCATATTTCTTGTTGAGCATGAAACAAGAAGAGATTGTCTTTTGCCTCCCATAAATTTTGTACTACCTTAAGCAATGTGGTTCCAAATAGAACACATTAACTATTGATGTCATTCCCCCATACTGCACTTTCTGAGTGAGGAGTTAGCTTATTTTGTTTTCAGTACATTAGCGATAAGCAGTGTTTCTCCCTTTCCCTTCATGTCCTACTCTCCCAATACAGAAAGAGTGGCATGAAATAAATGTGAGAGCCAATTATGTAAAGAGAAAAAGGGTGATTTCAAGAGATGCTGGGAGAAAAGATATGGGAACTCACTGGTGAATCCGTGCACGGCTGAAAGGGCCAGTATAGCAGTCTGAATCCTCCAGGTCTGGGAAAGCTGACTTGTCGAGAACCATTGGGTTTTGGGACATCCATTTTTTGATTCTCCTAAAATATTTTTGCACCCTGGAACAAGGTCACATTTTTTAACTGAGTTAGGTTGCATTCCAGAGTCATGAATGTCTACCTTTCACTATCATTCTGAAAAAGAGTTTCCCAAAGACATACATACATCTACACTCATACCCACACACATATATTATTTCTGTGCTCACTCAAAGGAAATAAATTCCAAAACAAACCAAATCTTGCATTTAAATTCTTTCAGGGCAACTAGGTTATCCTCATAAGAAAAGTCTTGTGGGAAAATATTAGAAACTCATCATGCATAAAGATGGGGTAGGAAAAAGCATAAAGAATAAAACCAGTGAGATTATTTATTAAAGTTGTGTGTATACATGTATATATATCTATATATGTGTGGCTACAGATCATTTTAGAAAATGTACAGCAATGTGGCTCCACAAATGTGGAGACTGAAAAGAAAGAAAAGGCTCCAACATACCCAACACACTCAGTTTTAGGAGCCACAGGTCCTATGGGACCAGAAAGGGTTTTGGAATCAAGAAAAATTGGGTTCAAAGGCAGCTCTGCATTATGGTAGCTGTGGGGACAAGTTATTTAACTTCTTGCCTTGGTTTCCTTACCCATAAAAGTAATCGTACTGCCATTGTTAGACAGTTGTGAGTTGGTGTTTTACTTTAAACTTGATTATTAACAACAAGTAAAGTTGAGCCAAGGAGCCTTTGTGGTACTTTCAGGACTTTAATGGACAGTTAAATCACCTGAATATCTTGTTAAAATGCAGATGCTAATTCAACAGGTTTGAGTTCTGAGACCCTGCATTTCTAACTAGCTTCTGTGGTGCTCATCCTGCTATCCATAGACTCAGCTATGTTATACTTATAAAAATGTGCCATATTTACACACTATGAGGTCTATCTTTGGAAATTTTTGGCTTCTTCTGTAATAATAAGTCATAGTGGCAGGAAAGAATATTTTCCTAGAGAAGTACAATGTCTCTTAATATTTGTTTGGCCAACTCTGCTTGAACTTTAAAAAATTTAGTATAACAATCTGCAGGTAATGATTGTATCTTAGAAATTATTTCACTAAAGTCTATTATGGTAAAAATACCATGTATAATTTGAAACAACTGTCAACTCCTGATGTTAAAGTTTAGCATGTAAAGAGTTTGGACCTTTTATTTGCCAAATAAGGTTATCATTTAGATGCCAAAACTTTTTTGGTTTTGCAGGGACCAGAGTGTTTCTTTCTAGCCTAAAATAACACATTAACATTATCTGAAGAGTCTTTTTTGTTTCTTCTTATTACAAAGAAAGTCTCTGAAATCACAAAATATCACTGCATTCTAGCCACTTGTGTAGACATGTAAAAACACTGAGTGTGTTATAAAGCAATTATTCTAACTTTTGAAATTCAGCCTAGTGAAGAAAACAATGGTATAGAAGCTGGAGGATGAATTTGCCAGTCATGGAAACTGAGCCAAACATTTCCAGTCTTTGAGCTTTAGGTCCCCCATCTGTAAAAACAGGAAGTAATTCCATCTGTCCTACTTCATTAGGTGGCTAGGAGGATCAAATAAAAGAGGCATCTGATGACAATTAGAAAATGCTGATAAGCTACAGGATTCAAGGGCCTATTATTTCTGACAAAATTAGACAAATGAAATAAAGTGACTTTTAGATCATCATTGACCTTTTAAAGAAAAATAAATCATATTATCAGCTTAGGCCTTTCACACACTTCCTGTGAAGGAAAAAAATGATGGTCGATAATGAAATGCAGTCAGATCAGTTCAGTTCAGGTCATTCGCTCAGTCGTGTCTGACTCTTTGTGACACCATGAACTGCAGCACGCCAGGCCTCCCTGTCCATCTCCAACTCCCAGAGTCTATCCAAACCCATGTCCATTGAGTCGGTGATGCCATCCAACCATCTCATTCTCTGTTGTGCCCTTCTCCTCCTGCCCTCAATCTTTCCTAGCATCAGGGTCTTTTAAAATGAGTCAATTCTTCACATCAGGTGGTCAAAGTATTGGAGTTTCAGCTTCAACATCAATCCTTCCAATGAACACCCGGGACTGATCTCCTTTAGGATAGACTGGTTGGATCTCCTTGCAGTCCAAGGGACTCTCAAGAGTCTTCTCCAACACCACAGTTCAAAAGCATCAATTCTTCTGTAGCCTTCTTTATAGTCCAACTCTCACATCCATACACGACCACTGGAAAAATCATAGCCTTGACTAGACGGACCTTTGTTGGCAAAGTAATGCCTCTGCTTTTTAATATGCTGCCTAGGTTGGTCATAACTTTCCTTTTAAGGAGTAAGCATCTTTTAATTTCAAGGCTGCAATCACCATCTGCAGTGATTTTAGAGCCCCCCAAATCAAGTTTCTCACTGTCTCCACTGTTTCCCCATCTATTTGCCATGAAGTGATGGGACCAAATGCCATGATCTTAGTTTTCTGAATGTTGAGCTTTAAGCCAAATTTTCACTCTCCTCTTTCAGTTTCATCAAGAGACTCTTTAGTTCTTCTTCACTTTCTGCCATAAGGGTGGTGTCATCTGCATATCTGAGGTTATTGCTATTTCTCCTGGTAATCTTGATTCCAGCTGGTGCTTCCTCCAGCCCAGCATTTCTCATGATGTATTCTGCATTAAATAAGCAGGGTGACACTATACAACCTTGACATACTCCTTTTCCTATTTGGAACCAGTCTGTTGTTCCATGTCCAGTTCTATCTATTGCCTCCTGACCTGCATACAGGTTTCTCAAGAGGCAGGTCAGGTGGTCTGGTATTCCCATCTCTTTCAGAATTTTCCACAGTTTATTGTGATCCACACAGTCAAAGGATTTGGCATAGTCAGTAAAGCAGAAATAGATGTTTTTCTGGAAGTTTCTTGCTTTTTTGATAATCTAGTGAATGCTGGCAATTTGATCTCTGGTTGCTCTGCCTTTTCTAAAACCATCTTGAACATCTGGAAGTTCACAGTTCACGTATTGCTGAAGCCTGGCTTGGAGAATTTTGAGCATTACTTTACTAGTGTGTGAGATGAGTGTAATTGTGCGGTAGTTTGAGCATTCTTTGGCATTGCCTTTCTTTGGGATTGGAATGAAAACTGACCTTTTCCAGTCCTGTGGCCACTGCTGAGTTTTCCAAATTTGCTGGCATATTGAGTGCAGCACTATCATAGCATCATCTTTTAGGATTTGAAATAGCTCTCCTGGAATTCCATCACCTCCACTAGCTTTGTTCATGGTGATACTTCCTAAGGCCCACTTGACTTCACATTCCAGGATGTCTGGCTCTAGGTGAGTGATCATACCATCGTGATTATTTGGGTGATGAAGTTCTTTTTTCTATAGTTCTTCCATGCATTTTTGCCACCTCTTCTTAATATCTTCTGCTTCTGTTAGGTCCATTCCATTTCTTTCATTTATTGAGCCCATCTTTGCATGAAATGTTCTCTTGGTACCTCTAATTTTCTTGAAGAGATCTTTAGTCTTTCCTATTCTATTGTTTTCCTCTATTTCTTTGCATTGATAGCTGAGGAAAGCTTTCTTATCTCTCCTTGCTATTCTTTAGAACTCTGCATTCAAATATCTTTCCTTTTCTCCTTTGCTTTTCACTTACCTTCTTTTCACAGCTATTTGTAAGGCCTCCTCACACAGCCATTTTGCCCTTCTGCATTTTTTTTTCTTGGCGATGATCTTGATCCCTGTCTCCTGTACAATGTCATGAACCTCTGTCCATAGTTCATCAGTCACTCTATCAGATCTAGTCCCTTAAATCTATTTCTCACTCCCACTGTATAATCATAAGGATGTGATTTACGTCATACCTGAATAATCTAGTGGTTTTCCCCACTTTATTCAATTTAAGTCTGAATTAGCAATAAGAAGTTCATGATCTGAGCCACAGTCAGCTCCTGGTCTTGTTTTTGCTGACTGTATAGAGCTTCTCCATCTTTGGCTGCAAAGAATATAACCAGTCTGATTTTGGTGTTGACCATCTGGTGATGTCCATGTGTCAGGACATGTCCAATGCAGTCATGATTGGATCTTGGATCTGAATCACAGGATGAGAAGATCTAGCTTATTACTTAATTTCTTTGATTCTCATTCAGTTTTCTGATCCTTTAAATGAAGGGATATCCTGATAACTAAATAGGTAAAGCCTGACCCTACAGTGCAAAGTGAAGACTCAATAAAATTTATGAGATTAATAAGGAAAAGGAATATCACTACTACTTCTACAACCACCACAACAACCCCGAGGCCATCAATGCAATCAAATGTATTAGTGACACCCTACCAAACCAGATAATCATCATGGTGTGATCACTCACCTAGAGCCAGATATCCTAAAAAGTGAAGTCAAGTGGGCTTTAGGAAGTATCACTATGAACAAAGCTAGTGAAGGTGATAGAATTCCAGTTGAGCTACATCAAATCCTAAAAGATGATGCTGTGATAGTGCTGCATTCAATATGCCAGCAAATTTGGAAAACTCAGCAGTGGCCATAGGACAGGAAAAGGTCAGTTTTCATTCTAATCCCAAAGAAAAACAATGCCAAAAAATGTTCAAACTACCACACAATTGCACTCATCTCACACACCCACTAACAAATAATGCTCAAAATTCTCCAAGCCAGGCTTCAGTGGTACATGAACCATGAACTTGCAGATATTCAAACTGGATTTAGAAAAGGCAGAGGAACCAGAGATCAAATTGCCAGCATCCATTGGATTATTGAAAAAGCAAGAGAGTTCCAGAAAAACATCCACTTCTGCTTTATTGACTACACCAAAGCCTTTGACTGTGTGGATCACAACAAACTGTGGAAAATTCTTAAAGAGATGGGAATACTAAACCAGCCAATCTGCCTCCTGAGGAATCTGTATGCTGGTCAAGAAGCAACAGTTAGAACTGGACATGGAACAACATACTGGTTCCAAATTGGGAAAGGCGTATGTCAAGGCTGTATATTGTCACCTTGCTTATTTAACTTATATGCGGAGTACATCATGCGAAATGCCAGGCTTGATGAAGCACAAGCTGGAATCAAGACTGCCATGAGAAATATCAGTAACCTCAGATACTCAGATGAAACCATCCTTATGGCAGAAAGAGAAGAACTAAAAAGCCTCTTAATGAAAGTGAAAGAGGAGAGTGAAAAATTTGGCTTAAAACTCAACATTCAGAAAACTAAGATCATGGCATCTGATCCCATCACTTCATGGCAAATAGATGGGGAAACAGTGGAAACACTGAGAGACTTTATTTTGGAGGACTCCAAAATCACTGCAGATGGTGACTGCAGCCAGGAAAATAAAAGACGCTTGCTCCTTGGAAGAAAAGTTATGACCAACCTACACAGCATATTAAAAAGCAGAGGCATTACTTTGCCAACAAAGGTCCATTTAGTCAAAATTTTGCTTTTTCCAGTAGTCATGTATGGATGTGAGAGTTGGACTGTATAGAAAGCTGAGCACTGAAGAATTGATGCTTTTGAACTGTGGTGTTGGAGAAGACTCCTGAGAGTCCCTTGGACTGCAAGGAGATCCAACCAGTCCATCCTAAAGGAGATCAGTCCTGAGTGTTCAGTTTCCAATGAACTGATGTTGAAGCTGAAATTCCAATACTTTGGCCACCTGATGTAATGAACTGACTCATTTGAAAAGACCCTGATGGGTGGGAAAGATTGAAGGTGGGCGGAGAAGGGAACAACGGAGGATGAGATGGTTGAATGGCATCATTGACTCAGTGGAGATGCGTTTGAGTAAACTCTGAGAGTTGGTGATGGACAGGGAAGCCTGGCGTTCTGCAGTCCATGGTGTTGCAAAGAGTCACACACAACTGAGCAACTGAACTGAACTGAACTGAACCAAACCTTTATCACATTAGCCATTTTGCAAAATCAAGATTTTATGGCAAAATGTGAAGATGACTTCTAACAGAGCTTTAAGTTTCTTTGCTAAAATCAGTGGAAAGCAGAGAATTCAAGGGAACTTGAAAAGAAATCTGGATTAAAGGGTCAGAAGAACTTGGTCAGAGCCCACCAGCTATAAAAGCTAGGGCCTGAGATGTGGCGTTGGTAAAAAGCGGTGATAATGAAATCATTTATTTTCCCTGATCTGCAAAACTGGTTATGCTTTGTTCTGCCTCCCTAAAGGGTTGTTTTGAAACTGCTTTGATAACTGAGTATTAAAGTGCTTTGTTAACTAATTATAGATAGCAGCAATGCTTGAACTGTATTTTTATATATATTTCCTATGGATCTGCCTGGAGAAACAATGATCTTCAATGCCTGGATAATTGCCTGTACCTATTTATCCCCTAATGCTTATTGGCCAAATTACCCATGCACAAAACACTTCTCCCATATCAGAAAAGGGAAAGCACAAGTGTCATCCAAGTGCACATATCTGACTTTTGCTTCCCTCTTTCCAAATGTCTACAAATTGGGTTTTATAATTCTATAACAATGATGACCCCTGCACATACACACACACACACAAACATTTTACTTTACTTTTCCAAAGGTCAAGTTTTAAGAAAAATCAAAATCAGTCATTTCCTTAATTGAAAGTGTAAAGTCAAGCAAATACCAAGGCAATCATTTTTTTTAGTTTAATATCAGGTACTTTATAAATTTTTCTTTTCCTATTTATTTGTTACCCTCCTCATATGCATCCACTAACTCAAGAACAAAGAAAACTATTTGTAATATGTAAATTGTAGGTCAGTAAGCTAGAGTACTACTTAAGATAAATTAACAATCATTTGGAATAACTGATAATCTTATTTTCATTTCATAAAATGAAAGAAAATATAATAAAAGAAAATAAAATATATTATGACACATAATATAATGTTCATTGTTCTAGTTTACTTCTGTTTGACCAAAATAGAAAAGAAAAGCATTTTTCCACTATTAAAAATGTTAAAGAAACAGAATTTAGAATACACATTTATCAGGAATTCTAAACACAAGTTTATTCTAAAACTAAATTATGATGGCATTATATAGATATTTGTTGCCAATTTAATATACAGGGTTTTATCCTTCTGTGTCTCTGAAAGGAATATACCTGTATAACAGAAAACCCGCCACTTCCATAGTGGCAAAAATCCCACTAATTCTATATAGCACCCAGAAGTAAACCCAAACATGTTTTCTCAACACAATCCAGTATTAATCAGGCATGTGTAGAGAAAAACTTGCAGTTGTATAATTATATAATATCCCATTGAATTTGACCTTGTTATGCAAAAATAACTTTGGAAATTTGCTGTATAGACCAGGAACAAATGAACACAAGGGAAATCGTGAAAGCTCACAGTAACTCTGAATATGTCAACCTGACAAACAGAAAAATCTGACTGGCTAAGAAACATCATTAATTTTATTAAAAGCCATTTAAGTACTAATTCCTTTTAACATTCATTCAAATTTCAAGTTTTCCCCCCACGATTTACTTTTCTTGTCACCTATTCCAACCACACTTAGATTTAGTGTTTAAAGGAGTATACTCTTATTCTCTTGAATACAAAAATTTCCTATTTTAAAATTCCAAATTATGTTTAGACATTTCTTTGGTAAAAGAACTAGATTTACTAAATTCTTTCTTTAAATGGTCAGATATTTACACCGTATTTTTCTAGTTTTTGTGTCATTCTAATTTGCAACATCCTGCAGTATCATTCACTAGAGCCTACTACATGACATTCACATTCTGCTTTGGTTAATTGATTTCTTTGCAAGGAGCAGAACAGTCAAATATCATAAGCCTTTTGTTTGTAGAATTCATTAAATGAAAGCTCATTTCCTCTGGTGAAAAGGGGCCAAGGCAATTCAGGTGGGAGGGTTTCTTGTGTCTCAGGGTTATGTTTTAATTAATTCCTTTGCCATAGCTACTGTTACCACAATACGTAAGGAGATGTTGCTTTGAGATAAAGCTTTTAAAAAGAAGTTCGCTTTCAATACCAGGACTGAAAGAGAGTCAGCTTCAGCTAGTGGAATAAAAGTAGGTACGTGATACAAAAGATGCTGTATGACCTTGGGAAACCACTTCATCACTCCGGATGCTAATCTTTCTTTTACCATCTTATCAATAAGAGGCTTGGATTAAACGATCCAGAATGCCTCTACTATGTCTATTACTATAGTGGGTCATCATTTACCTATCAATCCTGGTTTTATAACTGTTTTTAAAATTAAAATCTCCTAAAACACTAACTAGCAATTAAAATCCTTGTTCTATAATATTATATAAAGGGAAGATTGTAGGAATGGCAATGGTAAACAGAAAAAAAATAGATCATGATTTTAAGCATTATTAAATTTGGCATAATCACTTTGGAAATCTCTTAAATAAATAATAAAGTTCCCCTTTCTAAAATTTACAACTGCTGTTACAGATAATCAAATGCATTTTTACTTTTTTTTTTTCCCGAATGACAAATTGGTTGTAAACAAATTACATATCACCCACCAACCTGCCCATTGATTTGCTCCTCCGGTCAGTGTAATAGGATTTTTTCCTAGAAAAAGAAAGAAAGAAAGAAATCAGCTGAGGAAAGTCACATGAAAATCGTGAAATCAGGGAGTGACAACATTCAATTATACTGAGCATTTCAATACTCTCATTTTCACATGCTAACGACACGAAATAAAGCAGTATAACAGGAAGAATATTTCCCAGGTGTCTCAGTGGGTAAAGAATCAGCCTGCAATGCAGGAGATGCAGAAGACATGTTGTTCGATCCCTGGATTAGAAAGATTCCCTGGAGGAGGACATGGCAAGTCACTCCAGTATTCCTGTCTGGATAATCTTATGGACATAGGAGCCTGGTGGGCTACAGACTATGGGGTCGCAAAGAGTCAGACATGACTAAAGTGACTGAGAACACACACAAATAGGAATTTCAGAATCGAAGTTACTAATAACAGAGACACTTCATAAATCAATAGATCATTTTTGAATATTTGATTTTTAGTTTTTATAAAGTTTTAAAAAATATTTATTTGGCTGTTCTGGGTCTTAGTTGCAGCATCCGGGATCTTGTTCCCCAACCAGGGATCAAATTCAGGTGCTCTGCAATGGGAGTAAAGAGTCTTAGCCACTAGGCCATCAGGGAAGTCCCTTAATTCTCTTTTGAAAGTCTGTCTTCTGCTACACAATGCATATTAATCAGAGCATATGCTTACATGTTACATGAAGTCATCTATCCATCTAAACACATGTGTACTGAATATTTCTGATATTGCAAAGAATTATAACCTTAATATTATAATTAGAATTATATTATAATTAAATTATAACCATTAAAAATTTAGAGAAAAAAGAGGGTCTTTACCCTCAAAAAGCTACTTTACAGTTGAGGAGACAAGTGATAGTTATAATAAAGTATGATAACACAGTAAACTAGAGAGGGCTATAGAAGTACCTAGGAAGGGATCTCACTTAACTTTTGTAGATGTAGGAGAAAGACAGGGACAGCTTCTTCCCTGTGTGTTATCTGTATTGAGTCTTAAATTCAACCTTGTAGAATGACAGGAGTCTTCTAAAGGGAGTACTTAGGACACAGCATTTTAGCCTGAGGTAGCAGCATATGAAATGGTTATGGGAGCAAGTGAACCATTGTAAAATTCAGGGAATTTTTACTAATTTGATAATTGCCAGCATATAAATTGCAAGTTGAGGGTCATAAAGAGGTGAGGGGATAATGAACAAGGCATATATAATGAAGGATATTAACCACTGATGCTAAGGTTTTGGGCTGAAAGATATTGAGTATATTAAGTAAGTGTGTACCATTCTGATTTTTGAGAAACTAAATATTTTAATCACAGAGGTTAATCCACCCTCTAGAAGATTCTCACTAAATCCACATCTTGGAACTCAAGAATCTCATTCAGGACCTTCTAAAATGCCTCTTTACCCCCACCCACGAAAACCCATTCCAGAGAGTCAGAAGACTCCTCTGCAACGTGTGTGGTTTCTAGAAGGCAGAACTGAGAGTCAGTACAATTGATATTTAGTCCTGTATTATTAACTGCTTAGAAAACCTAAAAACATTCTGAGCTGCTGTATTTCACAGCAATCACCAGTCACAATCCTAGAAAAGAATTTTAACTTGTCCCTGACATACTCTAACACCAATTTTAAGTATGGAGTTTGAACGCTTGCTCTGCTTATCCTAAACTCACATTTTAAATACCACTTCTTTCATTTTTTCCAAACATACACAGGTTTGTGTGCATATGTCATTCACTCCCTATTGGGCTATAAACCCATCTTCACTCTAAAACTCTCATTATTATATAACTGTTCACTGACTATCTTCTATAGGAGATTGGGCTTAAAGATGGCAGTTTCAGTTCATCTGACTTTGTGTATATGGTATATTCTTTGGTAAATAGTAATGATTCCCATGACTGATGAATAAATGAATGAACTTTTAACTCACAGCTGCATTTATTTCCTTCAGTGCCTGAGGGTACTTTGAATTTAATAAACATTTACTAAATAAGGTATATCTTTTAAAAACTACAAATGTAGAAATTGGTTTAAAATAATTGTCAGCATCAAAAAAATCTATGAATGTGATTAAGAGAAGATAAGGATTATGATTATAATTATCAGTTGTGGATATGGTAAGGAATAACATAAAAGGACAAGGAAACACTTAGACTAAATGTTATTCTCTTTTTATTGTTACTATTTTGAAGTATTCTTTTAAGCATTTTTAAAAATTTTGAAGTGCTTTGGGAGAAATAAAAAACAAGTGAAGGAAGAAAATCATACAAGATGAATACACATGGTTTTTAGACCGTAAGAACAAATAAAATTAAGGCACTCACTTTTCCCAATTAACTAACATTCTAATTACCAGTAAAATCTAGGATGAACTATGTGTGACAATTAATGCTGTCAAGTCCTCTTACTTGAGGATTGAGATTACTGTTTATCTTGAGGACATGCCCATAATGACTTGTATCTGCGTGGCTGTATAAAAGGGTGAGCTTTCTTTCTGTCTTTGCAATCTCAGTGAATTTCCTGTGACGCAAGCCGCATTTTGGTTTAATGCTTATTCATGATAAAAAGTGTGATCTTTCTCTTGTATCTTTGTGGAGAAGTTTCTTTGCTTGGGGAAGATTTAGTTTTTAATTACATTCCCTTAACATATACAAGTGAATGTTTAACCCACTCAGTCAATAATAACCTGCAATTTTCCTTAGTCTTTCTGCATAAATGAACCTGCAGGACCAAATTATTTCCACATGCAATCTTCATTACATAATTTATTAACTGCATATTGTTCATTGACAGAGCTTTCTTTATTTTCCCTTATTTTTTCATTTAAAAGATCCTTTTATTTTACACCTTGAAACAAGACAGCATTTATCTACTTACCTACCCACCCACTTACAACAAGTCACTCAAAATTATAAGTAAATCATTATCTCAATCACTGTTTCCAACCAGTGTTTCACATAGCTAGTAGCCACATGTGAAGATGTTTGCAGGTCAAAATGAGGACTGTTATATGAGAGGGACCCTGGTCCCTGCTCCTTGTTAAGCAAAGCTCCTGCACTTTTATCTATTTTATACATTGGGCTCTCTGTATCTTATTACATCATTTTATTTTTGAGTGAGTTATTCTTTGCATACAAAGGTGATATAAGTTTATTCCCAACTATAATAAAAGGTTGTTCTTAGTTGTTTTAAAAAAATTCTCCCAAATTTGCTATGATTAAAATATTTGTGGGAGGAAAAGCTTGAGGAAAGATGGAAGGTTGACCCCATATTGAACTCAGTCTGCGAAACTACAGGATGACTGAATCATCTTAAATAGGCTTGACCATTTTAATGTGAGAAGGGTTAAAATGAATATGAATCACCTTGAATAAAAAGAAAAATGATGAAAGTGGGAATTGATATTTATGGAATATAGAAGACATGAAAGTCATTCCTGATAGAATAAAAGGTAGAAAATGTGGGATATTTTAATTCTCAGGTTTTTTGGTTTTTTTTTTTTTTTTTGGTTATGAAACATCAAGTCCAGTACGCAGGCCATTTTAATCAAGAAAAGAAATAGCTAGAAAATTTAGATATATAAAATTCTATATATGCCAAATATTCAAGCATAGGCTCTAGATAAAATGTTGAAGTTTTGTGTTCAAACAGTAAGTTAGCAGAAAACTTTTGTAGGAAGGGTTATAACTCTAATACTTTTTTCTGAATAAATTTGCAGCTTTTCTTTATGGAATGCAATATAGATTTCAATACTGAATAAATATATGGAATAGTCAAGCATGGGTATATCCCTCTTGCATAAATCTTTTAAAAAATCTTGTCTTGAAAAGAGATATGCATTTTTCTTATTTAAGTTCTTTTGACGTCCACGCATTTCTTAATTTTAAGACAATATATATATATATATGTCCCTAAATATGATAACAATTGACATTTGGAAATTGAGCTGACAACCATGAAAATACTTTGCCACTTATTCTATATCTGAATAATATTTCCTCTTCATGAGCTGACTGCTATCCCAAATTTTAGGCATACCTTATAAATAAATCAGAAGTTAGTTACTAAGGAGTTGGTTAATGCTACATCTATTATTAAAGTAATATGGAAAGATGCTGCAAAAGAACTCCTCATTCTAGAATTCCTCAGAATGTTTTCTCAAGAACATCATCATATTGTGATTAAAAAAATCCATCATCAGATGAAAATTGGAAAGGCTGCTCTGTGTAACTGTCTGTTGAAATTTATAAACATTATAAGAATTATAAAAATATTAAAATCTTCAAGACAATATTTCTCTACCAACTATAACAAAATCTCTTGGGGTGCTTGTTAAAAATGTTTATACCCACTCTTATCCTACACCCAGAAATTCTTTACTTTTGTTGAGTTTCCCAGGTAATTATGATGTATTCTGAAGACTGAGAACCACTTCTCTAAAAATTCCTACAGCAAATAAACTTATTGTTTAACTTTGAATTTCAAGAACGTATTTGGTCACAGGATATTTTTCTTTTACTTTCTCTTGAACCAGTGTTCTTCTGGTATACTTTGGAAAAGCTATATATTTTCTAATATTTATATTATTAAATCAAAAGAATCACAATTGCATTTTCCAAAGTTTCAATAATGTAGAGATTGTAAACATTATCTTGAAAAACATAAAGAAGAAACTTCAGCCACAACATTAATGAACAGAGACAGTAACTATATATATTTCATATTTCTTTCTTTTGATGTATCATAACTCTTCTTTCAAATGCAATCTTATCAGAAAATAAAAATGAATATTATTTATAACAGCAAAACCATTCAACTAAAAAAAGCCTCTTATTTAAAACATCTCCTGGAATAGAAGGACACTATGGCACACAGATTGAAAACTTAATTATTTAATTCATACAAACTGAAGATGCAACCTGGCAAAGTAACA
This sequence comes from Dama dama, assembly GCF_033118175.1. NCBI lineage: Eukaryota > Metazoa > Chordata > Mammalia > Artiodactyla > Cervidae > Dama > Dama dama. Next base: position 56,343,639 of record NC_083681.1, on the reverse strand, counting down.
GTTTTAAAGAACTTCTAAGGAAAAGACACAAAGAATTAATTTTGACACAGATTTTTTAAAACATTATGAGAATATTGATTATTCTTTTAATTAGAGTTCCTCAATAGTTATCTGAAAAGTCAAGAGTAAGGGAAATGAGAGGAAAAAGACCAATATGCTCTAACAGATTTTCAATTTTTAAAATTAATACAATCTAACTAAGATGGTGGAATGAGTTATATGAAATTTGTGACACTAGATTCTTGTGCCATTGTCTTTATAAGACTTTTTCCTGATTCACTATAGCAGAGTGGACATACTTGGATAGTATCATTAGGGGAAGCACACTGATTGAAACCGCCTATCCTGGCCAGGCACCATAGTAACCATCTGCATGAGTTGTTTTACAACAGGAGGTCCTGGTAAGGAACACGGAACTAATAAGCCTCCACCAACAGGAAGAGTTCGGGAAAGGTCAAAAGGAGACACCACATGTCTGACCACCTCCCAGAATCCTTCTCTCTGGCATCCATGTTGGCTGAACAAGGCGTGCACCACCAGGAAGGACTCTGAGTCAGATGATTGGATAAAGACAACCTGGAAACTAATCCCATCACCATAAAACCCAAGACTGCAGCCACTTGGCAGAGCTGTTCCCCTGGGTTCCCTCACCCTCCTGCTCTCCACCCAGGTGCCCTTTCCCAATAAAATCTCTTGCTTTGTCAGCACATGTGTCTCCTTGGATAATTCATTTCTGAGTGTTAGACAAGAGCCCAGTTTCAGGCCCTGGAAGGGGTCCCCCTTCCTGCAACAGTACTGATAAAGAAAGAAAAACCATCTCTGAAATTATGAATGTCAAATATTTGCTGCAAAGTGAACATGCTAACCAATGTTTATTTTTCATTGAAGGAAAGTATGATTTCAAATTAATAATAAGTGTCTTGGCCAGGAACTAAAAATCAGATGATGCCAAATTACCCCTTGGATACCAAAAAAAGAATTCAATCTTTTGGACCTCTGGCAGACATGTGTTTTGTATAAAGTTCAGAGGAGGTAATGGAAGCTATGATCCTTTTTGGGTGAGATATTTAAACATAATATTCAGTTAACGTGAACAGAACCCGAATACTAAAATCTACTGAAATGGCATGCTTTGTGACAGTCTCTAAGGGTTTCCTCCTTTTGGATCTACAAGGCAATTAGTTTGTGCATAAACTCAACTATAACTCCTCTTAGAAACAATGGTGAGATCACAGGAATAGGGGCAGTATGAAGGCATATGAAAATTAATTTGGAATTTTTTTTAGCAATTTCACCCTGATATCAGAAAGTAGGTTATTGTCTTGGGTGTTACACTTCTTTTGCATCTTTGTTTATATCCTGCAAGCAAATTATAACTTGCTAAAAATAATTTTGTAAGAAAGTAAAATAAATAATGACCTACAAAATAATAAGGACTTCACTCCCACCCATCAGAAGCAATCATATTTTAGCATATTATATTCTCTTCCAATTTTTTTCTATTCATTTTACATTGTTGAAATCTCATTGTATAAATATATGCATATCCTATATATTTTATTTATATAAAATATATATTTTATTTATATATAAATTTTATTTAAATTTTACTACTTACTATTTAACCACAGTCATTAAGAAATCCTTGTACTCATTCACTTTATAAATGAATTATTTTGCATTGCAAGGGTATATCTAATTTATATGAATCTTCTACCATTGAACATATTTACATTTTTCACAATTATAAAAAATATTTCAGGGAATGTTTTTACATATTTTTCAGTTTTCTTCTTAAGATAAAATAATGAAGCTTATGAAAAGTTTTAAGTCTCACAGAAAATAATTCTGAATTGTTTCAGAATATGTTATGAAGCTTGAGTCTCACCACAAATCAACAGATGTGATTATTCACCATATCTGTGCTAGGTATGAAGAGTACTACCTCTGAAAGTGTTTGATAATTTTGTAAGTTAAAATGAATCATATTGCTTTAATTCTGCATGATTCTGTGTAGCATGCATACATACAGACCAAACAAGAAGAAACCAGATAGAGCAAAAGGCAAATATTCTCCCATTGTCAGCCTGAAATAAGTCATAGGCATGTATTTCAAAAGACTTTTTTAAGAAGGAGATGTAGTGTCAGGGGGAAAAAATTCCTCAGAAGTTAAAAGATGTAGAGTAGAACAGTGTTTACTTACCTACTTGTGCTCTCAAGATAGGTTCAGTAGAATGACCTGAATTGAAAGAAGTCCTCTGGAGACTTCAAACTATCTAATCACAACACAAATAATATTTCATAGGTCCTTACTTGCTTCTTTCAGGGAACAAGTTTCATAAAAATGTACAAACTTCAGGTTCTTATAGATATCATAGTAATAATTTATATAAGGTGCTAAAGAATTCTAGAGAATTTTCTTTCCTGCGTTCATCTTCTTTTGTTCTTTATTTTGTTACTATTATTATTTTTGTCAAGCTCTTCAAGATATTATTTACCTATCTTATAAATATCTGTATAGAGGATTTTGAAACTTTTTCTCAAACAGGTTGTTCAGTTGCCCAGTCATGTCTGACTGTTTGCAACTACATGGACTGCAGCACCCCAGGCCTCTCTGTCCCTCATCATCTCCCAAAGTTTGCCCAAATTCACATCCATTGCATCAGTGATGCCATCTTGACACCTCATCCTCTGATAGCCTCTTCTCCTTCTACCCTCAATTTTTCCCAGCACCAGTGACTTTTCTAATGAGTCAATATTCCCATCAGATGACCAAAATACTGGAGCTTCAGCTTCAGCATCAGTCCTTTCGATGAGTTATTCAGGGTTGATTTCCCTTAAGACTGACTGGATTGATTTCCCTTGAGATTGACCCAAACAGGAATGGGAGTCAATTTAGGTATCTAATTCTAATATTGTCACTGTAAGATTCCTCAGTAGTTGCCAGTGCTTAATTAATTTCTGCTTTGTGGGCAATGACTTGTGGTTGCAACTTCCAAAGCCTGAGGAGTTTCAGATGACTAAAAAGACAAGACTCTCGAGGCTTGTCATGTGACCCGAGGCTGGCAGCCCTCTCACAGATCTAGTCTCTACCATGCTACCAGGTCTGATAAATTTCTTCACAGTTTTGAATTGCCCTCTTAATGTTCATGCAAATTCATTATCTAGAGGTTCTTTTCCTTGGCATCTTGTTACCCTGAACCGTTTAAAACCTTTTTTAGCAGTTGATGAAGCATACTGAGCTTCAGTGCCAGTTCACACATAGTAGAAACACTTGAATTTCACTGTGAGAGATCAGGAAGGAAAGTGATACATTCTGCATATAACACAAAACACATAATATGGGGAAATAGGTCTATTGAATTTTTGACTTTCCTATAGTCTTGCCTAAAGGAAAGACGGAAACATCTTTGAACTGAGAAGGTCTTTCATTACCATTTATCCTTTGGCACTGAGGACAGAGCTAAGAAACTATCTGGTTGATTTGCACCTGAGGAAAGATTCCTGATAACTGCTATACAGAGAAGAATGCTGAATCTGTATACATAAGAATGCTACACACTTACTTCTGTCACAAAAATAAGAGTTCCATCTAGCTGTATTAAATAAGTGAGACTGATTTCGGGAATAGTAAGCAAAATTAGAAAACAACTATCTTTCCCTCCTTCCAGTCTAGTCCAGCTAGAAATGATATAAAGCATCAGGGGACCAGGAAGCTTACATTAGGTGAGGAAATTGGAAGGAAAGATAAAGGTCAAATTAACTAAACTTGGCAAAAAAAGCATTTCTTCTGCGAAAGAATTACACTTATTACTCTCAGGTTTTGCAAAAAACAGGCTCATCTTAATATACTCTGAGATAGAATGAAATAAAACCTGAAAATACCTGAAGGGCATCCTAATATTCAGTCTCTCTGCATACTTGCACAGTGTGTCCCATGGAATGTGAATTTTAATAAACATGATATCCGGGTTTGCAACAGCTGGCTGTAAAGGGCAACAGAACAGGTGCCAATTAGAATCAGAGCTGATAATATCATGTCACAATTTGACCTGACAGGGAAGAACACTGTCCCCTTATATATACAGGAATCATTATTGCTGATTTAAAAGGAATTTATATGAATAAAATTTCATAACACAGAATTATCTTAATAAAAATGTAATAATGTCATTGTATGCAAGAAATAATCATCCTTGTGAGTTAGCACGCTTTCTTCCTTGACCATTATTAAGATCCAGAGCCACCAACCAGAATAATCATGAGCCAATTAGGACCCTGCAGTTATTCTGGTTGTACACTTTCTCATGATCCTTTCTTTCCTGCTCAAGGTGGGTAGACAACACTGACAGTTATACCAGTTATTCATTCATTTATTCTTCTAGCATATTTTATTGAGCAATTGCTATTATACTTGTGAGAGCCTATGAAAATTCTGGGGATAAACAGAGTATAAGACCTACAAGTCCATGCCCTTGCAGAGCTGTCAAATTTTCATGCTTACTTGAATCTTAAAAGGCTAGTATAATGTTTCCTGCTAAGAGGTCATAATAATTTGTGTCTTTGATCTAGACAAAAGGATTTTAAGCAAAATAAAGTGGGCATTGGGATTATCTAAGGAACTTTTAACAAAGATGAGTATTCTGGTCAATTTCTTTAATCCTAAATGCTTACTTGGAAAAAATGACATGGTATGGAAGAAAAAACACAGTGTTCAGAATCACAAAGAGGTAAGTACAAATTCCATTTCTATCATTTATTAACTCTAGGATCTTGGGGAAATTATCTCATTTCTCTGATCCTTGGTTTTCTCGCTTGGGAAATGGAGAGAATGGTCTTACCTCATAGAGTTGTCATGAGTCTTATGAGAGACTAGACTATAAGGAGCTCAAGTACAAGAGGTTTACCCAGAACGTTCATTCCCAGTGAGAGCATGCTTCTAGAATCAGACCACGGCCAGAGTAATGGCTATTTTTAAAGCTTCACTAGAATCGTTCTCTCTCTCTTTTTTTTTTTTTTTTTTCTTTTTCTCAGTAAATAGCTACTTGATTCACCTTTGGTGGAGCAGTGCCTTGGTTTTTAGGCCTTCTATAATAGGCTTTGAATTATACAAGTAAAAAGCCAGTAACAACCTATGATTGGGGAAAACTCTGAAGTTGAGGACTTGAATCAAGTGATTGAAAAGTTAAATTTTCTTTGAAGTAAAACTCAATATAAATTGTAATAAAACTGTATTTCTACAGACTATAGTTTCTTTGGAAAATTTATCTTTCCTCTTTATGTATTCAAAGTGCCTTATGTTTTTATGTCATTGTTCAGTTCCTGGGGAGGTGTGGATTCCTTTTCAGCAGTTATTCAAAGACAGAGAAAATGGGACCCTCAGGATTAAAGAAAACATATTTAGTGCTCATTTCATCCCAGAATCTGGAAATGAGACTTCTATGAAAACAAATCTAGATTCAGACACAATCAGTCTCTACCAGAATGACAAATTCTACAGGATGATGTAAGGTAACAACCAATCCCTTGAGAAGCGCACTGATGTGAGATCATTACATTCTCTCCAATGGTTTGAGAGTGAGGATCTCTTTTGAGGAATAAGCAGATGTTAGGACAAAAAAAAAAATCATTTCTCAGGAGCTAAGCCTTATTCTGGTATGAATGGAGATCACACTCTCCCACAGAGCATCACGGTTCTTAAAACCTAGGCATATTGGCTGCCAGAATATATTAGCAGCATGAAGAAGGAATGACTATTATATGCATGGGTGTTGGGAGAGACCTGGGAAGGCTTAACCTCCACCACAGGAGAGCTTGGGTTTCATACTATCAGCTGGTTCCTAGCTTGTTTTTCTTCACAACATGTACAGCTAGAAATGGCTGCTCCCCACTTCTTCCACAGCTACTGCCCTGGTCTATCACCACCATCTCTGATCTAGAGTCTTACAGTGTTTTCTAATAGAGCCTTTGCTCACATTCTTGCCCCCAATGGTCTACTCATAGCACAATGGCCAGAGTTATTCTTTAAAATATAACTCAGATCGTATAATTTCTCAAAACCTCATCTGAATCAGAGTGAAAACCAAAGTTTTTCCAATGACCTACACAGCCTTTTACAACCTAACCCTCGATATCTTGTTAAACCTCTCTCCTACTAATCTCCCTCTTATTCACTCTACTTCCATCATTTGGTCACTTGCTATTACTTTCCTGCTTCACCCCATCATTCTTACCTCACTCCATTTTTTAATAGTATTTATTATCTTCTAGTGAATGAGTCTATTTTTGTAAGTGCCATGAGAGGAGGGATATTTGCTTTGTTCATTTATGTCTACTGAGCACCTAGTTCTACGCCAGGCACACAGTAGTCATTCACTAAGCATTCATTGAATGGATGAATGAATGAATGAATGAGTTCACTTACTTTGAGTACACATTCTTTGTAACTTGTACCTAAGCGAGAGACAATGAAGATAAGAAAGCAAATAAGCCAGAATTATTTTGGAAGAGGTACTATGTCAGGTTCAAATTAGCATCACGAATAGCTGGCTTAGCACTGATTATTAATTCAGTCTGGTCAACTCTTAAGATGTGAAAAAAATCTAATACACCCAAATAAAGTAGATGTTTTAGAAGGATGTTACTGCATTAATTCTACCATCAGTGAAACATCAAGCTAAGGGCACATACAGCTAGAATATTTCTAATTTTGTATGTCTAAAATATATTAATATATATATACACATATATATGTATATATTTTTTCCAAGCAGCATGAATTGTCTTATCTTATAACTTCTTCAACTTAATTTATCTTTTGTTATACCTCTACTTAAAAAAATAGTTTTATTTCCTTGCAGCAGGGGGTTGGTGAAGGGATGGTGTTGGCAGAAAGCAAGATTACTTTCTCCCTTGGAATCAGAAGCTCCCAATCTGGCACTATTCTGTTTAGCTGGGATGCAGGCAGGCTTTTCCAGGGGAACAAAACACCCACGGCCTTCACACTTCACATTACTATTTAATTATTCCATCCAAAATTTTCAAGAGGTAGAAGATTCATTCTTGAGAAAAAAAGGAAATTTTAAAAATGTGTTTTTACAATGTCACTCTGCAAGTTGGTGGCAGAGAGCTGAAAAAAAATACAGAATATGGTGGCTTGCTATACTAAGTATAAGATAAAGGTAAAATGCTGATATAATTTGGAAATACACTTGGATAACAAAGAACATATCTTGACAGAGATCATCTACCTATTCACCTGTACAGTCTTCAAACATGAATCATTATCTGTTGCTAATGTAATCATCTAGAAACTATCCACATCAACATGAAATTTAATGAGGATTTGAGATATACTCTGTGCCAGGCTCAGAGCTTAACTGTTGAATATAAATTTTAAAACTGGGAACTTGTTTCCTAGGGAATACTCCCATTTTTTTCTGCTAAAAATCCAATACTTGCTGACATTTTCACAATTTCATTTTCCTTTTCCACCTGTGACAAGACCTAAATATTTTCAATTTAATACTTATTAAAATTAAGTTGCATATAAAGCACACATCCTATAATACTAGAAATTTTAAGAAGAAATAAAAGTTCATGATAATGCAAAACACTGGATTTGATAGTTCAGATAGCTATAACTATTTAGATGCCATTTAGTCATCAGTTAACATAAGGTTTAAACCAAAAATATATCTATGTTCTATATTATAATCATAGAGTTAAGTTTCTTTCTACGCCTACTTGCTTAAAAAGGCAATACATAGGATATTGAATTTTATAATAATGTGGTTGGCAGAATTCTAAGAAATCCTCTTAGATCTTCATGCCTTGTCTTCATCTTGAGCAATCTACAGGACCTGTGAATATGATGGCATATTCAGTCTCATGATTAAGTTCTTTATATGGTACACTTGTTTTTAAAAAAGAGAGGTTATTCTCCATGGAAGATGATTCCCTGAAAGGAAATCTTCTTGGTAAAAGAGATTCAAAACAGCAGAGGTACACAAAGGAGAGTCTCTGTTGCTGGTTTTCAACATGGGTGGGGAGCATGCAGCAAGGAACGAAAATGGCCTTTAGGAACTGAGAGAGGTACCTGGCTCATAGCTATCAAGGAGATGTGGATTTCAGTCCTACAACCACAAGGCACTGAATTCTATCACAACCACATAAGCTTGAAAGAATACCTTAAGTTCCAGTTGTGAATGCAAGCCTATTCAACACACGGATTTAAGTCTTGCAAGAAACAGAGCCAAGAGCTCACCATACCCAGACTTCTGATCTGCAGAACTGTGGGCTAACAAATGGGTTTTATTCTAAGCTGCTGAGTGTGTGGTGATGTGTCAAGCAGCAATAGAAAATTAATAAAAATAGCACGGAACAATTTCTTGATTAGAAATTTTAAGACTATTTTTTCATATATAAAAGTAACATGCTTATTTCATATATAAAGTTAGCATGCTTATTACATAAATATGTTTTGTTCACTTAAACTGTTTTTTGTTGATTTTACACATGAACATTGTGATAATTAATCTAGTCCTAATTAACTCAACTGTTTAAAAAATCAATGTTAATACTCTTAGAATTAAGAATATAAGTAAACATACCTTTGACAACCAAAACAAATAATTGCAGAAATTTAACTTTAAAATACAATTAAGGAATCTTAATTTTCCCTGATATTACACTTGATATTCTAACTGTATACTGGATCTCAACCTTAATTTTCACCTAAAGGCCTTTCAATTTTTTTTACTCATCTATCTTCTGTTTCCTCAATCTTTCTCTTCTATTTCTTTCTCTCCTTGCCTCTCTCTATTCACCCTTCCTTCCTCCTCATTATTTAAACATCACATACAAGAAAAAAAGAAAACAGAAAGAAAGAAGTGAAACCTCATGAGACCTCATTTCCATCTCGGGCTATCACTCTTCACCCTTCATTCACAAATGAGCAAACAGATGACATTTGCTACAGCCTCTATTTTTCCACTATCCAGTCACTCTTCAATGTGCCCCAGTCTAGCTTCCAAGTCTATCTTCTCAGAGAAAAGATTCTCACTGATTTTACCAAAGATCTTCATATTCTCCAAGTAACTGGGCCTCTTTCTTGTCTCACTTGACTTCTGAGCAGTATTTAACTCTGGTAACCACTCTTCTCTGTGACTCCTCATCTCTTCTACTTCCACCTACATCCAACACCTTCAATCATTTATTTTCCCCTCCTGCTTTTTATAGGCTCACTTTTAGGCTCTTTTTTTTTTATCATTCTCTCCAGTAATTTCATACTAAAACACAGCTTATATTACCACCTATGTTCTAAAGATTAAAGCATTTACTTTCAGTTTAGATTCCTCATTTGAGCTCTAGACACAAATTTCAAACATGCTTACTGAAATATTAAAATCTAGATATTAACGGTTTGGCAGACTCGTTTCTTTGAACATTTTGTTTTTCTTTTCATAGAGTTTTGTACTTTATACAGGATCATTCCTTCTTTAATTAAAAAAAATGTAAAAACAACTATGCCCTTTGCAAAATATTTAAATTTCCAGAAATGTATAGAGTAAAAAAGGAAAATATTTTAAAATATGACTATATATGTGCATTTCTTTTACATGTGGGAGAAAATTGCTATATATTTTAAAAAGCCATATGTTATACCTTTTAGACTAAAATGTAAAATATCATATCTCTTCCAGCATATTGTATCACATAGCTAATATTATTAAAGCACCTACCTCCTTTTCTAACATTAAGCCTTCCGCTCTGAGGTTCTTTTCAAATGTGTTTCTTTTGTCATATTGTATATTTGACTTTCTATAAACCAGGATGTAATCAATCCGCTTTTTGCCATCTTTGAATAGAAGTCCACTGGATGCTATGTAATTCATGTCATTCTGCAAATAAAGCAATGGTTGTTAATAGTGTGGGTTGGATAAGCACACACATTCAGTTTTCAGACACTTCTGTTCAAATATTGGCAACCCAATGTAAAAATGTATTTTTTACATTTCAATTATGAGACATTAAAAGATCATTTTAAAAGCTTTCACCTTACAGTAGAAAACAAGCTACGAAGTGATGTTCTAGGATTTGAAATTAGTCTGACACCAGAACATGGATTCTCTGATGTCAGCATCTAAAGGTCTATGTTTTATTCAATAAAACACTATAAAAACAATAACAGCCAATATACATTGAACATTTGCTCAAAACTAGGCCTAGACATAGATGTGTTACATGTTTTATCTTACTCAAAACTCAAACTTGCCTTTCAAAAATAAAGACAACAAGGCTTAAACAACATAAGTACTGAGAACTGAAATTAACATAATTTCCTCCATGAAATAATAATCAGATGAGGCATTATTTTCCTGAACCTATGTTCAACAACACCAAACAATAATTTATGAACTGCTTGTTCCAAGAAATACTTCCCCCCAGAGTATAAGACTATGATCTGATGACAACCGCCTACTTACTAAGACTAACCATGTGCTTATTAAGACTTCTTTAAGGTACTCACCTTGCTCTGGCCACCTACCCCAGATGTTTTTCATAGATGCTGCCCAATTTTCAACCAACTGTCTGCCTTGCAGGCAGTAATATCTACCAGCCCAGGTCCTAGAACCCTCTGAAAACTCCTTCCCAACTTCATCTTTGTAAAACACTACTAAGACTCCCCAGATGATATCCTTACTTGCTGTAACTTTAATAAAATTAACTTCAGCAATCACTTGATTTTTATAATGGCCTTTTTTTTGGGGGGAGCTGGCACTTTGCCAGTAAATGGCTCAATATTACTTTAATTCAATTTTTATTCCTGGTCCATGTTTTTAGCTATTAGATACATAATCCTTCTTTTTCCATGTTTCCTATCAAGCTATTTGATTATCTATACCAAGTCTCTGTCCCATTTTTCCCATACAGGCATTCTTGAGCTTAAAACATGTCCTAACATTTTGAGAGTTAACTGATAATTTCAAAAAAAGGCATCTCAAACTTCTTTGGAGGAGCCTGCTTAGCACACATATGCAGCTTAAGGTTTAAAAAAGTGAGGACCAGAGTAACCTAGTGGCCAAGTCATCCAAGTGAAGCAACAAAAACTGATATTTGAGTGATTGTAATCCTACAGGAACAGGTCAGGTGGCTCAGGAGTTGTCTTCTTAGAGAAAATAGGTTCAAGTGTGTTAATTCAGGGGTACTAGAGACTCCAGTATTCTTGCCTGAAGAATCCCAAGGATGGAGGAGCCCGGTGGGCTGCCGTCTGTGGGGTCACACAGAGTCAGACACAACTGAAGCGACTTAGCAACAGCAGCAGCAGCAGCAGAGACTTCCAGGTTCAAGGACAAGAAGACTTTACACATTCTTTTCTCCAGTGAATAAAAAGGTCTTGAGATTCCCAGGATTATTTTACTGGATACTATAAAGTGGCTAAGTAACAACTCTAGCAGAATCACCACCGCCTTGTAGTTGCATAATGTGTGCTGTGTTTAGTCGCTCAGCTGTGTCCGAATCTTTGCAACCCCATGGATTGTAGCCCACCAGGATCCTCTGTCCATGGAGATTCTCCAAACAAGAATACTGGAGTGGGTCGCCATGCTCTCCTCCAGGGCATCTTCCCACACAGTGATCAAACCCAGGTCTCCTGCATTGCAGGTGGATTGTTTACCATCTGAGCCACCAGGGAAGCTCATAATAATGAAGATAATAATAGCTATCACTAACTGGCAACTTACTATGGTGCCAGGCAATGTACCAAGTGATTTCTTCTCATAATTCTTTAAGGTAGATATTGACATGAGTACATAGAAGCCAAAAAGATTAAGTAACATCCCAGAGGTCATGGAAAAGGAAATAGTGAAACTAGAACTCTCACCTATTTGATGGTGGTCTTGACAACTATACTGAAAAAGACAAGCATATGTAGGTACACATTACTAGGTCTGGGGCTTGGCAGTAATAGAAGGCTAACCTCTCAAAAGGCCTATGATTTATAGTTCCTATAGGGTAGAGATACTGAGGATTAATGGCTGGAGAAGACATAATTAACTTTAGACTTCAGAATGCTTTTATCTCCACCACTCCAGAGATTTCACTTGGATATCTAATGGACACCTCAAAGCTGACTGTCCAAAATGGAATTCCTTATTTTAACTAAGCAAATGTTTCCCCAAACCCTTGTTATTTTGATTGGTTGCAAACCTATTCTTTAAATTGCTCAGATCAAAAATCTTGAGTCATCTTTGTTTCCTCTATATTCACCATTCTAACATGCAAATCATTGGAACATTCTTCAAAATATATTTAGAATCTGATCACTTTCTAACATCTTCATCACTACTCTGTTCTAAGATACGTCATCTACTGACATTATCACAATAGTCTGACTCATCTCCCAGCTTCTACTTTTGCTTCTCTAAAATCTATTCTCATCATGACAGTTAAGACACTTGAGTGATCCTCCACATTATAAATTACATTATGTAACTCCTCTCTTCAAGACCCATCAGCTGTTTCCCATGATACTCCACTCTTGATCCTACTTTCCTTAACCTATTTTTCTTAGCGATTGTTAAATTCCAGCATGTTCACTTCAGTTCAGTCACTCAGTTGTGTCCGACTCTTTGCAACCCCATGAACTGCAGCACGTCAGGCTTCCCTGTCCATCACCAACACACAGAGCTTGCTCAAACTAATGTCCATCGAGTTGGTGATACCATCCAACCATCTCATCCTCTGTCATCCCCTTTTCCTCCTGCCTTCAATCTTTCCCAGCATCAGGGCCCTTTCCAATGAGTCAGTTCTTCGTATCAGGTGGCCAAAGTATGGGAGCTTCAGCTTCATCATCAGTCCTTCCAATGAATAATCAGGGTTGATTTCCTTTAGGACTGACTGAATTGATCCCCTTGCAGTCCAAGGGACTCTCAAGAGTCTTCTCCAACACCACAGTTCAAAAGCATCAATTCTTCAGCACTCAGCTTTCTTTATAGTCCAACTCTCACATCCAAACACGACTACTGGAAAAACCATAACTTCGACTACATGGACCTTTGTTTGCAAAGTATTGCCTCTCTCTGCTTTTTAATATGCTCTCTAGGTTGGTCATAGGTTTGCTTCCAAAATGTTATATAACACTAAATTATTTATTTGTTATCTTTTATTGTCTACCTTATTTTATTAGGATATAAATTTTACAAAGGTAAATAATTTCTTACTGTTTTGTTCACAGAGTATTTCAAACATCTAACTCAGAGCCAGACACACAGTAGGCATCAATAGATATTTATGGGAAGAAGGAAGGAAGGATAGAAGAAAAGAAGGGAATGGAAAGAATGGAATAATCCATAGTAATGTGTATCCAGACAGGAATTACCTCAAAAATATAATGCTATTAAAAGATCATGTAGTCATTTCTCATCCTCTTTCCTCCAACATTAACACAAATAAAATTAGAATAAGATGATTGATCACAAAATCACAGCAGAACTGAAAAAGCCCTGACTTGCCCTTTGTTTTACACATATGACCCACTGTCTCCAGGCATCCCCATGGTAATACAAACAAAGACAGAGCTAAAATAAAGTTATATAAAATTTTTCCTCTGCATATTATTTTGCCTAAAGTATGCCATCCTCTTAATACTAGTCTAGTATTAAGTATCACCTAATCTTAAATTAATAATGACATATTTAGTCCAGGTGAAGGTAAAATCTTTCAATGAGATGATCTAGAAAGCAAATGATTGGTTGGTAGGACAATTATGAGACAGTAAGATAGCTTTTAAAATATTTTATGTGCTTTTCCAGTTTTAAGAAAGAGGAACTCTGATAGTTATTATTCATTACTCTAAGATTAAGCAAAATAAATGTTAAACTACTCCAGAGAATCAACTGCCTTACAATTTGAAAATAGAAAAAACTACATTTTTTATCTTTCTATAATAAGTGACCTTAGGTAATATTAACAGTTCTTGTATGATTGTAAACATGTTCACAATCAAACTCTACTAACTAGGATTCTAGCTTAGTATCTAATTATTCTATGATTCTAAATTATGAACAAAGACTTTGACCAATTGATCAGGCAAAAAGAAAAGTAGTTTTCAAAGTGATGATAAAGAAATATGGCAAGCAAACTCAATCTATGAGGCCACCATCACCCTAATACCAAAACCAGACAAAGATGCCACACAAAAAGAAAACTACAGGCCAATATCACTGATGAACATAAATGCAAAAATCCTTAACAAAATTCTAGCAAACAGAATCCAAGAACATATTAAAAAGATCATACATCATGACCAAGTGGGCTTTATCCCAGGGATGCAAGGATTCTTCAATATTTGCAAATCAGTCAGTGTGACACACCACATTAATAAATTGAAAGATTAAAACCATATGATTATCTCAATAGATGCAGTGAAAGCCTTTGAAAAATTCAGCATCCATTTATGATACAAACCTTCCAGAAAGCAGGCATAGAAGGAACATACCTCAACAGAATAAAAGCCATATATGATAAACCCACATCAAACATTACCCTCAATGGTGAAAAATTGAAAGCATTTCCCCTAAAGTCAGGAACAAGACAAGGGTGTCCACTCTTACCACTACTATTCAACATAGTTTTGCAAGTTTTAGCCACAGCAATCAGAGAAGAAAAAGAAATAAAAGGAATCCAGATTGGAAAAGAAGAAGTAAAACTCTCACTGTCTGCAGATGACATGATCCTCTACATAGAAAACCCTGAAGACACCACCAGATAATTACTAGAGTTAATCAGTGAATATAGTAAAGTTGCAGGATATAAAATTAACACACAGAAATCCCTTGCATTCCTACACACTAACGATGAGAAGACAGAAAGAAATTAAGGAAACAGTTCCATTCACCATTGCAATGAAAAGAATAAAATACTTAGGAATAAATCTACCCAAAGAAACAAAAGACCTACATATAGAAAACTATAAAACACTGATGAAAGAAATCAAAGAGGACACAAATAGATGGAGAAACATACCATGTTCATGTATTGGACGAATCAATATAGTGAAAATGAGTATACTATGCAAAGCAATCTATAGATTCATTGCAATCCCTATCAAGCTACCAATGGTATTTTTCAAAGAACTAGAACAAATAATTTCATAATTTGTATGGAAATACAAAAAAACCTCGAATACCCAAAGCAATCTTGAGAAAGAAGAATGGAAATGGAGGAATCAACCTGCCTGACTTCAGGCTATACTACAAAGCTACACTCATCAAGACAGTATGGTATTGGCACAAAGACAGAAATATAGATCAATGGAACAAAATAGAAAGCCCAGAGATAAATCCATGCACCTATGGACACCTTATCTTTGATAAAGGAGCAAGAATATACAATGGAGAAAAGACAATCTCTTTAACAAGTGGTGCTGGGAAAACTGGTCAACCACTTGTAAAAGAATGAAACTAGAACACTTTCTAACACCATACACAAAAATAAACTCAAAATGGATTAAAGTTCTAAATGTAAGACCAGAAACTATAAAACTCCTAGAGGAAACATAGGCAAAACACTATCTGACATAAATCACAGCAGGATCCTCTATGACTCACCTCCCAGAGTAATGCAAATAAAAGCAAAAATAAACAAATGGGACCTGATTAAACTTAAAAGCTTTTGCACAACGAAGGAAACTATAAGCAAGGTGAAAAGACATCCTTCAGATTGGGAGAAATAATAGCAAATGAAGCAACTGACAAAGAATTAATCTCAAAAATATACAAGCAACTTCTGCAGCTCAATTCCAGAAAAATAACTGATCCAATAAAAAAATGGGCCAAAGAACTAAACAGACATTTCTCCAAAGAAGACATACAGATGGCTAACAAACACATGAAAAGATGCTCAACATCACTCATTATCAGAGAAATGCAAATCAAAACCACAATGAGGTACCATCTCATGCCAGTCAGAATGGCTGCTATCCAAAAGTCTATAAACAATAAATGCTGGAGAGGGTGTGGAAAAAAGGGAACCCTCTTACACTGTTGGTGGGAATGCAGACTAGTATAGCCACTATGGAGAACAGCGTGGAGATTTCTTAAAAAACTGGAAACAGAACTGCCATATGACCCAGCAATCCCACTGCTGGGCATATACACTGATAAAACCAGAATTGAAAGAGACACATGTACCCCAATATTCATCACAGCACTGTTTACAATAGCCAGGACATGGAAGCAACCTAGATGCCCATCGGCAGACAAATGGATAAAAAGCTGTGGTACATATGCACAATAGAATATTACTCAACTATTATAAAGAATGCATTTGAATCAGTTCTAATGAGGTGAATGAAACTGGAGACTATTATACAGTGTGAAGTAAGTCAGAAAGAAAAACACCAATACAATATATTAACGCATATATATGGAATTTAGAACGATGGTAACAATGACCCTATATGCGAGATAGCAAAAGAGACACAGAGGTAAAGAACAGACTTTTGGACTCTGTGGGAGAAGGTGAGGGTGGGATGACTTGAGAGAAAAGCACTGAAACATGTATATTATCACATGTGAACTAGATCGCCAGTCCAGATTCGATGAGTGAGGAAGGTGCTCAGAGCTGGTGTACTGGATTGACCCTGAGGGATGGGATGGGGAGGGAGGTGAGAGAGGGGTTCATAATGGGGAACACATGTACACCCATGGCTGATTCATGTCAATGTATGACAAAAACCACTACAATATTGTAAAAAAAAAAAAAAAAAAAAAAAAAAAAACCACTACAATATTGTAAACTAATTAGCTTCCAAGTAAAATAAATAAATTTTTAAAAAATAAAGAAAAAAAGATATGGCAAGATTTGGAAACCTCTTCTGAATTATGTATAGAGAACACAACATAGGTTCTACAAAATTAAAACTTAGAGTATTATATTTTGTGCTTCCTGGTGGCTCAGTGGTAAAGAATCCACTTGCCAGTGCAGAGATGGAAGACGTAAGTTTGATCCCTGGGTTGGGAAGATCCCCTGGAGAAGGAAATGGCAATCTACTCCACTATTTTTGCCTGAAAAATTCCATGGATAGAAATGCATGGTAGACTACAGTCCACAGGATCACAAAGAGTCAGACACAACTGAGCAACTGAGTATGCACACATGTATTGCATTTTTATACATGCATGTCAACCATTAACCAAGATGTTTATTAACCCATGTTCAAATATGTTGCCTAAAAGCAGAATTGACAGGAAATTTTTTTAGATATATCATTGTATTTAGACACCAAAAGTACTTCTTTGTTTGATATAATAATTGTTGTTCATACATAAAATCAATACTCATTTAGAACAGTGAAATGCTTTCCAATCACAACATGGAATGCATTCAATTTAACACTAAATCTTTCATGTTTATTTTTCCCAGAAGACAGAATAAAATCAGCTTCTCTCAGAGAAGCTGGGATGCAGATCATCTATCAGCTACTAATCTTTCAACAGTTTTGAAAACCACTTAATTATTTAAGGCATTGCAAACCATGAAGCACAGGGACTTTCAAAAAAGCTCAACTTCCTAAAGAAGATCTTAAGAATATGCAAGTTATGGCTCAGGTGTGCAAAGATTTTAGCCCATTTGCCAAACATCAATAAAGCCTGCTTATTTGCATAAGAACGCATTTTAGGGTATCCTTCAAATAAAATTATGGCAGCAACTGCTTATGAAATGTATATTTTTCCTAACATTAATTCTTCTTGATTCAACAAGCATTTATTGAACACCTAATGTGTACTGGTGCTGTGCTAAACTCCAGGGGTAAAAATAAGAAGACACTGAATATTTTCCGATTTTAGCATACATATTGGCTTCTCCAATGGCTCAGTGGATGTAGAAGACGGAAGATGTAGAATCTTCCGTGTAGAAGACGGAAGAGACACGGGTTCAATCCCTGGGTTGGGAAGATCCCCTGGAGAAGGAAATGGCAATCTACTCCAATATTCTTGCCTAGGAATCCCATAGACAGAGAAGCCTGGCAGGCTACAGCCCATGGGGTCACAAAGAATCAGACACAACTGAGAGGCTAACACTTTCACATTTTTACATGGAGTGGTAGGCAAGGAGATGTTTAGTTACAATGCTAACAGATGCAGTAGGAGAGATCTGAGCTACAAAGTTGAAAAATATCAAGGTGTAGCCAGAGGAAACCAGATTAATGGGTATCAGAAGCCATTAAGGGTCACATTATCTCGGTGGATTTACTACAGTCCTTTCTCAGGCCATTGCAAAATTAGATCTTGTCACCAATCTGTAAGTGATGGCTGATTATCTGTTAACCATACAGTTGAATTAGTAAAATGCAGTATGACACATTGCTTAATGTATTGAGATCCAGATCAGACAGAGATGGGTTTTAATTTACTGTGTTCTTAGACATGTAATTTAATTTCATTGCTTAGGCTCAATTCCTATAGCTTTGAAGTTAAGATAAAAATATCAACCTTGTAAGACTGTTGTTATGACTAAATGAGACACTGCATACAGAGTACTCTCAACATAATCTGACTCACTTTACAAATTTTCAAAAAATGTTAGCGATTATCACAAGAAAACAAGATAAAAATGCAGGCAATATATTAATTCCTGTTAGAATTTTTCTTGTTTTCTAATGAGTCAAATGAGCCCTTTCACATTTTGGAATGTTATCTTTCTCAGGACATAGACAGACAGAAATAGATATGCCAAAGGATGTTATTGTGAATATGGAACTAGAACAAAGGAAAGCAGATATCCTTTACAAGTACTTATGAAACATGATTTACTATAAAATAAAGAGTGCAATATAAAAGCATAATAATTATTATAAGACAAACATCTTTATAACTACTCCAAGAAACAATAAATATCCCCGTTAATCTTTTCTCTCAATCAGTATGCCCTCCACATCCTCCTCCCCTAAAATGTTCATAATCCTGTTATTTATGGTATTATTTTCTCACTTTTCCTTAGCTTTATCTTCAAAGGATACATCGTTTAAGTTTTTTTAAACTTTACATAAATGTATAATGAGCAATCTATTGTGTCTGGCTTCTTTCATGTATTATGGGTGTGAAATTTATCCCTGATTTTCATATACATTAGTAGTTATCTTTTAACTGTCATAGTACCACATGAACACAACAAAAATTAATTATTTATGCTCTCTTCTAATGATGGATACTTGGGCTGTTTCCAGTATTGCCTATTACAAATAAAGCTATAATAGACATTCACATGTATATCTTAAAATACACCTGTGCATGCATTTCTATATGTACCTAGGAGAAAAACTGGTGAGTCACAAAGAATGCTCGTTTTCAACTTTAGCAGATAATGCCAAACTACCTTCTAAATCAGTTTCAATCCCTACCAATAGTAAAGTTACCCCTACTTTATAAGGGTTTTTTCCAATCTTTTAAGAAATAATAATTACTACTATTGTTTTTTAAAGACATACTGGTCTATGGAAAATAAACTCTCTCCAGTACACAAGGATCTCAGGTGCTACTAGTTTCTGTCCTCCCTGCCCCCAACACTTCTTTTTATCAAAATTTTGGTGTTTGGAATTCAACCAATTACTGCCATGCCCGTTTCCTGCGTGTTTCTGTTTTCTATGAAATTAGAGAGTGGGGCACAGATGGAGAAGGGCAGAGGAGGGAGAGCATGACTCTGGCCCACTCAGAAGACTGTGCCTGTTGAGATGGGGAGCCAATGTTTAGTTTCTTAGACTCTGTGATCCCTGAAGCCCAAAACTAAGGCTACGTCACGGACCAAGCTAGCTCAACTGCCTTCTGCAATTTCAGGGCCATTAGGCAGGTTAGTTAATAAGGCCAAGTGTCTGTTCCAGGCTTAATCATATCCCACAAATCTCCAAATAATGAAAATCTTTCCTATTAGGTTCCAATGGTGGTGTTTGTTTTTGTGTTTCTGTATTCTTTTTTGGCTGTCTTTAATGCAAAACTAGAAGACAGCAGTCCAGATGCTATCTGATCCCATGTTTTCCTCAGAAGTTCTAGCTTTATACTCTTTAATTAGAGAAACAGCCAAGGAGCCTTGGTATGTAACTATAATTTATTTCAGAGTAAAACCATTTCTCATAATAGCTCTTGTTATTGGTCATACTTCTTATAGAGGAAAAAATGATTTTTAATATTTTTTTCCATTTCAGACAAATAAGTAGTTTTGTCAAGAAAACCACAAATTTAAAAGAATAAAACAATCCCTATTAAGAAAAACAAATCAACAGAACACACATCATACACTATGCTTCACAAGAAATTCCACACATAGGTGGAATTTTAGTAAATGGTACTGGACTAATTAAAATTCAGGTTTTTCTATCACAGAAACTTTACTTTCCAAAATTGTACTTAGAGAATAAAAATGTTTTAATTTTCTCTACATACATATTTTAATCATTTCAGTCACTCAGTTGTATCTAACTCTTTGTGACCCCATGGACTACAGAACGTCAGGCTTCCCTGTCCATCACCAACTCCCGGAGCATGCTCAAACTCATGTCCATCAATTCAGTGATACCATCCAACCATCTCATCCTCTGTCATTCCCTTCTCTTCTTGCCTTCAAGCTTTCCCAGCATCAGGGTCTTTTCCAATGAGTCAGTTCTTCGCATCAGGTGGCCAAGGTATTGGAGCTTTAGCTACAGCATCAGTCCTTCCAATGATTATTCAGGGTTGATTTCCTTTAGGATTGACTGAATTGATATCCTTGCAGTCCAAGGGACTCTCAAGAGTCTCCTCCAACACCACAGTTCAATAGCATCAATTCTTTGGCGCTCAGCCTTCTTTACTGTTCAACTCTTACATCCATACACGACTACTGGAAAAACCATAGCTTTGACTAAATGGACCTTTGTTGACAAAGTAATGTCTCTGCTCTTTAATATGCTGTTTAGATTGGTCATAGCTTTTCTTCCAAGGAGCAAGCGTCTTTTAATTTCATGGCTGCAGTCACCATCTTCAGTGAGTTTGGAACCCAAGAAAAGAAAGCCTTTCACTGTTTCCATTGTTTCCCAATCTGTTTGCGATGAAGTGATGGGACCGGATGCCATGATCTTAGTTTTCTGAATGTTGAGTTTTAAGCCAACTTTTTCACTCTCCTCTTTCACTTTCATCAAGAGACTCTTTAGTTCCTCTTCACTTTCTGCCATAAGGGTGGTGTCATCTGCATCTGAGATTATTGATTCCAGCAGTCTTGATTCCAGCAATCTTGATTCCAGTTTGTGCTTCATTCAGCCCGGCATTTCACATGATGGGCTCTGCATATAAGTTAAATAAGCAAGATGACAATATACAGCCTTGACATATTCCTTTCCCAACTTGGAACCAGTTTGTTGTTCGACATCCAGTTCTAACTGCTGCTTCTTGACCTGCATACAGGTTACTCAGGAGGCAGGTAAGGTGGTCTGGTCTTCCCATCTTTTGAAGAATTTTCCACTGTTGGTTGTGATCCATACAAAGGCTTTAGCATAGTCAGTGGAACAGAAGTAGATGTATTTTTATGGAATTCTCTTGCTTTTTCTATAATCCAGTGGATGTTGGCAATTTGATCTCTGGTTCCTCTGCCTTTTCTACATCCAGCTTGAACATCTAGAAGTTCACAGTTCACATACTGTTGAAGCCTGGCTTGGAGAATTTTGAGCCTTACTTTGCTAGCATGTGAGATGAGTGCAATTGTGTGGTAGTTTGAACATTTTTTTGGCATTGCCTTTCTTTGGGAATGGAATGAAAACTGACTTTTCCAGTCCCGTGGCCACTGCTGAGTTTTCCAAATTTGTTGGCATATTGAGCGCAGCACTTTCACAGCATCATCTTTGAAGATTTGAAATAGCTCAACTGGAATTTCATCACATCCACTAGCTTTGTTCATAGTGATGCTTCATAAGGCCCATTTAACTTTGCATTCCAGGATGTCTGGCCCTAGGTGAGTGATCATACCATCATGGTTACCTGGGTCATTAAGATCTTTTTAGTATAGTTCTATGTATTCTTGTCACCTCTTCTTAATATCTTCTGCTTCTGTTAGGTTCAAACATTTCTGTCCTTTATTTTTCCCATCTTTGCATGAAACTTTCCCTTGGTATCTCTAATTTTCTTGAAGAGATCTCTAGTCTTTTGTTTTCCTCTATTTCTTTGCACTGATCACTTAAGAAGGCTTTCTTATCTCTCCTTGCTATTCTTTGGAACTCTCCATTCAGATGGCTATATCTTTCGTTTTCTCCTTTGCCTTTTGCTTTTCTTCTTTTTCAGTTATTTTTAAGACCTCCTCAGACAACAGTTTTGCCTTTTTGCATTTATTCTTCTTGGGGATGGTTTTGATCACTGTCTCCTGTACAGTGTTCTGGACCTCCTTCATAGTTCTTCAGGCACTCTATCTATCAGATCTAATCCCTTGAATTCATTTGTCACTTCCACTGTATTAATGTAAGGGATTTGATTTAGGTCATAAATGAATGGTCTGACAGAATTTAATGCACCTACCTTAAAACGTGCAAGAGATGTTATTGCTATTCAAATTTCTCTATGCAAACCATCTCTAAATATACTTCTTAGGAATCTCAAAAAAATCTGACACAGCCTGACTTCACTGCTGATCAAGGCTAGTCTTATCACCTCCTTACAGAAAGTCAACTCCACCTCCAGCATGTAATCATCAGAAATAAAAATCTTCCCTAAACTAGTAATTCTAAAGTACTATTTATTAGATGGCAGAATCTCTAACTGATTGTATTCCAGCTCCTATTACAATCTAGCAGGGATACCTGCTATAAGAAAATAATAACCAATATTTAAAGAAATACTAACACTAATATAAGCTAGGCAGAAAACAAGTACTCCTCTACATAGTCTGCATATATTAACACATTTCACAGTCACGAAAACTGAGAGGTAAGTGCTATTTTTCCCATATCACAGATGTTGATATTGAGGCAGACTTTAAAAAACAAATGGAAAGGTCTTTGTATTCTCTATATTCTCAACTATTGCTAAGCTAGGAAGCCAAGGGCACTGCAAAGCACAATATATTTTAATCCCTGTTTTAATTACCACTGATGGCATTGCATACAGAAATAGAGAATTTTTAATAATTTTAATCAAAGAAGTATAAGAATAAATCATGTGCTGAATTAGCTTTCTAACTTTCTACTACTGGGCATTGATATCTGTATCTGATGATAGATTGATTCAATAGTCATAACTACAGCTAACATTTATTAAAGCTTTTCTATATGCCAAGCATTTAGTTAAGCTCTTATATATACATATATAGATATAGATATACACTACTAATTTAAGCTGTATAGGAACCCAATATAGCAGTTTTGTCATTAGCTCAGTTACATGTATCAGGCAACAGTGTCGAAGGTCAGCCAATCTGTCAGCCATAGTGTGAATTAGAATTCAGGCAGGCTGAGACGAAGCACCAGCTCTTAAGCACTGCATTTTATAAACCCTCTCAGTTCAGTGAGGTATTATTCCTATTTTCCTTTTGCTCTCTTCACCCAGACTTGTGCATGCGTATATCACGTAATTATGGCTTCCTATATATTAAAAATCACTACTAACCATGGAGTTCAATCAATTTACAACTAATAAGTACTGATTTCATTAATGCCCAGAGATAGCTTACGACATTGGAAAAGGCAATGGCAACCCACTCCAGTGTTCTTGCCTGGAGAATCCCCGGGACGGGGGAGCCTGGTGGGCTGCCGTCTATGGGGTCGCACAGAGTTGGACACGACT
Source organism: Dama dama (assembly GCF_033118175.1). Classification (NCBI taxonomy): domain Eukaryota; kingdom Metazoa; phylum Chordata; class Mammalia; order Artiodactyla; family Cervidae; genus Dama; species Dama dama. The sequence continues at coordinate 56,319,841 of NC_083681.1, read as the reverse complement.
GAAGCGACTTAGCAGCAGCAGCAGCTTATGACATCTTGGCAGCAGGCAATGCCACATGGACTTTGAAAAAAAAAATGTTTTAAGATTCATGAAATAGTACATCAGTCACAGAACCCAGAGGTTGTCTTGTTACCCAACCACAGAATGCTACCTCTGAGGCCTGACAGATAATGATATACAGAGTTTAGGGCAAAGAAGAGAGGGACTCCACTGATTCACTCTCCTTTCAACTGGTGCCACTAGGGAAGCTGAAAGCAGAATCCAGAAATGAATCATAAGCTTCTTCCCCAGGGGCAGTCTAAGAGCTCCTTGTCCCACCTGGGGTTTCCAAGAAGAGATTCTCTTCACCTCCCTTTAACCAGAGACATAGTGGATGCAGACACATTGTGTGGCTCTGTGTAAACCCCAGATTAAGGAATAAGGTTTGGGAGAAGGACTTACTGCCTCTTCCTTTTCACTGCTTATGCTTCTAGGGAATGTTCTGAAGGAAGCAAGCCACTGCGCCTCCTATCCTGACCTAGAGGCAGGTACAGACGGACTCATCAGCCCTGTCTGCCTACAGGCTATGCAATTGGTTGGACAACGCTGTTTGCTCTAAATGGTAGCTCTAACATATTATATGATACCACAAAAGCACCCTAGACATTCTGGACCTTATTCTAATCTTGACCGAGATAAAATTCTTGAGTTTCTTTCTATCCGGGAGAGGACTTTTAGAGGAAGAGAGTCATTTGGGAAAAGGGTAGGACTAAAAAATGGCTTTTCGTCCTGTTGCTTGGTATCTTCAGAAGGTTCAGAATTTCAGGATTTGTTTTTAAATCATACTAATTTTTTTCAGCTTTAGAAATGACTGAGTTGTCAAGTGAAAGAAGCCAATTCAAAAGGCTACATATTATTCCAATTATACAATATTCTGGAAAAGGGAAAACTATGGGGACAATAAAAAGATCAGAGGTTTCCAGGGGCTAGCAGGATTTTAGGGCAGTGAAACTATACTGAATGATATTATAATGATGGATATATTCCATCATAAACTTGTCTTAACCTAGAGATTGTACAACATCAAGAGTGAACACTAACATCAACTATAGACTTTGGGTGATGTTAATGTTGCTATATCAGTTGTAACAAACACACACTCTCATGGGGGGATTGATCTTGGGAGAGGCAGTGCATGTGTTGGGGCAGAGAGTATACAGGAAATCTCTGACTTTCTGCTCAATTTTTCTGTGAACCCCAAACTGCTTTGAAAAAGAAAGTCTTTTTTAAAGTTTCTTTAAAAGACTAAATGAAATGTCATATACCTTACAAGCTATTTTGTGTCTGTTATTGCCACTTTTCTAGCAATACTAAATTTACGTCTTGGGGAAAAAAAGGAGACATCTTCAAGTAAAAGGGTGACAAATGACTTTTCATCTTGCTGCACAACCCTTTTTCTCTAACAAGGCAATGTATATGTTCAAGAAATATTTATTTTATATATATAATTTGTATATATATTTATTAATATACTGTTTTTGGAATGTTTGTAGACTGAGAAATCAGCATTGAACAAAGCAAAACAAGGTATATCCACCTGTAAGGCATATATAGCAAAGAAATAATTACATGGTATAATCCAGATAGTGACAAGCACTACACAAAAATAAGTTTGGTACTTTGGATGATTGTCAGTAAGGACCATTTTAATGGATAGAAATAAAGATGTGGGGTTTGCAGCTGGGACAATAAGATTCATGTTACAGATAGCAATCACATTTCTTTTTTTTTTTTTTTTTGCTTTTTCTGTAAGAGGAATAGTTCATTTCATATAATTACTGTGAAAGGAGAATTAAGGCAACAGGTATAAGTAAGATGGTCTCTTATTTTAATATCCTATCCTTATACATGTGCATGGAAGCTTAGTCGTGTCCAACTCTTTACAACCTCAAGGACTGTAGCCCATCAGGCTCTTTTGTCCACGGGATTTCCCAGGGAAGAACACTGGAATGGGTTGCAATTTCTTCCTCCAAGAGATGTTCCTGACCCTGGGATCAAACCCAAATCCCTTGTGTCTCCTGAATTGGCAGGTGGATTCTTTACCACTGAGTCACCTGGGAAGCATCCTTATACATATATGCTAAATGAGATAATGCTTGAATGACAGGAGTAAAAACTATGTAAAATATTATAAATGTGCTTCTTATTATTACCATTAGTATTACAACTGTGTGATGCTATTAAATAGGAATCTAGAGAATAGGGCGAACGTTCTGAAAATGGGGTCCTTTGTGTAGCCAGGAAATAAATAAGTACAAAAGAAAAGTGTGTTTTTGTTTAAATTGCTTCTTAAAGAGATTCATGAAATTAGGCCATCATATTTTTCTCAGATTGAATACTCATAATTGTGCTGATAGAGCATCTTGTTGACTTAATTTTATTGAATTAATTCAGTGAATGTTTAGAAGTTATACAAAATTAATTTACTCAAAATTTCAAATCTGTGTCAGTGAGTCAGACAAAGCACATTGTATTGTTGATATGTTGATTGTATTCCCTGGCCTGCTGACAAGCTGGTATATTTCAGTTAGATTAAGAATTTTCAGTTTGGTTCATTAATGGTATACCGAAAATTCATTAGTAAGGTTTCATTTAATGTATCAGGATAGCATATTTTATGGTAAGTGTATGAGTTATCTATTCTTGGATAAAAAACTTCACACAAACCTAAGAACTAAAGTCATGTAGATACAGTACCTTGCGTTTCTGTGGGTCAGGAGTTCAGGCATAGCTTAGTGGGTCAGGGCTACGTAAGCTGCAATTAATTTGTCTGCGGGGCTGTATTCTCATTTATAGACCTGACTAGGGAGACTCCACTTCTAAGATAATTCCGGTTCTTGGTAGAATTTATTTCCTTGTGGCTAAGGAATGAGTATTTGACTTCTTTTTGGCTGTTAGCTGGAGGTCATTCTCAGCTTCTAGAAGCATTTTACTGTTTCTTGACATGTAGACATCTCCAATATGGCAGCTTACTTCATCAAACCAACAGGAAGAATCTCCAGAGTGAGACAGATAGCAAAGTAGACTCACGTAATGGAACAAAGTCACAGAAGGGACATCACATCTCTTTGGCCTTATTCTAGTGTTTAGAAGCAAGTCTACAGGGGAAGGGATTATATGAGAATGTGAACACCCAGAGGGAAAGATGATTCAGGTCCAAGAGTCTGTCTGTCACCATATAGTTTATGAATTAGTTAAAAGTTAAAGATCTGGTTTAAGAGATGAAAAGGTTGATTCTTAAGAGTGATCTTAGGAAATACTATACAAGGGAAGGAAATCTTGCCATCTCATCCACCAAATTCCTCCATGGATAAACTGGGGGATAATATATCATTTTAGGAAATGTCAGGAAAAAATTTAAAAAGGTAAAAATAAAGAAACAAAAGCATTCATATTTTACTCATGGTTCTATGACTGCTAATGCATTCAGACAACTCTGTTTTCCTATCTGTTGCTTAATTCCCCTTTGTTTCTTTTCAGTCACTAAATCGTGTCTGACTCTTTGCGATCCCATGGACTGCAACACGCCAGGCTTCCTTGTCCTTCACTATCTCCTAGAGCTTGCCCAGATTCATGTCCATTGAGTCAGTGATGCTATCTAACCATCTCATCCTCTACCACCCTTCTCTTTTTGCCTTCAATCTTTCCTAGCATCAGTGTCTTTTCCAATGAGTTATCTCTGAGCATCAGGTGGGCAAATACTGGAGCTTCAGCTTCAGCATCAGTCCTTCCAAGGAATATTCAGGGTTGATTTCCTTTAGGATTGACTGGTTTAATCTCCTTGCAATCCAACTGCCCTACCATGAATCATAGAGTTGGTGCAAAACAAGGAAGGGCATGTACAGCTCTGACATTCATGATGCTCTTCCTTCTCCCAAACATTTCTCCAAGTGGCTGTTTTTTTAAGGTCTTTTAGGTTTTTCAACTGACTTTGGCTAGGGCTTTCGTTTCTCTTCGAATTGATGCTTACATAAATAGCTGGCAGTTGAGTTCACTCCCTAGGTGAGCCAAAGGTCTTTTCAGGGAAAATCGTAAATGACAATTGAGATCTGTTGTATTTCTGCCTCAGTGAGCACCTTTAACATCATGAAGGAGAAAACAGGAGAAAAAGGCAGTGCTTTTATTCCAAAATAAAATGTGTTACCTTATCAATGTTATAAAATTTCACAAATCAGCTGGAATACAAAGCACATATGTTGAAATGAAGCACTCTTTTTTGACCACTGAAATAAAGTCTGAAGGGGAAAATGCAGTGATGTAAAATTCTCCCAGGAAAAACCAGCACCAGTTTTCAGAAACAGGAATAAGAATAGAAAAGCATGGCTGGGATCCCAGCAACATGGCACACAATATAATTTCAAAACTCTCATGCAATAAAATCCTGGAAATGATAGATAAAATAAAACATACATCTTTTGAAATTCATAGAGGAATTAAAAGGAAAGTATGAAAACCTCTAGCTCCCAAGTAGCAAAATAATGGTAGGTTTTCTAAACACATGTTGGCAAATCTATAGTGTGGCTACTCTGGGTAGGATCTAAAGTTAGTAACAATAGTGGAAACAAACATTTATAAATTAAAAATAAAACATCCAAATAATCAATAAGCAAAAGAAATAAAATACAATGAAAGCTAGGAGACATTGAAAATGTAAACACAGTCTATTTAATAAGTGATGCTGATTCAGATGAACTGGATATTCACATAAAAAAGATTAATTAGACCTCTACTTTATACTTAACAGGCTTTTAGAATTTATATTCAAACATCAATTCTAGTCCAGAGATAACCCATAAATTTATGGTCAATTGACTTTAAACAACAGTGCCAAGACAATTCAATGAGGAACAAAAGTGGTCTTTTCAAACAATGGTGCTAGGGCAACTGTATATCCATGGGCAAAGAAGTTGAACACCTATCTTAAAACAAACACAAAAAATAACTCAAAATGGAGCACAGACCTAAATGTAATAGAGAAAACTATGAAATTATGACACTAAAAACATGTGAGTAAATATTTGGGACCTTGAATTTATAGATTATATACAATACCAATAGCACAAGTGACAAAAAATAAATAGAACTGTATCAAAATTAAATATTTTTGTGCTGCAAAAATCCCATCACGAAAGTAGAAGGCAAACCACAGAATAAAAAAAAACCCTGTATATGTGATAAGTGGACCTCTTTTCACAAAATATAAATAACAATAATTCAAACCACAAATAATCTAATTAAAATGGGTAAAGGATTTGAATAGAGATTTCTCCAAAAGATATACAAATGACCATATAAACACTGAGGGATTTTCAACATAAAGAAAGTTATAGAGAAATGCAAGTCAAAACCACAGTGAGATACCATTTTTCACCCATTATTATGACTATAATCAGAAAGACAAAATTAAACCAGCATTGGCAAGGATATGGAGAAACTGAAACCCTTTTATGTTGCTGGTGGGGATGTAAAATAGTAGAGAAGCTCTGGGAAACAGTTTGATGATTACTTCTCATGTGAAACATAGAGTTACGAAATCATCAATTTCATTCTTAGCGATGTTAAAATTGTTCAGTCATGTCCATCTCTATGCAACCATTGATCATACAGTTCATGAAATTCTCCAGGCCAGAATACTGGAGTGGGTAACCTTTCCCTTCTCCAGGGGATCTACCCAACCCAGGGGTCGAACCCAGGTCTCCCATATTGCAGGCGGATTCTTTACCAGCTGAGCCACCAGGAAAGCCCAAGAATACTGGAGTGGGTAGCCTATCCCTTCTGCAGGGAATCTTCCTGACCCAGGAATTGAACCGGGGTCTCCTGCATTGCAGGCAGATTCTCTACCAACTAAGCCATGTTCCTAGGTATATACCCTGAGAAATGAAACACACATCCACACAAGTACTTGTATAAAACATTCATAGCAGCATTACTCATAATAGAAAAAAAAGAAGAAATAATGCAGTGTCTACTGGATGAATACACAAATCAAATGTGGTATTATCCACATAATTAAACATTGCGTGTGCATGCTTAGTTGCTTCAGTTGTATCTGACTCTTTGCGACCCCACAGTCTGTAGCTCACCAGGCTCCACTGTCCATAGGATTCTCCAGGCAAGAATACTGGAGTAGGTTGCCGTTTCCTTCTCCAGGAGATCTTGCCAACCCAGGGATCAAACATGCATCTCTTAGGTCTCCTGCATTGGCAGGCAGATTCTTTACTATTAGCACCACCAACATTACTCAACACTAAAATGGAATTGAAAATTGACTCATGCTACAACATAGATGAACCTGAAAATATTATACAAAGTGAAAGAAGTTAGTACAGAAGTCCATATATTATATGTTCCTATTTATGAAATTCAATAGTAGGCAATATACGTAGTTAATCATTTTCTAGGATCAGAAGAGTGGGGGAATGGAGAGTAACCACCAATGGGTACAGGGGAGATAAAATATTTTAAAATTATACTGTGATGATTACACAATCCTATGAATATACTAAAAACATTAAAATGTATACTTTAAATGGGCCATGAATTATATAGTATATGAATTTTATCTCAATAAAATTCTAAAAATCAATTCCAGACGGATTACTGACTGTGAACAACATTAGAATATATAGTTTCTAACTAACATAGGAACTTAGAGTAGGCGAATATTTCTAAAACAGGACAGAAATAGAAAAAGATGGATATATTTGCCAACACTACATGTAAAAAGCATCTGTTCATCACAGGAAGATTCATTATTGTAAAAATACCCATTATCTCACACTCATCTATAAAGCTGCTATCATTTAAATGAAGATCTCAACAGAGTTTTGTGTGTAAGTATATAACTTAATGGGCTTCCTTAGTGGTTCTGTGGTAAAGAATCTGCCTGCAATGTAGGAGACCAGGTTTTGCTTCCTGAGTCAGGAAGATCCCCTAGAGGAGGGTATGGCAACCCACTCTGGTATTCTTGCCTAGAGAATCCCATCAACAGAAGAGCCTGGTGGGCTGCAGTCCATAGGGTCACACAGAAATGGACATGACTGAAGTGACTAATCCAGCAGCAGCAGCATATAACTTAACAAGCTTATCCTCCTATTTACTTGAAAGATCAAAGTGTCTTTGATAGGAAAAGTTAGGGTTGCTAAGTTCAGGGCACGGGAGAAATTAAAATTGGAGAGGTAAACTGCATACCTGAACACTTACTCTGCTTTTCCCCTCAAGGACTTGTGCAGATCCGACAAATATGGGCTTTCATATTAGCACTGTTCTGTGTGCTGAGTAACAGGGTTACAATGGTGAATGAGCCAGACAGCCCAATCTGCCAAGATATTTTTAGGCTACCTCAATACTTAAAATATTAATATACTCCCTTGGCTCTGAATTCATAGCAGATGAAGGACAGGCAGATTCCTAAAAAGAATGGGAAGCTCAACACAAAGAGGTTAAATTACACAGGGGCAGATGGAATTCATTTGCAGTTTTGCAAATGCAAAATAAAAATGTCAGGTCAAAATACAGGAAAAGATTATCTCTGAAAGAGAGGCATAACCCAGAACACTACCCTGGTCAAAGGCTACTGTTTCACTTGAATATTTAACTAAAATGGCAGACCTTCAGGTCAGGGTATCATAGTTTCTGGCACTGAATAACTGTTTAGTATCATCACCATTGTCCTTGACCATGTGTGGAAATTAGGGCAATTAACATAATACTCCAAGACAAACTGTTTGAAACTACTAGGTGTTTGTTTATCATCAGTCATATACTTTAAGAAGTCAGAAAATAAAATCCTCCATAACCTTCATGGCAAGATGGATTTGATCTGATGAGAAATGTATTGACTCTTGCAGAAAAGAGGAGCCATAGGCTGTGTTCTTTATACTTGCATAAAATTATTTTTCATGATCCAGCATTCCTAGGTTTCTCTTTGTTTGTCCCTAAAAGCTCTACCTCAACAAGGCAAGAGTCTCTTGAGACACAGCAAGAGGAAGAAGAATTATCAAGCAAATATTTTTGCTAATGTCATAAAGCAGATGACCTTTTCACATTATCTACAAATAATCTACTCAGAGTAAAAGTGAATCAGGTCATGTTGGAAACTTTGGAAAGTTAGCAATGAAAATACACGATAGAATATAAATGCTTATTTTTACCATGAGCTTAGTTCCTTCCAGTATCAGAGTTACTCTTGCTGTTAAAATTTACATATTTATAAAGCAATAAACCCCTTCATAGATCATAGCTTTGTTGTGGTGAAGGGGCTTGCATAACTCAATGAAGCTATGAGCCATGCGATGCAGGGCCACCCAAGATGGACAGATCATGGTAGAGAGTTTTGACAAAACATAGTCAACTGGAGGAGGGAATGGCAAACCATTTCAGTCTTCTTGCCATGAGAACCCCATGAACAGTATGAAAAGGAAAACAAAAAGATATGACACCAGAAGATGAGTCCCCCAGGTCAGAAGGTGTCCAATATGCTACTGGGGAAGAGCAGAGGGCAAGAAGGGTACTAGTAGCTCCAGAAAGAATGAAGAGACTTAGCCAAAGCAGAAACAATGTCCAGTTGTGGATGTGTCTGGTTGTGGAAGTCTAATGCTGTAAAGAACAATATTGCATAGGAATCTGGAATGTTAGGTCCACGAATCAAGGCAAATTGGACTGACCAGGCAGGAGATGGCAAGAGTGAACATCAACATTATAGGAATCAATAAGCTAAAATGGATGGGAATGGGTTGGGTGAATTTAATTCAGATGACCATTATATCTACTACTGTGGGCAAAAATCCCACAGAAGAAATGCAGTGGCCCTTATAGTCAACAAAAGAGTCTGAAATGCAGTACTTGGGTGCAATCTCAAAAATGACAGAATGATCTCGGTTCATTTCCAAGGCAAACAATTCAACATCACAGTAATCCAAGTCTATGCCTCAACCACTGAGGCCGAAGAAACTGAATTTGATCAGTTCTGTGAAGATCTATAAGACCTTCCAGAGTTAACACCAAAAAAGATGTCCTTTTCATCATAAGGGGATTGGAATGTAAAGGTAGGAAATCAAGATATCTGGAGTAATAGGCAAGTTTGTCCTTTGGAGTACAAAATGAAGCAGGGCAAAGGCTAACAGAGTTTCGTCAAGAGAACATATTGGTCATAGCAAACGCCCTCTTCCAACAACACAAGGGACAACTCTACACATGGACCATCACCAAATGGCCAATAATGAAATCAGACTGATTATATTCTTTGCAGCAGAAGATGAACTGTGGTGTTGGAGAAGGCTCTTGAGAGTCCCTTGGACTACAAGGAGATCCAACCAGTCCATCCTAAAGGAGATCAGTCCTGGGTGTTCATTGGATAGACTGATGCTGAAGCTGAAACTCCAGTACTTTGGTCACCTGATGTGAAGAGCTGACTCATTTGAAAAGACACTGATGTTGGGAAAGATTGAGGGCAGGAGGAGAAGGGGACAACAGAGGAAGAGATGGTTGGATGGCATCACTGACTCAATGGACATGGGTTTGGGTGGACTCTGGGAGTTGGTGATGGACAGGGAGGCCTGGCGTGCTGCAGTTCATGGGGTTGAAGAGTTGGACATGACTGAGCGACTGAACTGAACTGACTGATACCAGACCAACTTACTTGTCTCCTGAGAAACCTGTATGTTGGTCAAGTAGTAACAGTTACAAACTTAAATGGAACAACAGACTGGTTCAAAATTGGGAAAGGAGTATAACAAGACTGTATATTGTCACAGTATATCATGTGAAAGGACAAGCTGGATGAATCACAAATTGGAATCAAGAAATATCAACAATTTCAGATATGCAGATGATACCACTCTTAATGGCAGAAAGTGAAGAGGAACTAAGGTGCCTCTAGATGAGGGTTAATGAGAGTAAAAAAACTGGCTTAAAACTCAACATTCAAGAAACTAAGATCATGGCATCCGGTCCCATCTCTCATGGGAAATAGAAGGGAAAAAAGCAGAAGCTGTGACAGATTTTATTTTCTTGGGCTCCAAAATCACTGCAGATGGTGACTGCAGCCATGAAACTGAAAGACGCTTGCTCCTTGAAAGGAAAGCTATGACAAACCTAGATAGCATATTAAAAAGCTAAAACATCACTTTGCTGACAAAAGTCCATATAGTCAAAGCTATGTTTTTTCTAGTAGTCATGTACAGTTGTGAGAGTTGGACCATAAAGAAGGCTGAGTGCCAAAGAATTGATGCTTTGGGATTGTGATGCTGGAGAAGACTCTTTTTTTTTATTTTTTATTTTTTATTTATTTATTTATTTTTTTATTAGTTGGAGGCTAGTTACTTCACATCATTTCAGTGGGTTTTGTCATACATTGATATGAATCAGCCATGGATTTACACGTATTCCCCATCCCGATCCCCCCTCCCACCTCCCTCTCCACCCGATTCCTCTGGGTCTTCCCAGTGCACCAGGCTGGAGCACTTGTCTCATGCATCCCACCTGGGCTGGTGATCTGTTTCACCATAGATAGTATATACGCTGTTCTTTTGAAATATCCCTCCCTCACATTCTCCCACAGAGTTCAAAAGTCTGTTCTGTATTTCTGTGTCTCTTTTTCTGTTTTGCATATAGGGTTATCGTTACCATCTTTCTAAATTCCATATATATGTGTTAGTATGCTGTAATGTTCTTTTTCTTTCTGGCTTACTTCACTCTGTATAAGGGGCTCCAGCTTCATCCATCTCATTAGGACTGGTTCAAATGAATTCTTTTTAATGGCTGAGTAATATTCCATGGTGTATATGTACCACAGCTTCCTTATCCATTCGTCTGCTGATGGGCATCTAGGTTGCTTCCATGTCCTGGCTATTATAAACAGTGCTGTGATGAACATTGGGGTGCACGTGTCTCTTTCAGATCTGGTTTCCTCAGTGTGTATGCCCAGAAGTGGGATTGCTGGGTCATATGGCAGTTCTATTTCCAGTTTTTTAAGAAATCTCCACACTGTTTTCCATAGCGGCTGTACTAGTTTGCATTCCCACCAACAGTGTAAGAGGGTTCCCTTTACTCCACACCCTCTCCAGCATTTATTGCTTGTAGACTTTTGGATAGCAGCCATCCTGACTGGCATGTAATGGTACCTCATTGTGGTTTTGATTTGCATTTCTCTAATAATGGGTGATGTTGAGCATCTTTTCATGTGTTTGTTAGCCATCTGTATGTCTTCTTTGGAGAAATGTCTGTTTAGTTCTTTGGCCCATTTTTTGATTGGGTCATTTATTTTTCTGGAATTGAGCTGCAGGAGTTGCTTGTATATTTTTGAGATTAATCCTTTGTCTGTTTCTTCATTTGCTATTATTTTCTCCCAATCTGAGGGCTGTCATTTCACCTTACTTATAGTTTCCTTTGTAGTGCAAAAGCTTTTAAGTTTCATTAGGTCCCATTTGTTTAGTTTTGCTTTTATTTCCAATATTCTGGGAGAAAGCCTTTGACAAAATTCAACACTCATTTATGATTAAAACTCTCCAGAAAGCAGGAATAGAAGGAACATACCTCAACATAATAAAAGCTATATATGACAAACCCACAGCAAGCATCACCCTCAATGGTGAAAAATTGAAAGCATTTCCCCTGAAATCAGGAACAAGACAAGGGTGCCCACTCTCACCACTACTATTCAACATAGTGTTGGAAGTTCTGGCCACAGCAATCAGAGCAGAAAAAGAAGTACAAGGAATCCAGATAGGAAAAGAAGAAGTGAAACTCTCACTGTTTGCAGATGACATGATCCTCTACATAGAAAACCCTAAAGACTCTACCAGAAAATTACTAGAGCTAATCAATGAATATAGTAAAGTTGCAGGATATAAAATTAACACACAGAAATCCCTTGCATTCCTATATACTAACAATGAAAAACCAGAAAGAGAAATTAAGGAAACAATACCATTCACCATTGCAACAAACAGAATAAAATACTTAGGAGTATATCTACCTAAAGAAACAAAAGACCTATACATAGAAAACTATAAAACACTGATGAAAGAAATCAAAGAGGACACAAACAGATGGAGAAACATAGCATGCTCATGGATTGGAAGAATCAATATTGTCAAAATGGCTATTCTACCCAAAGCAGTCTATAGATTCAATGCATTCCCTATCAAGCTACCAACGGTATTTTTCACAGAACTAGACCAAAGAATTTCACAATTTGTATGGAACTACAAAAAAACCTTGAATAGCCAAAGTAATCTTGAGAAAGAAGAATGGAAATGGAGGAATCAACCTGCCTGACTTCAGACTCTACTACAAAGCCACAGTCATCAAGACAGTATGGTACTGGCACAAAGACAGAAATATAGATCAATGGAACAGAATAGAAAGCCCAGAGATAAATCCACGAACCTATGGACACCTTATCTTTGACAAAGGAGGCAAGGATATACAATGGAAAAAAGACAACCTCTTTAACAAGTGGTGCTGGGAAAACTGGTCAACCACTTGTAAAAGACTGAAACTAGAACACTTCCTAACACCATACACAAAAATAAACTCAAAATGGATTAAAGATCTAAATGTAAGACCAGAAACTATAAAACTCCTAGAGGAGAACATAGGCAAAACACTCTCCGACATAAATCACAGCAAGATCCTCTATGACCCACCTCCCAGAATATTGGAAATAAAAGCAAAACTAAACAAATGGAGAAGACTCTTGAGAGTCCCACAGAATGCAAGGAGATCAAACCAGTCAATCCTAAAAGAAATCAACCCTAAATGTTCACTGGGAGGACTGATGCTGAAACTGAAGCTTCAATACTTTGGCCACCTGATGGGAAGAGCCAACTCACTGGAAAAGACCCTGATGCTGGGGCATATTGATAGCAAAAGAAGAGGGTGGCAGAGGATGAGGTGGTTAGATAGCATCACGGACTCAATGGACATGAATTTGAGCAAATTCCAGGAGACGGTGAAGGACAGCAAAGCTTGGTGTGCTGCAATCCATGGGGTCACAAAGAGTTGGACACGACAGCGACTGAACAACAGCAACAAAGAAATAAAAAGATTAGCTCTTTGAGGCACCCATGTATGTCATTTAAGATTAGAGGTTTGACTTTTTTTACTTGTATACATTCCTCCATCATTAGTTCCCTAACCAGGAGAATGATAGGTCAAGACAAGACTAGTGGTTTTTAACTCTTCTTTGGTAATAGGCAATATAGAGAGGGGAAAAAATACACATACTTACATACTCATATAATTATACATGCAATGTCAGAGAGTTCGTGGGTCCCCTGGAACTCATGCGGAAGCCCCCATAAAGCTCCTTGGTGTTATGTCCGATGTCCGAATCCCCGAGCGGGAAGAGAGAAGGCTTCCAAGACAATGCAACTCACAGGAAGGGAAGTTTATTACTGACTCGAGCCAGGACTCTCTGCCCGCAACCAACGCAGTGGTGCGGGTCAGAGAGCCCCGAGCCCAAGCTGTTCAATACTTTCGCGCGCGCGGGACTTTCCTGGGGGTTTCCGCCCCATTCCTAATTTCCTAATTGGCAAACATCGGTGAAAGCTAATTGGTCCTAATTGGCAAACAGTGGTCATTGTTAAGCGAAAGCTACCTGATAGTAGGAAGGCCTACTCCTAATCTAAGTTGTGTTACTTCTGCTCGCCTCACACTTGGACAGGCTGAAAATTTTTGGATCAGTCAGTCTCAGAATCCTCCCAGTTCTAGGAACACCTGCTTCTGTAAACTAAACTCCCCTTGACAAGCCTTGACAGAAAGATGTTGCATCTTTTACAGCAAATTCTCCAAGCTCTTTGGAAGCCTCACAGCTAAACTAATGGTATAGTCATTTGAGTTTATAAAAGAAATGTGAATTAGTGAAGGTACCCAACATTTCTTCTCCTCCTACTTATCTTTCCTTTTTGGAGACTATGAAAAACCAACACACCATGATGCCTTCTGTTTGAAACCAAGATAAGTGGAAGAATTCATATTCCTTTAATTTTGTGACAACATAACTTGCAGTTGAGATAACAGAAATGAAGACCCATTTCCTACTTCCTATCTTCAGTTACTGTGCACAAATCCTTAATTAAATTTTCCACAGTCTTGTTTTAAAATGGTAATAATAAGGCCTGTTTATTTCTCTGAAAAATTGTGAAGATGGTGGCTGATGAGTATAAAACAACTAGCGTGAGTGCCAGACTTCTTAGGTGCTAGATAAATTACAACTGTCATCTGGGAAGTAATTAAACAAGATACAATACAGCATTGCTTCTCAAATTTTACTCATCTATCCATATTTTTTTTTTCTTACAGCTAAGACCACCTATTTAATATATTTTTCTTTAGATTGCACTCTTTCTTAAAAAAATAGACTTTGCGAAAATAATAACATCTAAAAAAAAACAAGTTTGGCATGCCAGTTATGTTTTTTTTCTTCTAACAAATATTAAAATAAAGTCATATTTATTAAATTTTTAAAAGTTGTTTCTGTGAAGCTAACACATTATTTTGAAAACTATGATTTGGAAAGTGCAGGTATAGCAAGCCACTAAACCTTAGCTTAAATTAAACTCAATCTGGGTTTATTATTTCTCTTGGCAAAAACCAAGTCAGGAAACAAGGTGGTTGGAGTTTTGAGGGTGGGAAGAGAAGAAGGAAATGCCTCGAGGAGGCCAGGTGGCAGTGCCGTGGGCATCTGACGTTCAGCCAGTGAGTGACAGCCCCTGCGGGATGCAAAGGAGAAGAAGGAAAGGAGGTCAGAACAGAAGATGTCTGAATTTTAAAGACTGGTGTTACTGATCTCAGGTCCAGAGATGGACAAGCTCATCATTTTTAATAGGGAAAAACTACATCTCTTTTTCATGGCAGCAGTAACCTAAAGTTAGCAAAAACTTACAGATAACTTATCACTTAAAAAAGTAAAAATTAAAACAAAAGGCAGGAGTGGTCAGGACATTAGCTCGGTACGCAGAAAAAAATGGCTCTTAATTGCTGATTTACTGATGTGAATCTTTCCTAATGCACTCCTTTTTAGAAGCTAGATACAAAGTTGGAATTCTGTAAAGCATTTGGAAAGCCATTAAAGCACTGCTTATCTTTTTTAAAATTTAATTTAATTTTTAATTGGGGGATAATTACTTTACAGTATTGTGTCAGTTTCTGCCATACATCAACATGAATCAGTCATATGTATAATATGTCCCCTCCTTCTTGAACTTCCCTCACACCTCCCTCCCCAACCCACTCCTGTAGGTTGTCCAGAGTACTCTCTTTGGCTTCCCTGCATCATGCAGCAAATTCCCACTGGCTATCTCTTTTACACATGGTAATGTACATGTTTCAAAGCTACTCTCTCAAATCATCCCACCCTCTCCTTTCCCCACTGTGTTCAAAACAGCACTGCATAACTTTTAGCCAATATTTACTGGAACTGCCCATGGCAGTCCTTTTCAGCATGCTCCTATATGGACAATAAGAAATATGTCCTAAAAAAAAGATGGAAACAAATCACATCTCATGAAAGTTGCATTATTAGAACTCAGAGGTGCAGCTTTCACTAACCTAAAACACACACATGCACACATGCACACACACACATATCTAATATACTCAGCAAATACTTTGAGCTACATGCTGAAGAAACAAAGGAGCATGTATTATTCAACAAATCTTTTTTTAGCGCCTGCTGCTGCTGCTGCTACTAAGTCACTTCAGTCGTGTCTGACTCTGTGCGACCCCACAGACAGCAGCCCACCGGGCTCCCCCATCCATGGGATTCTCCAGGCAAGAACACTGGAGTGGGTTGCCATTTCCTTCTCCAATGCATGAAAGTGAAAAGTGAAACTGAAGTTGCTCAGTCGTGTCTGACTCTGTGCGACCCCACAGACAGCAGCCTACCAGGCTCCTCTGTCCATGGGATTTTCCAGGCAAGAGGACTGGAGTGGGTTGCCATTGCCTTCTCCGTTTTTGGTGCCTACTCAGATCCAAATACTCGCTTCAGTCATTGGGAATAGAGTAGTGAACAGCAAACAGGAGAATAAAAGGAGTACAAAAGTGGTCTCATATATTTCAGTTTGCTTAAGAAAATGATTAATAAGCACCCATTACATGCTGACAAGCGTGTCTTTTTCTTAACTGTAGCTTTTTTCACACTATAGGAATTAGTGCAGCCTAGAATTAAAGGCTCAATCTTTGGAAGTAGACAGGCCTGGATTTGAATTCTGGTTCTACCTCTCAGCTAGCTACGTGGACTTGCACATACCAATCTCTACACTCACTGGTTTCCTCATTCATAAAGTAGGAGACAAACATCCCCTACAATGTAGAGTTAAGTACTCACCAACAAGTATTGATTCAGTGTTCTTCTGTCGTGGTTACTATTTTAGGCATAGGTGGAAAACAGTGAACAAAACAGACATGGTCTTATGCTCCAGCCATCAGGATAAGTGGGTAGCTTTATCTTAAAGTGATTAGTGGGAAGTTGATGCAGTGGACTTACTGGTATAATTATTAAATACTGGCATTTTGAATGGAGGACAGGATGACAAATACATGCACATAAAAGAAAAGTATTTTAATAAAATAAGTGGCAGGTATTAAATGATAAATGACTGTCTGGAAAATAATAAGCATTTTAAATTATATGCTGCCCTAGAAGTTAAATATGGGAAGCTACCATGGCAGATGGTGCTGACCAAGGCAGCTTTATGGAGAAGATAGGTTTTCCTAACCAGACAATAAGTAAAAAAGATCAGATAATCACATAACCATTTAGGCAAAGGCACCTATGAATATTCTTGAAGTGTAACAGCAGCATTGAGATAGAGCAAAAGATAATACACATCTCAGCTCCCTAATTCATTAATAAGACACTAATGGTTAATCTCATCCTAATGCTTTAAGAGAATTTCCATTTTATTAAATACAATTTTAATTCTAGATAACTAAGTTTTTCCTATGATATGGTGCAAGGTCCATGGTCCAGACCCACATTCAATACATTTCTCCTTATCTACGTTGGCACAGGAAACTCTAAACAACAGAGGAACTTTTGTCTTTGTAAAGAAAAGAAAGAAAGAAAGCGTACTTGCTCAGCTGTGTCCAACTCATTGCAACCCCATGGGCTGTAGCCCACCAGGCTCCTCTGTTCATGGAATCCTCTAGGCAAGAATACTGGAGTGATCCTTCTTCAGGTGATCTTCCCCACCCAGGGATCGAACCTGGGTCTCCCGCATTGCGGGCAGATTCCTTACCATCTGAGCCACAAGGGAAGCAGACAATGTCTTTGTAATGACTGATTCAAACATGACATTCTTTGATTTTGGCTTTAAATAATATTTAGAGGAGATATTAAATTGTACTTATGAACACATTAAATATCCTTAGTACAAAGTATTGTTCTGTTGTTCAGTCACCCACTTGTGTATGACTCTTTGTGACCCCATGGATTGTAGCACACCAGGCTTCCCTGTCCCTCACCATCTCCCAAAATTTGCCCAAGTTCATGTCCATTCCATCAGTGATGCCATCCAGTCACCTTATTTTCTGATACCCTCTTCTCCTTCTGCCCTCAATCTCTCCTAGTGTCAGGAACTTTTCCAATGAGTCAGCTATTCGCATCAGATGACAAAATACTGGAGTTCAAATTTCAGGATCACTCCTTTCAATGAGTATTCAGGGTTGACTCCCCTTAAGATTGACTGGTTTGATTTCTTTTATGTCCAAGGGACTCTCAGTCTTCTCCAGCACCATAGTTCAAAGGCATCAATTCTTTGGCGTTCTGTCTTCTATATGGTCCAGCTCTCACAACTGAGCGTGACCACTGGGAATAACACAGCCTTGAATATACAGACCTTTGTCAGCAAAGTAATGTCTCTACTTTTCAGCACACTGTCTAGGTTTGTCACAGCTTTCTTGCCAAGAAGCAAACACCTTCTGATTTCATGGCTGCAGTCACCATCTGCAGAGATTTTAGAGCCCAAGAAGAGGAAATCTGTCACTACTTCCACCTTTTTCCCCTCTATTTGCCATTAAGTAACGGGTCAGATGTCATGATCTTAGCTTTTTAATATTTAGTTTTAAGTCGGTTCTTTCACTCTCCTTCTTCATGAGTGGTACAAGTTACCACTTGATAAATAATGTACAGGTAATTAAATGTTTTGATTTTGAGTTTTTTATCATTTTGGTTTATTTTTAACTTCAGAAAACTGTAAATCATAGGATTTCTCTAAATCTGATGATGTTTGGTAGAAGACAGATGTGACAACAGAGGTGGGGGCTATGCGGGAAGAGTTGGTTAAAATTCATCTGTTTCCCCTCAGAGTGTAGGGAAGGTATAGATGAATTGTGTCAAAATTTTCTTATGGTTATCTTTTCATAGTCAAAAGGAAAAACAAACCGGTGAGGGAGAATAAAGAACCGTTACTTCTGTTCTGAGACATCTTATGGTCTCCTGGTAATGAAGTCCTTTGACACACTACCTCCATTTTTTGTGCACCCTTCCCTACACTGAGATATTTCCCTCGCTTCTCACCCACTAGTACCAACTGAAGTGACTTAGCGTGCATGCATGCATTGGAGAAGGAAATGGCAACCCACTCCATCTTGCCTGGAGAATCCCAGGGACAGAGGAGACTGGTGGGCTGCCGTCTGTGGGGTCACACAGAGTCGGATGCAACTGAGGTAGCAACAGCAGCAGTACCCACTCACAAGAGCCAACTTTAAAATTTGGGGAAATTTTAGGAACTAGTTGATCTCACCGATAGTCTGAAATAGGCCGCTGGGAGCTTGCTGCTTTTTCACCATGGAAATCAGCAAAAATAATTATTTTGAGCTCTTTACCACCACTGCTTATACATGTCGACTGCAGGAAGACAGAGACCACATCTTTGTTCTTTACAACGTCTCTATGGTATTTAGTCTAGTGTCTCCTATATTGTGGGTATAAATGAACTAGACAGATCAGATGGAAGACTTAGCAAGTCCATTCATTCATTCATTCTCAACACTTATATATGACCTTTAAAGTCATAACAGTGTTACAAAAATCCCCAGCTGTGTATTAACTCTGTTCTACCATTTCCATAATTCCCTTACAATAGAGAGGAGATGCTCAGGAACAAATTATATGTATGGAGGAAGACAACCATTGTGAGCCCCTTGGACAGCAAGGAGATCAAACCAATCAATCCTAAAGTAAATCAACTCAGAATATTAATTGAAAGGACTGATGTTGAAGCTGAAGCTCCAATACTTTGGCCACCTGATGCGAAGAGCCAACTCATTGGAAAAGACCCTGATGCTGGGAAAGATTAAGGGCAGGAGGAAAAGGGGAAGACAGAGGATGATATGGTTGGATGGCATCACCAACTCAGTGAACATGAGTTTGAGCAAATTCCAGATGGTGAAAGACAGGGAAACCTGGCATGCTGCAGTCTATAGGGTCACAAAGAAAAGGTCAGTACTTACCGACTGAACAACAGCAACTACAGGAAGGCAGAATAAATCATAAATTTTATAAAGTTTCTGTCACTTTAAGGCAGAATATCTCCTGACTCACAACAAATAAGTTTAAATAGCCTAAATAATCTGAGTTTCACACAGGCAGGGTTTTGAAGAGCTACAGTTTTGATGTTTTTTAACCTTCTGCTCTTAAGAACCACCATGATTTAGGAATAAAGAACAAAATGGTGTGTGGGATAAAGGATTGTTGTGAATGACTTTTTGGAGGCTTTAAAAGCCAAACAATTATGAGTCATGAAAGAGTCCCTGCGAATCAGGTCGGCATCTGCAGGGCAGTGGCAACTGCATTAAGTAATGATAACAAAAAGTACACAGCATCGGAGATGATTCTTAATAACCGTATTTAACAAATGGCTAGATGATGCTATTTTTTCCACTAAAAGCTTCCCCTCTTGTCTACCAGTTTTGACCCAGTACCACTTTAAGACCCTGTCAAACAAAGATGACAGATCCCAAGTTCCAGGTTATATAAGAGTAGTAGTTTCTTTAATCTTTGTCCCTGCCCCAGGATCCCTTTCTTTTTACAGATGGCTGTTTTTTATTCACTAATGAAAAAACATTTTATTTCAGTGTCAAAAATGCCAGTAGCATCTGCTAAACTCTATGATCTCAAGTCAGGAGGAGAAATCCTTTGAAGGCAGGATCTTGAATGTCTCCTTGTTACCAAAGGAAGAATAGCTTATCTAAGAAGGACTAAAGAAAATCTGTATCTATAAACACATAAGCATTTTGAGCACCCTGGAAAGTTTGTACAGGTTTTTAAAACACTGCTTTCCAAAGCAGTGATATCACTAAGAAAAGCAGGTATAGATAATGTGAGTCCAGAAACCTCTACCTAAGAACTCTAAAAATATTCACTTCTAACCATTTAATCCCGCTCATGATTTTGTAACAAAATATGTTTCCTAAACTACATTTGCTTTGTTGATGTAAGTGTTTATTTTTTTAAAGGCAGTTAAATGTTTGAGACAATAAATGAAATAACCACAAAATGGAACTCAGGTATATGCATATGTGAATTTTACTTATATACATATACAGTCCTGAATATTCATTGGAAGGATTGATGCTGAAGCTGAAACTCCAGTACTTTGGCCACCTGATGCGAAGAACTGACTCATTTGAAAAGACCCTGATACTGGGAAAGGTTGAAGGTGGGAGGAGAAGGGGATGACAGAGGATGACTTGGTTGGATGGCATCACTGACTCAATGGACATGAGTTTGAGTAAGCTCCAGGAGTTGGTAATGGACAGAGAAGCCTGGCATTTTGCAGTCCATGGGATTGCAGAGTTGGACATGACTGAGCGACTGAACCGAACTGAACTGAACATATATGAATATATCTGAAATCAGATAATTTCTAAGTAGGAAAGTTTACACATATATATGTGTATATGTATATACATATATATATATACACACATACACACACATAGGCTACTCTGGTAGCTAAATCAGTAAAAAATCTGCCTGGAGTGCAGGAGACCTGGATTCGATCCCTGGGTTGGGAAGATCTCCTAGAGAAGGAAATGACAACCCACTCTAGTATTCTTGCCTGGAGAATTCCATGGACAGGAGCCTGGTGAGCTATAGTCCATGCAGTCGCAAAGAGTTGGACATGACTGAGCGACTAACATGCATATAACCCATCTCTTGTTAAGAGGGAAAATAAAAGGTAAAAAACAGACTGGTAAATATTCTATAAAATTGATCCCAAGTCACAAGCATAATCCCCATAAAGTTCCCATGATTCATTACCACTTGTTCAGTGGTGTAGAGAGAGACTAGTTTTCCAGATTCAACATTCAAGGTCTACTTTTTTCCTTAGGTTATAAACATGTAACAAAACATTTAAGAACTTCTCATCTTGTTCTTTACTTCTCTCCCTTCCCCACAAAATCCCATTTGTGGAGACAATTAGTAAACAAGGTAGAAATTTGTCACATAACTGTAGAAGAAAATGAGAGATTGCATATCACACTGTGCATTAGACAAAGCTCTTCTTCTGGAGCATTTTTTCTTAGTTTATTTTATTTCTCCTCTAAGTACCTGCTCCCCCTCTTGGATTTTTTTTTCCTTAATCTCAATCTACCTCCCTTTCTCCGCACAGAATAAGACCACGAAAGGGATAAAGTCAACATTGTCACCCACTGTGGCTGTGAATCCTTGAAACAGTGATTTGATCTCACACATCTTCAATTTTCCCATCAATAATAATATGAATACTCTGTCTGATTGATAAATCACTATGCACCAGCATAATTCTAAATTTCATATGAATATCCATTCATTGATTCCTTATAAATATCCTATGAAGTAGGTATCATTGACTGTTACTGCTCTCCCACCTTATTTTACAGAGAGGAAATTTGAGTCAAAGAAAATTTAAACAGCTTTTCCACCACAGCATGCAAAAGGCAGCACCAAATCCAAATTCATGTGTCTTAAATTCAGGAGCTAAGTTCTAAACTATTATATAGTCAAGATGCATATCTATAAAGTGATAAGAATCATACCGATTTCACATACACTTATTATGTAGAGTCCCATGTACTCTTTAGCACATATTATTTGTTACTTTTACAATTA
This sequence comes from Dama dama, assembly GCF_033118175.1. NCBI lineage: Eukaryota > Metazoa > Chordata > Mammalia > Artiodactyla > Cervidae > Dama > Dama dama. The sequence goes on along the minus strand of NC_083681.1, from coordinate 56,297,697 downwards.
CTGTTACTATTTTCAATTTTTATTTTTAGTAATACTATCAAGTATATACGGGGCTTCCCTGGTAGCTCAGATGGTAAGAGCATCTGCCTACAATGCGGGATACCCGGGTCCAGTCCCCGGGTCGGGAAGATCCCCTGGAGAAGGAAATGGCAACCCACTCCAGTACTCTTGGCTGGAAAATCCCATGGACTGAGGAGCCTGTAGGCTCCATGGGTTCACAAAGAGTCGGACACGACTGAGCGACTTCACTTCATTTCACCTCACTTCATCAAGTATATAAAAGACCAACATCCCTACACAAGAGATCCTCCGATGCCATACCTGCCCTTCAGAATCAAACTGAGGAGCTTATTACATAGATTGAAATGTCCATACTGTCATTTATGTAAGGAGTTACATGTGTTATCCAGTTAAGTGACAATATAAAGTCCATTTGTTTGAATGCTCAGTTAATCAATTTATCCACTCTGTGTGTGGATGTGTTTTATAAATCTATATGACATCACAAACGCTTGCATTTATGGGTATGAGGCAACAAAGGCTCTTGAATAAGACTTGTTATATAAATCCATATTGCCTCCTTAACTGTAGTCTTTGCACAGGCCCTTTCTCCCACACTCTGTGCTATAGTTATGTGTGTCTCTTATCTTGGCCACTGCACATACATGACCTACTCCAGACCCTGCTTTTGTTCATGCCTCAGCCTTCGTCTGCTCCAATGGCGCTTTTAACTTTTTCCAAGTCTGCTTTCATTTTCCCAATAATCTGCATGCTTGCTATACAATGAAGACAAAGTTAAGTGCTGCTCAGAGGTGACTGCTGTTTCAAATTCAGTTATCTTTCATTCTCTCCTCTCTTGACCCACAGATATGGATGCAACTGTATGTGTGATGCACATACACTTCTATGATATATAATATGCAAGGTGGCCATGTCCTATTGCACTGTTAAATACCCAAACAGTATTCAGTTTTACAGTTCTTTCGTTTATTTACCTTCCAGTGAAGAATAGGCCTATTCTTCTAGCCTATTCTAGTGAAGAATAGGCTTTCCTGATGACTCAGATGATAAAGAATCTGCCTGCAGTGCAGGAGATCCAAGTTCAATCCCTGGGTCAGGAAGATCACCTGGAGAAGGGAATGGCAACCCATTGCAATATTCTTGCCTGGAGAATTCCATAGACAGAGAAGCCAGGACACAACTGAGCAACTAACACTTATTGTGAATGGTAATGATTCATTGAAGAATATTTTGGCTATATTTGCTAAATCATTCTTTGGTATGATTCATCATGATTCAGTGAATATCCCTGTTCATACATCCCTATTAACCTCTCTAATTGTTTTATTCATATAAATCCTAGAAGTAAAATTACTCAAAACTTTTATCCAATTTCAAAGATAGGCTTGATTTTCTCCTTTTTCATAAACTTTATCTTAACTCTTACAGCCACAATCATAACTCTATTCCACTTAAAGTTGTAATGTTTTCCCAATATTCTTCTTCATGCTCACTTATTTAACAAGTTTATTGTGTGTTCCTGTTATAAGGCAGGCTTTGTGCAAGGTGTTGATGTAATTATAAAGAAAAATAGACCATGATCCCCATCCTTGAGAGAGTAATTTAGTCAAGCAGACAGATAGGACAAGTTAATTACAATTTGGTGTGATTTGGGCTATATGAGGGGTGAGTGCAAGAGCTGAGAAGAAAGATAAAGTGACTGTCTGGAGAAGGAAGGAAAAGTCTTCTCTTTAAAAAATGATGCTAGAACAAGTAGACAGTCAAATGCAAAACAGGACAAAAGAACTAATCTAGATGGACTACACTCTTCATGAAAATAATTCAAAATGGATCACAGACTTAAATGTAAAATATAAAACTATAAAATTGCTAGAAGATAACCTGAAGGAAACCTAGATGATCTCTGATATAGTGATGGTGTTTTAGATACAACACCAAAGTCATGATCTCTGAAAGAAATAATGTATGGCTAGACTTGATTAAAATTCTGCTCTGGAAACAGACAATATCAAGAGAATTAGAAGACAAGGCATAGACTAACAGAAAATATTTTCAAAAGACATATCTGATAAAGAACTGTTATCCTAAGTAAACAAAGAAATCCTAAAACTCAATATAAAAAAATCAGTTACAAATGGCGTGTGATTACTGAAAATACAACTCTTCAAAGAAGATGGTAAATAAGTATATGAAATGATGCTCCACACTGTATGCTATCAGGGAAATGCAAATGAAAACAATAGTGAGATACCATTACAAATATATTAAAATGGCCAAAATCTAGTACACTAATAACCATAAATGCTGGTGAGGATGTGGAGCAACAGGAATTCTCACTCATTGCTGGTGAAAATGCAAAATGATATAGCTACTTTGGAAGACAATTTGGGGGTTCATTATAAAACTAAACATTCTCTTAGTATATGATTCAGAAATTGCATTCCTAGGTATTTACCCAAAAGAGTTGAAAATCTATGTACACACAAAAATCTGAATGTGCATGTTCACAGCAGCTTTATGAATAATTGCTCAAGCTTAGAAGCAACCGAGCTGTCCTTCAGCAGGTCAATGGATACACTGTGGCACAGTCAGACAATGGAATAATATTCAGCACCAAAAGTAAGTAGATTATAAAGCTATGAAAAGACATCAGTTCAGTTTAGCCGCTCAGTCGTGTCTGACTCTTTGCAACCCCATGGACCTCTAGAGGAATCTTAAATGGATATTGCTCAGTAAAACAAAACAATCTGGAAAGGCTATATGCTGTATGATTCCCAACTATGTGACATTCTGGAGAAGACAAAACTATGGAAACAACAGAAATACTAATAAAAAGAAAAGTGGTTGCTGGCAAGGGGCCAGAGTAAGGTAGAGAGAAACAGTCAGAGCACAGAGGAATTTTTGAATAGTGAAAATGCTCTGTATGGTATTATAATGATATATATACATCATCATACATTTATATACATCATCATACATTTATTCAACCCATAGAATGTACAATACTAAGAGTTAACCCTAAGGTAAACTGTGCACTTTGGATGATTACGAAGTGTCAATGTAGGTTTATCATTAGTGAAAAATGTACCATTCTGATGAGTGATGCTGGTAATGAGGAAGACTATACATGTGTGAGGGTAGGGAGATATAGGAAATTTCTGTCCCTTCCTTTTAATTTTGTTGTAAATCTAAAATTGCTCTAAATATAGTCTTTAAAAAGTGGTATGTGATTTGATTCCTGAAAAATGAACAGAAGAAAGGAGAAAACTCTGCATGTAAAGGCACAGGTCACGGAAGTGGGGGGAGTTATTAAAGACCCATTAGGGTGTTGGTTCTGATTGTGTTGAGAGAAACTGGTATCTGAAAAGGCTGTCAAGGAACAGAAAGGACGATACTCATGCACCGTAACATTTCCATCAGAGTTGCACTTATGTCCCTATTTTTGTCTTTCCCAACTAACTACAAGCCTTTTGATGACTGGAACTATACTTTATTCATTTTGTAGCCACTGTATTTTGTATAATGCTTGGAGTGTATATGTATGTGCACACATACACACACACCCATGACTCAGTCATTCAACCTGTGGTTGTCTTCTCAAAGTCACAGAGTTTTCTTTTCAATGACACATGTGAATTTAGAAATTCTATAATAGTATGCATTTTTATTGTATAAAAAATAAAGGGACTAAAAAATCACCTATAATCCCAGTATGATACTTGAGGACTCTTTTTACACACATGCAAGTATAATTTTGCTTTCAAACTGTCTTTCTTCTTTCCCTCTTTGACATGTTCCCATGTCACTAGAACCAACATCACTGTGATTTTTTTAATAACTATCATCTCTATGGTTATACATATACATACATTCTGATGTTGGAAACTCATGTATCTACCCCAACTGCCAGCACTCCTGGCTACACCACCATCGTATTTAAACTGAACTGCTCTAACACCACCTTACTCTCATCACTGTATGCACATTCTCACATAGAGTGATCTTAGGAAAACAGAAATCTGTTGGAAAGTCTTTGAACTTAGAATGAAATCCAGACTCCCCGGCCCAAGGGCCCCTGTAATGGTGTGCTTGCTTACCTCTCTCTCTCCTCTCATTTCAGCCATCCTGGCGTTCAGTCTCTGTATTCTTGCCACACAGGCTATATATCAGTTTCTCAAACACATTAAGCTCTTTCCCATTCCAGGGCCCTCATAAGAGGCACCTCTCTGCCTGGAATGCCTCCTTCTCACACTCTTCCTTCGGCTGACTTCTCATCTTTCAGTTCTTGGCATTAATACCTTCTGAGAGGTTAATACCTCCCTGATTGCCCTGTGTAGCTCCTCTTCCACTATTTAATGACCCACTTAATGACAACTTGTAAGTAGTTATTTAACTTGTTAGTTTATTACCTATTTTCTGACTCCTCCATTAGACATCTACAGGCTTTGCAAGGGTAGGGGTTCTACCTGTTTTATTCATCAAGAAATATCCAGACTTATAAGGTCTGGCATATGGCAGGCTCTCAAAATATAGAGTACGCTGGAGATATTAAGGGAAGATGTCAGGGAATGGTTCTCAAATGTGGGACCAGTACCAGCAACATCAACATCATCTGAGAATTTCTTAGGAAAACAAATTCTCTGGCCTCAACTAGAATTACTGTTATCAGAAGCTCTGGTGTAGAGCTTTGTCACCTGTTTTTTTAACAAGCCCTACAGGTGATTTTCACGTTTCCAACCTGACAACCACTGTTGCAAGGTATCTGTTTAGAAAAAGAAACATTTTGTTTGAAAGTTGCCACAGCTAAAATTTCTTAGAATGTGAAATCTGAACCTCTGTGTGTGTGTATGTGCTCAAGCGTGTCTGACTCTTTGCAACCCTGTGAACTATAGCCCGCCAGGCTCCTCTGTCCATGGGATTTCCCAGGCAAGAATACTGGAGTGGGTTGCCGTTTCCTTCTGCAATTTGAAACTTCAATATCACCAAATGTAATCTCTCATTTATTGACCAAAAAAAATGCTGGAAAAAAAAATACTGAAAGATAATTTTTAAAAAATATTTTAACCTGACAATTAGTGAAGTTTTGCTTATAATTTTGCTTTTAAGGTTATAAAATACACATAATTCTTATAAAATCAAGTAAAATTATGCAGCACATACTCTTCTCTGAGAAAAGTCCTCAAATGTAAAGCTACTTTCCTACTGATGACTGAGTACTAATTCAGTTAAAATCAGGTATAATTATGGAAGAACATACTTCCTGCTTTTCTCAAGATGGTTCATACACTGAATTGTTCGGAATAATGTATCAAACACTTGGTCTTTGAGGTGAATTTTTCCATTAGTGACTTTAGTTATTTTATTTAAGGGGAATCAGTTTTTTACATTTGGAGTGTCCTATGAAATGGAGCTGGTTCACTGAGTAACACAGTATCAGTGGAATTGCAAAGAAGATAGAAAATAAATCACTGAAGGTGGAACTTCAGATTGGATTTAAAACACTTGAATTACCTGACCTGCTATCACTGGATTAAGTGTGACTCTGAATACCATAGAATAAGACATATATCCATAGAAAGAATAAAGATAATGAAGCAACTGTAAGTATTCTTTGTAAAAGTCAAAAAGGAACCAAAAGGAAGAGAGAAACAAAATACTGATTGAACTTCTGTAATGTAATAGGCACTATATTATACTAAGTGCTGTTTTTAAAGACTATCATATTATTCTCTTTCCACCCATTTTTATTTGCCAAAATCAAAGGTTTTCTGGTTTTTATAATGAAAACCAAAAGTCAAACCTTTCTAAGCAGATTATGATGGGGTAGACTATGGTTTTTCTACTGAGTTCTCAATGAAATAAACATTTGTTTTTTAACATATGAGCTTTAAATATAATCTTAGTGGGAATAATTGACAGAGAATACATTTTAGCATACTTTTCCTGCCCACTTATTTTTATATTTCATATACTATAAAATGAATCTTTTAAGTATTTATTTTTTGAAAAGAACACTTTTTTACATATCAGTGATGATCTATTTTAGATGATCTAACCTTGAATGCAGATTTAGAAGTTGAACCTCTGATCTCCAAAGGGAAGTAGCTGACAATTTTAAACAAAGAAATGAAAGCCTTCAGAATGGGACAAAATTAATTTTATCACCTTTAAATGCATGAGAAAATACAGTAGGTTGAAAAACATTTTGTTCCCTTGTTTAAAACAAAATTAATTTCATAGTTGTGTCACTTGTTTAACATTTAATGTTACAAGACATGCTTCTTTAAATTCAGATTTTTTTCTCATTCGACTTTGACATATTATTAACTAAAATATCTTGTATAAAAATAATTTGAGAACATCTTAAAAAGACATACTTTTGTAAGTGATTATACTTTATAAATATTTTGAATCAAGAACAAATTTTAGAGTAGAACTTGTGAATACCTATTTCATTGAAACCAAAAATCAAATGCATTTAAAAATAGTCAAAACTTCAGAGAGGCAGCATCTGTTATGTGAGATAAACACTGATAGTTAAAATATATCCATTTAGATCATATATTTCTTATTTTTAAAAATACATTTCTAGTATTTGAAAGAACAGATATACTCATCTTCAATTCTGAAGTCAATATCTATAATTCTTAGTTGACATCTTACATATTTTTAAGGAAACAGAAAAGTAAAATAGAATTCCTAGATTGATATACTTATTTAAACATACCACAGTCAGAGTTCTGGGTTCAGCTGCATTTGGAATCCTTCATTGCTGACAACAGAGTTTCAAATGACAGTCTTCTTTGAAGCACTCTTCAGCTTGACAACAGAAAGTTCTCCCTTCCACCTCCTGCTTTTTCCATTAGCTAGAGTGTTACATATTGAACGCTGCACAAAGCATTTGACTGGAGGGTTTTTAGACAACTCTTTAAATGCCTGAGTCTGAATAATGATTAAAAGGGGAAAAAAGATAACACATCATCTCTTTATAAGAACTTCTGTATTTTTTTATTACTTTATTTTAAGGGGGAGTGGTTATGGGGTGGAGTAGGGGGCTGCCTTCGTGTGTCATTGTTTAATAGTGTCTACGTATGATTCATCTAAATGGCATTTAGTTATATAATGTCAGTGACATTTTGATGATTTTACTGTCAATTTTTAATGATCTACTGCATATTCTTAGGTTATTTGAATTAGTTGGGCAGATTAACATAAAAGGTGGGAGGTATGTTTCAGCCTGAATAATAGTGGTCTGACAAACAAAAAGTTTTTTTATTGGTGAACTTTTTTTTAATAGGTAATTTTTTTTGATAGCTGATTGAGGTTGTCTATATACCTTTTTCCAGTTCATGTAAATGGCCACATTTTCTTTTTCACTAGAGAAAGTTACAACAGAACTATTTGTAGTTTTTGAAAAATTCTGTTATCTGTTACTTGATATTGTATTATATTGGCTCTGGGATGAAAATGATGAAGTGTGATTGTAAACTGAAAACAACAGAAGTAATTGTTACCTAAAAAAAAATAATAAATGAATAAATAGAATTGAACAATTTTGTCCTTCTGTGATTAACATTGACAGGATAAAATGCAACAGAAGGTTATATTTATTTCTGTCAAGAAAACCTCCACAGGATAGCTTGTAATTGAGACTGACAAGACACTGCACTAAGAATCAGCCACTTAATGGATATGGCCCTGAATTAATCAGCATGCTAAAAGTGGATTTTCTAGTTAATCCCACATAATAGAACATTTTAATGTCACACGAGTTTGAAACCTTTAAACAACAAATGGAAGATTACTGTAATTCCTATGTCTACACTGTCTGTGTCATCAAGGGGTTAATAAAATCATGCAAGTCTCCATGCCTAGGATCCTCACCTGGAATCTTGAATTGCAGCTTGCAAAGAAGTCAACAGTCACAAGACAATTTTTTAAAATTCTACAAGTTTCAGAAGTTGTTTAATAAACACAAGAATACTTAATTTGTTGATATTTTCTTCCCTTTTAAAATAGTGATAGTGGCTCAGAATGGTCATATTTTGATGGATGCATTTGCTGGCAGGAAGGAGTCTGTAGGCCAGTGTGAATGGAGGCAAAGGGCATGGGGCAGTGAAGGGCAGAAAAGAGCTGAGTATTTCACAGTTTATTAGGATTTGAGCATAGGAACCTCAATTTTATAGTTTCTTCTTAAGCAGAAAACATTGACAAAAGCATAATATCCATGGTCCCTAGTGAACATGAGGATTCCTGAGTGAGGTGAACATGTTCCCTACCTGATGGACTTGTCTCGTGGGTTCTTCAGGCCCTTGTGCACACCTCCAATACGTTGTTCAGCACAGCACAGAGCCTGGTAGTGAGGTGGCCTCTATGGACTTCCTGCCGACTGCTTATCTAGCTGTATGATAACAAGATACTTAGCCATTCCCAACTTCCATTTCCTCACCCCTGAAAAAGGGGTAAAAAGATACCCAACTTTTTAAGAGTTGCAAATATAAATGGATGCAGGTCATCAACAAAATCTCTGAAGGATCCTTAATAGATGTTAGCTGTTGTAATTATTTAATGTTATTTTTATTAATGTTCCAATTCCCAGTCCAGTGTTCCTTCCGCTACACACACAACCTGGAGAGCCTCAAGTTAGGAGATTAATGAAGTAGACTTGACTTCAGCTGTGTCCAAATAGCATTAGTTTTGATTTGATTTCACTGACTGCCCTCGCATCTCAGCAGGTAGAGAAAGAGTTTGATGTGAGCCTATCATTGACTGACTATATAAATATCAAGCAGAAGAATTATCCGCACCATTTAACTGGTGTGCCCACACATTAATTTATTAAATTTGCTTTCACGTCCCATAAATGTACATAAGATTCTGCAGACAAGTTATTGCAGCTTTCATTTTAGAGCTAAAGTCCCCCAGGGAGGCTTAGGAGATCTCCCAAGATGAGCTAAATACTCGTGGGGACAACCAGTAAGCTGGTGATTGAGGAAGCCTGTTCTGTGTCTAATTACCAAGACATTCGTTCCAGGAGAGAGAAAACATCTATGGCATTTTGTTTGTTTTCTTGTATCGCTTATGAAATAAGACGACTTCCTAAATAGGCACATTTTCCCCATATAGTCTTTAAGGGAACAAAAAGACAACAATCCCAACAAAGCCATCCCTCACCTAAATCTACTCTCATAATTAAATGTCTCTTGATCTAGCATCCTGCTCTGGACATAGCTGTAGGGGATTTTGTGGAGGAGTAGAGTTTTGTGGAGTTTATTTTTCCCTGATTTACAAGGGTAGTTCCTATACTGTGTGGCAGATGCATTTGAAAACATTTAGATTGCTGATTATTATGTAACCCCAAGGAGTATACACTTCCTCCTTTGTGGCTATTTTGCTAGAAATATTAAGTCTATAACAAACTCCCTGTAAATTTTTATTTTGTTGATACATGAGTAAATTACAAATAGGTCAGTCCACTCCTGGGATGTAGAGGGTTAGTCACACAATATTAAAATACAGAACTACCTACTTCAGAGCAACATTTTTGGATTTTTGAAATATATGATTAATATATGAGTATGTTTATTATAGTTAACTATTAAGCTGAAGTCAGAAAAGCATAGAGTACTGAGGATAAAGAAACATGCGACAATCCAATTCTGTTCCTGCTGAGTTTAGAGGCTGGGCAAAAGCTTACCTCTTTAAATCTGATTTTCTTCACTAGTAAAACTACTACTACTTACTTTCCTTATTATGAGAATTAAATTAGATTATATATATATATATATATATATATAGAGAGAGAGAGAGAGAGAGAGAGAGAGAGAGAGAGAGCACTTCTGATGTATAAGTGATGAGTACATCCTAGGGGAAAATCTAAATGCTATTTAATGATAGTTAACATACTAAAAAGCTGAAGTCCTGAATTGCTCTTATCTCACCAGTATAGCAAAGTGGAAAAGCAGTTGTAGAAAACAGAACCATCCTATTTTAAATTCTGCATATGCCCATTTACTAGCTGTGTGAGATTTTTTAAAATAGGAATTATAGTAGTGTAATACTTAACAGCTTACATATAAGAATATGTAAAATAAACTTTAAGTCATGTGAATTTGACCAATCAGTTTAAGTTTTTGTACACAATGCTAATAATTTTATTTATGAAAAAGAGCTATATTATTTTTATATAGATGGGATCAAACTGCATTTTAAAACCATTTTCTTATTACATAGTTATACACTGTGATCATTTCACGTCATCCTTAAATAATTGGGGACTTATTTTTCAATAGAATATCACCTTATTTAAAGGCATTACTACTTTTAATTTCATTTTTTACTCTTGAACATTTAAGTGCTTTATATTCCCTCCCCCACAATTCCCTTACAAATTACAGTGTGAGAAACATCTTTAAACAATTATTTGGGCTAACATCTAATTATGTTCTCCGAATAAGTTCCTAGAAGTGGGTCAAAGGAAAGATTATTTTAAAGTTTTTAATCCTTATTGTCAAATTACTTTCCAGAAAATTTGGATCAATACACATATCTACCAATAAAAAGTAAAAGTGACAGTTTATAGTATCAATTTTGAGTTTTATTTTTAAAATTATAATTATACATAATTGTATATATATAATTATAATTATTTGGTTTAAAAATTGTTTACTTTTGTATTTCTGCAATTACTAGTTCTGTTAATCACTTTACATGTTAAAGCTATTGTTTTTTTAGTTTTTTTACTTGTGCATTTATCAATTATATTACTATGATGTCTTTGTAGATTAAGAATATTAACCAACCTTTGGTATATTCTAGTATACTCTATATGTAGAATCTTAAGTTTATCTCTTTCGTCTTAACGCCATTGTAATTTTGATACTAGTAAGTATCTAGCCAACTCCATCAAGATTTCCATGATTAATTTTGTTGCTTGTGTAGAAAATCCCTTTAGAGAAACCATTTTTCCAGTCTGTGATTAGAAAAAAAAAAATGCTTGTTTTATTTTTACACATACAATTTTGAATTGATTAACTATTTAGCTCTTCAATTCATTTCGGTGTAAGATGTGAGGTAGGCATCTGAAAACATTTTGCGTGAGTACTAAGTCATGTCTGATTTTATACCACCCTACGGACTGTGACTTTCCTGGTGGAGCAGGTGGTAAAGCATCTGCCTACAATGTGGGAGACCTGGGTTCGATCCCTGGGTGGAGAAGATCTCCTGGAGAAGGGAATGGCAACTCACTCTAGTATTCTTAGGCGCCCGGCTAGCTCAGTCGGTAGAGCATGGGGCGCTTAATCCCAGGTTCTCGGGTTCGAGCCCCACGTTGGGCGCATGCAGTGTTTGGGCTTACCTGGTGGCTCAGAGGTTAAAGCATCTGCCTGCAATTAGGGAGACCTGGGTTCGATCCCTGGGTCGGGAAGATCCCCTGGAGAAGGAAATGGCAATCCACTCCAGTATTCTTGCCTGGAGAATCCCTTGGACGAAGAAGCCTGGTGGGCTACAGTCCACGGGGTCGCAAAGAGTCGGATACGAGTGAGCGACTTCACTTTCACTTTCACTATGGACTGTAGCCATCCTCTGCCCATGGGATTCTCCAGGCAAGAATACTGGATTGGTTGCCATGCCGTTCTCCAGGGGATCTTTCCCGACCGAGGAATCAAACCCACATCTCTTAAGTCTCCTGTGTTGGCAGAAGGGGTCTTTACCACTAGCGCCACCTGAAAACATTTTAGAGTGAGTGAGTGAAGTCACTCAGTCATCTCCGACTCTTTGTGACCCCATAGACTGTAGACTACCAGGCTTCTCTGTCCATGGGATTCTCCAGGCAAGAACACTGGAGTGGGTTGCCATAACCTCTTCCAAATTACTGATCAGTTACTGTGAGAACATTTGCACATTTTTTAAAAGATTGATGTCTTTACAATTTGAAATGCTACTTTTATCACAATACATACACGAACACATGAACACATTTGGGTTTAAACAACTCATAGATAATGTGGAGGGGTTCTAGAAAATCTTATGCGAAATCTTAGGGAAATTATACACTAGCAATTAGCAAGTATAGAACACACCCTCATCATTTTCTGATGAGGGCTTCTGAGGGTCAAGGTAAGTGATTAAACAGCACAATTGAGGGACATGCCTTCTATGGCCATAGGGAAGATAATGCTCTCCTCAGTATCAAAGAGTCTGCAGACAAGATCAGGTATTTGTTAGACTGCTTAAAAAGGAGTCTTTTTAAAACTAGGGAAGAAGATAAATTTAAAATACTGGAAAAAACATTAAGAAACCAAAATGATTTCCTGCATGTCCCATGGTTTACATAAAAATTAAATATTTAGGGTACAGTTTCCCACAATGAAATTATTAAATATAAACAAGTATTATCTCAGATCCTAAGTTAGGGAAATATTAGCATTTTCTTTAGAAACTATCTCAATAAATGCAAATAATTAGTATTTAATTTCACGTATACTTGTCAGCTGAAGCAGCCATACTGGGTCAAGTTTAGTCATTTACCTTGTATTTTAAATTAATATTATCTTATAATTACTGGGGCAAAGTATGCAAATTCAGAATATTAACACCTATACATTATTTGAAGACGAAGAACCATTGAATTGAATTAAACAACTGCCAATGTCCACAGGAAAGGTACACTGTAGAAGACAATAGAGACCATCTGCCTGCATCATCACCATTATATGATCTGTGCTTCTCCAGCCTTAGAAAATTATTTCTGTTACCAATTTAGTTAAAGATGAACATCATCTGCCAATGAAAGTAGACAGTCAAATTGAATGGCCTTGTGATTCAAATTTAATGAACTGCTAAAATATTCATATCAGGATTTTCCTGGTCTATAACCCCTTTCCTGTCTGATATGATACCCAAAGTCCCTTAAGGGGGGGAGTTACTATAATTTGAAATATAGATTTATATTCTCAGATATTATTAGCAACATCTATAGTTATTTTTGGCATCCTGAGGGACAGTAGCAGCAGTAAACTCTTCATTAATGTCTAGTACACAAGCCACTGATTCTGCTTCACAGCTTCATTCCTTGTAATCTAGATTAATCACAGACATTCTCAGTGAACTGTCTACATCTAGAAGCCTCAGCTGGTATGAAGTATATGATTCCTTGATGGAGAAGGATTTTGTTTCTCAGAACCATCCAGTTGGTTATCGGACTTTATTGTCATGTGTTATTCATAGTTCTCTCTATACTAATGAGACAGAGATAGGAAATATTTACCGAAATCATCTTAAAAAGAATCCCTCTCTCTTCTAAAACTTTGCTTGCAGTCTGCCCAGGTGCTCCAGTCTATAAATCCATAGAATTGCTCCTTTTCTCACATTACATTATTAATTTTCTCCCTCAATTTTCTTGTCTACACATGTGTGACAGAGTCTTTTTGTCAAAATGTTAGAAAGGAAATAAACTTGCCTTTAAAAAAGCTAGTTCTTCACCAATTTTAATGGGTGTTTGGAACATTGCTAACAATACACATATGGTTTAATGGAAGGTAATCTTGGAATTCTGCACTGATTCAAAGGTATAAAAAAACTACTTTTGTAAATAGAGTTTTATTAAAAAAGATAATTTAAGAAAATGTTAGATCCCTAGATTTCTCGTGATTTAGGTTATGACATTAAGATATACTTGGGCTCTATAGAATTATAACATGGGTATGTGTGGAAAACTCGGGGACAATTTTGCAAATGTTCCCTTTCCAGTGAGAAAGAATTCATTTTACATTTACAATCACTGGTGTCAGCAAATATGCTACCCTCTAACATTTATGGCTCCAATATGTATTGTGGAGAAATAAACCATCCCCAAATAAGTTTTATTTAGCTCAGGAATCTGTGAGCAGGCTGGGCCCAGTTGTGTAGTTCTCCTGGTCTCAGCTAGACCTTCTGTGGGTTCTAGCTGGATTCTTTCACATCTCTGTGTCAGCTGGGACAACTGGACTCACTAGGCTTCAGTCCTTATTATCCTCTTACAGGATGGCTCTCACATTCCTATGATGGAGGCAGAGTCCCAAGAGGAATAATGGGAGTGCAAGATCTTTCAAGTTCAAGGCTCAGCACTGGGACATTGTCACTTCTGCAGGCAATCTATTGATCAAAGCCCAAGGCCAGTCCAGTAAGAGTGTACTTGTTGGAAGGGAGAACCTGCAAAGTTTCACTGAAAATATTGTAGGTATAGGGGAGAGGGAAGGGCTGTGGCCATTTTTCTATCTACTGCAATGCCCCAGAGATATTTAAATACAGCTTTTATTATAAAGCTTGAGGCTAGATAAATCTAGACTTATCTCATATCCAGTATAATCTCTAATTTCTAAAGCCTCTTAGCTTTCTCCATTTATATGCATGCCCACCTCCTGAACTGCATCTCACTACATGGACAGCAAGACCTGTCCATGTTTGCCATCTTTCTCTGTCCTCTGTCCTGTGGTGTCAAACTCTGCTCATAGTGGGTTAAAAATAAATAAAAAATATGTCCTATTAACTTATCAATATCATTTTATTGTATTAGATATCAGTATCATGAGTTTAATCTCTGAAATATTAAGGAATTTTAGTGTAAATGATATGTGCCTAAAGTTAATAACTTGAAGAAAATATTCTAAAGAAATAATTCATTTTACTGAAGATAATTTTAGAGCAAACTGTAGTATCTTACAAATATATTTGACTCACAAAATTATCAGAAGCAGTGGATTTATGGTCAAAGCAAAATTCACCACACTGACTCAAGATCATTCAGGAAATGTTTGCACAATGGCTGACAAAACAAATTCTCAAGCAGATGTATAGTCTACCTATACAATAACCAGTAAACTAATCAAGTGGATTTCTATATTTATTTATTTGTTTTTACTATTGATAAACTCAACAGGACTTCCTCATAAATTCAATGTAAGACACCACTTTGACACATTTGGAGTTATTTCCTAGAACCTAGTTTTTATAGCTGATGGCAGTCTTGTTAGAAATTTCTATTTGTTTTCTATAATCTAACACTTGTCATGATTTACAATGTAGTTTACATTGGGAGTCATTTTCCTCTGTGAATCTTTGTTCCCTTTCTGCTGACTTTTTATAAACTTGTTTTTTCATCTCTAAAACATAATTGAATAACTTTTATGAAGAAATAAAATATCAGTTACACTGTATAAAATGCATAGGACAGGTTGCAACCAGTACAGTTATCCCAAGCAAATAACATAATGCACAGATCTTCAGCCATACATCTAGATACATAGAGATTAATATGTGCTAATTTGAACCATATGAAAGTTGCTATTTTGTAGGTCACAAGTGAATGGATGTTGTCAATTTCCTAAAAGCCAGCTTAAAATATATGTACATACACGTACACACATATATATGCATATCATTTAATGATGGGATGAAACATCAATAACCTCAGATATGCAAACGACACCACCCTTATGGCAGAAAGTGAAGAAGACTTAAAGAGCCTCTTATTGAAGGTTAAAGAGGAGGTTAAAAAATGTTTGCTCCTTGGAATAAAAGCAATGAAACCTAGACAGTGTATTAAAAAGCAGAGACATCACTTTGCCTACAAAGGTCTGTATAGTCAAAGCTATTGTTTTTCCAGTAGTCATGTATGGATGTGAGAGCTGAAAAATAAAAAAGACTGAGTGCCAAAGAATTGATGTCTTCAAACTGTAGTGCTGGAGTCTTGAGAGTCCAGACTGCAAGGAGATCCAACCAGTCAGTCCTAAAGGAAATCAGTCCTGAATATTCATTGGAAGGACTGATGCTGAAGCTGAAGCTCCAATACTTTGGCCACCTGATGCAAAGTGCTGACTCATTGGAAAAGACCCTGATGCTGGGAAAGACTGAAGGCAAAAGAAGAAGGGGATGGCAGAGGATGAGATGGTTGGGTGGTACTATCAACTCAATGAACATGAGTTGGACCAAACTCCTGGTAACTACTGAAGGACAGTGAAGCCTGGCATGCTGCAGTCCTTGGGGTCACAAAGAGCTGGACATGACTGAGCAAACAGCAGAACTGAACAACAACAGCATAGTTATAAACTAAGGTTATTCAGATACTTGTTCAAACAATAGATATATAGGTCATTGCTTTTTTGAGGTTCTCTCTGATAAATGTACATAAAGAATACACCTAAGAAGATTATTTTACCTTTCATTTATAGATAAGCTTTTCAAGCAAGTAGCCTAGCTAAATGTATTTTAAACATCTTTTTTTCTTCTTTTGGAATAGAACTACTTATTCAAGTTGGATTTGTGCTGCACCTTAACCTATAAAATGGATGAAAGTGGACATATTTTCATAGAAGATAGAAGAGTGAATCCAAAAACCTCCAGATGATGCACTACATTTTCAAATTTGAATAGAAGTGTAATAGAACTAACAGGACTTTAGGTTAGGATTACTGGACTGGACGACTGTGGTATATTACCATCATCACACACCACTCTCTTATTTTGCTGTCAAAAAAACAAAAGATGTATGCAGGTGTAATTATTTCTTCTTAACTTGAATATTCTAAAGTTCAAGTCTAGTCTAGAGATTTGGGAATTGGTGACTGTTGAGCAGCAATGGAATGGAAGGTGTCATTGGCAGTGGTGGTTTAGTTGCTAAGTCATGTCCAACTCTTGGCAATCCCATGGACTATATCCCACCAGGCTCCTCTGTCCTTGGGATTTTCCAGGCAAGAATACTGGAGTGATTTGCCTTTTCCTTCTCCAGTGGATCTTCCCAATCCAGGGATCGAACCTGGGTTTCCTGCACTGTAGGCAGATTCTTTACTGACTGAGCTACCAGGGAAGCCCAAAGAGAGGGAAGGAAAGCATAGAATGAAAAGAGACTGAAATCATAAAGGGAAGAAAACACGTGGCATGTGCTAATTTTTAAAGACACAGATAACACAAATTTTATTTAATCTTAATTCATTTTTTAATTATTTGAAGCATATCATATTTGTGTTCCTACTCATTGGTGCTAAAAGTATCTTAAGGTAAAATATCTGCTTTTCCTCAATTTTTCTTATGGCTTCTCTCAGGCTCAGGTCTCTTGGAACAATGCTTTAGATATAATTTTTGTTTGTTATTGTTCAGTTGCTAAATCATGTCCAACTCTTTGTGACCCCATGGACTGTAGCCCACCAAACTCCCCTGTCCAGGGGATTTCCCAGGCAAGAATAGTAGAGTGGGTTGCCATTTCCTTCTCCAGGGAATCCTCCCAACCCAGAGGTTGAAACTGTGTCTCCTGCATTGGCAAGTGGATTCTTTACCACTGAGCCACTCAACTCTCAAAACATCCACAGGGCGCCAATCAGATAGTACATAGAGAGTCAAATGAAGTAAACATCGGGAGATAAACTACAGATTTGTGAAGACAATCTAAGAAATATCAGCACAAAATAGTATCCTTACTTAACAAAATCAAACCAAAGATGAATGAATAAACCTGGCACAAATATTTATTTCTATGTCTACTTATTACAGTTCAGAATCATTATAACAGTAAGATTTAAATTGTGCCATATTTCGTCACTAACACACTGATGGTAATAAATGAAGGGATTTGTAAAATTAATCCAGGTCAAACCAAATCAAATATCACAGAAAAAGATATTTTCAAGGAAATGATTATTTGTTATTTTCCATGCAGTTGACAACTAAAAGCTAAGTCATTCCTTATGTTAACTTCCAAATTTCTTTTACTAAGTTATTCCCACTTTAATCAGTAAGCAATTTAAGAAAACATGAAGTGAACTTGGACTGAGTCAATATTTGTCTTGGAAAGCATCAAAAGGGGATGATGGTATTTGGTGCTGGATGACTTTATTGAGATACTTTGAAGAACCCACAAAAGAATTTTGAGGGATGGTGGGATTGCTGGAACCAGAGATTTTTAAAACTGAAGCCCAACCCAGTGATTTGTTGATGAATTATAGTTTCAACACAGTATTCTCAACATCCAAGTTGTTATAGAAACCTTTCATAATGTTTCAAAATCTGCAAATCAGTGTGATACACCACATTAACAAACTGAAAAATAAGGGTTATATAATCAGCTCCATAGATGAAGAAAAGGTTATTTGACAAAATTCAACATCCATTTATGATAAAAACTCCCATAAAAATGAGTATAGAGGGAACATATTTCAACATATATGACAAACCTACAGTTAACATCATACTCAACAGTGGAAAGCTGAAAGCGTTTGTTCAGGGACAAGAGAAGGCTGATCATTCTCACCACTTTCATTTAACACAGTCTTGGAAGTTCTAGCCACAACAATCAGACAATAAAAATAAGCACAAAGAATCCCAAATGGAAAGGAAGAAATAAAACTGTCAATATTTGCAGATGATATGAAACTTTGTAAAGCTAGAGGCTACAAGTTAATGTACAGAAATATGTTGTATTTCTATATACTAACAACAAACAAACTACTAGAAACAGAAATTTTTAAAAAGTCATATTTGCGGTTGCATCAAAAAAAATAAAACATCTAGGAATAAGACTATCTAAGGAGGTAAAAGATATACTTGCAAAACTGATACTGATGAAAGTAACTAAAGACCAGATAAACAGATGAAAATATATATTAATACCATACTTATGGACTGAAAGAATTAATAACGTTAAAATGATCATACTACCCAAGGCTTTCCACAGATTCAACACAATCGCTATCGAAATACCAATGGCAGTTTTCACAGAACTAAAACAAATAATTCTAAAACTTCTATGGAACCACAAAAGACCCCCAAGTTGCCAGAAACAATCTTGAGAAAGAAGAACAAACCTAGAGGAATCGTGCTTTGTGATTTCAAACTATACTACAAGTTAAAGTAATCAAAACCACATGCTACTGGCACAAAAACAAACACAGATATCAATGGAACAGAACAATGAATCTGTGACAAAGGAGGCAACAACATACAATGGGAAAGACAGTCTCTTCAATAAATGATGTTGGAAAAACCAAACAGCTACATACAAATAGGTCAAACTGGACTACTTTCTCCCACCATTCACAAAAGTAAATTAGAAATGGATTAAAGATATAAACGCAAACCCAAAACCATGAAACTTCTAGGAGATAATATGGGCAGCATGCTTTTTGACATTAATCTCAACAATATTTTCTATATATGTCTCCTTAGACAAGGGAAACAAAAGCAAAAATAAACAAATGGGACTACATTACATTAAAAATCTTTTGCACAGTGAAGGAAACTGTCAACAAACTAAAAAGGTTCTCCAGGGGATCTTCTCAACCGAGGGACTGAACCCACATCTCTTGCCCTGGCAGGCAGATTCTTTACTTCTGGGCCACCAGGGAAGCCCATATGGAATATTACTCAGCCATAAAAAATAAAATATTCCCATTTGTGACAACGCGGAAGGACCTAGAGACCTAGATTATTATCAGTAACCATTATGCTTACTGAAGTAAATCAGGCAGAGAAAGAAAGTAAAACACTGTATGATTTCACTTACATGTCAAATCTAAAAAACAAAATAAAAGGATAAATATAAAACAGAATTATAGACAGGGAGGACAAGTGATTGCCGGGGGCAGGGGAGGGAGGAGGGGAGGAAAGAAGTAAGGGAGATTAAAAGGTACAAACTTCATGCATCCCACCTGGGCTGGTGATCTGTTTCACCATAGATAGTATACATGCTGTTCTTTTGAAACATCCCACCCTCACATTCTCCCACAGAGTTCAAAAGTCTGTTCTGTATTTCTGTGTCTCTTTTTCTATTTTGCATATAGGGTTATCGTTACCATCTTTCTAAATTTCATATATATGTGTTAGTATGCTGTAATGTTCTTTATCTTTCTGGCTTACTTCACTCTGTATAAGGGGCTCCAGCTTCATCCATCTCATTAGGACTGGTTCAAATGAATTCTTTTTAATGGCTGAGTAATATTCCATGGTGTATATGTACCACAGCTTCCTTATCCATTCGTCTGCTGATGGGCGTCTAGGTTGCTTCCATGTCCTGGCTATTATAAACAGTGCTGCGATGAACATTGGGGTGCACGTGTCTCTTTCAGATCTGGTTTCCTCAGTGTGTATGCCCAGAAGTGGGATTGCTGGGTCATATGGCAGTTCTATTTCCAGTTTTTTAAGAAATCTCCACACTGTTTTCCATAGCGGCTGTACTAGTTTGCATTCCCACCAACAGTGTAAGAGGGTTCCCTTTTCTCCACACCCTCTCCAGCATTTATTGCTTGTAGACTTTTGGATAGCAGCCATCCTGACTGGCATGTAATGGTACCTCATTGTGGTTTTGATTTGCATTTCTCTAATAATGGGTGATGTTGAGCATCTTTTCATGTGTTTGTTAGCCATCTGTATGTCTTCTTTGGAGAAATGTCTGTTTAGTTCTTTGGCCCATTTTTTGATTGGGTCATTTATTTTTCTGGAATTGAGCTGCAGGAGTTGCTTGTATATTTTTGAGATTAATCCTTTGTCTGTTTCTTCATTTGCTATTATTTTCTCCCAATCTGAGGGCTGTCTTTTCACCTTACTTATAGTTTCCTTTGTAGTGCAAAAGCTTTTAAGTTTCATTAGGTCCCATTTGTTTATTTTTGCTTTTATTTCCAATATTCTGGGAGGTGGGTCATAGAGGATCTTGCTGTGATTTATGTCGGAGAGTGTTTTGCCTATGTTCTCCTCTAGGAGTTTTATAGTTTCTGGTCTAACATTTAGATCTTTAATCCATTTTGAGTTTATTTTTGTGTATGGTGTTAGGAAGTGTTCTAGTTTCAGTCTTTTACAAGTGGTTGACCAGTTTTCCCAGCACCACTTGTTAAAGAGGTTGTCTTTTTTCCATTGTATATCCTTGCCTCCTTTGTCAAAGATAAGGTGTCCATAGGTTCGTGGATTTATCTCTGGGCTTTCTATTCTGTTCCATTGATCTATATTTCTGTCTTTGTGCCAGTACCATACTGTCTTGATGACTGTGGCTTTGTAGTAGAGTCTGAAGTCAGGCAGGTTGATTCCTCCATTTCCATTCTTCTTTCTCAAGATTACTTTGGCTATTCAAGGTTTTTCGTAGTTCCATACAAATTGTGAAATTCTTTGGTCTAGTTCTGTGAAAAATACCGTTGGTAGCTTGATAGGGATTGCATTGAATCTATAGACTGCTTTGGGTAGAATAGCCATTTTGACAATATTGATTCTTCCAATCCATGAGCATGGTATGTTTCTCCATCTGTTTGTGTCCTCTTTGATTTCTTTCATCAGTGTTTTATAGTTTTCTATGTATAGGTCTTTTGTTTCTTTAGGTAGATATACTCCTAAGTATTTTATTCTTTTTGTTGCAATGGTGAATGGTATTGTTTCCTTAATTTCTCTTTCTGTTTTTTCATTGTTAGTATATAGGAATGCAAGGGATTTTTGTGTGTTAATTTTATATCCTGCAACTTTACTATATTCATTGATTAGCTCTAGTAATTTTCTGGTAGAGTCTTTAGGGTTTTCTATGTAGAGGATCATGTCATCTGCAAACAGTGAGAGTTTCACTTCTTCTTTTCCTATCTGGATTCCTTGTACTTCTTTTTCTGCTCTGATTGCTGTGGCCAGAACTTCCAACACTATGTTGAATAGTAGTGGTGAGAGTGGGCACCCTTGTCTTGTTCCTGATTTCAGGGGAAATGCTTTCAATTTTTCACCATTGAGGGTGATGCTTGCTGTGGGTTTGTCATATATAGCTTTTATTATGTTGAGGTATGTTCCTTCTATTCCTGCTTTCTGGAGAGTTTTAATCATAAATGAGTGTTGAATTTTGTCAAAGGCTTTCTCTGCATCTATTGAGATAATCATATGGTTTTTATCTTTCAATTTGTTAATGTGGTGTATTACATTGATTGATTTGCGGATATTAAAGAATCCTTGCATTCCTGGGATAAAGCCCACTTGGTCATGGTGTATGATTTTTTTAATATGTTGTTGGATTCTGTTTGCTAGAATTTTGTTAAGGATTTTTGCATCTGTGTTCATCAGTGATATTGGCCTGTAGTTTTCTTTTTTTGCGGCATCTTTGTCTGGTTTTGGAATTAGGGTGATGGTGGCCTCATAGAATGAGTTTGGAAGCTTACCTTCTTCTGCAATTTTCTGGAAGAGTTTGAGTAAGATAGGTGTTAGCTCTTCTCTAAATTTTTGGTAGAATTCAGACAACAAATAACACACAAAGGGATTCCCATAAGGATAACAGCTGATCTATCAATAGAAACCCTCCAGGCCAGAAGGGAATGGCAGGACGTACTGAAAGTAATGAAAGAGAATAACCTACAACCTAGATTACTGTATCCAGCAAGGATCTCATTCAGATATGAAGGAGAATTCAAAAGCTTTACAGATAAGCAAAAGCTGAGAGAATTCAGTACCACCAAACCAGCTCTTCAACAAATGCTAAAGGATCTTCTCTAGACAGGAAATGCAGAAAGGTTGTATAAACGTGAACCCAAAACAACAAAGTAAATGGCAACGGGACCACACCTATCAATAATTACCCTAAATGTAAATGGGTTGAATGCCCCAACCAAAAGACAAAGATTGGCTGAATGGATACAAAAACAAGACCCCTATATATGCTGTCTACAAGAGACCCACCTCAAAACAAGAGACACATACAGACTAAAAGTGAAGGGCTGGAAAAAAATATTTCATGCAAACGGAGACCAAAAGAAAGCAGGAGTCGCAATACTCATATCAGATAAAATAGACTTTCAAATAAAGGAAGTGAAAAGAGACAAAGAAGGACACTACATAATGATCAAAGGATCAATCAAAAAAGAAGATATAACAATTATAAATATATATGCACCCAACATAGGAGCACCGCAATATGTACGGCAAATGCTAACGAGTATGAAAGAGGAAATTAATAGTAACACAATAATAGTGGGAGACTTTAATACCCCACTCACAACTATGGATAGATCAACTAAACAGAAAATTAACAAGGAAACACAAACCTTAAAAGACACAATGGACCAGCTAGACCTAATTGATATCTATAGGACATTTCACCCCAAAACAATCAACTTCACCTTTTTCTCAAGTGCACACGGAACATTCTCCAGAATAGATCACATCCTGGGCCATAAATCTGGTCTTGGAAAATTCAAAAAAATTGAAATCATTCCAGTCATCTTTTCTGACCACAGTGCAGTAAGATTAGATCTCAATTACAGGAAAAAAATTGTTAAAACTTCAAACATATGGAGGCTAAATAACACGCTTCTGAATAACCAACAAATCCTAGAAGAAATCAAAAAAGAAATCAAAATATGTATAGAAATGAATGAAAATGAAAACACAACAACCCAAAACCTATGGGACACTGTAAAAGCAGTGCTAAGGGGAAGGTTCATAGCATTACAGGCTTACATCAAGAAACAGGAAAAAAACCAATTAAATAACCTAACTCTACACCTAAAGCAATTAGAGAAGGAAGAAATGAAGAACCCCAGAGTTAGCAGAAGGAAAGAAATCTTAAAAATCAGGGCAGAAATAAATGCAAAAGAAACTAAAGAGACCATAGCAAAAATCAACAAAGCTAAAACCTGGTTTTTTGAAAAAATAAACAAAATTGACAAACCATTAGCAAGACTCATTAAGAAACAAAGAGAGAAAAACCAAATTGACAAAATTAGAAATGAAAATGGAGAGATCACAACAGACAACACTGAAATACAAAGGATCATAAGAGACTACTACCAGCAGCTCTATGCCAATAAAATGGACAACTTGGATGAAATGGACAAATTCTTAGAAAAGTATAACTTTCCAAAACTGAACCAGGAAGAAATAGAAGATCTTAACAGACCCATCACAAGCAAGGAAATCGAAACTGTCATCAAAAATCTTCCAGCAAACAAAAGCCCTGGTTCAGTTTTGGAAAGTTATACTTTTCTAAGAATTTGTCCATTTCATCCAAGTTGTTCATTTTATTGGCATAGAGCTGCTGGTAGTAGTCTCTTATGATCCTTTGTATTTCAGTGTTGTCTGTTGTCATCTCTCCATTTTCATTTCTAATTTTGTTAATTTGGTTCTTCTCTCTTTGTTTCTTAATGAGTCTTGCTAATGGTTTGTCAATTTTGTTTATTTTTTCAAAAAACCAGGTTTTAGCTTTGTTGATTTTTGCTATGGTCTCTTTAGTTTCTTTTGCATTTATTTCTGCCTTGATTTTTAAGATTTCTTTCCTTCTGCTAACTCTGGGGTTCTTCATTTCTTCCTTCTCTAATTGCTTTAGGTGTAGAGTTAGGTTATTTAATTGGTTTTTTTCTTGTTTCTTGATGTAAGCCTGTAATGCTATGAACCTTCCCCTTAGCACTGCTTTCACAGTGTCCCATAGGTTTTGGGTTGTTGTGTTTTCATTTTCATTCATTTCTATACATATTTTGATTTCTTTTTTGATTTCTTCTATGATTTGTTGGTTATTCAGAAGCGTGTTATTTAGCCTCCATATGTTTGAAGTGTTAACAATTTTTTTCCTGTAATTGAGATCTAATCTTACTGCACTGTGGTCAAGTTGCAAAGTAACTGAGTCATGGGTATGAAATACACAGTGTGGGGAATAGAGTCAGTAACTACATTATACCTTTATATGGTGAAAAATGAAAGTGAAAGTCACTCAGTCGTGTCCAACTCTTTGCGACCCCATGGACTATACACATGATAAATATAATGAACACTGCTGTATGCTGTATATGAAAGTTGTTAAGAGTAAATTCTAAGAGTTCTATTATAAGAAATATATATATATATTTCTGTCTCTTTGATTTCGCATCTATATGAGATGATGAATGTTTACTCAACTTATTCTGGTAACCCTTTCATGATGTATGTAAGTCAAATAATTATACTGTATACCTTAAACTTATAAAGTGCTGTGTCAATTATATCTCAACAAAACTTGAAGAAAACCAAAAAATTTCTCAAGCTGACAGCGATTCTAATTTTATAAATGATACAAACAAGGCTAAGTGAGTTTGATTGACTTGCTCAAGTTACCACAACTATAAGTATTGGAACTGCAATATTGGCCCACTTGATAATAAAATTCATACTCTCATTAAACCATGGTGTCTTTCAAAAAACAGGAAAGAAGACGGAATAAACCTCTAAAACAATTACTGAATAATTTTATCCTTTAGAATGTTTATAAAATTTTGTTGATAATATAAATGGATATGATGTCTACACATAACTTTTCAGTTTTGAGTCCTGTGCAGCCTCATTCTCTCCAGGAAATATCAACTGAAATTAAAAAGAACTGTATGGATTTAGATGTTAGAGACCTCAATGACTTATAGATTGTTTAGTTTGCATTACCTTAGGCAATCTGGGCTTGGGTTCAGAATTATTTTTAGGAACAAAGTCTTTAATGAGGCGAGATCGGTCATAATTAGCATGCTCTGATTCATCCGTGAAATCCTTATCTTTTTCTAGGGCTAGAAAAGAGAAAGAGAAAATTACATCCATTTTTATCCTTCTTTCTTTTCTTTCTCCTTAAATATAATCATCTCTTTTTTTCCCATGTTTTCTCAAGGTTTAACCAAGAATAATTTTCATATGACCCATATATCCAATAAATAAGCAAAAAAAGGTAATAATACGGAGTCTTGTCAGTAACTTTCAGAAAAAATGAAATGCATCTCTGTCATTTAGTGTACTTAAACATTTTGAAAACAAAGTTAAAGTCATGCAAATGCAACTGAATGTTATCTCTTTCGAACTTGAAAATAGAGATATTTGTTAAGAATTCAATACTATTTTGCTTTTTAAGGCAAATTTTACACATTTATTTGCTTTATTAAAAAGACTACATATTTTGGTCATTTTTTTAAAATTGCTGTTTTATAAATATGAACTTGAGTTAAGAGAGTAAGAAGTCTAAGAAATCATCTAAGAAATGCTAACAAACTTTACAAGAAAGATTAAAAAACATTAGGAGATTGAAATGAAACCACAACAGCAAAAAAGGAGCAAGAACATTGAATATGGTAATTACCACTGGAAAAATCAAAAAGGGTAACCCATATAAGAACTTATATGAACAATGAGCAAGATATAATCAATGTAAAAGAGTATAAAATAGAAAATATCCATGGTGGTTGCAAGTATCACCAAGAACTAGTGACACATTTCACAAAATTTGTGTTCTAGGTGATACAAATATCTCTCCAAATAAAAAACAGATTCCTAAATATTTAGTCTTTTCAAATAAATCAAAATGGAATTATTGTAACTATTTTATTCAATCTGTTGTTAACCTGTCAACAAGAAATTTTGACACAGAAAACTATACATAGTTCTTTCAAGAGTTCAGTCATGTGTCTCAGTATTGTAGCAAAATAAAAAATTTTGTTTATACTACATGCATTACTTTCATTAGTAATGCTTAAAATCTACTATAACATATGGCATGTGATGCATAGCTAGCAGTATCAAGTTATTAGCAGCGGTATGAACTAAGAATGAACAGATCATTATACATCTGAGGATATAATTAACTACCAATTACATTAACATGCTCTAGGCATTTGACTTATACCTATATACCTATTAATAACAGCTATCACTCATGGATGACTAATATTTGCTGACCGTATACTAATAGCCAGAAACTTAACATATATAATTTTCTTTAATCCTTATAACAACTCTAGTAGTGTGTATGATTTTTATCTATGCAATGATAAATAAACTAAGGCATATGCAAATTAAGTAGCAGGGCAAAGTTGCTGTACTATCAAACACATCCAAATTGTTGCCAAAGCTGATGTTTGTGAACATACTATAATGTTTCCCAAGACTTAGGCAAGGGTTTCTCAGGTGGTGCAGTGGTAAAGAATTTGTCTGCAGTGCAGGAGATGCAGGAGACATGGGTTCGATCTCATGTGCCAACATAATAAGTTAGTAAACTTTTGGAACAAAGTGTGTCAATATGTTTTAACAGAAAGATTGGAGGGTAACCCTAAACTTATAATGTGAAAGAAAGAAATCTATTTTCACAAGCATGTTCAACAAGCCTATGGACACTAAAGTACAGAAACCGCTGCCACCTTGATAAACAGCAACTCAGTTCTTCCGTCAACACAGGCCAGAATCCTGACTCCTCATTTCCTCTTATCACCATGTCTTCTTAGGCAAACTGTGTTGATTTAGCACAAAGCATAATTTTTCCACTTTGCCTTACTCTTTAGCACATATCACTACCTGACATGCTGTACAATTTCACTTATTTATCTTCATTTATGATCTGTTTCCCTCAGTAAGGTATTTGTGCACTGAGGTTTTACTTTTTCACCTTTGTTGTCTTTTTGTTCACTGCTTCATCCCTAATGTCTAGAACAACTAAGGACATTTAGCTGTCATTGAATATTTATTTGCTGAATAAATGGATTTAAATGTTCAACAAATCTTATCTGAAGCATCTTCAAATTAGATCTAGAAACTGATCATCTGTCAATATCTGATAATAGTTTCTTAATCTAAGCTATCACTCTATCTTGAGTAGAAGTCTGTAAGAGTCTCCCTTACTGATCTTCCTATTTCTATGTTTTCTGTCTATTACATGGCAGTCAGAGTAGCTCTTTTACAACCTAGGTTAAATCACATTAATGTTTACTCAAAGCCCCCCAATAATTTTGTAGCTCTAAGTAATAGTCATGGTCCAGATTAGGACATGTATGAAATATCAGTCTTCTTCCCACCATATCTCATCCTTGTCCCAAACCCTACCCTCCCTCCCTCCAATCCAGCCACCCCATTCCCTGATGAAAAATATACTCTCACCACAGGGCCTTTGCACTTGCTCCTCTCTCTGCAAGAATGCTCAATCCCTTTTTCATCCAGACTTCTGCTCACATCATCACATGAGAGAATCTCTCCTTGAGAGATTTTTAAAAGATCTCCTTTAGAGATCTTTCTAAAGTAGAACTTTCCATAGTTCTCTGTCTTCTCATAAAGTTTTATTACTTTTATTAGCACCTGACATAACAAGATAACATACACATATACAAAACATATATACTACATATGTACATATATCAGCAACTGACATTGCTATAACATAGATACATAATGTGGTATACATTTATCCTATATATATGTCTCTATATATATCATGTGCATATGCATATATGTGTATATACATAAAATGAATATGTACATGTTCTACATGCATATATTTGTACTGGTGCCTATATAAAGGACAAAGAACAAAGTATATATGTAGAGAGAGAGTACTGATAGATGGTCATTTGTCTCTTCTCACTATAAGTGCTATTGGTGAGGTGATTGTTTTGTTCACTGCTTCACACCCATTATTTAGCTTACTGTTTAGCATCTCATAAGTACTTAGCATCTGTTGAATAAATTGATGAATAGATGGTACACTTATATGTGGGAATATTTTCCATCTGTTAAATTGCTAATTTTACAGACTGAAAACTCATAGAAATGTTTAAAATAAGTAAGTTAAAAATTTGTTTTTCTTAATTTTGATATATTTTATTTCAAATATGTTTTCTCTTATGAATGAAACTTTTGTGACACTATGCAAACTTAAGGACAAAGAGTGACAACTACAGTATGTTAAGAATGTGAAACATTTTCTTACTTTGGCAGAAGAATGGTAGTTTTCCCCTCACCCCAGACCTTTTTCTACTATGTGTATCATAAATAGCAGAATTTTTAAAAAAAAACTGCAGTTGGTATTAACACCAACAAACATCTGTGACAATGAAGAGGACCACATTGCATTTGATTAATAAAGTGAATCCCTCTTCCATTAGAAGAATTATCTGAAATATAAACAAAACCTACTGATGTGTTTTGGTTCTTATCGAGGACACAGACCCTTGTTAGTGTGAAATATGCCCCACGTGGTAAAGATCTATTAAATTTCAAACAAACTGAATAATTTCAACAACACTAAATTACAATACCAAATGCATATTTCATTGTCTTAGGATGCTTTTCCCCCGCATTTTAGCATTTCTGAAATCAGGACGGGGTCAACAGTCCATGTTGGACCGTAAAGAGGACTGAAAACCAAGGAATTGATGCTTTCAAATTGTGGTGCTGAAGACCCTTGAGAGTCCCTTGGACAGTAAGGCGATCAAACCAGTCAAGCCTAAAGAAACTCCACCCTGAATATTCATTGGGAGGACTGATGATAAAGCTGAAGCTCCAGTACTCTGGCCACCTGATGCAAAGAGCCAAGTCACTGGAAAGACCCTGTTGCTGGGAAAAATTGAGTGTCGGAAGAGAAGGGGAAAAAAGAGGATGAGACAGTTGGATGGCATCATTGGCTCAATGGACATGAGTTTGAAAAAACTCCGGGAGACAGTGAAGGACCGGGAAGCATGGCATGCTACAGTCTATGGGGTCACAGAGTAAGATATGACTGAACAACTGAACAAGAGTAACAATCCATATCTCCTAAAAGTGATTATTAATTTGATGATGCTTTTCACAATTGCTAGTGTCTTAAAATCCAGTAAATTTGATAATTAAGAAAAACAGACTTTCGAAAAACAAAAACATTTAACCTCTGTCTGGTATAGTAGAAAACAGGTAATTTTGATTATGACAAATTTGATTATGACAACTACTGTTACTCTCCAGTAGCTGACTGGTAGAAAGACATACACTCTTAAAAAATAGACAATTGGATTTTATCAAAATAAAAAATCTGTACTTTAAAGAATACCATCAAGAAAAAGAGACAACCTTTAGAATATGAGAAAATGTTTGCATATTATATATTGAATAAGGGACTTGTATATATGTATATACAACTCTTACAAATGAATAATAGACAAACAACCCAGTTTGAAAATGGGCAAAAAATCTGAACAGACATTTCTTTGAAAATATATATAAGAGGTTCAAAGGAAAAAATAACATGAAAAGGTGTTCAACATGATTAGTGCTCAAGGAAATGCAAATCTAACCCACAATGAGAGCACTTCATATCCACTAGGATGTATATAATAAAAAAGAGTGTTGATGAGAATGTTGAGAAACTGAATCTTTATATACTGTTGATGAGAATGAAAAATGGTGAAGCTGTTGTGGAAAACAGTCTGGCAGTCTTCAAAATGTTTAACACAGAGTCACCAAATGATCTTGCATTCTACTTCTAGGTATAATATTCAAGAGAAGTGAAAACATAAGTTCATGAAAAATTTGTGCATGAATGCTCCTAGAAGCATTGTCCATAATAGCCAAAAAGTCAAAAAAATACAAATGTCCATAATCTCATGAATGGATAAATAAAATATGGTTTAATCAATATAATAGAATATTATTCAGCAATAAAAAGGGCTGAATTACTGAATTACAGTAAAACATGACTGCTAGTAGGTATGGAATTTCTTTTTGAGGTGACGGGAATGATCTAAAATTGACTGTGGTGATGGGTATACATATCTTTGAGAATATGCTAAAAACCACTGAGTTTTCACCCACTACTTAAAGTAGGTGAATTGTATGGTCAAGATGAATGGTATCTCAATAAATCCATTATAATAAAATACAAACAAACAAAAATCAAGATTCTCCAAGCTCAAGAAAATCAATTACTATGTTAATACAGAGAGCCTAATGTAATGGAAAGATTACTAATATTGGCTTGATAAAAGCCAAGTTTAAATCTTGGTTATGCTATTTATTAGCTGAGTGGCAGTGAGTCAGTTTCTTAAGATGAAAATTTGGGGTAATAAAATCTGTTCATTCCAAGGATTAAGCAGAATAATCCAAAGTGAAGAGGTACAAAAGAGCCTCTTGATGAAGGTAAAAGAGGAGAATGAAAAAGTTGGCTTAAAACTCAACATTAAAAAATTAAGATCATGGCATGCAGTCCCATCATTTCATGGCAAATAGATGGGGAAACAATAGAAACAGTGACAGACTTTATTTCCTTAGGCTTCAAAATCTATGCAGATGGTAACTGCAGCTATAAAATGAAAAGATGCTTGCTTCTTGGAAGAAAATCTACTACAAACCTAGACAGTGTAATAAAAAGCAGAGACAGCACTTTACCAACTAAGGTCCATCTAGTCAAAGCTATGGTTTTTCCAGTAGTCATGTATGGATGTGAGAGTTGGACCATAAAGAGGGCAGAGCGCCGAAGAATTGATGCTTTTAAAACATGGTGCTGGAGAAGACTCTTGAGACTCCCTTGGACTGCAAGGAGATCAAACCAGTCAATCCTAAAGGAAATCAACCCTGAATATTCATTGTAAGGACTGATGCTGAAGCTGAAAGTCCACCCCTTGGCTACCTGATGTGAAGTGCTGAATCACTGGAAAAGACCCTGATGCTGGTAAAGATTAAGAGCAGGAGAAGAAGGGGGCGACAGAGATTGAGATGCTTGTACAGCATCATCGACTCGATGGACAAGAGTTTGAGCAAACTCTGGGAGATAGTGAAGGACAGGGAAGCCTGGTGTGCTGCAGTCCATGGGGTTGCAAAGAATTGTACATGACTGAGCGACTGAAGAACAATAACAAAATGTGACTTGTACACATAAATATTGAAGAATTATATATTTCCTTCCTTTGGTTTTTCTTAAATTCACAACTCAAATATTTAGAATCAACAAAACAAATTACGTAATTTGGAGCAAACAAAAAAACCTTATCTTCCCTTTTAAATCCTAAGTGAGGAAGAAACAATGTAATTACCTTAAGTATGCCAATGTACAATTTAAAATTTAATCTAAATATCTCTTTTCCAGTCACCAATAATATGATTTATGATAAAAAACCTTTGTTGAGTCAAGTGGGAATCCAGTAAATCTTCTAACTTTTGCTTGTAAACCAGCACCAGCTCAAAACAAAAGGGACTGATCAATATAGGAGGCTACTAAGACTACAACATAAACTTTAGTGCCATCTCTAGGAGTGTAATTTTAATAACCAAGTTACTCCATCTCAGCCATTTTTCTTTATTATAATACTATTTTATTTCATTATGTTGTTACATTGTATTATAATTGCTTAAGCATCTGGAAATGGATGGTGAAACTTTTGAACAATTTTCAGTAGGTGTGAGTGATCATATTAGTGATCACTTACTTTCAGCTGCGTAACCTTCCCATTCATTACTAATGTCAGCATGTTTTAGGACTGCCAGAGTAGCTGAGGCTGAAGATTAAAACAATAGTTATTAGGTTCAAGATGGCAGCATAGAAAGATGCTGGACCCACCTCTTTCTGGGGTAGTTACATATGCATCAGTTTCTTCTGAGAAAGATCTGTAAACCAGATGAACTGCTGCTCCATGACAAAAGATAAAAGGACCACATCAAGGAAGGTAGGAGAGACCATATTTGACAGTCCTTCCAAAACCCCACTCTCAGCATAGTGACACACAGCAGGGAGGGATCTCCTCAGTTCAGCATTTTTCTCAGAGGAGCAAGGGATTTGTGCCTCACACGAGGCACCCCAGCCCTTGGGATCTGCACCAGAAAGAAAAGGCCCCAAAACACCTGACAAGAAAATAAATAGGAAATCATTCAAAGGGCCCAAAGGAACATATGGAACTGAGATTCACCTTTTAAAGGGCTTGCACGTGCTCTCATTCATATCAGCAGCAGTTTAAAAAGTGCCTAACCTTTATGTGAAGGAGATTCACTTGCTAATTTTAAAGCATCTGCAGAAAGGGCAGGAGACAGTTGAAATTCTCCAGAGACAGAGGCGTTAGTGGACACCATTTTTGCACTCTCTACCCCCTGATAGCACAAGTGAAAGTGCAAGTGTTAGTCGCTCAGTTGTGTCTGACTCTTTGCGACCCTATGGACTATCTACGGAATTCTCCAGGCAAG
This sequence comes from Dama dama, assembly GCF_033118175.1. NCBI lineage: Eukaryota > Metazoa > Chordata > Mammalia > Artiodactyla > Cervidae > Dama > Dama dama. The sequence continues at coordinate 56,264,787 of NC_083681.1, read as the reverse complement.
AATCCTGGAGTGGGTTGCCATTCCCTTCTCCAGGGGATTTTCCCAACCCAGAGATCAAACTCATGTCTCTTGTGTCTCCTGCATTGCAGGCAGATTCTTTACCATCTGAGCTACCAGAGAAGTCAGCACAAGCAGGCAAGTTAGACCCTCTTGCTGCCTTATTAGGACAGGTGGGGAAAGCAGTCTCTGCACTGTCTCACTGCCTTGCTGAAACAAAAAAGCTCAGGCGGTGTGACACTTCCTTGCTTGCTGTCTGGGTCCAGGGAACAAGAGCATTCTCCCCTTGTGGCTCAACAATGGTCTTTAGTGTTATGCTTAGATTCTTTTCTCCTTTCCTTTTGTGTATCTACTATACATTTTTGCTTTGTGGTTACCAAGAGGCTCAAATATAACATCCCATGATAGCAACTTAAATGTGAACATGTTCCATAGCTCTTCAAGGAACTCTCTCATTGCATCACTGAGACCTGCAGGCAAGCACAGTCAAGGCATTTTCCTACAAGACTGCCCAGCTTGCAGCTGACTCAGGAAAGCCAACAGGAACACTGGTGGTATTTATTGATCAGGTTACCCTGGCAGCCAAAGAGGCTGGTTTCTGGTCTCCACAAGACTGTAACAATCAGAGACAATTCTTGGTAGGCTACCACCCTCAGAGCAATGCACAGACCGCAGACTGAAACACATCCCCACCTTCCTGTAAAAAGCCTATTTATTTATGTTGGAGCTTCAGCCTGAGGGATAGGCTTAAGGTTTCTCACACATCTAGAGTCTATGGAGGTACTTCCAGGGTCACTTCAACTTGATAATAGCTTACACACTGATCTGGAGCTCTGATTTTTGTTAACAGTCTCCCAAGGCCACCCTCAGATCCCTTGTCTGAAGACTGTAGGGTTTGGGATTGCAGCCCCACAGAAACTGTATGTATTTGCATACTTTAACAGAGGTTGTCTGAGGCCGTGGTCTCCAATCAACCTGAAATTAGGTGCTAAATGAGATTTCTTCCCTTGGAGACAACAGGTAAGTAAGAATCTCACTGACAAAGGTAAATACAGAGAAAAGGTAGTGAATTAATCACTTATAAATCTAGTAAGGAAGTTAAAAGACAAAAGTAGTAAAATTAACTAAAACGACAAAAATCTGTTTAGAAACACACAAAATGAAAAGACACAAAATTTGACATAAAAAACACAAAATGGAGTAAAAATGTAGAGGTTTGGTGCTGGTAAAGATCCAGACCCAGTCTTTTTTACATTTTTTAATTTTGTATTGGGGTATAGCTGATTAACTTCCCAGGTGGCTCAGATGGTGAGACCCTGGTTCTATCCCTGGGTCGGGAAGTTCCCCTAGAGAAGGGCATGGCGATCCACTCCAGTATACTTGTTTGGAGAATTCCATGGACAGATGAGCCTGGCAGGCTACAGTCCATAGGCTTGCAAAGAGTCAGACACGACTGAGTTACTAAAACACACACACATAGCCGTTTTACAATGCTGTGATAGTTTCAGGGGAACAGTGAAGGGACATACACACACGTAGAAGACCCGGACTTACTGATTCTTTGCTGTTCCTTGGTTGTCTGCTTCTCCCTAACAGTATCAGTGTTCTAAAGTCCTGACACTAACCAGTCACAGCACAGGTACTGCTGGAGCTATCCTGAGTCAACCCCCCAACTGAGGAAATTCTGTGGATAAACTACTTTCCATAATGTCAATGTGTTGGCGTTTATTCTACCCACATCTATCTTTCCATATATTCACACAATCAATCATCATTTATCTACCTATCTGTCATTGAGAACATGGTACATGCCAGGCAACATGAATAAGACAGATATAAATAGCAATTGTTATCATCTAGCAAACTGACTATGCATAGAAAGTAGAAAGAAAGTGAAGTGGCTCAGTCATGTCCAACTCTTTGCGACCCCATGGACTGTAGCCTACCAGGCTCCTCCATTCCTGGGATTTTCCAGGCAAGAATACTGGAGCAGGTTGCCATTTCCTTTTCCGGGGGATCTTCTCAACCCAGGGATCGAACCAAGGTCTCCCGCATTGTAGGCAGACTCTACTGTCTGAGCTACCAGGGAATCCAAAACTGAAAGTTGCTTAGTTGTGTCCAGTTCTTTGTAACCCCATGGACTGTAGCCTGCCAGGCTCCTCTGTCCATGGAATTCTCTAGGCCAGAATACTGGAGAGGGTAGCCATTCCCTTCTCTAGGGGATCTTCCCAGTTCAGGGACTGAACCCAGGTCTTCCACACTGCAGGCAGATTCTTTACCTTCTGAGCTACCAGGGAAGCCGAAGTATGCATAAAGCCATATTCAAAGTGCTACAATAATAGAAAAAAGGCCTCATCTCAATGACTGAATGTTAGGGAGGACTTCACAGAAGAGTAATGTTAGAAAGTCATACTCTTCCTACTTAAGAAGAATGATGACTATCAGTTCTTTAAATGCTCTCCCAGAAGGTCCCAAATGAAAAAGAGGAATACAATCAGATTAGGTCTTCAGTGAGAAAAATAACACAGTAATGATTTCTAACAGGTGAGGAAAATCACACTGAGGGATCACATCATGGTGAGAAAAGTAATGGACAAATCCTACAGCAAACTCTCCAAAGATATGCATGTCAATAGCCTCTGTGACATTTATCCATTTTTCAGATTCTAAATATATTATTGGAGCACCTACTATGTGCCAAATAATGTCCTTGATTCTGGGCTATGGGAATCAAGAAAGTTAACAAAGCCTCTGTATTCTGGAAACAGAGAGAGAAAAAACACCCACAGAATTTCAGGTAATACTTTCTATGTATTAAAAAGAAAAATAAATCAAGATTAGAGCACATAAAATGAAGTTTGTGTGAATCTGGTTTCTTTCAATGGAAGGCCCTGGGATCAGAGCAACGGGGAAAAGAAGGTTGAATTGGCTACAGCACTGTCTTCCAGGCAGCTCAGTGGTAAAGAATCTGCCTGTCAATGTAAGAGATGCAGGAGACACGGGTTCAATCCCTGGGTCCAGAAGATCCCCTGGAAGAAGAAATGGCAACTCACTCCAGGATTCTTGCTTGGGAAACCCCATGGACAGAGGAAGCTGGTGGCTACTCTGTGGGGCCACAAAAAAACCAGACATGACTGAGCAACTGAAAAACAACAAGGGGGAAGAGGTAATAGGAAATGGCCTAAAGAGGCCATGCCCAGATATCTCATAAGGCCTCTGAAGGTCAAGTAGGAGGTTTACCTTTTAAATGTAATGGGAAAGCTGGAGGGATATGAGGAGAAAAATGATAAGATTTAATTTCCTTTTATTAAAGCTTCCTATAATTGCTGTGTAGAAAATAGATTATAAGGAAGCATGAGGTGGAGTAGAGAGACCAATTAGGAGGTTATTACACTATCTCCCAAGAAATGGTGGCAGACTGGATTAGGCTGTAGCAACAAATAGAGTACTTGTAGCAGCAAATGGTGAGCAGTGTTACATTCTGAATATAATTTTAAAAGTGAGACAAGATGACTTATGTAATGTACTTAATAAAAAGCTGAAAAGATTTACAGTGACTGTGAGGCTTTCAAAACTAGAGAACAATGTCTTTCCCTGTAATTCCATTTTTTTTTTCTGTAATCATAAGTATATTGGTAACATCAGTGGAAAAGTTATTTTATACTATTTTAACATGAAATTATTGGAGAAGATTATGAAAATTAGTGGAGATTAATATTACAGAAAGACAGCAAAATCATTACATACATACATCATTACATTTGAACATAACTGTTTTGAGAAATAAGATCAACAAACAAGCCATTAAGCTGCACTATGAAGCTTGTAGAAAGTGAATGCCTTGATTATCTAACACAAACCACTTCCTGAGGGAGTAGTTTCATAACACTGGCAAAATGTTGATTTCACAAAATTAGGTAGATGAATATTTTGATGTGTTGGACCCAAAGTATACTGGTCTTAATTAGCCCTGCTTATTTCACTTCAAAGTTACCTGATTTTACTGCAGCGTGGGCAAGGGTAGAATTAGGCATTAGTTACTTGTTAACTGGATTGCTCTCTCTTTGCCATTTTCCAGTACACTAACAGGAAAAAAAGGGTGAGCAATAGTAGCAGGACTTCTGGGATTGATGAACAAGATTACTGACACACTATGATTTCAAGTTCATCGTTACATGGATCAGTACTTCCCAGAACGATTTTGTGTGTGTCTATGTCTATGTATCTATGTGGCTGGGGGAGAATGGTTTATGCAATGGAATGGTGTCCTGGCTGCTCTATGAAAAGTAGAATTAAAAGTCCAGAGACAACAATTAAAAGATTAAATGAAGAAAACCAAGCAACAAAATCCTAACCTCCCAACCTGATTAGTTTTCTTTAATCAATCACCTCCCAAATATATTTTACCATGCAATGTTACTCCTCCATCTTTTGCTGCTCCCAGCCTGATACTTATTAACATCTTGCAGAGCTGCTGTTCCCTGGGTTTCACACTTTCATCTTAAATGCCTCTGTTGCCACTGTGCTGATTAAGAGAGAAGGTAAGAGATGAAGGTTTCCTGGGTTGAAACCTCTGTTCTCCGTTGGCTAGTTAGATGGTGTTTAGTAAGTTAACTTGCCTCTTGGTGAATCAGGTTCCTCATCTGTAAAAATAAGATTATTATAACACCAGCCCAAAGGACTATTAAGAAAATTAAATAAGATAATATAGGCAGGGAGGTGTGCATGTGAGTTCAGTAAATTATTGTTATTCCAGTATGCCATCAGGGTCACATTTTGGTGATAACAGAAAGAGATGGTTAGTGAAGATATTTAAGAGCCCAGAAAAATTCAGTGTGAAAGGTAAGTTGAGTGAGTGACTAAATAAAAATATTCATTGAACTTCTATGATGATGTCTTAGAGACTGATGGAGCTATGCCTCTTCATTTAATTCAACAATATTGCAAACCAGGGATCTTAAATCCCAATTTACAAATAAGATCATTGATACTCAAGGAAATTAATAATATGCCACAGTTGTACAGCTAGTAGATACAAGAATAAATGTCTGACCAATGTCTGGCTGGGAAAATAGTATTTCACTGATAATCTACTACAAACTCTGTCAGGCAATGCTAGAGAAAATCTGCAGCTCTGAATCAATAGAATCATGAATATTCCATTTGGCCTTGGGGTACAGAAGGAAGCAGGGCAAAGGCTAATAGAGTTTTGCCAAGAGAACACACCGGTCATAGCAAACACTATCTTCCAACAACACAAGAGAAGACTCGACACATGGACATCACCAGATGGTCAACACTGAAATCAGACTGATTATATTCTTCACAGCCAAAGATGGAGAAGCTCTATACAGTCAGCAAAAACAAGATGGGGAGCTGACTGTGGCTCAGATCATGAACTCCTTATTGCCAAATTCAGACTGAAATTGAAGAAAGTAGGGAAAACTACTAGACCATTCAAGTATGACCTAAATCAAATCCCTTATGATTATACAGTTAAAGTCAGAAATAGATTCAAGGGATTAAATATGACAGAGTGCCTGAAGAACTACGGATGGAGATTCATGACATTGTATAGGAGACAGGGATCAAGACCATCCCCATGAAAAAGAAATGCAAAAAGGCAAAACGATTGTCTGACGAGGCCTTACAAATAGCTATGAAAAGAAGAGAAGCAAAAGGCAAAGAAGAAAAGGAAAGATAGACCCACTTGAATGCAGAAGTCCAAAGAATAGCAAGGAGAGATAAGAAAGCCTTCCTCAGCGGTGGTCAATGCAAAGAAATAGAGGAAAACAATAGAATGGGAAAGACTAGAGATCTCTTCAAGAAAATTAGAGACACCAAGGGAGCATTTCATGCAAAGATGGGCTCAATAAAGGACAGAAATGGTATGGACCTAAGAGAAGCAGAAGATATTAAGAAGAGGTGGCAAGAATACACAGAAGAACTATACAAAAAAGATCTTCATGACCCAGATAACCATGATGGTGTGATCACTCACCTAGAGCTAGACATTCTGGAATGCGAAGTCAAGTGGGCCTTAGGAAGCATCACTATGAACAAAGCTAGTGGAGGTGATATAATTCCAGTTGAGCTATTTCAAATCCTAAAAGATGATGCTGTGAAAGTGCTGCACTCAGTATACCAGCAAATTTGGAAAACTCAGCAGTGGCCACAGGACAGGAAAAGGTCAGTTTTCATTCCAATCCCAAAGGAAGGCAATGCCAAAGAATGCTCAAACTGCCACACGATTGCACTCATCTCACACACTAGTAAAGTAAAGCTCAAAATTCTCCAAGTCAAGCTTCAATAGTACATGAACCATGAACTTCCAGATATTCAAGCTGGATGTAGACAAGGCAGAGGAACCAGAGATCAAATTGCCAACATCCGCTGGATTATTGAAAAAGCAAGAGAGTTCTGGAAAAACATCTACTTCTGCTTTATTGACTATGTCAAAGTCTTTTACTGTGTGGATCACAATAAACTGTGGAAAATTATGAAAGAGATGGGAATACCAGACCACCCTACCCTCCGCCTGAGAAATCTTTATGCAGGTCAGGAAGCAACAGTTAAAACTGGACATGGAACAACATACTGGTTCCAAATCAGGAAAGGAATATGTCAAGGCTGTATATTGTCACCCTGCTTATTTAACTTATATGCAGAGAACATCATGTGAAATGCTGGGCTGGATGAAGCACAATCTGGAATCAAGATTGCTGGGAGAAATATCAATAACCTCAGAGATACAGAAGACACCACCCTTATGGCAGAAAGTGAAGAACTAAAGAGCCTTTTGATGAAAGTGAAAGAGGAGAGTGAAAAAATTGACTTAAAACTCAATATTCAGAAAACTAAGATCATGGCATCTGGTCCCATCACTTCATGGGAAATAGATATGGAAACAATGGAAACAGTGACAGACTTTTTTTGGGGGGGGCTCCAAAATTAAAAAAAAAAAAACCTTTTATGGGGGTGACTGCAGCCATGAAATTAAGATGCTTGCTCCTTGGAAGAAAAGTTATGACCAACCTAGACAGCATATTAAAAAGCAGAGGCATTACTCTCAACATTATTAGACAACAAAGGTCTCTCTAGTCAAAAGTTTTGGTTGTTCCAGTAGTCATGTATGGATGCGAGAGTTGGACTGTATAGAAATCTGAGCACCGAAGAATTGATGCTTTTGAACTGTGGTGTTGAAGACTCTTGAGAGTCCCTTGGACTGCAAGGAGATCCAACCAGTCCATCCTAAAGAAATTAGTCCTGAATATTCTTTGGAAGGACTGATACTGAAGCTGAAACTCCAATACTTTGGCCACCTGATGGGAAGAACTGACTCATTGGAAAAGACCCTGATGCTGGGAAAGATTGAAGGCAGAAGAAGAAGGGAACGACAGAGGATGAGATGGTTGGATGGCATCACCAGCTCAATGGACATGAGTTTGAGTAAACTCCAAGAGTTGGTGATAGATAAGGAGGCCTGGCGTGCCACAGTCCATGGGGTCACAAGGAGTCAGACATGACTGAGTGACTGAACAGAACTGAACTGAATCGCTCATTTTGAACAGGGAGAAATATGTCTTCAGTGAAACACTGGCCACAACCAGGTAACTCTGCCATAGCCTCAACAATTTTATGGGGCAATTCAAAGTAGTTCACTCTAAAAAATGAAAAGCCATTAGTTAGAAACATCAGTCGGGTTCCAAAAATTGTATTAGAGCCTATTAGTACTTGGAAACTCCGATGCATTAACCAACTCAATGTTAGAAGCTGGTAATCTGCATTCTAAAAGCAAAATTAGAGAATGTAACTTCACTGAATTTAAAACACAGCATGTATTATTAAATACTCATGATTCATGAAGTTACAGTTTTTCCATATTTGACATTGTTTTACTTGACCTCTTCTTAACGTGATAAAGGCATACCAGCTACAGATATTCAGCCAACTTTAAAAGAGCATTTCGCAGCCAGGTTTTATATCTAGATAGGCCACTGGAATGCCTGGTGATACCACAGTCAGCTGGAGCTTCATTCTTGGCTTCATGATAGAGGCGAACACATACTTCCTGTGTGCTGTCTTAGACCCTTCAGAAGCTCTGATGTTTCTCTAAACTGAATGAGTGATAGGCTGATGCTGGGAGATGCAAAAAAAAATGGGTATGAGTTACAAATTCCTGGAGAGATATAAACACAAGTCAAATGTGTCAAATGACTAAGATACTTGAATGATGAGGGGGGGAAAGAAAGGAGTCTGGGCATCTAATCAAAATATGCATTAGAGGAAATGTTAATATTTGGATTGGCAAACTGTCAAAAATAAGATGCCTGGAATTGAATAGAAAGGTTTACATGACTGGAGTCATTGTTAGGCTACTAGTACTAACTTGGGAGAATTATTAATGAAGAGTTCTGTGCAAACTGTAACACCTGCATGGATATTTTGAACAAGAATTTTGTTCTGTTTGTTTTCTTATCAGAAAACAACTAACAAAGTAACCTCTTTCAAGATTAATTACTTTTTATGGGAAAGACCTTTGCACTCTGATTGAGCATATCTGTTCTGATGAAATGCTCTTCTCGATGTTGTATGTGAAATGAACCTGCTGGTGGCTGTCTTCCTTTAATTAGGAAACTTAATAAGCCAACATTGTGTTTAAGCCACACACACACAAAGAGGTATTATTTTAAAAAACACAACTAATTCACAGTCATTCAGAGTGCTATTATAAATAACACAGCTCATCCTTTAAACAAATTATGAAAAAGTGTCTCGGCGAAGTCTTCAGAGAGAGACCAATATACATGTTTTAGGCTAGACATTCTTAATTCTGGCTATACTTTATATTTATCTGGGAAATAGTTAAACGTATGGATCCTGATCTCTATCCTTAGATCAATTAAAACTGACTTTCTGGAGGTGGGCTCCAGGAAGTTTTAGAAGCTCTAGGTGACTTGAGAATGCCTGATGTAGGCAATGCAGCCAGGCCACCAATGTGTGCACTACTGAAAATTCAGGGCTCAACTTCCATGGATTACAAATAAATTCAGTCTGAGGTTATAAAATACTTGTTGGGGCAGACACAAGTGTTGGGGTATCATCTTTGATAAAACTCCAACTCCATTTTATTTCTATTCAGTTTACGAAAAGGAAAGGCCCTTGTTTCAAGGCATTGCTCGTAGGCAAGTTCAACATGAATCCGAATATAAATCTCATTCAAATGAAGCAAACTTGCATTGTAAAAGGCAAAAGAGTATATCGAGTATAATTGTCTCTGTTATAGAAAAAATAAATAAAAATTATACTGTCTACTAATGGAGGATCAGGATACAATCTTTCAGTACCACCGCTATTCCAAATGTTATCAACCAGTTCCAAATTTCAGTTTTGGAAACTATGCATAGAATTGTGTGCTATTTTGACTGAAATATGAGAATTTTTCTCAACTTATAAAAAGTTTTGATGTCAATATTTTTCTTTACATATTCTTATTATATAACACTTGTATGTATCTTGCTTAGAGAAAAAAGAAAATACAGACAGCAAGAAGATATATAGCAACCCCAAATAACCTCATGTGGAGATGATATTCAGTATCAGCTAGCATAATGGTATACTTCTTTCTAGCTCTTTTGCAATACATTTTTAACTAAAATAAGAGGCACTCTGCATTTACATTTGGAGAAGGAAATGGCAACCCACTCCAGTACTCTTGCCTGAAAAATCCCCTGGACGGAGGAGCCTGGTAGGCTACAGTCCATGGGGTCACAGAGAATCGGATACAACTTCACTTTCAAGCATTGGAGAAGGAAATGGCAACCCACTCCAGTATTCTTGCCTGGAGAATCCCAGGGACAGAGGAGCCTGGTGGGCTGCCGTCTATGGGGTCGCACAGAGTCGGACACGACTGAAGCGACTTAGCAGCAGTAGCAGCATTTACATTAAGTTGTCTTACCCTCTTAGCAACATACCTCTAAATGTTCCATAATATAGTATATTAATGAGCCTGTGATATTCTAGCATGTAGATATTTCACAATTTATCTACTCCTCCATTACTAAAATATTCAATTTGCTTCCATTTTTGTGAATTTTTGTGTTTTATTGCTTAATTTTTAAACTAAATTTTTAAGTTTTGGGGGCTTTTTTACTGAAGTATAGTTGATTTTAAATGTTGTATTAATTTCTGCTTTACAACGAAGGACTCAGTTATACACACACATTCCTTTTATATGCTTCCCCATCATGGTTTATCCCGAGATCTTGAATATGGTTCCCTGTATTGGCTCAGACAGTAAAGTGTCTGCCCACAATGCGGAAGACCCAGGTTTGATCCCTGGGCCGGGAAGATCCCCTGGAGAAGGAAATGGCAACCCACTCCAGTATTCTTGCCTGGAAAATCCCATGGATGGAGGAGCCTGGTAGGCTATAGTCCATGGGGTCGCAAAGAGTGGGACACGACTGAGCAACTTCACTTTCACTTTCACTTCTGTGCTATACAATGGGACCTTGTTGCTTATCTATCCTATATGTCATAGTTTGCATCTACTAATCACAAACTCCCAGCCCATTCCTACCCATTCCCCTCCCCTTTGGTAAACACAAGTCTGTTCTCTAGGTCTGTGAGTCTGTTTCTATGTCACAGATAGGTTCATCTGTGCCTTATATTTGATTCCACAGATAAGTGATATCATATGGTATCTCTTCTCTTTCTGACTTGACTTCACTTAATATCATAATTCTAGTAGCATCTGTGTTGCTGCAAATGACATTAATTTGTTCTTTTTTATGGCTGAGTTGTGTTTCATTGTATATATGTACCATATCCTCTCTATCTATTCATCTGTCAATGGACATTTAAGTTGTTTCCATGTCTTGGCTATTATGAACAGTGCTGCTATGAACATAGAGGTGCATGTATCTTTTTGAATTACAGTTAATGGCTACCCACTCCACTATTCTTGCCTGCAGAATTTCATGCACAGAGGAGCCTGGTGGGTTACAGTCCATGGGATCACAGAGTCAGACATGACTGAGAGACTAACACTTTCTCTTTGTCCTGATACATGCCCAGGAGTGGGATTGCTGGATCAGATGGTAATTCTATTTTTAGTTTTCAGAGGAGCCTCCATACTGTTTTACATAGTGACTGTACCAACTTACATTCCTGCCAACAGTGTAGGAGGCTTCCCTTTTTTTCCATACCATCTCCAATATTTGTAGAGTTTTGCATGATGGCCATTATGACTGGTGTGAAGGTAGTATAATTTGCTTATGTTTTTAAATTAGATAATGACTATAAAGAAAAGCTGTGAGAAAAAAATGTTCTTAATTTCAAATATTATTTTTCTTGGGATGAATTTTCAGATGTAAAATTGGCTACTGAGTCTCTACAGTAAGTATTCCACAGATTTCCCTCTCTGTTCTATATGACAAAATATCTCATCAAAGAGTCATTTATCATTAACTTGTTAATAGTGTAAAGAAGAGGAGTTCTAGGTGGCTGAATGAGCTTTCAGGTATCTTTGTTGCCCCTTCTTCTGGAGACTTCAGATAACTATTAAAAAGTAAAAATCTACCAGAGTGTTCTAGAAGGCAAAATTCTGATGGAAGTGTTAACTAATGGAGCAGCTTAGCCTAGAATATGTTCATAGGTAAGAAGAGAGAGTGACTCTCCTTAGACAAATCCTGGAGACGTCTGGACTCAAAGATGGCAGATAAACAGAGGGAAAGAATGCAAACTGAGGGTGAAAACATGATGAGAACCAAAACAGGCAATAGAAAACAAAACAATAGAACAGGCAAACAGAAACCATTTCTCTACAGAAATTCACAGCATAGGAGAGTAATGTGAGCATTGGTACTTTAGAGTACAGTCCTCAATCTGACATGGGTGGATCATCTAAGTAACAGTTCCTTAACCACTCACTGTAACATAGATGCTTTGTGTTTCTAAGACTTGTCCTTGTATCCAGCTTTAAGTCAGTCTTTCCTAAACGTAAACAGAGGACCAAAAATCACTAGAAATTTGAGAAAATTCTACAGCTAAAAATGATCCCTGGGAAAACAGACTAAAATTTACAACACAAAGGAAAACTTAGGACAATAGCCAAGTGTTGTTACAGAGAGCAGAGATGCTGTATTCATGAAATATAATAGGATACTCTGAAAAAGTTACATTCTGAAAACAAAAAACAGTCTAGTATACATATACTATTGCATCCCCTGTCCTGCCCCCCACACATAAATGAAATGAGATTTTGAGGAAAAGTTCCAGGAATCCTCCTGAACTGAGGCAGAAATCAAAACCATGAGATGAGAGAAAATGTCAGGCTTTTAACTGGATTTCCGGAAAGAGAAAAAGAAGGAAAACCAAAGTGCGTAAATTGTAGAAAAAGTGTCACAGACATGGAAAGGAGGCATAAGACAAATATAAAGGACAAATGATCTCTAGAGTGGGATGAACTAAAACACATACACAAATATATAAACATAATATTGTATAATTTTATAACAAAAAAAGTAAATATAATAGAAAGGTACACAGAGAAGAAAAATCAACTACAAAGGAATTTCTAACAGTAATAACAGATGTTAGATGACATTGAATTAATCACCAAATTTCATAGGAAATTATTTTTAATGCAGAATTTTATAAACAAGGAAATATCAATCAAATGTATGAACCAACAGAAGTCATCTCAGATGACACCACTTAAGAATTTCTTAAGGAAGAATGAGATAAAGGATATAAAAACAAGAAGCTGAAATATAATGGAAGTATTTAGAAAAAGGAATATTTTTCTTTTCCTGAGAAAAAATTTAGATTATCTAGGAAAATAAAACTAACAAAAGTTTGTGATATGATATAAGCAACAAAATAAACATAATGTGACATGACTTTGAGTATTTGATAGAGGGTGGGAAAGGAGAGTTTATTTGACCTTGACTCTAAGAGTATTCAAGAGTAGCATAGAGGCCATAACTTGGAATTATAGGAAAAGAAGTGATATTGCAATTTTTTTAATTAAAAAAAAATACTATTTAAAGTTACAAATTTAATCTGAAGAGATTTAAAATTTTAAATGGCAACGTAACTGAAAAGAATGAAAGGCTACACAAAAGGACTAAACCTTCATCTAGCACAAGATATCAACAGATAATATTGAAATATGATAAATCTATACATAGTAGTATAAATATATTTATTCACAGAGAAATGAAGGAAATTTCCAGAAGACTAACAGCAGAATTTTTTCCTTTTTCAGTTATAGGATTGTTGTTCATTTAAAATTTTCTTTGTTTGATTTTCAAGCTGTACATGATACACCTTAACAATACTTTAACCTTTTATTCTCATCCATCGAATGTTAAAGACTAAACATGAAATTGTTTCTTTAAAAAATAATGTTTTAAATTTGAAGACAGTTTACTTTTGGAGCGGCGGAAAGGAGGAAGAAAATATCAAAAATCAACTCACCCAAGCAAAAATCACTGAGGTCGGTGAAAGAACATTTGAGCACAGAATCTTTTCCCTCTTCCTCAGTGTTAACTGGAACAACAGCAAAAAGACTTTGTAGTTTGGGGGACTAAACACATAACAATGATCAGAAAAATGACCATGGTGACTAATCCAAAAATGACCGTGGTGACAAATGACTGCCAAACATGAAGAAATGTTTTTAAGTTAATGAGTTGAAATAAGAAAGACATCTATCTTACATTTTAGCACTTTGATTCTCTTGAACAATTAGCCACTTTCCTTGTTGGCTATGGATGTAAGCTGACTATTTAAAATAGGCAGTACTTTCCCAATACTATTGAAAAGAGAATATCAGAATTTTCCATTTACCTAGAGGAGGAAGCATACTTCAGGAATCATAAGGAAATGAGTTTTCATAACATAAAAACTTTTAGAGATGGATGGGGAAAAAAAAGCCCATCCATCCACTGATGGGCCTGGTTGTATTTTGACTCCTAACTCTTTTGAAAAGGAGTTGTCTAAAGACAAGACGGCATCTCAAACAGGCAGTTGTGTGTAGTTTTGGCTGCCAACACTTGTCCAGTCACATCTTCATGCAATCAAATCTTTACTGTCTTACAGTCAGTATTATTTAAAGTTTTGGGTCTTTTGTTTTAAGGAAACCAAGTTTATTATTGCTGGCATATTTAATTACTGGTAACAAATTCACACTTAGTAATGCTAATGAGCCAGTGATTTGGGTGGCTGGTCTGCCTCCCATCAACAGAAAGTAGGTCCATATCTGCATGGCATTGACTACTTTTAGGGACGTAAAGGGATGAACACACAATCTGGCCAAGGAATGGCCTTTTGTCTGATTGGCAGGGGCAACTGTTCTCCTTCCTATGCCAGTCTCCTTTCTAAAGACTATAAATACTAAGTGGAAGAAAGGAAGAGAGGGCAAGAGGGAGGGAGAGAGAGAGAGAGGGTTGGAAAACACTACTCTTTGTAAGTTAAATAAGAAAGTAGAGCTCACCTTGCTCTGCTTTGTCAGCAGAGATTGAGGTTACAGAAGTGGGGTCCTGAGATTCACTCTCAATTGACTGGAAGAGCGAGGTAGACTGGCTCAGGCTCTTTGAGTAAGCATAGCTCTGGGCCAGGCAAGGCAAGGATCTCCGAGACGGTTTTAATGAAGTTTCTTTTGCTATCTCACTCTTGCTTATATTCATACCTACAAATTCAAAATGGCAAGTTTTAATAATAAGAAATTATCAGCAGAAATCAACAAATAATTTTAATTCTCATGATGGCTGTTTCAGGAAAATACTATTGAAAAGTACCACTTGGGGATTAGAACTAAGTGAATTAGTTTTGTTTCTATAATTTCAGGGGAAGTGTTTTGAGATTTTTGTCAAACAGTTATGAGAAATAAAAAGCTCCTCTTCCAGTTTTGAGCTTTCACTATTTGTTAAAGGGCCTGCAAAAAAGGAACTGAGGTTTAAGTTCATTTGGGGAGTTATGAGGACAACAATTTGGATTGTCTTTGGATAAATCTGTTTCGGTTTTAAAGCAGGGAAATAAAACCTAATGAACTGACATTCAAATTAGTATTATTAACTGGAGCCCTTCTTTTTATACCTTATCCTCCTTTCAACACATGCATAGCCCACTAATGGGTGATCAAGAGGTTGGAAAGAGGTAGCATACATTGTTTAGTACAAAAATTGGTCAATAGGCAGGGATCAAGGGACAATATTCCTGCGCTCCATGTAACAGCCCCTCCCCTCACAGAGGACTGATATGCCAGAAGAAACAATGTCCCTAGATAGGACTCTGCCTCCATAATTGGATGTCCCTGTAACTGTATGCTCCCTGCAGTGAATGACCCCATGCCCCTGCACACCCCTGTCCCCATCATTCCTCACTTCCTCCCGTTAATCCCAGGGCATTCCTCAGCCCTGGGATACTGCTGTGAGTATCCTGGCATATGCCTTCTTTTGCACATATTGAGTATTTCTCTAAGAGGAAACACTTAGATGTACAATTGCTGGTTTGAAGAACATGAATATTTACCATTTGGATAAATAATGCCAAACTGATCTCCCTGAAAGCTTTATGTTTTCACACTTCCACAAATAGTACAAGATGGAATCCATTTCCTTATGAAATTTCCTGGCCAATTCTAGACAGTATCCATTGTTTTAATTCTGAATAAAATAAAAAGCCAACAAATAGAAAACTAAAAAATTGTTTTATTCTTTGTGTAACAGATTCAACATGTTTTCATATATTTCACAGCCAATTATAACTCTTCAATGACAAAGCTATTTTAAGGTTTTTCTAGTGTGCTGTTAGGCTTTTTCTTGTTATTTTATAGGTACTTAGTGTATGTGTGTATACATATATATATAGATAGATACATAGATAAATTTTTCAGTCGCTAAGTCATGTCTGACTCTTTGCAACCCCATGAAATGCTGCACACCAGGCTTCTCCATCCTTCACTATCTCCCTGAGTTTGCTCAAACTCATGTCCATTGAGTCAGTGATGCCTTTCAACCATCTTATCCTCTGTTGCCCCCTTCTCCTCTTGCCCTCAATTTTCCCCAGCATCAGGGTCTTTTCCAATGAGTCAGCTCTTTGCATCAGGTAGCCAAAATATTGGCGCTTCAGCCTCAGCATCAGTCCTTCCAATGAATATTCAGGGTTGATTTCCTTTGGGATTGACTGGTTTGATCTCCTTGCTGTCCAAGGGACTCTCAAGAGTCTTCTCCCGCATGACAGTAATTATCACATTTATTGTAAGACAAACAAGTTAACTAAACTCCACCTACCTTGTTTTGGTCAATACTTTTTAGCTATTTTATAATCAGCTCATGAATTAACTCCAGATTTCTAAGAACTTTTTAAATGCATGAATTCAAATAAAGACAAGCAGAGGCACCAATGTGCACTGCCCTTTGAGAAAAATGAGAATCTTTGGGGAAAAATGACAATTTTTGAAAGCAGTTCTACAGAAATAAGACATGATTGAATAGATGAAATGCAGATAAACCTAGTAGTAAGGATTTTATCTTCCTGTTTTATAAAAAAAATGTATTTATTCATTTCAAATAATTATCAGGGTGCAAATAAAACATGAACTAGAAAGGGATGCAAGAAAGAATTATAAATTGACCCAGTCTCTGGCAACTAACACTTTCACTTTCTTTCACTTAGCTTTCTGGGACTCCATAACGGTAAGAAAAGAAAATACCCTTTTGAAGAGGGATTCCCGAAGGCCTACAAAACTCATATTGAAATCCTACTCAAATATCATACAGTCTCCCTTAGTTAAGGACCGACTAGAGTTTTCAATACTACATCCAAGAAACTGCACAGGAAAAATCTGTCCTAGTAAGGTTTTATGCCTGTGAATCTTTTGTAATGTGGTCTAATATTTTATTTCATTTAGAAAATACTGACATTTAATATTAAATGATCTGTTTTTATTACTGGGCTCTGGCTGAAAACTGTCTTTTACCATAGAAGATCATATAAGTAAATGAATAAATATTCTTTGCGGGGGGTGGGGGTTAGCACACAGGTGGAAGATGGTGATAGTTGCTAGTAAAGATATTAGAAACAGAGAGAAATGCCTTGGTCCTCTGAGAATGGCCTTGATGGGGACTCTACAGTAATATTAGTCACCTTAATCTACTGAACCCAGAATGTATGTTTGTTCAAAAACTGTTGAGCTAAAGATGACAATAACACTGGTGCCTACGTGTACGTGCATGCTAAGTCACTTCAGTCTGTCCGCCTCTTTGCAACCCTATGGACTGTAGCCTGTCAGGCTCCTCTATCCATGGGGATTATCCAGGCAAGAATACTGGAGTGGGTTGCCACTTCCTCCTCCAGGGAAATCATCCTGATCCAGGGATTGAACCAGCATCTCTTAAGTCTCCTGCATTTGCAGCCAGGTTCTTTATCACTAGCACCACCTGGGAAGGCCACCACATGTAGATATTGTTATTTTATAAACCAGTATAGGGTGAGACTACGCTTTATGCTCATCAATGCTATCAGTATTTTCCATCATTTAAATCATCTCTGTATTCACCTAGTCACGGAAAAGACATTACTTGGGTTTTTGCTCTCTGCAGGCTCCATGTTGATATTAGGCATACAGTGGTGAAATAAGGTTGCCATATAATTTCTGCCATCATGGGACTTTCACTCAAGTAGAGTGTCAGACACTGATCAAGCAATATGTATCAGTTCAGTTCACTCACTCAGTCATGGCTGACTCTTTGCGACCCCATGAATCGCAGCACGCCAGGCCTCCCTGTCCATCACCAACTCCCGGAGTTTACTCAAATTCATGTCCATCGAGTCGGTGATGCCATCCAGCCATCTCATCCTCTGTCGTCCCCTTCTCCTCCTGCCCCCAATCCCTGCCAGCACCAGGGTCTTTTCCAATGAGTCAACTCTTTGCATGAGGTAGCCAAAGTATTGGAGCTTCAGCTCCAACATCAGTCCTTCCAATGAACACCCAGGACTGATCTCCTTTAGGATAGACTGGTTGGATCTCCTTGCAGTCCAAGGGACTCTCAAAAGTCTTCTCCAACACCACAGTTCAAATGCATCAATTCTTCGGTGCTCAGCTTTTTTCACAGTTCAACTCTCACATCCATATGTGACCACTGGAAAAACTATAGCCTCGACTAGACGGACCTTTGTTGTCAAAGTAATGTCTCTGCTCTTTAATATGCTATCTAGGTTGGTCATAACTTTCCTTCCAAGGAGTAAGCATCTTTTAATTTCATGGCTAAAATCACCATCTGCAGTGATTTTGGAGCCCAAAAAAATAAAGTCTGACACTGCTTCCACTGTTTCCCCATCTATTTCCCATGAAGTGATGGGACCAGATGCCATGCTCTTAGTTTTCTGAATGTTGAGCTTTAAGCCAGCTTCTTCACTCTCCTCTTTCACTTTCATCAAGAGGCTTTTTAGTTCCTCTTTACTTTCTGCCATGAGGGTGGTGTCATCTGTGTATCTGAGGTTATTGGTATTTCTCCCAGCAATCTTGATTCCAGCGTGTGCTTCTTCCAGCCCAGCATTTCTCATGATGTACTCTGCATGTAAGTTAAATAAGCAGGGTGACAATATACAGCCTTGATGTACTCCTTTCCCTATTTGGAACCAGTCTGTTGTTCGACGTCCAGTTCTAACTGTTGCTTCCTGACCTGCAAGGTTTCTCAAGAGGCAGGTCAGGTGGTCTGGTATTCCCATCTCTTTCAGAATTTTCCACAGTTTATTGTGATCCACACAGTCAAAGGCTTTGGCATAGTCAATAAAGCAGAAATAGATGTTTTTCTGGAACTCTCTTGCTTTTTCGTGTTATACATATATAAATTGTCTGAAATGCTATGAAAATACAGGCATAGTTATATAATGAAGAATTATAAAAAGGTCTTTCTTCATGAAGTGATCAGGGATATTTTCTCTGAAGAAGTGACAATGTTAGGCAAAAAAATCACGAAAAGGAGCCTAACATAGAAAGGTGTCTATGTATGTTTGTGTTGATGTTTATATGTATGTGTCTGTGGGGAGTGCTTTTAGGTAAAGATAATAACATGTGTAAAAGCACTGAGGTAGAAAGATTGTAACATATTTATAGAACTGAAGAAAACAACCACGACAACTGCAGTATAGTAATGAAAGAGGTATAAATGAGTTACAGATGCAGTCCGGGTAGGGGATAAAAATTCCCTATGGTTCTTTGGGAAATTCTGCATATGCTTATGTTCCCATTATTTTTCACAGATTTATCTGCCTTATGTCCTTTTTTTTGAATAACTGCATTTGCCAAAATTTATAAAATAGTTTTAAATGTACTTCAAATGGGAAATGAAAATGTGAGAAGCAATGAAATTTACTAAGTCTAGGTCATAAATCAAGCAATTGGCAGAAAACTGAATGTGAAAGTGACAGTCATTTGATTCCCGAACCTATGATCTATACAGAATGCTCCCCACATGGCTCTTCACAAACCCCAATCCTAGATGAGTGGTTACCATGGTTTCACTTAGTAAAAATATCACACAAATTTTAAGCAGAGGGCTCTGAATGTAGAAACCACAGAGCCAGAGCAAACTTCAGAACGTGTAATTCTATATCCACAACCTCAGCCAACTCTGAAATGTGCTGATGAAAAACGAATGTGTGCTGTTTGGTACACAGTAACTGGGAAGTCTACCCATCCTCTGACAAGTTGCTGTTCTTGTGCTGATCTATAAAATAATTGTTGTTTTTTAGTCATTAAGTCGTGTCTGGTCTTTTGTGACCCTATGGCCTGTAGCCCACCAGGCTTCTCTGTCCATGGGATTTCCCAGCCAAGAATACTGAAGTGGGTTGCCATTTCTTTTTCCAGGGAATGTTCCTGACCCAGGGATCAAACCCACATCTCCTACACTTCAGGTAGATTCTTTACCACTGGGCCACCTGGGAAGCCCTAAAATAATGGATAGGAATAATACACAATCTGCTATGATGTATGTAATTGAGTGGCACAAAATAAGTAACAGCTATTATTTATAAACCTAATTGTTATTTTTCCATTTCCATCATTAACAACGTGTGTAACTGAGTTATATAACATAAATATTATTATGCTTAAACCTAATTTTTATTCATTCAGTTTTCTAATATTTAATCATTCCAAACAATTATTGATTTCTTTTTCTGGACTAGGACTTAACTCAGTTTAACAGTTTGGTAAAAATGCTGCTCACCATCAGGAGAGGTTAATATGCATAAAAGTAGTTCTTTATATTAAAAACATATACAAATATGGATAAGTCATCATAAAACCACCAAAACGGAACTCCTAATCCAAGAGGTAGTAACAGTGAAGTCCTGACTGTGAAGGTAATCTGAGCTGATTCTTTCTGAACTATTCCTTCTCCTACAATTTTATTTATATTCTTGGATTTAGTACATTTCCTACAAAGGATTATGCATATAAGGTAAGAAATTCTGTGTAAGGCTCTCCATAAACACGTAACTGTGGAAAACATTTGTTAAAAGCAACATTAAAAAGAAAGTTGAGAAAACAATGTTGATGATACATATATCCTTCCTAAAGCTCTGCATTTTTGTTCCCCATTGACCTTTAAAGCAGAACTTTCTCATTTCCTAAACAATTGTTTCCAAAACTATCATACAGATCGGCTTTGCTAGACACCAATAAAATCTAAGCTGAAATTGTGATATCCTAATGTTCTAAAAAGTACAGTTTCTTTTCAAATTCCCACAGCAAACACCATCACATTCTGCTTGGCATAACCAGCAATATCTGTTCTTTCCTTGGCATGATTAACACTAACTACTCCCACAGCACATTCAGGCCTTTTTTCTTCTATATTCTAAAGTTCCATTTCTTTTCTTGTATGACTTTTCCTGGTACCCTTGAATATTTGACAGTTACCTATTTAAAGCTGATAACTAGAGAAGAGACCACAGTAACATGTCGGTTTTGGTAAGCATATGCAGCTCTTCAGTTCAAGGTTAAACCTGTAGAAGCATAGAAATGTGTCATTTCCTATATTTAGCACAGCTTTTTCTAAAGCAACAATTAGTACTATTTCCAGCTGTTCTAAGAGGACTTAATAAATGCTCACATATTTAAAAGGATCTCATGAAAAGACTATTTCACTTGGGTATACACAAAGGTCCAATTGCAAATAAGGTATTTTCTAGAAATACATTCACATAAGACATCTGACATCAAAGGAGGTAAAGTTCTGATTGAGACACTACTTAACTCAATGAGCTTCCAGATGATAAAAAGTTTTAATTGGAAAAATAGTTTCTTTGAAAACTTCAAAGAGAAAACTGAAGAGTAAAAAAATCTTTGTTGTTTTTGGTGCAAAATACACATTTTTCAAAAGACCCACAACTCTTTTCTAAAATTTCAAAAAAACGAACTCATCCTAAGGACTCATGTGAAAAAATATATATATTTTTACATATATAAAATAAATCCATAAATATTTATGAATATATAAAATAAATATATATATAACATATGCATATTTTATAGATCAAACTTTGACATTTCTGCCAAGTAAACTGTTAGAAGAATTTTGGGATATTTGTAGCAAACGAACACAATATTGTTATCTAAAGAAGTTCATATTATGTCCATAAGAGGAAATTATTTTTTTATTTACTCTTTCCATACATCTCACCCTCTCCACCCCTCTCACCGTGTCTGTAAGTCTATTCTCTATGTCTGTTTCTCCATTGCTGCCCTGTAAATAAATTCTTCAGAACCATTTTTCTAGATTCCGTATATGTGCATTAGAATACGATATTTATCTTTCCTTTCTGACTCACTTCACTCTGTATAATAGGTTCTAGGTTCATCTAGAGGTTTGTTTTTCTAGAGGAAATTTTTTAAATAAATTTAAAAATAAATATATGTGTCTCTTTTTATAGTCTCAAGATGAATTAAGCTATTTAGTAAGGTTTTATACCTTTATCAGAAGTACTTTAGAACTGATAGCCTGAGGAGAGATGGTGTCTTATGATGCTATTTAATTTTATAAACTCTAAACACATTTTTCTATATTAGTGGATACAATCAAAGCATATTTACCTAAATAATAAGCTTTATGGGGAAAAAAAAAAAGCAAAAATGGGCACATAATTTTCTTATTTTTCTGACTTGTGAAATCATAATAGCTTTCTCTCCCTCAGAAGAACATGTGGCTTGAGTGTGTCCTTTTCGGCAGAAGTTGTTTCTATGTGATAAAAGCTCTATTTATTGAGTGCCTACAAAATGCTAGGTGTACCCTGTGTTATCAATACTTCTCACAACAGTCCTGTTAGGACTTGTCATCCCCACTTTACATGTGAGAATCCTGAGACACAAAAGACATTAAGTAACTTGTCTCAGGTCCCACAGGCAGGAAGTGTTGGAGCCTGAAACAAACCAGGTCTGCCTGATTTCAAGGTCTCTGTTCTTTGGACTATAACAAGCAACTTCTCTGTTTACTTAAAAATTCATTTTATAATAATTTGCTCTTCACTCACTTTTCAGTTTTTGTCTCTCTTGAAGAAGAAAAAGTATGTCTACTCATACTGTCCTAGCAGGGTAGAGACAGTCATTGTTTTTTAGTCACTAAGTCTTGTCCAACTCTTTTATGACCCTAGGGACTGTAGCCCACCAGGCTCCTCTGTCCATGGGATTTCTGGGGCAAGAATACTGGAATGGGTTGCTATGTCCTTTTCCAGGTTATCTTCCCAACCCAGGGATCGAACCTGCATCTCCTGCACTGGCGAGGGGATTCTTTCCCACTGAGCCACTAGGGAAGCCAGAGATGGTTAACTCAGAATAACTGATGAGTTTATTAAAAGGACTACTTAAAGGCTTAGTGATCAGGATTAAGAGAAAAAGATAACAGTCAGGGAAGCTCGCTACAACTAATAGTACCCGGAAATCTTTATCACCCTTGGGCCTACAGAGCAAGGAGAGGAAGTAGATAAATGAACCTGGAGACAATTAAAGGTGGGGAAGAGGAAATCTGTGAGATCCCATGTGCTTAGACACAGGAACACAGCCACTGCCAACCACAGACAGGCACGAATGGAGGCAAGGAAATAATATACCCCAGCCTCTCTTTTGTCAGCTTCTAATCTGCTGCTGAAGCCTCCTACTGGTCAAATCTAAAGGGTAGTTAGGGATCATGAGAACCGGCAGTTGCTGTCAGTCATAGATATCTGCTTGCTGGGACACAGTGCAGGGTAGAAAAAAGTGCAGGATGAATGTAGGGGGATCTACAGACATAATCTACTACATGTGTACAGATGTGTAACTTCAGAGGAGCACCGAGCATAAATCTTTGGGGGGAGAAAACAACATATGCCTTTTTAACACTAGAGAATAAAATTTAAAGTTTTCTTGTTTGTTTGTTTGTTTTAAATAAGGGTAAGTACATGAAGGTGCTGTTGTTGTTCAGTCACTAAGTTATGTCTGGCATGAATATATGAGTGGGTTGCCATTTCCTTCTGCAGGCAACCTTCCTGACAGAGGGATCGAATCCGCATCTTCTGCCTTAGCAGGTGGGTTCTCTAACACTGTGCCACCAGGAAAGCCCTTATCTTTCTGTACTGCTCTGATTTCCAAGTCACACAGTCCACCCAAAATAGGTTCTTTTCCTTGCTATATGTCCTATTATAAACATATACTTTGCTTTAGTAGAACTTACCATGTTTGCATGCATTTATTTATTAGGATATTATTTAAAATATAGTCTCTTTAGCTATAAGGGAAGTTCCATGAGGGCAAGGGCCACGTTCGTCTTGTTCACAATCATAGCTGTAGCGCGTGGTATTGGGTTTGCACAAATGATATGCAAATGAATACTTACAAATGAAAGATCAAGATTAAGTTCTATTAGGTATTTTACTAATTAATATATTCATTTTATGTGTTTATTGTTATAGATGCTACATATTTTTTCCAGACAATGGGGATATCAGTTCAGGTCAGTCGCTCAGTCGTGTCCGACTCTTTGCAACCCCATGAAAGGCAGCACGCCAGGCCTCCCTGTCCATCACTAACTCCCGGAGTCCACCCAAATCCATGTCCATTGAGTCGGTGATGCCATCCAATCATCTCATCCTCTGTCATCCCCTTCTCCTCCTGCCTTCAATCTTTCCCAACATCTGGGTCCTTTAAAATGAGTCAGCTCTTCATATCAGGTGGCCAAAATATTGGAGTTTCAGCTTCAGCATCAGTCCTTCCAATGAACATCCAGGACTGATCTCCTTTAGGATGGACTGGCTGGATCTCCTTGCAGTCCTAGGGACCCTCAAGAGTCTTCTCCAACACCACAGTTCAAAAGCATCAGCTTCTGCCTCAGCTTGCTTTATAGTCCAACTCTCACAACCATACATGACCACTGGAAAAACCATAGCCTTGACTAGATGGACCTTTGTTGACGAGGCAATGTCTCTGCTTTTTAATGTGCTGTCTAGGTTGGTCATAACTTTCCTTCCAAGGAGTAAGCGTCTTTTAACTTCATGGCTGCAATCATCATCTGCAGTGATTTTGGAGCCCAAAAAAATAAAAGTCAGCCACTATTTCCACTGTTTCCCATCTATTTGCCATGAAGTGACAGGACCAGATGCCATGGGGATATGGCAGTGAATAAATAAGTAAAAGACCCTACACGCATAAAGACTGAAATCACGAGGGAGGGGAATACGTATACCTATGTCAGATTGATGTTGATGTATGGCAGAAACCAACACAATATTGTAAAGCAATTTTCCCCCAATTAAAAATAAATAAATAAATAAATCTCAAGGGGACTTCAAAAGGGATTTACTCTTCATTCATGGTACAGTGTTCTGAAACTTGAAGGTTCAGACAACCTATCAACTTAGTGTTGCTGTTGTTGTTGCTGTTTTGAAGTACAAATGAGATTTTTCTTTAAATGTTAATTTGGTAATGCCAAAAATAAGATATGAATATTTATCATTACGAAAACAGTGACCCATACAGTGATTTGCAAATCCCCTCTCCCTCAAATACCATTAACGTTCTTGCTTCCTTTTTAAGACTCAAATCGATCTTGGCAGAAATGAAACCGGAGAGTCACAGAGATGCCTCCTATTTATGAAAAGTGCTATTTGCAAAGTGCTTTCTTTAGAATACACTGGAAAAAAACAGAAATTAGTAAAAGATAAATCTGTAACAGCTCTTCCTATAATTTCCCACTGTAGTTAAGTTCATAATCTCACAGTCAACGTCTCCTTATTCCTTCAATAACCTGGTCAATCAGCCACATTCTCTTCATGTTACTTCTTTTGTCCTGAAAACTTCTACCTTTCAGAGTGAGGCTCAGATGCTATCAAATTGGAAAAGCTTTCATAACGCCTTTATGCAGTATATGCTACCATGTTCCCTAAGCATCTGTAGCACTCCCAAGGCACTTCTAGTATAGGTGCATATTTTTCTGTGACACCATGAGCTACCTCAAGGAAGAAACCAAGTCTCATTCAGATTTGAGATCTTAGCACTTTGCACACATTTGGTTTATAGAGAAAGAAAAAGTAAGAGTGGATGGATAAGAGGGATGGTTTTGCTCATGCACAAGAATGAGCAAATATGAATTATTGGCAAAATATGAATTATTGATCTTCAATAAACCTTTCAATCTCTCTGCTTCTGTTTACTCAACTTCAAAATTAGAAAGTGTGTGTCTGTTTTAGTTGCTCAGTCATGTCCAACTCTTTGCAAATCCACATAATGTAGCCCACCAGGCTCCTCTGTCCATGGAAATTCTCCAGGCAAGAATACTAGAGTGGGTTGCCACTTTCTTCTCCAGGTGATCTTCCCAACCCAGGGATTGAAACCGGGTCTCCTGCATTGCAGGAAGAATCTTTACCATCTCAGCCACCAAGAAAGAAACTGAAAACCCATGGAAATTCTCCAGGCAAGAATACTAGAGTGGGTTGCCATTTCCTTCTCCAACGCATGCAAGTGAAAAGTGCAAGTGAAGTCGCTCAGTCGTGTCCGATTCCGTGTGACCCCATGGACTGCAGCCCACCAGGCTCCTCCGGCAAGAGTACTGGAGTGGGTTGCCATTACCTTCTCCAAGTAGATTCCCTACACACTCTCAAAGATTAAAATCCAATAGCAGAAGCAAATCTTCTACCAACATATTAAGAAATTAGGGAATTTCATGCAAACTAACAATGGTTCTAATGAAGAACCCCAAATGGGCCCACAGCTTCCTCCTGAACTGCCTAATTACAATGTCTAACAAGGCTCATAAATATTCCTTTTTTCCATTTTCTATCTAATCCTTTTGTGTTTGAAAATCTTGGCTGCACTAAGAGGAGATAATTTAGGACAGGACATGTATCAAAAATAACCTTGAATAGTTGCAGATATCCTTTTGAAATAGCCTCCAGGTAACCTTTGAAACCTTGAATTTTACTGTTCAATTAATGTACCACAAGCGTGTTTCATGCAGGTGGGGGCAGTGGACTTCTTAGGGAAAAGACTGGTAATGATCTTGGTGGAACCACCACGTAGGGATCATTGCAGGAACTGGAACAGTTGATAGTTCATCTCACTGTGTGTGCCCAAAATCCATGCCCCTTCACACATCCTATAAGACCACCTGTGACCCAAAACACCTGTTTGAACTCTTCAATGGAAAGGGAAAAGATATTTTCAGGATTTTGTCTTCTGAGCTGTTTTTTGACAGAGGTTAGCTAAAAACCAGCAGATTTCTGTATCATTCATTCATCATCAAGTTCATATTCTAATGGAAATGCAGCCCAGGGCTATCAGGTTTGACAAAAATGTTTATTGTTTTTTTTTCCAGCACTACCATGATGACTGATAGATTTCAAATGCCTAATCAAACTCACTGGATTCTCAATGCTGTGAGAAAGGGATGAAAATGAAACCTTTAAATACCTTGGAGTTATTATTATGAAAACCACAGGGGTGCTCCTTGCATTATACTTAATGTAGTTGTGTGTGTGTACGTGTCTGTGCATGTGTATGTAGAAGGGTAAAATGAAATTCCTGATCAACCCTTACCTGCCCCATGGAAGGTAGCACCAAATGAAACTAAATCTTGGGTTTGGATAAGGAAAAAACACTTAAAGACTTAGAGTACCTCTGACAAGCTGCAAAGTTATACTATTTATATGAATGCCAAGACCAGCACAGGCTGTTTCACTCCAAAGAGCTTAAAAAAGTCATTTGACCAAAGTATTTGGACACTGCAAGGACACTTGGATTACACTCTGTCCTGAAGTAGGGGGGTTCTGAAGACTCCCACTGTATCACACAGGTCTATGACAACATTTTGAAAATCTAAAAATCTAACCTCTTCCAACCACACATTGTTACTGGTAAAACCAATAACTAGAAGAAATTTGTTGATGTGTAGAATATGAACCCAAACACAAGCATGATTAGTCTAACCAGTACTGCACTGGGACACAAGCTGTTCTATATTTTTATCCTACCATGAACATTTGTAACCACAGATCTTCCCACTTCTTGCCACCTGCTGCCGTTGTTCTTACTTATGGTTCTGTTCATACTGTGCCAAAGGTTGGCAATTTATGCATCTGATTTTGAATATAGTTTGATATTTTATCATTGAAAGCTTATTTCAAAAGCTTAATTAAGAATGGGAAAAATTAGTTTACTAATGCTAGGAAAACAAAAGAAAAAGTAATATTTACTTCGGTATTTTTTCAACCAGTTCAGGATGAGAAATTTTAGCTATTCCTGTGGTATTTAAAAATAAAGTCTATTTTTAAAAACAAATAACAAATAATAAGGATTTCACATATTATTGCTATTATTAATATTGCTGTTTAATTATGTTTGTATTACTACTAATTACCACCTATTATTTATCAACTACTCTTCTAGGGGATATTTATTTTATAGAAGGTCAGAATTTGAGTTTTAGTTTAGTTTAATAGCATTTTAGCTTTGATTTTTGAAATTATATTTTTAAAACCATGGTTTACCTGCATGAGGAAGGCTATATTATTTTTTCAAAGTTTTGAGTTCAATAAAACCTAAGATTATTTTTGCCAAGCACCGTTATTCTCGTTATAAAAAACCATATGTGTTTTGAGAGATAACACATATGCTAGGATTTTTCCCCTTTTTTAATTTACATAAAAGAAAATTAACTTTTTTGTTGTACAGTTATTTGATTTTGACACAAACATATAGTCTTATAACCACTCCAAAAGCACAATTGGAAAAATTACAACACCTCAAAAAATTTCCAAGTCTTCCCATTTGTGTTCAGGCTCTTCCTTCACCCTTAATTCCTGACAATTAGTGATTTGTTCTTTTCACCTACTTTTTTGCCTTTTCCAGAGTACCACATAAACAGGACTGTACATTGTACACTGTATAAATTTTAAGATTAGGTTCTTTCATTTGGCAAAATGCACTTGAGAACCATCTGTGTGTTTGTTAAGTATCAATAACCTATTCATTTGAATTCATTTCTATTACCAAGTCATAACTCCATTGTATGGAGGTAACACATTATTTTTTGGCCATGCTACATAACATGCAGGATCTTAGTTCCCTGAACAAATATCAAATCCACACTCCCTGCATTGGAAGCGTGGAATCTTAACCACTGAACCACCAGGGGATTCCTTAAGGTAACAGAATTAGATTATCCACTCACTCATTTAAGTACATTTGGGTTGTGTCTAGTTGTTGTGCTTATGAATAATGCTACTATAAACATTTACATAGATGCCTTAAATTCTCATAAATGCATGGGAGTAGGCTTGCTGAGGAGAAGGCAATGGCAACCCACTCCAGTACTCTCGCCTGGAAAACCCCATGGATGGAGGAGTCTGGTAGGCTGCAGTCCATGTGGTCGCTAAGAGTCGGACATGACTGAACAACTTCACTTTCACTTTTCACTTTCATGCATTGCAGAAGGGAATGGCAACCTATTCCAGTGTTCTTGCCTGGAGAATCCCAGGGACGGGGGAGCCTGGTGGGCTGCCACCTATGGGGTCGCACAGAGTCGGACACGACTGAAGTGACAACAGCAGCAGGCTTGCTGAGTCATACGGTAAGCGCACATTTAACTTTTACAGGAACTGTCAACTTTTCTCAAAAGTGGCTGTTCTACCACCAGTGTATGAGTTCCTGATGCACCATACACTTATCAACAGGATTGTTGTTGCTGCTGTTAGATCTTCTAACAATAATGAGAGACTACATTTCCTTAATGACTAGAGAGACTGAGCTTCCTTACGTGTTTCTAGAGTTTCTAGAACTTCCAATCAAACACTGAGAAGCAGAAGTAAAAGTGGAAAATCTTGCCTAGTTCCTGATCTTAGGAGAAAAGTGATCTGAGGGGAAAATCTCATGATTAAGTATGGTGTTAGATATGAATTTTTATAAATGCATTTATCACATGGAGGACACTTCTTTCTAATCCTAGGTCACTGATATTTTTATCATGATAGATATTGAATGTCTTTTCTGCATTTATTGATATATCATGTAGTTTTCCTCTCAAGTCTGTTAGTGTGGCAAATTATAACTGGTTTTTAGTGCTGGACCAACCTTGCATTCCTAGGTGATATTTGATATATTTAATTCTCATAATAATCCTAAAGTTTTGATTATGCATATTTGAGACTGAGAAAATTAAACTTAACTAACTAAAGGACATTCATCCCTGTGCTGTGCTAAGCTTAGTTACTTAGTTGTGTCCAACTCTACCCCATAGACTGTAGCCGCCAGGCTCCTCTGTCTATGGGGATTCTCTAGGCAAGAATACTGGAGTGTGTTGCCATGTCCTCCTCCAGGGGATCTTCCCAACCCAGGGATCAAACCCAGGTCTTCAGCATTGCAGGCGGATTCTTCACTGTCTGAGCCACCAGGAAAGCCCAGTAACAGCCAAACCTATGAACTGAACTCAAGTCCATGAGATCCCTGAGCTATGTTCCTCTTACCATAGCACGCTGCCTTTCAGACATGCAAGAAGAAACTACTGATGGCCTCCAGGACAGCAATAAAAACTCTCCCTCCCTATACTCCACTCCCAAGGTGAAGAGTCCCTGGTAATGTTCTAGCAAATGCACACGTTTGCTCCAGGGTTCTTAAGAGTGAAGCCAACGAGTACATTGACAAAAGGGATCATAAACTCTGGCAAGTACAGTGTCTGTTGGCCTTGCCTTTTCACTTAATTTGTCTTCCATGTGTCAGGATTTGTGAAGGTGAAGCAAAAACAGTACAGGGCTTATGCAGGTAACCTTTTGGAGGATAGTTTAAGACTTACAACTTAGGGACATATTTTCATTTCTTTCTGATTTCCTGGTGTTTAATAAGGTCTTGAGAGGTTGTGATTTTAGGGTTCAAAATTAGATATAGGCCAAGAAGAAAGAAGCCTAAAAGGCCATTTGGTTTACTGTTATTTTATATCTTAAAGCATAGATGAGCTCAGCAAAGCCAATAATTTCACCTAGAATTTTGAGGCCAAGGCCCTAGTTAGAAAAAATAAAATTAACAAAAAACACTGCCGTGTGTCTTCTCTGCATATCATTCTCATGAACCTACTTTAATATTTGAAAGTAAGTTTCCTGGGTTTCAGCTAAATCTTTATCTTAATTCAAGAAATGCTTGCAAAACCTTAGGATTCTATCTCACATTCTCTAATTCCACAGCACTATTGTAATTTACTTACTGAATAGAAATACCAACATTCAAATAATGTCTAAAAGACAACAAAAAAGTGCTTTAAAATAAATGTACATATATTTTTTATTTATGGTAGAGAACGAGTAGAATTTGGATGATCCTAGGAAGAATATGACAAATATCTACAGCAAGATCACTTGTTCTATGAAATGGAAGTTATTAACAACTGCCAACCTATACAACATCAATGCTGAGCACTTTAATTATACCAAAGCTGAAAATAGTTAAGAAATTTAAGAATAATTCATTTAATTCAGTATAAGTCTAATGTGAAAAACCTCAAAGGAGTTTCATTGCCTTCTAATTTTCTTTTAAAAGCTGTCTGAATATAAATGTTCTAATCTTGTCACTATAGAATGAAGAATATATTTTAAATTGACAGACTGACATTATTAAAAAGAATGATTTCAAATCACTCATGATATATATAAATGTCATGCCCAGTACAAATACAGAGAAAAAGGGAATATGTCCCTTGCACTATTTCCCTGTTTTCAAGCCATCACTGGTCCTTGATAGGTGTGTGTCCATTTCTTCCAGAATGGCACACACAAAAACAAAGAGGTGTTCTGGAATTTTCTTTTCTACTCCTTAAAAAGGAAAATGGACTGAGGGATGAATAGGTACTGCTTTTTGCAATGGGAGAAATGAACATCAAAGAAATGCAAACAAATTCAAAATACAAGAGCCGAGTGACTGCTTTGTCTCTTCCAGTGGAAACTATAGCCACATATATATTTTTAAATTCAAACACACATTGTCAGTGAAGGTTACTTTATCTAACTGATTAGATTGCAGGCCTTTTGCAGTTAGAGGTGGCAGTGGTCAAAGAGGTGGCCCTGGAATTGGTATAGGTCACAAACACAGTTCAGGGTATGCCACTGAACCTCTGAATATAGTATCTTTAGGCTTGGCAGGTATTTCTGGGGACATACTCTTATGTGAATGAGCAGGTTTAGATGGGACTGTCATTACAAAAGGGAATGTCATCTTCTGAAAACCCTAACAGGTCTAGCATATGGTGTGTATTCATATGCCAGTTGGTACAGGGGTCTTAGGGCAATTCTAAGAATATTCAGGAGCTCCTAAAGAGATTCTAGATAGATCTGGGTATTTAAAGGCCTTAAGCAGCTTGTGTGTACCTCTAAACAGACATTCACATACATACACATCTTCACACCTATCCCAAATAATATTTGGTCAGTCTGGCTCTACCTTGTACCCATGGCTACTTCACAGCCACAAGTGTGCATTCTGGGGGTTAGGAGTGTGGTTTCACTTCTCTAAACTATAAGAAATCTCCCCAAAATTAAAACAGATAAGTTGGACTAATCATAATGGTCATGGATAGTACTAAGGAAGAGTATGGCATATTATTTTTAAAAGATCCCAAAGCAGGTGATAACTCCAACACTGGATCTGGATTAACTTCCAGACTCTGGGCAATTTCAATTCCAAGATTGTAATATACTATGATTTTCATAGTTAAATTTGGTCATTCTGTTCCTAAGAGAAGTCTCAAAGGCCTTTATTTCAAATTTTTCTAGTTTTTCTCAGCCTTACTTTACTTAACCTCCTTTAAGTTTCTGCCGTTGTGAAGCTGCCAATAAATGCAAGGAGGTTGTAAACTCAGGCAGCGTCATTTTTATATACATGGGCAGGAGACATTGTGTATAAATTCTCTTCAATAACCCAACCCCTTTGTCCTGTTTTTGAAAGAAATAACAAGGAAATTCAAAGATTAAACTGATGAAAGGGATACATAAACAGTTTATGATGTAAGTTCTTTGGGGTAAGTTCTAAAGTAACTCCTAATGTAAGGAGTTAGTTTTATATTAAATTCATTTTCAACAAAACTTAAACTAGTTCTCCAATATATTAAAATAGGCTGAAATTTATGGTAGTTCTATACACAGGTTATAATAATAATATTTCTCTACAAAAGAGAAACAGTAATTATACTAAGATTTAAAAATCAGACAATTCCAAGGAAATGAATTTAAGTCGCTTTCAGATAACAGCTTTCTTCCAAATGCATGATATCTCAGTCTTCATATTTAAGGATTCTCATTTAAGGATTAGAAATACACTATGAAGACAGCCTATTATCTCTAGTTAAACAATATATAAAGTACTTTCTTCAGCGAAGTACTTATGGGAAAGGCATTCAGGGATGATAGAATGACAACTTGCAAATATATGTGACTGAAGCAGGCTTAATTCTCCTCACTTCCTCCTTCTGCTTTTAAGAGCACCATGGGCAACATACGATTAAGACAGAACACAGCACTGTTGAATAAACATAGCTCATGGCTGCTAGGGAATTGTAGGATGAGGTAAGAGTGTTTAAGCCATTCCCAACTGTAAGGCACATATGTAAAATAATCTATGTCTTGTGAATCACTTTTAAAAAGGACCCTTGATTTCGGGAACAATGGTGAGCCCATTTAACATTCATTGCCAGAAATACATAGAGATTTTTCTGACTCCATTTATGACTTTAGAGGATAATGAGGAGTTTAACCTACCTCATAAGCCATTCAAAGGCATCCACACACTCACACAATCTCCCTTTATTCTTCCCTTAAAAGTGTTACCTCTTTATTTTGAATTTTAACAGCACCTAGGCGCCTTAACTAAAAATGATAATTTTTATTTGCAGTATGATTTTTGCAAGCAAGCTATATCTCTACCATTAAATTCAGCCCCTTGAGGTCAAGGACAGATGCTTCCTTATTTCTGCCATAGAAGCTTGGTCAGCACTTTACATTCACTGAACAACTTGAAGCACTGTGTCTATTTCAGTACACCAAAGGCCAGCCATGCTTCTTAAAATATACCAATATACAGTTACAGACTAAAAATCCTAAAACAACTATCAGAGTATTATATCAACAGCAATAATGTTTCACTACCCACTACAGCTATTAGACTGTTTAAAGTATACAACCTATTAAAATGTATGCACACAGATTATTACTGTGTGCTAGTGCTAAGTTGCTTCAGTTGCGTCCGACTTTTTGCAACCCTATGGACTGTAGCCCACCAGGCTCCTTTGTCATGGGATTTTCCAGGCAAGAATACTGGAGTGGGTTGCCATTTCCTTATCCAGGGAAATCTTCCTGATGTGGGGATTGAACCCAGGTCGCCTGCATTGCAAGCAGATTCTTTACCATCTGAGCTGTGAGGGAAGCCCTTCTAACTCTAGGAAATTATTATAATTCAAGCCAAGAGACTTCTCCTAAACCCAGACAAATCTTCCAGAGATTTAGGAATCTGACGGGACAGAAAGACAAAATTACTTCTGACAGTCAGTGGCATGGTTAGTGCACAGGATGCCCATCCTACAAACAATGGAAATATCTACTAGTGCTGCTCTAACATTATACTCTGCAGCTCTGCTTACATTATGTCATTCTCTGCTTTAAAACTGTCGATGACTCTCCCATGGCAGCCTGTTTCACACTCAGGCAGTTCCGGCTATTAAGAACTTTTTGCAGAGCAAAAATGTGCCTTCCTATGGTTCCCAATGTTGATCTGGTTCTGCCTTTCAGAAGACACAAAATTAAATGCAGTCTACCTTTCATATGACAACTTTTCAATTATCTGAAGATAGCTATCATTTCCCCTTCAAATCCTGTATTCTGTAAAGATTTTGTTTCTACAACTGTTTTGGGGGATGTTGCCAAACCACACCATTTCCCTCCAATTCCTATAAAGGTGATGATTTGGGATTCAGTTCAGAATCAGCTCTGAACCAGTGCTCGATTTCATTGTGTTATATTTTGACAATTTCAGCAGCTCTTGATATTACAAATAAAGAGGACTATCTCCAGTGACTTGGAACATATATGATCCCACCTCAGTTAAATGAGGTTTCCCTGCTGATACTTTCATCACATATAGGCATGTATCTCCATTGTCATTAAAGAATCCTCCCTGAAATCATCTGATTCTTGTCTGCATAACTTCTGTGCATAGTAAGGTCTTGGAGGGCAGGAAATATGGTGTGTTCACAGCTACAGTGTGAGACTGACACAGAGGCCACCACAGTGCCTGGCACATAATCGGCACTCAATATACTCAACAACTACTAAATACCAAGGTATTTAGTGACTACTGAGGGATACCTGAATACTGAAGTCCATCCCTTTACTCTTTATTTACATTTATGTGTCAAAAAGCATATTTTCTTTATAATCTATCCTCAGAATTCATGAAAATATTGAATGTGGTGGGGTCTAGAAAAAGAACTCTGATCAAGAGGAAATCATGTAGAAAATGGCTGACACTGATCACGACCTCTGACATACAGTCATTTAATTACTCGACATTAACGCTCAACCTTGTTTGTGCCCTGTCTGTAAGGGAATCATATCATCTTTCCCATTACTACATCATTGTGCTAGAAGCAAAAGGAGGAAAACACAGCACTTAAACTGCCATCCTGCTCACACACACTTTAAAATTCCTGTCAAGGCACAAACAGAGATGATTAGAGGAAAATAATCTGCTGTGGG
This sequence comes from Dama dama, assembly GCF_033118175.1. NCBI lineage: Eukaryota > Metazoa > Chordata > Mammalia > Artiodactyla > Cervidae > Dama > Dama dama. Next base: position 56,229,525 of record NC_083681.1, on the reverse strand, counting down.
AAAAAAAAATAAATGACATTCATATTTTTCATGGTAGTTTTTACCTTGATGAAAATAAGAGAGATTATGTTATTTCATTACATATATTCTGGTACTCAATTCACAACATACATACACAGCACATTTAATTGACTGGCACGATTCATATAACTGTTGTTCCTCCAGTGTCAGGTTACTACAATTTATAAAGTAGATATGGAGGGAAAGTCCAGTGTTACACACTGGAGGTGGGTAAAAAATTTCATGTGCATTCTTCAAGGCTTTGTCAACTGACTCCCGCCCCAAAGTATCTCTTTTCTCTTGTTTCCCAAGAAAAACAAGTACCTAGTACATTCCCTTTCACCAATTCCATGTTTGTTAAACTGTGTGCCATATATAATGTCAGCTCCAGGGATAAATGACAAGTTAGGGGAAAGTTAGCCCGTAAATATGTAGCCCTAACTAGAGTGTGAAAAGGGTCATGGGAAGAACTTGCCCAACAGCCCTGAGGGCATATCAGAGGGGTTTCTTACCCATACTTGGAGAGGGAGTGGAGAGTAGGGAAGGCCTTCCTGAGGAAGTGATTTCTAAGCTATATTTGAATAAGTAGGATTACCCAGAAATAATGTGAGTGAAGCTTTCCAGGGAGAAGCAACATCATGTATAATAAATATCTGGAGGGTAGAGAAAGTTTGTTATTACTGGAAAATAGAGCAGAAACTGATGGAGAGTGAGGGAGTAATTTTCCAAAGTGATTAGGTGAAACAGCACTAACGGGGCCTCATGAGGTGTGTAAACCCAGAATTCCTGCTATAGATTCCAGCAAAACAGAGGCTCAAATTCATCACACAGTGTCACCTGGACAAGTTCTGATGAAGACTAGGAGTTAGTCAATGTAGTTTCTTGTTCCAATTCATTCATTCATCCTGTTATTCAAATATTTGCATCACTAAGCAGGTACTACGAGACAGACACTATTTTAGTCCTATCATATTAACAGGACGAACAACACAAAAGTCCTCCCTTCGTGTAATCCACATACAAGTGGGGAAGACAGTCCATCAGAGCATGCAACATCAGGTATTTAGAAGTCAGCTCAGAACTAAAACAAAAAAAGGGGTATAAGAACAAAGGATGACGGACACTTCAACTTTAGGTGGGAAGGTCACAAAAACTCATTCTGTGAAGGTGAAGGATGAGTAAAAATCTCAGTGAATTGGAAAATGAAGCATGCAAACATCTGAGATGAGAGCATTTGGTGTAAATGCAAAGTGAGTGCAGGCCCTGAGTTAGAAAGTGTTTGAAATGTTCAAAGAAGAGCAAAGGGGCACCTGGTTACAGAACAGTGAAGAGAAGAGGGCAGAAATAAATGCCAAAGCCAGGAGCCATTAATGCAGGAGCCTGTAAACCTCAAGGAATTTGCCTTTTATTCTATGTGAAATGGGAAGTCACTAGAAGGTTAAAAGCAGTGACTTGGTCTGTTGTTTTGAAGGCTTGGCTCAGCTACTATGTGGAACACAGGCCGGAGGAAGTAAGGATTGAAACTGGGTAATTAAGAAACTACAGGAGTAGTTTGGATAACAGAAAACAGTGAACTGATGTGGTAAGGTAAGTGAGGGAAGAGGTATAAAAAGTCCTTTTCAAGCTATATTTTGAAGTTAGAGCCAAAAGGAATTATTAATGAATTTTGCCATAGTTCCTCTGTGACTATGTAAAAGTAACTGAACCTAATTGAACCTCAATTTCAATATCTTTAGGATAAAATGATGTCCTAGTGAAATAATAAGTCTCGATAATGATCACCAGTGACTGCTATTATTGCAGAGAGAAAACCACTCATTAGGTGTCTCCTGATGGAAATATGTAATACCAATTATGAGATATTCTTTGACGAGCATTGAATCTGAATCTGATCATGTTTTGAAATCTTTCAAGTTACGGGAAACACGGGATCAAGAGACACATTAAACAACACAAAGGGAACGTAACAAGCAAAATCTAGGTTGTGGGTAAATTTACAAGATTAAAGGTTAAGTTGTCCATCAAACAAATTGCAAGAGACAAAATGATAGTAGGAGGACCCTGTGCACTAAATGAGCGCTGAGAAATATCAACCAGCTGCAGGGCATAGATCCTTTCAGGTTCCGGTTTGAACAACTTCCAGACTCAATTTAAGAAACAATTGGTGAAACATAGGCAAGGACTGGCTTTTAGTACCATGATATCAAGGATGACACTTTTTTAAGTATGGAAATTATATTCTGGTTTTAATTTTTAAACATTATTTAAACTTTAGAGATGTGCACTAAAATATTTACTAAATGAAACATGGACATAAATTGTGTCTGATGAAATCTAATCCAGTGGATGACAGAAGTGAATAGGAGTATAAATAAAACATATTGAGCCAATAGTTGATAATGTTTAAGCTGATTGCATGTACATAGGTATTTCTTATATGATTCCCTCTACTTTTTATACATTTGGGATTTCCCATAATAAGATTATAAAACTGAGAAAGATAACTGAGTGGAAATATTGGAAGGATTGCTGTATAACTAACCTAGCCTTACTCTTCAAGTGCATTCTTTTAACCTTTTGGGGTTAAATGCATGAATGCTAAGAATATGCTTACTGTTTGATGAATTAGTTACTCTTTTAAGATATTGCCCAAAGAAAATATCAATAGTTCACAAGAAACCTTAAGTATGTTTTTTACACTTACTGGTTTTCTAACCCAAACTCCAGCCCCCACATTACTGTAATCGGGACCCAAATTTTATTCAGGCATTCACAATATAGGGTGACTCTATCCTCAGTTCTGAGGTATAAATTCTGAGAAGTCCAAGCCAATGGTGGTAATAGTATTTCTTGTAACTGTAATCTGCTTACAATTGAGCATGCGGCCTAGTTTATGTCAATGGAAAAGTGAAGGGAAATATGTTAATGGGGGCACACGGGCAAGTTTTCTGACTCTTTCTTTTTTTTACAGTGTGATATTGTGTTTCTACATAACTAGAGAAGAAGACTCTAAAGATGGTAGGACACACAGATGTACAGCCTGGTCTTTGTAGACAGCCTTGAGCTAGTAAATTGGTGCGTTAAACAATCCTGAAAGTGAAAGTGAGGTCGCTCAGTCGTGTCCGACTCTTTGCGACCCCATGGACTGTAGCCTACCAGGCTCCTCCATCCATGGGGTTCTCCAGGCAAGAATACTGGAGTGGGTTGCCATTTCCTTCTCCAGGAGATCTTCCCAGTCCAGGGATCAAACTTGGGTCCCCCACATTGCAGGCAGACACTTTACGATCTGATCCACCAGGGAAGCTCAAACCCAAACCCTGAAGGAGCCCTAATTTTGGAACTGCTGGTTATGTGAGAAAATGCGTTCCTCATTGTTTAAACTATTTTGAATTAGATTTTCTGTTATTGCCAAATCAGAATTTATTTAAGGACAGCACAGTTTGGAAGTAACAGACTTTAACACATGGAACTGGATGAATGATGAAGTTAGAGTACCATTCAGTAAACTAGACTCTGCAGGTCAAAACTGACTTGCCAATTATTTTTGAAAGCAAACTTCATTGATACACAGCCTGTCTAGTTGTTTACATATTGACAACAGCTCTTTCATGCTATTATGTCAAAATTTAGTGGTTGCATCCGAGACTATGTGGCCTGCAAACGCTGAAATATCTACTACCTGCTCTGTTACAGAAAAAATGTGTGCCAAATGCCACAGTGCAGCACAGGGAACCAATGATTCAATTATTTCAGGCCTGGGTGATGACAGTTCCTATTATAAGCTTGTAAAACAGGTACATACTTTTCAACTGTTACTCAGTTACTCATCTTAGGGAATTCAATAAAAAAAAAATCAGCATGCTTCCATAGAAAGGCTTATTCTCACTTCTTTTAAGTAAAGTTCCTTAGGAAAAGATAAAATTTATATAAAGCTGGCTTACAAGAAAAAGCAGGGAAGGAGTAAAATACAGCTTCTCTAAGAACACATTTGGCAATATACAGTAAAAAATGAATTATTTGCAATGCAAGCCATAATGGGAAAATGATTAACCTAACAATATAAAATAATTACATGCAATTTGGAGGGTAAAGCAGAACCATGTGGTATATGTGCACATGTTATGGATACCAAGGAATTCATTTTTTCTATATTTCAAGAAAATATATATATTAAGAAAAAAATGAATTCTTTGAAGTCTCATAAGGCTGGAGAACTTTATTTTGCATTTCACACTGGAGTTGGTAACAGAAAAGCTAGAGAAACAAAAAAATTAGCAAGGAAGTTGGAAAAATACAGAAAAATGTGATGAAGAGCATGAAGTCTTGTGTTACACAAGATCACAAAATACCTGGCTGGTGCTCTTCAGTTCAATTTAGTCGCTCAGTCATGTCCAACTCTTTGTGACCCCATGGACTGCAGCACCCCAGGCCTCCCTGTCCATCACCAACTCCCTGAATTTACCCAAACTCATGTCCATTGAGTCGGTGATGCCATCAAACCATCCCATCCTCTGTCGTCCCCTTCTCCTCCTGCCTTCAATCTTTCCTAGCATCAGGGTCCTCTCAAGAGAGTCAGTTCTTCGCATCAGGTGGCCAAAGTATTGGAGTTTCAGCTTCAGCATCAGTCATTCCAATGAATATTCAGGACTGATTTCCTTTAGGATGGACTGGTTGGATCTCCTTGCAGTCCAAGGGACTCCCAAGAGTCTTCTCCAGCACCACAGTTCAAAAGCGTCAATTCTTCGGCACTTCTCAAAAGTTACACGAAACACGCTGGCATTCTTTCCAGAATGTGTTCTTTTTGTATAAGAGAACTTCAGCTCCGTTTTTATGAAATAAATACATTCTTGAGTGACATTAAAGTCCTTTGCTATTCTTGTGTTTTGATATTTTCTTTAATTTATGTCAGTTTTTTTTTTTTTTTGTACAAAAGGGCAAACAGGCTAAAAAAGGGCATTTTGTTATGCCAGGTACAAACTTCTAAAGCCTATGCTGTGATACTAAACTTTATTCCTCATAACTCTTAGAAAAATAAAAATTTATGAGGAAATTGTGGCTCAGTGTAAGTACACTGACTTTTCTAGTGTGCCATATGTTCAAGACTGGGGCTGGGGTCTGTCTGACAAATGCCCGTATCACTCTAACTTTGGTCTTCGATATTTTTATCTGGGCTAACTAATTGAACAAAGTGAATGTTTTCTTATTGGAAACTTTCTTAGTCCTTGTGATGATCTTGAGGCTAATGTACATTGCTTCACTGTAACATGATGAAAATAGCTACACCTAAATATCCTTCAAACTGAGGAGAACAGGTCAAACTATATACTACTTCTAGCCTCAAAACTGGTCCAATCACTGTCCAAAATAATTAAGCAAGGGTATGGTGATGTTTATTCTTGTGAATGATTTTAGTCCCAGGAATTAATCTAAGGAAATAACTGAATAGAGAAAGTACTCAGTTGGCCAAAACGTTTGTTTGTGTTCTTCTGTACGATGTTATAGAAAAATCCAAAGAAACATTTTAGTATACCCAACAGTAAAGAAAACAAATTTTACATACTTTCTGTGTAGTTCTCAGGCAAATTTTCATGATTCATAAAAGACACAAATGAATACCAGATTCCTTCATTTTACCTATTTAGTTTTAGAATTTACAAAGTATTTTTGCATACTTTTAAATTGCAAAGAGATATATTTGACTGAGTTTCATTATTTCTATTTAAGAATGAAGAAGAGTCATTATCCAAGGTTATTTAGCTAATAAGTAATAGAGCTCGGGCTTGAGCCCAAGACAAAATGATCAAATCATTTTATTTATTTATTTATTTATTTTATTAGTTGGAGGCCAATCACTTCACAACATTTCAGTGGGTTTTGTCATACATTGATATGAATCAGCAATGGATTTACACGTATTCCCCATCCCGATCCCCGCTCCCACCACCCTCTCCACCCGATTCCTCTGGGTCTTCCCAGTGCACCAGGCCCGAGCACTTGTCTCATGCATCCCACCTGGGCTGGTGATCTGTTTCACCATAGATGGTATACATGCTGTTCTTTTGAAATATCCCTCCCTCACATTCTCCCACAGAGTTCAAAAGTCTGTTCTGTATTTCTGTGTCTCTTTTTCTGTTTTGCATAAAGGGTTATCGTTACCATCTTTCTAAATTCCATATATATGTGTTAGTATGCTGTAATGTTCTTTATCTTTCTGGCTTACTTCACTCTGTATAAGGGGCTCCAGCTTCATCCATCTCATTAGGACTGGTTCAAATGAATTCTTTTTAATGGCTGAGTAATATTCCATGGTGTATATGTACCACAGCTTCCTTATCCATTCGTCTGCTGATGGGCATCTAGGTTGCTTCCATGTCCTGGCTATTATAAACAGTGCTGTGATGAACATTGGGGTGCACGTGTCTCTTTCAGATCTGGTTTCCTCAGTGTGTATGCCCAGAAGTGGGATTGCTGGGTCATATGGCAGTTCTATTTCCAGTTTTTTAAGAAATCTCCACACTGTTTTCCATAGTGGCTGTACTAGTTTGCATTCCCACCAACAGTGTAAGAGGGTTCCCTTTTCTACACACCCTCTCCAGCATTTATTGCTTGTAGACTTTTGGATAGCAGCCATCCTGACTGGCGTGTAATGGTACCTCATTGTGGTTTTGATTTGCATTTCTCTAATAATGAGTGATGTTGAGCATCTTTTCATGTGTTTGCTAGCCATCTGTATGCCTTCTTTGGAGAAATGTCTCTTTAGTTCTTTGGCCCATTTTTTGATTGGGTCATTTATTTTTCTGGAATTGAGCTGCAGGAGTTGCTTGTATATTTTTGAGATTAATCCTTTGTCTGTTTCTTCATTTGCTATTATTTTCTCCCAATCTGAGGGCTGTCTTTTCACCTTACTTATAGTTTCCTTTGTAGTGCAAAAGCTTTTAAGTTTCATTAGGTCCCATTTGTTTAGTTTTGCTTTTATTTCCAATATTCTGGGAGGTGGGTCATAGAGGATCTTGCTGTGGTTTATGTCGGAGAGTGTTTTGCCTATGTTCTCCTCTAGGAGTTTTATAGTTTCTGGTCTTACATTTAGATCTTTAATCCATTTTGAGTTTATTTTTGTGTATGGTGTTAGGAAGTGTTCTAGTTTCAGTCTTTTACAAGTGGTTGACCAGCTTTCCCAGCACCACTTGTTAAAGAGGTTGTCTTTTTTCCATTGTATATCCTTGCCTCCTTTGTCAAAGATAAGGTGTCCATAGGTTCGTGGATTTATCTCTGGGCTTTCTATTCTGTTCCATTGATCTATATTTCTGTCTTTGTGCCAGTACCATACTGTCTTGATGACTGTGGCTTTGTAGTAGAGTCTGAAGTCAGGCAGATTGATTCTTCCAGTTCCATTCTTAAAGTTTAAAGTTTAAATAATGATTCAATTCAATTCAGTCACTCAGTCATGTCCGACTCTTTGTGACCCCATGGACTGCAGCATGCCAGGCTTCCCTCTCCTTCACCAACTCCCAGAGCTTGCTCAAACTCATGTCCATCGAGCTGGTGATGCCAACCAATCATCTCATCCTCTACAAATCACATAACTTTTTTTTGATTAATTCAATTTCTCTCTCTCTAAACATGTCAGTTTCTACAAACTTCAAGATAAAGGTAGTTTTTCAGAAGAACTTGGGATCTCTCTTTTCTTATTAGCACCTTTATTACCTCACTGTAATAACTTATAAGATGTGTCTCTCACCACTGTCTTTCTCTTCCACCTATAATTCACATTATAGAAGGGAAAAAGTGGAAGCAGTGATAGATTTTTATCTTCCTGGCTTCAAAATCACTGAAGACAGTAACTTCAGTCATGAAATTAAAAGATGCTTTTTCCTTGGAAGGACAGCTATGACATATCTAGACATGGTATTAAAAAGCAGAGACAACAATGGATAAAGAAGTTGTGTTACATATATACAATGTAATATTAGTCATTACAAAGAATGAAATAATGTCATTTGCAGCAACATAGATGGACCTGGAGAACATCATATTGAGTGAAATACATGAGACAGAGAAAGAGAAACTTCATATGACATCCCTTATATGTGGAATCTATAAATAAATGAACTTGCTTACAAAACAGAAACACACAAACTTATAAAAGGAACTTATGATTGCCAGGTAGAAGGGATAGTTAGGGACTTTAAAAAGGTCATGTACACACTGTTATATTTAAAATGGATAACCAACAAGGACCTATTGTATAGCACATGGAACTCTGCTCAATGTTATGTGCCAGCCTGGATGGGAGTAAGCTTTGGGGGAGAATGGATACATGTATATGTATGGCTGAGTCCCTTCCCCGTCCAGCTGAAATTACCACAACATTGTTAATAGGTTATATTCCAATACAAAATAAAAAGCTTTCAAGTTAACTTTCAAGTTAAAAAAAAAAAAACAGAGACATCACTTTGATGACAAACATCCATACAGTCAAAGCTATGATTTTTCCAGTAGTAGTGTATAGATATGAAAGCTGGACCATAAAGAAAACTGAGCACCAAATAATTGATGCTTATAAATTTTGCTGGAGAAGACTATTGAGAGTCCCTTTGATGGCAAGGAGATCAAATCAGTCAATCCTAAAGGAAATCAACCCTGAATATTCATTGGAAGTACTGATGCTAAAGCTGAAGCTCCAATACTTTGGCTACCTGATGCAAAGAGCTGGAAAAAGACCTTGATGTTGGGAAAGAACGAAGGCAAAAGGAGAAGGAGACAGCAAAGGATGAGATGGTTAGACAGCATCACCAACTCAGTGGACATGAATTTGAGCAAACTCTGGGAGATAGTGGAGGGCGGGGGAGTCTGGTGTGCTATAGTCCATGGGGTTGCAGAGAGTAGGACGCGACTTAGAGGCAACAACAACAAATAATTCACACTGGATATAAATATGAAAAAATTCCCTTTTTAAGTACCAAGAGAGACATTGACATCCATATTATACAAAAGAAACACCTGAGGTCCAATTTGAGTGCATATTCCTATACAGCTTCTCTAACAGGAGTTTGAAACACCCTCTTCCGGTGATATTCTAAGAGTCTGGCATACTATTCTCTTTCCAATGACAAAATTACACCCTACAAATTCTTACAGTTTCAAGAAACTTAATAAAAGACAAAACCATTGCAAGGCAGGATGCTGAGTGGTTTACTGATTACTGATTACCTTCTTATTTATATATATGCTCTCAATTCAGACCACTAGGCACACACTGGACTTCCTAAGACAGCACAGTACATCCTTCTTGAGTTAGGCAGCAGAGGTGAACAGAGACTTTTAATTATAATATTTCGACTATAATATTGTAAAGTAATTAGCCTCCAACTAATAAAAAATAAATGGGGGAAAAAGAAAAGGAACTGAGCTTTTGTTCAGCATTGCAATTATGATCATTAACATACATAAACATAACATTAACATAAAAAAACTGAGCCATGTAAAAATATTATGTTAATATTAAAAATTAAATTATGGAAATATGTTTAATTAAATTATGTTTAAAACAAAAAAATTATATTTCAAAAATACATCAAGTTTACCATAAACTTTTGAATTCTAAAATTTTGCAAAATACATACAGAATTAGAATTTCAATATTCCTCAATCTTTTATTTAAGATGAAAAATAATACCTTTTCAGTATGCATAATGAAAAGATAAACCACTATAAAATGTAACTTGAGATATTCAACTTTTAGACAAAATTAGCAAACATGTGGTACTTAATACATATTCATGATTATAAAGCAAGACTTTTCATAGGAATTAAAATTCTTTTCAAATGTTAATCAAAGTGACTAAGATTATAAAGAATGCTATCATACCTATCCATTTTCACAGTGCCTGTCTGCACATGACTGGCCAGCCTGACTAAGGTTGGAAAAATACAATTAAAAACACATACATTGTGCATTCTGTGTCAGATCCTGGAATCATTCACTAATGGGCTCAGTTAGCTTTATTCACTCACCAGTATCACAAAGTCCTTTTGAGATAGAAACTTTTAGTATCCACATTATATTCAAGAGGTAATTGAGGCACTAAGTTATTAGCCCAACATCACAGGGCGAGTGGTAGAGGTGGGATCTGAATCCAGGCAGTCTCAGCATATGTTATTACTCATTGTACTATTTTGTTTCTATACTTTTTTCCTAATAAAGAAGGAAAAAATCATATTTAGAGTAGTTGCTAATACACTGGCTTGGTCTTATTACAATGGAGTAGGAAAAAATCAAAATATGTGAATTTATAAATTAATTTAGCATATCAAGCAAAGTTGGCCTAAGGATTCATGGCTTAGGAAGAAATTCTGCAGGTCTCACCTTTGATCACTGAATTTTGTGTTCTGAGCACATGAACACCTCTAGGCTTGCCTTGAACGTTAGTTTTTCTCAAGTACAAAATACTCCCCATATTTTTTGCAAGTGTTAATATGGTACAGAATGCCCAACATTACTCTATTTGGGTAAAGCTTGTTGACTCATTGATAGGATGATTGGTACGTGCTTAACTGCTCCCCCAACCTGGTAGATGCTGGCATTCTCTCAATGTGGGTCATTAGCAGTGATTTTAAGTGGTTCAATGACTAGTATTTCCCAAAAATTGGTCATAATGGGATGACTTGTAAGGTGTGATTTTAAACAATTCATTTAGCTATCTGTCTGCTTTCTAATCTGTAAAATGTATGTTAGTGGCTCAGCTGTGTCAATTCTTTGCAACCCCATGGATTGTAGCCCTCCAGGCTCCTCTGTCCATGGAATTCTCCAGACAAGAATATTGGAGTGGGTAGCCATTCTCTTCTCCAGGGGATCTTCCTGACACACGGATCGAATCTTTCTCCTGCATTGCAGGCAGACTCTTTATAGTCTGAGCCACCAGGAAATTCCTTTGTACCTAGTCAGGTATGTATTATGGAGGCTTAAATGAGATATAATATGCAATGTACTTAGAACATAATTTGTCATATTTAAAATGCTAGGTAAATTTTAGTTATTATTACATAGTAAAGACTATTGTTAAGAAAAGAGATTTCAAATAGACTTTTATTAATTCATTCGTTGTTCACTTTACAATCAACATTGTTGTATGAAATTCTGTGCTAAAGCCAAGACAATAAGCATATGCAACACTGGGGTTATCTGTAAAAGATTTATAGTTACTTCAAGAAAAACAGTAAAATATTATATATAAAATATTCCTCTTTTTTTCACAATGAAAGACGACATTTTAAGGATTCTTTTGTTAAAGTACTACCTGATTCTGGTTAAAATATATTTTGATGTGTTTCCTGGACTGTAGGAAGTAATGAAACTCTCAAAAAAAGACTGCATAACAAAACAAACAAAAATTAAACAGAAAAAGAATCATGATCTGAAACCAGAACAGAGGCAGTTGGTGGCGAGCTTGTAAAAGCCTATGTTACCCAGGAGACTAGAGCTTTGGCCTCTCCAAAGTGAGGAGCTGAAATTGCAATTTTCACATTAGATTGAGCAGTTAAATCAGGAAAAAGTGATTCCAGACACACTGTCCTCTGGCTCCCAGCAAAAGAAAACACAAATTCTCTGTGAAAAAAAGCACCCTTGGTTTAAGCCCTAGTACTCCCACCAATTAAAATGATTTAAGAGTTGGCAAATACAACATATACAGATCACTCAAACAAACAAGAAAATGAACCCCTACTAATGAAAATCAGGAAAAATAAAGACATAGGTTTAGGTCCTTCAGGATTTCAGATACTTAAATATCAACATACAGAACATAAAGTAACTAGAGATAAAGTGTTTAAAAATAAAATACAGAATTGAAAAGATGAACAAAGGGGTATTCATAAAACTTCTGATTTGAGAAATGCAAAACACTAATGAAAATATTAAAATACAAAACAGTGAAAGTATACAGTAGATTAAATACAGCTGTAAGGAGAACTGGGGCACTGGATTTAACCAAATTACAGAGAGTGCAGGATAGAAAGGAAAAGAGAAATAAAGATCCATCATGTGTTAGGGATAGAGTTGAGGAACTAAGTGATAAATTGATTTCAGAAGAAAGGGAAAAGAAGAAGGAAAACTGGGAGCTGTGCTTTGAGCATTTGGATGCATTGTAGGGTTCTCTCTACTTTTTAAAGGATTTTCAGTTAATTCTATTTAGCTCTACTTCAGGTAGCCCCTTTGGAAGTTCTTGATACTTATAATGTCTGAGTTGTTCTGGGGTCTGATAGGCATGGATCTTGCTGTCTTCTCCATGTACCCTCAGCTTTTCACCTATCCTGTCTACAGTTAGCTACTTATTTGCTTATCTGCTTTTTTCCAGATTCCAAAACTGTGAGGGCATCTATTGTCAATTGCTATTACATGTAAAGCACAGAGACCAATGCCTGACACCAAATATATGCTATAAGAGGGTTAGCTATTGTTGTTCTTATTACTTCTTCCACATTCTTGCCAGTTTTGATAGTATTAGACATAAGCAAATATTAGTTAATGTACATATTTAATAAGGAATTTGAATGTTGTATTTTCTCTCTCCTAGTTCAGGCTGAATCTCAGTACTTGTTTTAGGATGCTTCTGTTTCCAATGTAGTTATTCTCTAAAGGGAGCCTGAAAATAATTGTGAAAACATATTGTTTGACATGCTAGATGTCACAATTTAGTAGTCTAAACTCATTTAGGATGCGGCAACCCTTTATATAAATTGCTATCATTTCCTAAAACAGCAAATCCATTACCCTAACTTAATTATCAGGAGCACTCTAAGACGTGATTGTGAAATGTACATAAGGCAACTGTATCACCAAAGGTAGGAATAAGTCAAAATTCTTACAACTACTAATAAATTCTCAATTAAATGTGACTAGAATATGTAGCTTTAATGGCCCACTCTTTGGTTAAAAGTTCTCACAGTATGTCTTGTGGAATTTTTTATAGTGTGTTAGCATATACTGGTTGAAAATAAGTTTGTTTAAAACATATTTGGCCAAAGCTTGGTAAAACTAACTTGCATGTGTCTTCGTCATACTAATTTTCACTATTAATATCCATCTCAGAGGTAACTAGGGATAAGATAAATATTATTAAGAAACAAATTCCTATCTCATTTGATTTCTAATTCCTTTTTTTTTTTTTTTTTTTGGATATTTGATAGAATTTCTAGGTCCACATTTTGGAAAATGTGGATATAGACTAAACCTCATCTAAAAGTGCTGCAATCTATCTGTTAGGGAATATTTCTTTTCTATTTAGTACTGAATATCACAGCAACAATGATATTTACAAATACCTCACATCAGGCATATGCTTACTCAGTGTCCATGATATCACAGATTAGGATAAATCTAACTTCTTTATGAGGATTCACCATTGCAGGAAAACTACTGTGACTCAATAACAGGCTCAGGTGCTGCTGCAACTCTCTGGCTTCTTTTCAAATAATGCCAGTGTTTTCACAACTAAAGAGGGCAATCTCCCAGCTTGGGTAACACATACTTTTAATTATATAAGCAGTGCAATTATTGCATTACCTTGGAGAATCATCAAGGAGGCAGAAACTGGGGTTTACAAGGCTAGGTTCATAAATTCTAGAAGCTTGCTACCAGAAAGAAGTGGGATTTGAGAGAATATTTATGTAATTTCTGAGACGTGATGACTAACTCCACAGCAGAGGAGCATGTGGGGAAAACCAGCTTGCTTCTATAACTGTTTCTTCTTTAAAAAATAACATCCATTTTTATTGAATTTTATAAGGTAGGAGTTCATACTTCTTTTATCTGAGAGACTAGCAGAGTGGGTGGTTGAGGGAGGAGAGAGGAAAAAGAGTAGAGGAGCCAAGTCTAGCATGTTAGAGTTTGTTCCTACCAATTACATTCTAATCTCAGGAAATCCCAGCAAACTGGATTTTGAGGATGTCAGTTTGGCTACCAATTATGAAGAGACCACTACTTTGAAAACTATAAGGCCGTATATTCACTGTATAGATACTATTGTTATTATTATATCAGTAGTGTCCAAATTACTTTCTTGGAACTTCTAACTGGGAAATATTTTATGACATATTTTAAGATTTTAACATTCTTTGAACAACTTATTGATGGACTTCTAATAAAACTGCTAAGCTCAGAACTCTCTGTGCAAATTGAATATCGTATACAGACTGAATACCAGACCACCTGACCTGCCTCTTGAGAAATCTGTATGCAGGTCAGGAAGCAACAGTTAGAACGGGACATAGAACTGAACTGAACTGAATACAGACTGAATATGTATGCATGTATATATGTGTATGTGGGCTAAATTATTACCCAAATTGGCTAGAATGTAAACATTATGATAGTAAAAGGAGTTCCAAATAGGAAAAGGAGTACATCAAGGCTGTATATTATTACCCTGCTTATTTAACTTATATGCAGAGTACATCATGAGAAACACTGGGCTGGAAGAAGCACAAGCTGGAGTCAAGATTGCTGGGAAATATATCAATAATCTCAGATATGCAGATGACACCACCCTTATGGCAGAAAGTGAAGAACTTAAGAGCCTCTTGGGAGCCTCTTGATGAAAGTGAAAGAGGAGAGTGAAAAAGTTGGCTTAAAGCTCAACATTCAGAAAACTAAGATCATGGCATCTGGTCCCATCACTTCATGGGAAATAGAACAGTGGAAATAGTGGCTGACTTTATTTTTTGGGGCTCCAAAATCACTGCAGATGGTGACTGCAGCCATGAAATTAAAAGACACTTACTCCTTGGAAGGAAAGTTATGACCAACCTAGACAGCATATTGAAAAGCAGAGACATTACTTTGCCAAAAAAGGTCCATCTAGTCAAGGCTATGGTTTTTCCAGTAGACATGTATAGATGTGAGAATTGGACTATAAAGCAAGCTGAGCACTGAAGAATTGATGCTTTTGAACTGTGGTGTTGGAGAAGACTCTTGAGAGTCCCTTGGACAGCAAGAAGATCCAACCAGTCCATCCTAAAGGGAGTCAGTCCTGAATATGCATTGGAAGGACTAATGTTGAAGCTGAAATTCCAATACTCTAGTCACCTGATGGGAAGAACTGACTCATTTGAAAAGACCCTGATGCTGGAAAAGACTGAAAGCAGGAGGAGAAGGGGACGACAGAGAATGAGATGACTGGATGGCATCACTGACTCAATGGACATGAGTTTGGGTAAACTCTGTGATGGACAAGGAGGCCTGGCATGCTGTGGCCCATGGGGTCGCAAAGAGTCAGACATGACTGAGTGACTGAACTGAACTGAACTGAATACAGACTGAATATGTATGCATGTATATATGTGTATGTGGGCTAAATTATTACCCAAATTGGCTAGAATGTAAACATTATGATAATATAGAATGAACCTATCATTAGTAAAAGAATGCAATATCCTCAAAACCCAGTTTGAGAAACAAAAAATACAATCATGGTTTTTCTCCTGCTACCAAGAAGTTTTAAAAAAGTGTTTTATACATAGATCCATTTTATGTTTATTTCTAAAAATAAAATATCCATTCTCCATTCTACTGGAGAATTACCATTAACTTCTAAATCATAGCTGACAGTCACCTTCTATAGGAAATAGATCTGCCTTATAAGTAAATAGACCTCCCTTATAATTAAAGCTTTGGACAAGTTATTTTTTGGACACTGCTGGCAATATTCTGTATCAGACACAAGAATGGCGGGTTGAAGTGGAGCTGATTTAGGAAGGAGGATTTACCAGCTTTATATAGCAGCCAAATTATTCATTTGGTCAAAAAACATTCATTATGACCCTACTAAGTGTCAGGTCCTAGTCTGTGTGCCAATGAATAAGACAAACATGGCTCCTTAGAATTGTAGAGGGGGAAGAGACAGTTAATACAAAGTTAATAACGCATGAATAATTCCAAATGGTTAAGGACAACAAAATAGGGTGATGGGATGGATTATATCATTAATCCATTTATATTTTTTACATTTTACTAAATAGTCTATAATAAGCATGTATTGTTCATCGCAATACTGTTTATAATTGTCAGGACATGGAAGCAACCTAGATGCCCATCAGCAGACCAATGGATAAGAAAGCTGTGGTACATATACACAATGGAATATTACTCAGCAATTAAAAAGAATACATTTGAGTCAGTTCTAATGAGATGGATAAAACTGGAGCCCATTATACAGAGTGAAGTAAGCCAGAAAGATAAGCACCAATACAGTATACTAACGCATATATATGGAATTTAGAAAGATAGTAACAATAACCCTATATGCAAGACAGAAAAAGAGACACAGATGTACAGAACAGACTTTTGGACTCTACGGGAGAAGGCGAGGGTGGGATGATCTGAGAGAACAGCATCGAAACATGTATATTATCAAGAGTGGAACAGATCGCCAGTCCAGGTTGGATGCATGAGACAAGTGCTCGGGGCTGGTGCATTGGGACGACCCAGAGGGATGGGATGGGGAGGGAGGTGGGAAGTGGGATTCAGGATGGGGAACACATGTAAATACATGGTTGATTCATGTCAATGTATGACAAAAACCACTACAATATTGTAAAGTAATTAGCCTCCAACTAATAAAAATAAATGAAAAAAAAAAAACACAAGAACATTAAAAAAAACAGTATTTATTACATGAATATAAACGTTCACAGTGAACTAGCCAATCTATCTAAAATTTCAACTATTACTCTGCCAATTTATGACCCTTTTCCTGCTCTAATTTTATGTCTTTGGTACCAGTCACCATTTTTCTGATGCATGTATGCATGCTAAGTCACTTCAGTCGTGTCTGACCCTTTGTGACCCCATGGACTGTAGTTCACCAGCCTCCTCTGTCCAGTGGGATTCTCCAGGCAAGGATGTTGGAGTGGGCTGCCATGTCCTCCTCCAGGGGATCTTCCCAACCCAGGGATTGAACCAGCATCTCTTATGTTTCCTACATTGGTTTTTTTTTTTTTTTTTTTTGTAGTGGTTTTTGCCATACATTGACAGGAATCAGCCATGGATTTACATGTGTTCCCCATCCCGATCCCCCCTCCTGCCTCCCTCTCCATCCCATCCCTCTGGGTCTTCCCAGTGCACCAGCCCTAAGCACTTGTCTCACTACATTGGGTTCTTTACCACTTAATGCCAACTGGGAAGTCCCGTTTGTCTGACACATTATACATATATATTATTTCTTATATTGTCTCTCTCTACCAACAGAATATTACCTCACTAAAAATAAAAAATTTTACCTGTTTTGTTTATTGTAGGATTTAGATCAGTGTCCAGTGCACTATATAAAATCAATCAGTGTGTTTGTTTATAAAAAGTAATTTAAATAGTATAAAAAGTACTGTTACTTAAAGATTTACCCTTGAATTAAAAGCAAAATACATCCACTGATGATGTTTCATAAATGTGCAGTAATCTCTTTTATAAAAAGAATATTTATTTAATTTCATTTATCCAGGTCTGACTTTTCATCATGAGAGCACAAAAAGGCTAGCAATCCATTTTTAAGGGGGTTAATCATTTCTAGTGCATATGCTGTTCTAAATAGGTCAATTTAATTTTCATCCAAGAACAGACTGACTCTTCACATCAAAGAGTAGTCTGAGTATACAAAGGGAGAGAAAAGATGAGAAGGCATTAACCTGCTCAATTTCATCATATCTTTAGGCAATCAGCAGGGTACAAGAAGTGGCACTGATGGTGTTCAAAACCTGAACTTGATTTGAATATCCAGGGATAAGTTCCACGTGATGGTTCAATGATACACCAAACAGAGGATTTTAATTTAGAAAATAACAGTAAACCAGAAAGTAGTCAATACTGTTTGAAGAAAAAATGGAAAAAGAAGCTTTGCTTATTCAGGGATAGATTAGAGAACATGAGGATGAAGATTAGAGAGACTGTGTTAGACAAATCGTTTGGCATCATTAAAATCAGGCCACGTTGAAAATAAGCACTAAAATTGGAGGAGTATCCTAAGTTTCCAAGAGTACTATAACAAAAGTAAAAAGAAAAGAGTTGGTCATCAGCAATGTGTTGTTGCTTCCCATTTTAAAAATCATAAAGTATTCAAAAATCAGCTTTATGTTTACCTAATAGCCGCAGAGCTCTCCGATTGGAAAATAAAAAATTAAAGGAGGAGAGGGAAGTAGAAGAAGTGAAGGAGGAAATTAAGAATTTAAAAATATCAAACATAAATGTTATAGTTTATGCGACATTCAGATGTTTCCAGATAGCACAGATTTGAAAGATTCCTAGATTCCCTTCTAAAATCTAAGTATGTCAGAATTCAGCTTCTTCAGAATTCTTATTCAGAATTCAGCCACTCCTTCTTTATTCTCACTCCGTGTGCTGTGCTTCGTCACTGAGTCGTGTCTGATTCTTTGCAATGCCATGGACTGTAGCCCTCCAGGTTCCTCTGTCCAAGGGGATTGTCCAGGCAAGAATACTGGAGTGGATTGCCATGCCCTCCTCCAGGGAATCTTCACAACCCAGGGGTTGAACCCCGGTCTTCCGCATTGCAAACAGATTCTTTACTGTCTGAACCACCAGAAAAACACTCCACACATGCAACACACATACACACATTCATGTCATTTGAAAAGATACATATTACTTACCCAATTTAGAATATAAAAATAAGAGGCCTTGTTTTATTCATAATGATAAGGCAGAGAGTACTCTCAACACTTCTGTGAATGGGGACCCTGTAAATTGGTTGAGCTTTAAATTACCTATGCCATGATTATAGACTTTGTGCTTTTTTGAACCCTAAGTTATCATATTAAAGGGCATGCTCCACTATTTCAAAACCAGGTAAGAATAAAGAAAACTGAACTTTGTCAGTTACATTTCCAGAATGTGTATAGTTTTAAATTAGATTCATTTATATTGAGATTCTTGATATAAACTGACACAACGATAATTCAGAACTAATATTAAATTTAACCTTTAATTATTATAGAAAAGTCGAAGCACATAGATTCTCACTCTTTAAAACCCACAGAGCTATCTGTCATTAGTATTTGCATTCACAGTGATAAGGCAGAAAGAGTATTCTCAGCACTTCTGGGCAACAGTTCTTTGTCACCAACATATGTTGTCCACTCAGGTGGACTTTAATATTTACAGAATTCAGGATCTCAACAGGAAAGATCATCAATACAATGACTATGCTGTCTCTAAATGATGGCCTTGCAAGCATGAACAAGAAATATTAAGAGAGACGGGCCTTTTTGAACCAAAGGCAATGATGTTTTAAAATCACTTAGGAAACTGCTGAAAATATTAGCAATATTTTGTGTTGCTGAACCAGTAAGGTTATCAAACCTGAAGGGTAGATCTAACCTCTGTGCTTCTGGATGAACAGAGGTTGAATCTACAGAGGCCAGACACGCAGAGATAGGATTAAGTTTGCCAACAGACCTATTCTTTGTGGAAGAAGAAGTGAAACTAAAATTTCTTCTTTTAAGCTTGTTGGATCTGTAATAGTACCCAGAACCCTGGAGCTATGAGAGTCCACATGAGACAGCGGTATCTACTATCAGTTGAAACTACACAAATGGATATGATTAAAATGCATGAACTGAAAAGACTGTCTTCCCAGGTGGCCCAGTGGTAAAGAATCGGCCTGCCAATGCAGGAGACGCGGGTTTGATCTCTGGGTTGGGAAGATCCCCTGGAGTAGGAAATAGCAACTCACTCCAGTATTCTCACCTGGAAAATTCCATGGACAGAAGAGGCTGGTGGGCTATAGTCCACGGGGTCAGAAAGAGTCGGACAAGACTGAGCATGTGCACACACACTGCAGAGATTAATTACTGCAGTTTCCACTAGCACACCGATTCTAAGTAACATTACAAATTAATATAATTTGCAAATTATATTAAATATAAATTTGTAATTTTAAATGTACATATTTAAAATTAAAGAAAAGAAATTAAAATCTCTTCTTTTCAGCTTGTTGGATATAGAATAGCAACCAGGACCTTGGAGATACATGAGCCACTGCTTTAAAAAGGACTGTCCTGATCAGTGCAAATGTACCAAAAGTAGGCACTTGAACCTTGAAAAGACAATCTCCTTTGTTCTCGGATCAATGGTATCATCTTCTTTTGAGAGTTGGGTTAGGCCAATTGCCTTAATCTCCTTCTTTCTGTAATGTATATTAGAGAACATGAAGCAAACGTAGAAAATATAACTATCAGTAAGAATTGAAGCCAACAAGAGAATTGAAGGAAATAAATCCATAGTTGGTCTCAAGAATATGAAAACAACACAAGGACATAAACTCAGCAAGCACGGATTTGAACTCTCACATGCACTGCACTGTGTTGCCTAAGAGTCACCTAGGAAGTCCTAAGCCTCAATATGACTATCTTTGGAAATAGGGCCTTTAAATGGGCAATTAAAATTAAATTAGATCATATGCATCAGAATCTAATTCAATAAATGTCTTTATAAGAGGAACAGACCCTAAGGATGCCTAGACATGGAGAAAGGGACCATGTGACAACACAGCAAGAAGATGGTCACTCACAAGACAGACAGGGGGGCTTCAGGAGAAACCGAACCAGGGGCACATTGGTCTTGGACTTACAGCCTTCAAAAAAAAATAATAATAATAATACATCAATTTTTGTTGTTAAAGGCACCCAGTCTGTACTTTTTTTGTTATGGCAGCACTAAACAGAATGCTAACTAATATAAATTCTAAAATGCCATCAATTAATTAACATGGATTACCTGATAAGTTTGTGTTTTCCTATTAACTGAGAGGATGATTTATGGGAAGTTTTTTTAATCTCTATACATCATGTCTTCCTCACCCAGATGATGGGAGAACACTAAGATATTGACAAATATAAATTTAATGGGAACGATAACATTCTTAACTATGCCAATCCATCAAGGATTCACCCATTCTCTTGACATATGCATTTAATAAACTGCACTACTGACTGTTGAATAAATTCCAGTATCACTTGTTCTTGAATGATTTTAGTCCACCAAGCATATTTTAGTCCACCAATTGAGCTGTAAGAACTAGAGAAAAGATTCTACATTGTGCATTTTCTTTTTTTTATGGTTTCTTTTTTTAAATTATTTTCTTAAACATATCCTACATGTGAAACACCATTGATGCTGAGAATAAAATTATAAAGATGATGTATATGACACTTTCTTTTACGGAAGAGACTGACAAACAAAATTATGCAAGTAATTCAGAAACATAACCACTAACAACATATGAAATAATCTGTTAATATTTCCTTAATGAATCCTTGGAAAAAAAGTGTATATTATTCTGGAATTCAAAGGAAGGTAACTCTTTCCTCTAAAGATCAAATTAATTTAGGAGATGGACTGATAATCCACACACCAAAAGCACAATTTGCTCATGCATTTTAGGGTCAGCCTGAGCCAGCACAATTTCATAACTGCTACAAAGCCATCTGCTCAAAAATCTGTAGCTCTGCTTGCCATCAGTCATTCCTTTAAGATAAACTAGTTTGCTTACTGGAGTGAGAGGGATTTCAGGGTCAGGCAGAGCTGCTTTATTAGACTTCATAAATAACAATCTGAACTTGCTGCTTAAGCACTCAGAGCTTTAATTTCTATAACTGAGTGATGGAAAATCATAATCCACCCTGTACAGCTGTGAGAATTAGAGATAATAAACACACAACTCCAGAGAGACTATTTAACATACATTAGGAACACAACATGCTCACCATTATTTTGTTTCAAAACAAACATGTCAAAATGATTTTTAATGATCGATTGTGGCTACTTGGTACACCATCACGAAAATAGTAAGACAGTGATTTGACTCAAGTTCCATGGCCCACAGTCAATGGAGAATTTTTGTCATGGGCTTGGTGAGAGAAGCTGCCCATTTAAGTGTCATTCTCATATTAAAAACTCCTATTTGATGGAGGGAGTGGTAATTGGAGACAGTAATGTATGGCTCCAGTAATTTTCCTGAATCTGAATCAGTCACTAAATCCAAATAATTGAAAATTGTTCAACTAAATCCTAATAGAGATGTGTGGAAGGAGGGGATCAAAGGGTATTTTACCAAAATCTGGAACAGGGTTCACTACCCAGAAGCAAAGTCAGAAGGCAACTGCCTACAGCGAAGAGATGAAAATCTTAAATAAGAAGCTATTGCAAAAAGAACCAGAGTGCCAAAGGACTAAACATGAATGCTTACTAGTGGTTTTGCAAGTACTATGCATGTACTATTTGGGACATGCATAAGGTAGAAAAGTAATTTCAGAAATATTACCTTCTCATCAGGGTAGCAAGCGCCAAAATTGGCAGCCGACACCAGAAGTCTAATTACCACCCCTTTGCTTTTCCTTCAAAATAAATATGTTTATTGCAAATGTTCTCTTTTTCCATGGCATTCATAAGGAAGAAGCATAAACAAGAGTTCAACTAAATCATTACAATTACATTATCAGTTATATTACAAAAGGCAGTTAAGTCACATTTCCGTGTTAAATGCAATTATGTTTTATTACAAATATTATGAATAGATCTCTTTAAAGTGCAGTTTCTTTTTGTTCCACTGTGATGTACAGCAAAGCCTAAAACAATAAAATGTCATAGGATATTTGAAATGAAAAATAAATCTAATATTCCCCAAACTGCTGCAAATATAAAACACTTATAAAAGCACCCAGGGGCCTTTTTCCCAAGACGATGGAACTCTTAACAAAATACTTGTAAGAACCTAGACCCCTCTCATTTCTAACAACAGCTTTTCATTACCTAGGCCATAAGCACTGACCTCTGGTATGATTTAACAGCTCTCATATTATATTAAACTGGCCTATCCTGGCTTCTGGCAAACAAATATAAAATGTAATCACATATTGTGTTTGAAGTTTAATAGGATAAAAGGGGTCAAGTTGCATTTGCACACTTAAAGCAGGACCTTTTTTTTTTAAACTGAGAAGTAACTGATATATCAGTTTAGATGTGCAACGTAATGATTAAGTATTTGTATATACTGTTAAATGATCACAAACTAATACACATCTGTCACTAGACACAACTACAAAATATTTCTTGTGATGAGAACTTTTAAGAAGTATTCTCTTAGCAACTTTCAAATATATAGTACATTATTGTTAACTAGTTACTATGTCATACATTCCATCCTCATGGCTTATTTATTAAGGTAAGTAAGTAGTGAAAGTTTCTACCTCTTGATCCTCTTCACCCATTCTGCTCACCCTCCCCACCCCTCTGCCTCTGGCAACGACCCATCTGTTCTCTCCATCTATGAACTTGGGTCATTTTTTTTTTAAGATACCACATATAAGTGATCATTTGGTGTTTGTCTTTCTTTGTCTGACATTTCAATTAGCAAAGTGTCCCTGAGGGCTATCCATGTTGTCACAAATGGCAAGATTCCCTTCTTTTTTTTTTTTTTTTTTTTTTTACAGCGGATTTATTTTCTGTTTATCCACTGGTGGACATTCAACTTGTTTCTGTATCTTGGCTACTGTAAATAATGCTCCAATGAACATGGGAGTGTATATATATTTTCCATTTAGTGTTTTTATTTTCTTTAGATAAATATCCAGAAGTGAAATGGCTGGATCATGTGTAGTTCTATTTTTAATGTGTTGATCCTCCATACTGTTTCCCATAGTGTTTGCACCAATTTGCATTCCTCCAACAGTGCACAGGGTCCTTTTTCTCCATATCCTTGTGAACACTTTTTATTTCTTGTCTTTTTGATAGCCACTCTGACAATATGAGTTGATAAATTATTGTGGTTTTGATTTACATTTCCCTGATGATTACTGATGTTGAATACTTATTAAGGATCTGTTAGCCATCTGTATATCTTCTTGGGAAAATGTCTGTTTAGATCCTATGCTTATTTTTTGATTTGAGTTTTTTTCTGCTATTGAGTTGTATGAGTTCTTTATGTACTTTGAATACTAACCCCTTATCAGATAAATGATTTGCAAACATTTTCTTCCACATGGTAGGTTGCCCTTTTATTTTGATGGTTTCCTTTGCTGAACAGAAGCTCTTTAGTTTCATTAGTTTATTTTCGTTTTTGTTGCCTTTGTTTTTGGTGTTATATCCAAAAAAAAAAAAAAGAAAAGAAATCACCACCAAAACAAATGTCAGTGAAGGACCTTCTCTACATATGCAACTGGTACCACCCCAAAGAATTAGAGTTTACAATACACAGTGCTCATACATTCCAGGGATAGTGCCTGTTCCCACTAGCTAGACTGCGTGTGTGCTAAGTCGATTCAGTCATGTCTGACTCTTTCCAACCTATGGTTTCCATGCCCTCCTCCAGGGGATCTTCCTGATCCAGGGATTGAACCCACAACTCTTATGTCTCCTACACTGGCAGGTGGGTTCATTACCACTAGTGCCAACTACTAACTAGACCAGAAACTCTCAATATTCAAAAAGTCTTGCACTATAGTGAGAAATTACTTGTTTGAGCTCTGATCCCACTTCACAAAACTTAAAAACAAGATATAAAAGAGTCAAAGTAGTTCCAAGTAATTTAATTGCCTTCTAGAAAAAAGCTCAATGATATTTATAGAAATATAAAAATGTCCAGCATTCAGCAAGGTAAAATGGACAGTGTTTGGTTTCTAATTAAAAATATATATACTAGGCATTTTATTGCTTGTAGACTTTTGGATAGCAGCCATCCTGACTGGCGTGTAATGGTACCTCATTGTGGTTTTGATTTGCATTTCTCTAATAATGAGTGATGTTGAGCATCTTTTCATGTGTTTGTTAGCCATCTGTATGTCTTCTTTGGAGAAATGTCTGTTTAGTTCTTTGGCCCATTTTTTGATTGGGTCATTTATTTTTCTGGAATTGAGCTTCAGGAGTTGCTTGTATATTTTTGAGATTAATCCTTTGTCTGTTTCTTCATTTGCTATTATTTTCTCCCAATCTGAGGGCTGTCTTTTCACCTTACTTATAGTTTCCTTTGTAGTGCAAAAGCTTTTAAGTTTCATTAGGTCCCATTTGTTTAGTTTTGCTTTTATTTCCAATATTCTGGGAGGTGGGTCATAGAGGATCTTGCTGTGGTTTATGTCGGAGAGTGTTTTGCCTATGTTCTCCTCTAGGAGTTTTATAGTTTCTGGTCTTACATTTAGATCTTTAATCCATTTTGAGTTTATTTTTGTGTATGGTGTTAGAAAGTGTTCTAGTTTCATTCTTTTACAAGTGGTTGACCAGTTTTCCCAGCACCACTTGTTAAAGAGGTTGTCTTTTTTCCATTGTATATCCTTGCCTCCTTTGTCGAAGATAAGGTGTCCATAGGTTCGTGGATTTATCTCTGGGCTTTCTATTCTGTTCCATTGATCTATATTTCTGTCTTTGTGCCAGTACCATACTGTCTTGATGACTGTGGCTTTGTAGTAGAGTCTGAAGTCAGGCAGGTTGATTCCTCCAGCTCCATTCTTCTTTCTCAAGATTACTTTGGCTATTCGAGGTTTTTTGTATTTCCATACAAATTGTGAAATTATTTGTTCTAGTTCTATGAAAAATACCGTTGGTAGCTTGATAGGGATTGCATTGAATCTGTAGATTGCTTTGGGTAGAATAGCCATTTTGACAATATTGATTCTTCCAATCCATGAACACGGTATGTTTCTCCATCTGTTTGTGTCCTCTTTGATTTCTTTCATCAGTGTTTTATAGTTTTCTATGTATAGGTCTTTTGTTTCTTTAGGTAGATATACTCCTAAGTATTTTATTCTTTTTGTTGCAATGGTGAATGGTATTGTTTCCTTAATTTCTCTTTCTGTTTTTTCATTGTTAGTATATAAGAATGCAAGGGATTTCTGTGTGTTAATTTTATATAAAAGTCTACAAGCAATAAATGCTGGAGAGGGTGTGGAGAAAAGGGAACCCTCTTACACTGTTGGTGGGAATGTAAACTAGTACAGCCGCTATGGAAAACAGTGTGGCGATTTCTTAAAAAACTGGAAATAGAACTGCCATATGACCCAGCAATCCCACTTCTGGGCATACACACTGAGGAAACCAGATCTGAAAGAGACACGTGCACCCCAATGTTCATTGCAGCACTGTTTATAATAGCCAGGACATGGAAGCAACCTAGATGCCCATCAGCAGATGAATGGATAAGGAAGCTGTGGTACATATACACCATGGAATATTACTCAGCCATTAAAAAGAATTCATTTGAACCAGTCCTAATGAGATGGATGAAGCTGGAGCCCCTTATACAGAGTGAAGTAAGCCAGAAAGACAAAGAACATTACAGCATACTAACACATATATATGGAATTTAGAAAGATGGTAACGATAACCCTTTATGCAAAACAGAAAAAGAGACACAGAAATACAGAACAGACTTTTGAACTCTGTGGGAGAAGGTGAGGGTGGGATGTTTCGAGAGGAATCGGGTGGAGAGGGAGGTGGGAGCGGGGATTGGGATGGGGAAGACGTGTAAATCCATGGCTGATTCATATCAATGTATGACAAAACCCACTGAAATGTTGTGAAGTAATTAGCCTCCAACTAATAAAAAAATTTAAAAAAATTTAAAAAAAATAAAATAAAAATACAAACATACAATATATATATATATATATATATATATATATACTAGGCATTTTTAAAAAAAGTAAAATTTGAAACACAGTGACAAGAAAATTTATCAAAATTAACCCAGAACTGACACATATCACAAAGTTAGTAAACAAAGACATTAAGTGGTTATTATAATTTTATTTCACATGATCAGAGTGGAAGCACAAAATTGTAAAAAAAAACAAAAGCAAAAAAAACACAAAGCGAACTTCTAGAAATAAAGCCAAAATTGTATAACAAAAAAAAATACATTGAATAAGATTAGCAATAATTACTGAAGAAATAAAGCAGTGAATTTGAACATGGCATAATGGAAAAAATTTGAAGAAATAATTAAATGAAGAGAGCAGAACTGAATTTTGGGACAACTTCATGTAACTTAATTTATGTGTAACTGGAGACTACCAAAGAAAATGGGGTAAAACTACTGGCAAAATCTTTTTTCCTAAATTTGTAGCAACTAAGTGCATATATATATGTATAAATATATATTTATAAAACATATTCCAAACACAATAATGAATAAAAATACAAAATATTCCATCTTATAAGTCAAAAGAACATTATGATGCCATTTCTCTGCCAATTGGTCTATATTAATCAAGATCCCAACAGTCTTATAAAGTGTAAAAGAATAAACTTACTTTAAGTTTCATATGAAAATGCAAGTAATATAGTACAGATAAAACAACATTAAAAAACAACAAATGAGTAATGTTAACTGAATTTCAACATTTATTATAAAGCTACAGTAATCAAGACAGTGTGAAATTGGTATAAAGGCTGACTAGTAGAACAATGGAATGAAAATAGCTCAGTAATAGATCCACACACATATATGGAAAACTGGCTTTTGACAAATTGCAAAAGCAATTCAGAGGAAAAAGGACCCTATTTGCAACAAATGATGTTGGAACAATTGGATATGCATATGAAAAAGACACTTTGATCCATATAGAGCAGCACCATATAAAATATTTATGCAAAACAGATCATATAAACAAATGTTATGACTACTTAAAACTATAAAAACTTCTAAAAAGAAACACAAAAGGAAACATTTATGACTTTCAGTTAGGCAAGCATATTTTAGATATGATACCTAAAGTGTGACCCATAAAAGAAATAAACTGAAAAATTCTACTTCATTAAAATTAAAAACATTTCCTCAACAAAAGATTCTATTAAGAGGATGAAAAGACAAGCCATAGTCTGGAAGCAACTTTTATATCTAACAAAGTACTAGTATGTATGTAATACATAATGAATATCCCAAAAGAAAAAAACCCAAATAATCAAATTTTTTAAATGGGGAAAAGATATGGAAAGATACACTACTAAAGAAGATAAGTGGAGAGAAAATAAGTACATGAAATGAACCTGTGTCTCCTGCATTGGCAGGCGAACACTTTTCCACTGTGCCACCTGGAAAGCCCCTAATGAGTCACTGTTGTTCAGTCGCTCAGTCGTGTCCTACTCTTTGCGACCCCGTGGACTGCAGCATGTCAGGCTTCCCTTCCCTCCTTCTCCATCTCCTGGAGTTTGCTCAAACTCATGTCCCTTGTGTTAATGATACCATTCAACGATCTCATCCTCTTTCACTCCCTTCTCCTCCTGCCCTCAATCTTCCCCAGCATCAAGGTCTTTTAAAAACAACCATGGCATACCACTACTAAGCACCTGTTAGAATTGCTAAAACTGAGAAGTGCTGGGGAATTTATAAAGGAATTAGAACTCTTACATAGTGCTAAAGTGGAAATATAAGATGACAGAACCATGTTGAGAAACAGTCTGTTTCTTAAAAAGTTAAAAATATATCCATAGGGTATATTTGACCAGCCATTTGACTCCTGGATATTTAAGAGAAGTGAAAAAATATATCCACACACAAAAACATACACTCAATGTTCATAGTCCCTTCGCTGTAATAACCATCAAATCAAACTGGAAACAACTCAAATGACCATCACCAGGTGAGTGGATAAACTACTTTTGATACATCTACATGTGATAGACTGATTAATCCAAGTCCTCTTCCCATTAGCCTGTGAATGTGACCTTATATGGCAGAAAGGACTCCACAGTTGTGATTAAGATAAAGATTTTCAGGCAAGGAAATTCTCCTGGATTACTTGGGTGGGTCATAAATATAATCCCAAATGTCCTTATAAACTGGAGGAGGACCAAAATTTGACTAAAGAAGATAAGACCATGTGGTGACAGAAGCCAGGACTGTAACTGCACACCTTGAAAATGGAGGAAGGGGCAACAGTGGGGAAAACAGGCAGTCTCTAGAAGCTCAAAAGGCAAGGAAAGGGATTCTCCCTTTAGAGTCTCCAAAACAAGCCAGTTCTGCCAACAATTTGACTTTATCTTGGTGAAATTCATTTTGGACCGTGACCTCCAAAAATGAAAGAGAGTAAGTTTAAGTCAATAAATTTGCGGTAATTCATTACAGCAGCAATAGGAAATAATACTTTATAATCAATATAATCAAATGCTAATCAGCAATAAAGAAATGAGCTATTTATATACATAATACAAATGAATATAAAATAATTAAAAAACAGAGACATTATTTTGCCAACAAAGGTCTGTCTAGTCAAAGCTCTGGTTTTTCTAGTAGTCATGTATGGATGTGAGAGTTGAACTACAAAGAAAGCTGAGCACCGAAAAATCGAAGTTTGTGAACTGTGGTGTTGGAGAAGACTCTTGAGAGTCCCTTGGACTGCAACCAGTCCATCCTAAAGGAAATCAGTCCTGAATATTCACTGGAAGGACTGATGCTGAAGCTGAAACTCCAGTGCTTTGGCCACCTGATGCAAAGAAATGATTCATTGGAAAAGACCCTGATGCTGGGAAAGATTGAAGGCAAGAGGAGAAGGTGACAGTGGATGAGATGGTTGGATGGCATCACCAACTTGATGGACATGAGTTTGAGCAAGCTCTGGGAGTTGGTGATGGACAGGGAAGCCTGGAGTGCTGCAATCCATGGGGTTGCAAAGAGTCAGACATGACTGAGCGACTGGACTGAACTGATATAATAACTACATTGAGTAAACAAAAAGATAAAATATATACTATTTACATAAAATTATGTCACTTACATAAAATTCCAGAAAATGCAAAAGCAATCTATAGTGTCAGAGAATATGCTGGTTATTGTCTGGGGACAAGGGGGACAGGTAGGTGAGCAAAGGAGTGCTATGTGGAAAATTTCAATATTTTGAATTGAATTTGAATAACTGAATTTCAAACAATATTATATTGAATGTAGTTTTGGTTTCATTGGTGTGTACATAGTCAAAAATTATAAAATTGTACACTTTAATTACATGCAGTTTATAATATGCCAAATATACTTCAAGGCTTTTAAAGTTAAAAATAAATGCATGTAGCAGGTACATGCATTGTACTCAGTCACTTAGTTGTGTCCAACACTTCGCAACTCCATGGACTGTAGCCTACCAGGCTCCTCCTCCATGGAATTTGCCAGGCAAGAATACTGGAGTGAGTTGCCATTTCCTACTTCATGGGATCTTCCTGACTCAGGGATCAAACCTGTGCCTCCTGCATTGGCAGGCAGATTCTTTACCACTGAGTCACCTGGGAAGCTGTAGCTGTAGCATACATATATAGATGTGTGCATATATATATGCATATACATACACACACATAATGTATTAATATATATGTGTGCACATGTGTGTATAAACATATAGAGTAGATATCGAAGAATGGAACAAAAAGAAAAAATACAAATAGATGAAAATAGGAGAAAATGAAATTTGAGAAGTCACAATTTTCAAAATCTATCTTATAGTAACTTAAGAAAAAAATGGATAAAATTTAGAGAACTGTTATAGAGATAATAAGGAAAGATTCCCAGAATTAACAGGCTTCAATTTTATATATTAAAATAAGGAGCTTATAAGTGACCAGCATAAAGAATAATTAGAACCAATGCTTGCCATTATGAGATTTCAGAATACCAAGTTAAAGAGAAGATTCTAACCCTTTAGAAGAGTTGGTATTGTGAGGAACAAGAGACTGGGAGAGAAAAATAAATAAATAAACAAGCAAATTAAAAAGTTGTAAAAGATATTTGGATCCAGAGTGATGTTAGGCTATTTGAAAGCAAATGTCTGTTAAAGCAGCAATATAATTCTGTAAAAGTTTTGTGAAGAAATAATTTCTATCTTAGAATTCATTATCTAGCTAAACAGTTCATCAACTTTGTAGGTATGGGGATAAAAAGGCATTTTATGACATGCAAAGGCTCAAACAATTAACTCCTCAAACATCCTTTCTCAGGAGGTTACTAGAGAATGTCTTAGTAAAATAAGACAGCAAATCAAAAAAGTGAAAGACATGCAATCAAAAAGAGATCTAAAAACAAGAAAACTGAAAAGAGAAGTTCCAGTACAACAGCTCTGCATCAATCTTGAAGTCTGGAGTAGAAGGAGACAGGTAAGATGCAGTAGCATCTTCAAGAGGGAAGAAAAAAAAAAATTACAATCATCTATGTTTCAGTACAAGGAAAAATAATTGTTAAGCCTTTAATAAATTATTTTTGAACACTTAAGAAATTATGGAAGAGTTAATAAAAATAAAGCAAATGAAAAACGAGTTATTTAAGAAAAAAAAAGAACTCATAAAAAGGGAATTAATCAGTATACTATTTGACTATCACTTGACAAAGCACTAAAATATTATAATATGATAATAATATATTTATTAACTAGTGATTTAATCAAAATTGATAAACTTTACTGGGAAAGTAAAGGAAGAGGGATTGTGGTGGTGATGCAGTGGCAGTACGAAAAGTTAAGTTACAAGTAATTTGAGAGGAAATCAATAGATTGTATCTAAATTTAACAAATAATAAAGTGCATCATAAGTATATAATTTAAAAATACAG
This sequence comes from Dama dama, assembly GCF_033118175.1. Classification (NCBI taxonomy): domain Eukaryota; kingdom Metazoa; phylum Chordata; class Mammalia; order Artiodactyla; family Cervidae; genus Dama; species Dama dama. The sequence continues at coordinate 56,197,945 of NC_083681.1, read as the reverse complement.
AGGAAAATACCAGAATAAAGAATACTAAGAACTAAAAGAAAGGTTGTTCTTGGGAAAGGTCCTGGGGAGTACAAAGAAGTAAAATAAGCCATTGCTCTTTTCTTAAGTCTTTTTTCACTATCCTTTCATTTTCATTTTCCCTTTCATTTTACTTTAATCTAAAAATGTTTTTTTTTTTATTTTTTTTTTATTTTTTTTTTTTTTTATTGGTTGGAGGCTAATTACTTCACAACATTTCAGTGGGTTTTGTCATACATTGATATGAATCAGCCATGGATTTACACGTATTCCCCATCCCGATCCCCCCTCCCACCTCCCTCTCCATCTGATTCCTCTGGGTCTTCCCAGTGCACCAGGCCCGAGCACTTGTCTCATGCATCCCACCTGGGCTGGTGATCTGTTTCACCATAGATAATATACATGCTGTTCTTTTGAAACATCCCACCCTCACATTCTCCCACAGAGTTCAAAAGTCTGTTCTGTATTTCTGTGTCTCTTTTTCTGTTTTGCATATAGGGTTATTGTTACCATCTTTCTAAATTCCATATATATGTGTTAGTATGCTGTAATGTTCTTTATCTTTCTGGCTTACTCCACTCTGTATAATGGGCTCCAGTTTCATCCATCTCATTAGAACTGATTCAAATGAATTCTTTTTAATGGCTGAGTAATATTCCATGGTGTATATGTACCACAGCTTCCTTATCCATTTGTCTGCTGATACTTTAATCTAAAAATGTTTAATAAGGAATCAGCAACTGTTGTCTTAGCAATACCTCCCAATTAGTGCAGCTTTGAATAAATCTCTACTTGCATTCTGAACCTTTTTTTTTCAGCAAAATATGTTTTACAGTTAAAAGGAAGAATAAATATTTTAATTGAGGTTTACATTTCCTCATTTTTGCATGCCAATTTTTCAAAAACAAAATAAAAATGAATATCTACTGTTGTTAAGTGAGGATTTCAACTTTGGTGGTAAAAATTAGTAAGAACATGTTCTTAACAGATTATAGTTTGTTGGTGGGTGCTAGTGGCAGCAAACAGAAAATTAGAATTCATTGCGATTATGCTCAGAACAGTGCGGAGGGTGGCTGGGTTTAATTATGAAGAAATTTCAAAACTAGGATAGTTTCCAAATTTATAGAAAAACTTCTTGGATGGGCAAGTGTAATCAAGACAATGAAGGGGGAAGGGTGTAAATGACATAATACGTACTATATACCAGACAGAGGTCACCAGACAATCAAGATTTAAAACAGAATATGTGCTTTCCAAATCACTGAGGAAACTGAAAACCAACAAATTAAGTTTAATATAACAAAGACAGAAAGTAAAAAAAAAAAAAAAGTAAATAAACACAATATCCAGGGAACGTTAAGATAAAATGAAAAAGGGGCACACATCCATTTTAATAATTATACTTCCTATTTTTGCAACATTCTTCAATTGTATTTCTAAGAGAATTCTGGGGAGGGTGCTTTCTTAAAATCACTCATATAACTCCCTCTGTCTGAAACTACAAACTAAATGACCTAGGAGGGAAAAGGAAGAGGATGAGGGGAGGGGAGGGGCAGAAGAAGGAGAAATAATATAAATGAATGAATCTTCATTACTACCACAATGCTACAAGCTAGTAAAAAAAAAAAAAAAGTCATGGGATAAACAAAACCAGATTAAATCAAGATGTCTAGTCAGATTTGGTGCTAAATTATTGGAAGAAAGTTTATGGAATTCTGATATGAGTTCATTAATATCTGTTGATTATAAATGCAAGGACAAGTGGACAGGGCAGAAAAATAGACCAGTCAGCATCCCTTTATGTATTAACAGGTGAGAAGAAATAGCATAGGGCAAGTTGGCCCATATCAAACAGAAAAATACTTCAAAGTGAAGTTTTTCATTGATCCTACTGGGTTTACTTTGATACAGAAGGAAACAGAAACAAGAAAGAATTACAGAAAAACACACAATTTGCCTAAAGTAGAAACCAGGCCAAAAATGTGGACAAAAATGTGTCCACCTCTCACATCCATACATGAAAACTGGAAAAACCATAGCCTTGACTAGACGGACCTTTGTTGGCAAAGTAATGTCTCTGCTTTTTAATATTCTCTCTATTGCTTTGGGTCAAATATCTGGCTTTTATAGCCCTTTCTTTCATTAAAGATGAAAATTATAAATTAATATATAGAACTAATGAAAAATGCTTATTCTTTTTTTCAATATAAGGTTGCAAGATAGTAAAACCGAACAAGACAAGCTACAATAAACAAATATAGATAGCATCTGCGATTTCCCCTAATTAAAAAAAAAAGAATTCTTAAAAATTGTTACACTACATTAAAATGAAAACAGAGCTGGATAAATTGAAGAAATAATTTAGAGTCATTAATAATTTGCTGCTAGACACTTAAAAATACTTTTTGAAAAATAAAGAACAAAATCTACCCATGAGAAAACTGGACCATTGATACAGAAGGCAATCTTAAGCAGTACTATCATAATATAGGGGGAGAAAAAAGTGGAAAACAGATGACAAAACAACAGAGAAGATAAAATTAATTTGAAAGCTGTATATCCCAGGATTTATATAATTAATTGTGATGGTTGAACAATGAAGCAAGAATAAAAGAATGAGAAATAATAAAGTGAGTTTTAGATAATTATTGAAGTTATTAGAATGACATAGCCAGTAAGTGATAAAACAAGAATTTGAAATTTTATATACAACTCTCATCTTATACTACCTCCTCATAAGAATTATATACTATAATATTTTATTAAAAATACTTCCAAAATATTAATATGGGCAGCACATTTTGAATTGCAATGCTGGATCAGCTCCCAGGAGTTTATTCCAATGACAAGGCTGACTATAGCTGTTCTTAAAGAAGTTTTGCTTGTTTTCAAATTTTTAAGTCAATCCTTGACCACAAAGCACTTTTATGATTGAAGCTGGTGTCCAAATTGATGACAGCCAGTTATTTCTTCAATAAAAATGATTGGTTAAGAGACAGCTCTATGTTGAAAACCCATGCGTATCGATGGAAAGGAACATAAATTTTGAAGAGCTTCTTCAGCAGATGTCAAATTTAATTAACTGTTGTGTTTCCAATATTTATCACAGTGTCTGGAATGTAGTAGATATTCAATGCATATTTGTAGAAACACATAATTACAGAGTTAGGGTAAGCCACATTATAATTCCTGTCCCCTTGTTATTTTTCATACCAGTATACATATTTCAGTAAACAAAAGCTTAACATTCAATATTCACATTTAGGGGAAATAAAGTAACAAACAGCAAGTCTAGATTTAAAATGGTAGCATGAAGGATATGTGACTAAAGGGAATTGGGTGTTTTGGGAGAGGGTGGTTTAGAATAGAATAGCATGAGACTGGAACAGAGTCATTCTGAGATGGTAAAACAATCTTCATAGATATCGACTATACTATAAAAAGAGATACAATCTGTGACAGAAATTTTCAAATATTCTTTGTTGATATCCCTCTTGTACCTTCTAACTGGCTGAATAACACAAGCACCCAATAATCCTTCCATCCTGCATGGTATACAAAGCTCATATCTTGGAGTATTCATCATAATTATTGATTAATAAATTATTTTTTCTAATCCAGTTTTTTCAGGATGACTTATAGTAGAAACAACTCTTCTTAAATATAATGCATTTCATGATAGTGGAAAGTCAGTGAGATTTTACTCCAGGCCTGCCACATATTATCTATGTGAAGTGAAGAAGTGAAAGTGTTAGTTGTTCAGTCATGTCCAACTCTTTGCGACCCCATGGCCTGTAGCCCGCAAGGCTCCTCTGTCCATGGAGTTCTCCAGGCAAGAATACTGGAGTGGGTTGCCATTCCCTTCTCCAGAGGATCTTCTCCACCCAGGGATCAAACCCATATCTCCTGCATTGCAGGCAGATTCTTCAACATCTGAGTGACAAGGAAAGTCTGTTAGGCTATGCGGCCACATGCAACTTTAAATTCTTCATCTGTTTCCTTATCTGGAAAACATATTTGTGTCTGAAATATATAAATTGTGTGATACTGCATGTATACAATGGTCAGCACACTGACAGACAAACAGTAGGCCTGAATATTATTAGCTCCTCTTACCCACCTTACTAAAATGCAAATACTATTTCAGAGAACAAGTTATACAGCCAAATTGCTGGTTTAAAGTTCATATCCTAAATATTCACCTTATGTTACTGGGTAAGCTTTTGTCACACTGTGCCTCAATTTCCTAATCTATGAAATGAAGCTGAGGGTACCTTCTGTGATGGGTTTTCAAGAGAATTATTTTAATTCAGTGCACATCAAGCACAGTAAGTTCAATTATAATCCCCCACATCTTTAAAACAGGAATTTTTCAAAATGTTCAATGAACACCTGATAACATCTCTTCATCTACTGAGAAGCTGAAGAAGACATTTATATCTGGCCCAAAATTATTTTGGCAGAAATAAAATTCAAATATGTTAAGTTTTATATCTGCTGGGTACTATACACATCAAGGATTATTATCTTGGTTAAACGAAGAATTATCAGATAATTTCAAAGAAAGCCTTGCTTGTGACATTTCCAGTTGGCTATGGGAGGTTTTTTTCAAGACTGGGTCTGAAGCAGGGAAAAGTTTGGAATTTCTCCATCCCTTTTTTACTTCTTACTTTCAAAACAAGCCATACTTAAAAGAAAAAAATGTAATGCATTTTTAATGGGAAGATAATTGCTTTACAATATTGTGTTGGTTAGCACCATACATCAAAGTGAATTAGCCATACGTATACACATTTCCCCTCCCTCCTAACCTCCCTCCCACCTTCCACCCTACCCCACCCCTCTAGGTTATCACAGAGCCCCAATTTGACCTCCCTGCATCATACAGCAAATTCCCACTGGCTATCTAGTTTACAAAGCATGCCATTCTTAAAGACAATGTGGTACTCAAGCACTATGCAGGTCTCAGATTATACAGGCAAATTATATTATGTCTTAAACATTATATTTAGACAGAATATCCTTATGTATACATTCTTTATTCAGTTATATCATTACATGGTGGTTTCAAATACATAAAATAGGTTTTGCAAAATGTGAATTTATATGAACTGTATACTAGAGTGACTGTTATCCATGATTTATTTTTTTTCTTTTTTAAAAAATTTATTTATTCTAATTGGAGGCTATTACTTTACAATATTGTGATGGTTTTTGCCTTACATTCACATGAATCAGCCATGGGTACACATGTGTTCCCCATCCTGAACCTCCCTCCCACCTCCCTCCCCATCCCATCCCTCAGGGTCATCCCAGTGCATGAGCCCTGAGCACCCTGTCTCATGCATCAAACCTGGACTGGTGATCTATTTCACATATGATAATATACATGTTTTAATGCTATTCTCTCAAATCATCCCACCCTTGCCTTCTCCCAGAGTCTAAAAGTCTGTTTTTACATCTGTGTCTCTTTCGCTGTCTCACATATAGAGTCATCGTTACCATCTTTCTAAATTCCATATATATGCGTTAATATACTGTATTGGTGTTTTTCTTTCTGACTTACTTCACACTGTATAATAGGCTCCAGTTTCATCCACCTCATTAGAACTGACTCAAATGCATTCTTTTTAATAGTTGAGTAATATTACATTGTGCATATGTACCACAGTTTTTTATCCATTTGTCTGCTGATGGGACATCTAGGTTGCTTCCATGTCCTGGCTATTGTAAACAGTGCTGCAATGAACATCAGGGTACATGTGTCTCTTTCAACTCTGGTTTCCTCGGTGTGTATGCCCAGCAGTTGGATTGCTGGGTCATATGGCAGTTCTATTTCCAGTTTTTTAAGGAATCTCCACACTGTTCTCCATAGTGGCTATACTAGTTTGCATTCCCACTAACAGTGTAAGAGGGTTCCTTTTACTCCACACCCTCTCCAGCATTTATTGTTTGTAGACTTTTGGATAGTAGCCATTCTGACCAGCATGAGATGGTACCTCATTGTGGTTTTGATTTGCCTTTCTCTGATAATAAGCAATGTTGAGCATCTTTTCATGTGTTTGTTAGCCATCTGTATGTTTTCTTTGGAGAAATATCTGTTTAGTTCTTTGGCCCATTTTTTGATTGGGTCACTTATCTTTCTGGAGTTGAGCTGCAAGAGTTGCTTGTATATTTTTGATATTAATTCTTTGTCAGTTGCTTCATTTGCTATTATTTCTCCCATTCTGAAGGCTGTCTTTTCACCTTGCGTATAGTTTCCTTCATTGTGCAAAAGCTGTTAAGTTTAATCAGATCCCATTTGTTTATTTTTGCTTTTATTTCCTTTACTCTGGGAGGTGGGTCATAGAGGATCCTGCTATGATTTACATCAGAGAGTGTTTTGCCTATGTTTTCCTCTAGGAGTTTTACAGTTCCTGGTCTTACATTTAGATCTTTAATCCATTTTTAGTTTATTTTTGTGTATGGTGTTAGAAAGTGTTCTAGGTTCATTCTTTTACCAGTTGACCAGTTTTCCCAGCACCACTTGTTAAAGAAATTGTCTTTTCTCCATTGTATATTCTTGCCTCCTTTGTCAAAGATAAGGTGTCAATAGGTGTGTGGATTTATCTCTGTGTTTTCTTATTTTATTCCATTGATCTATGTTTTTGTCTTTGTGCCAGTACCATACTGTCTTGATGACTGTGGCTTTGTAGTATAGTCTGAAGTCAGGCATGTTGATTCCTCCAGTTCCATTCTTCTTCCTCAAGATTGCTTTGGCTATTTGAGGTTTTTTGTATTTCCACACAACTTGTGAAATTATTTGTTCTAGTTCTCTGAAAAATACCACTGGTAGCTTGATAGGGGTTGCATTTAATCTATAGATTGCTTTGGGTAGTATACTCATTTTCACTATATTGATTTTTCTGATCCATGAACATGGTATATTTCTCCATCTATTTGTGTCCTCTTTGATTTCTTTCATCACTGTTTTATAGTTTTCTATATATATAGGTCTTTTGTTTATTTAGGTAGATTTATTCCTAAGTATTTTATTCTTTTCATTGCAATGGTGAATGAAATTGTTTCCTTAATTTCTTTCTGTCTTCTCATTGTTAGTGTATAGGAATACAAGGGATTTCTGTGTGCTAATTTTATATCCTGAAACTTTACTATATTCATTGATTAGCTCCAGTAATTTTCCGGTGCAGTCTTTAGGGCTTTCTATGTAGAGGATCATGTCATCTGCAAACAGTGAGAGTTTTACTTCTTCTTTTCCAGTCTGGATTCCTTTTATTTATTTTTCTTCTCTGATTACTGTGGCTAAAACTTCCAAAACTATGTTGAATAGTAGTGGTGAGAGTGGGAACCCTTGTCTTGTTCCTGACTTCAGGGGAAATGCTTCCAATATTTCCACCATTGAGGGTAATGTTTGCTTTCTGTTTATCATATATGGCTTTTATTATGTTGAGGTATGTTCCTTCTATGCCTGCTTTCTGGAGAGTTTTTATCATAAATGGATGTTGAATTTTGTCAAAGGCTTTTTCTGCATCTATTGAGATAATCATATGGTTTTTACCTTTCAATTTGTTAATGTGGTGTATCACATTGACTGATTTGTGAATACTGAAGAATTCCTCCTTCCCTAGGATAAAGCCCACTTGGTCATGATGTATCATCTTTTTAATATGTTGTTGGATTCTGTTTACTAGAATTTTGTTAAGGATTTTATGTTCATCAGTGATATTGGCCTGTAGTTTTCTTTTTTTGCAGCATCTTTGTCTGGTTTTGGTATTAGGGTGATGGTGGCCTCATAGAATGAGTTTGGAGGTACCCATGATTTAAATTCTAGAGTAATGTTGTCTAAATGGGCATAAGTGCCTCTGAGTAGGTGATTTGCTCACATCTGGTAAGAGTTATGACTAATTACAAGCTGTTCATTGTTGTGCAAACACCAACTCTCTCATCTGGGAGCAACATCTGAGAACTAGAGAAGCATCATTCAAAATATTAGTGGCCCAAAGTAGGCATTACACCAAAGACTATTTTCCTTAGTAAAAAACTTAGAATTTACTGTATCCCCTCAATTTTTTGGCTACTTTCAATGATGGACATTTAAATATTTTCATCTCATATTATAACAGACACAAAATATGAAAATGAGAAATGTAATTTGAACTCTAACTGAATAAAATTTGTTTTAGTTTCCATTTTCTATACACTCATCCCATGAATAATATTGCTTTATAATTCTTATAAGCATAAAAGATATCATAAATCATTATCATAAATAATTATAAATTTATAATGTTATATCAGAGGTTAACAATATATGGATTGTTTTTAGATAATTTTATTTCTAAACTGAAACTCTGGTATGTTGACATTCATATATAGGCTGATTTCTTTTGAATCATGGCATAAATGCTGAGCTGTAAGGAAAGTGCATTAAATTTGATTTTTCCTGATCTTTGTTATAGGGACATCTATAGTACAAGCTTCCCTGGTGACTCAGATGGTAAAGAATCCACCTGCAATGCAGGAGACCCAAGTTCGACCCCTGGATCAGGAATATCTTCTGGAGAAGGGAATGGCTACCCACTCCAGTATTCTTGCCTGGAAAATTCTATGGCCAGAGGAGCCTGGCAGGCTACAGTCCATGGGGTCACAAAGAGTTGGACATGACTGACTAACACTATCTTAGTACACACACTGTACTACAAGTGTAACTTGTACTGGGATATCTTAGAACTTTTAAGATTAGGAAAAGTTAAAACAATAGCAAAAACAGGGAGAGCCAAATTGGTAAATGTATTATTTTTTAGAATCCACTTCAAAAAGCTATGCTCAAAACAATCCTATCAGTTCCAATTTATATAAGAGAAAGTGGGAAATTTAGAGAAGTAAAATTATGGCTAAGATCATGCAATCATACATAGCAAATTATACAGAAGTATCATCTGAACCCAAGCTGCTTGACTCTTGCACTCAAGTTCTTGACAATTCATCTCTCTCTTACTGTAAGTCTGAGATACGCTTGTGTTGATATATTCAATCTGTATTCAAAGTAACTTTAGACAAATAGATTATAAGTGTACCGCTGCCTTCAAGTATATAACACTGTGCCTGTGAGACTCACCAATTCACAGATTAAAAACAATTTTTATGTCTTTTGAATATGTCTAAATTGAGCTAATGTTGGTAAATTAAACTCACTTAAAAAGAAAAAAAAGAAGCTGAGTATTTTCAATCAGCTCAACTTTGGGAGAATCATTTGAAAAAAAGAACTGGGAAATGTTGGTGAAATCAAGTGGGTAGAGGAAATAGCTAGGTAAAGAAGGAAATCCCTGTACTGAGTTAGGAACAATTTTTAATCTTATTGATTTGGAGTCAGAGTAGAGAGTTAATGATGCTTCATGTAAACATTATTTACAAAGTACTGAGCCTACTATAGAGCGATGTCTGTAGAAGTAACTAACGGTACACTAAGGCTAATCTTTGTAACATTTCTATCTGCCAGGTAGGTAGCTTAGCTCCACTTCTACTAGTTTTGTGACCTTGAACACTTGCTTAATTTCTCTGTCCTTGTTTCCTCACTTATGAAAATATGCTAATAGAAATGTCTGCTTAGGAATATTAAGTGGTTATTACAAGCAAAATGCTTTAAACAGTGTCTGGCAAAGAAAAACATTTAATAAAGCACTTATTATTATTCTGATTTTAGAAATGAGGAAACTGAAACTGGCTAAAAGCAGTTTGCCCATGATCCCCCACTATGTAACAGTCTTTAAAATTCAAACACAGTCTGTAGGATTCCATACCCCCATTTTTGATTGCACACATTGCCTTTCTCACAGTGACTTTAGATTATGACAGTAAATTATTTAGAAAACACAAACCTAACACATATCTTTCCTATACATCAATCAAGGAGAAACTTAAACTTTTAGTGTGCATTTTATTTTTTAAAAAGCCATGTTGAGACATGTCATAATAGCAGAATACTCATGAAAGTGTTTTCTTTTGCAAAAACTTATACAGTAAAAAATAGGAATTAAAATATCTGGGGCATAAATGAATTGACAGCATTTGCAGTATTTACAAAGGTGATGACAGGACAACTGGAGACAAAGTCTGAGAGCTCTTCCTTACAAGTATAAAAACTCCTTTACTGAAGTGTCCAGTAAAGGACACCAGACAGTAACTCTCATTTAGGCACTTCATCAAACCTTACAGAGGAGGAATTGGGGAATTATAATTATATTAGAAACACACTAAGTTACGTTTTCATAGTACTAAATGCATGTATGAAGCTTAAGTGCTAGAATCGATACAGTTTTGCCTCTATTAATAAGAAAGATCATCTATTTACAATTTAATTTAGCCCTCTCTCTTAAATCCATTATCTCTCTCAGTGCTTACACAGTTACTACTTTTTTTTTTACAAAATTGTTTCTCAAATGCACCTTGTAAGAATTCCATAGTGTATAATTGTGCATAATTGTAAAGAACAAAGATTCCCAGTGTCCCCGGAGATCAGATTCTGTAAGTCTGGAGGCAACGAAGAACTTTAATTTTAACAAGAACTCCAGGTGATTCTTTAAATCTTGCAAATGTGGGAAATGAGCTATGGCAGATAAAATGAATTGCTCAACATATCAGTGAGTGATGGAAACTGTTTAAGACAGAACTTGTGCATGTATTTACAATGTAGCCACACCTCCACCTCCAAATTGCTTTTAAAAGAGCTCCAAAGCCAAACATAAAATATATACAGTTTAAGTTATTTTGGGGAGATGCCTTTTGGTCAATCTATTAAGTTCTTAGAAACACAATGATGAGAGGTGTTCCATGACTAATACAGTGCAATTGAAAAATACTTTAAGCTATGTACTTTCACATCCACCCAATTTACCCACAAGAAAGTCCTCTCCTTCGTGGCCAACTATTTCTCATCTTTAGTGATGATGTGAGTCTGGGCCTGATGTTTTGATAAACCTGAGTCCTGCAGCTAGTACAGGCTTCCTACATGCCTGCTGAGTTGCCATGTAGGAAGTTATTGCTGCTTTCCCATGCAATTTAGGAGGAAAGGCAATAAATGAAGGGAAGGTCGGATTGGTTGTACTAATGATCTGTCAGGTTTAGAATATGATTTTATACTTCTGTAACTTCTGAGGAAGTCAGAAGGTATAATGAAGATCATTCTGTTTAAACTTTTCACTTCACTAAGGCCGCAGAAGGGAGTGAGCTGACCACGATCAAGCTCAGAGATCTTAGAACTCTGCCTGAACTCATTAAGAGTTAACTTGGCAATGCATATAACGTCTAAACCTTAATTCCCTCACATTGAAAATAGAAAAAAAAATATATGTATCTATCTGCTAAAGTTTTAGTCATTATAAAATAATGCAGTGTACTTTTAAGTTTTGGGGACAGAGGATAGTGATAGTATTCACACAATGTTAGCAGCTTTTTTTGTTTCTGTTTTTGTTACTATCCTTCACCGCATTCCTGAGAGATGAAGATTATTATCCCAAAATTTTGGATAAGGAACCTAACAACCCAGTATTTGTTAGGTAAATACCCAGAGTTATAGAGGAAAAGACAGGCTTCAATAACAGGAAAAACTGAGTCAACACTTTTCATCAAGATATGATTACTTTACATTAATCTGCAAATACTAGTATTTTCTAAACATCTGAGCAATGGTAAAATGTCAAAGTAATAAATAGAAGAAGGTCAAGCTTTGCTATGCTTATAGATTTGGGTTTCCTTTAATAGGTTAATTTATACCCAGTTGACCCTTGAACAATATGAGGGTTAGGGTGCTGACTCTCCATGCAGTCAAAAACCCACGTATAATTTACAGTTTGCCAGTAAATATCTGGTTCCTCTGTATCCACGGTTCTGTATCTGTGAATTCAACCAACTGTAGATCGTGTAATACTGTAGTATTTACTGTTGAAAGAAAACCACATGTAACTAGACCCATACAATACAAACTCATGTTGTTCAAGGGTCAGCTGTGATAATCAACCCCAATATTTTTTTCCAGTAACATTATGCTCACAGTATAATGTTAAACTCTACATTGAGATGAAAATTTCAGCTCTCTAGACCTCTCAGGAAATATGAAGCTTTGGATACTTGAATTTCTAGATAGCTTTCATAAACACATATTTACATTATAATTAATTTGGATGGAATTGCTTTTAAACTTTACCACTTGTCTTCATTCCTACTATAAGATATATATTTATTGTATAATATATACTACTGTTGCTAATTAAAAACTATCATTTTAAACATCAATGTTCTTACTTTGAAGTAATATGGCAATTCCTCTAAGCCATTTGTGATACATGGGATTTTTAAAGAGATGATCCTAGAAACATATGTTTGCTTCTTGGACTGAAGTATCTCTTTATTCTATTCACAGTTTGATTCATAGTTACTAGGAGATTATCTATAACTAAAAGTCATAAATATCTAAGAAATAGCCTGTGGAAAGGGAAAGAAAGGGAAGGGTAAAAATGAAGACAGCAGAATACCTGAGGGGCTCTTGATTAGATTAGACACTCAATCCTTTCTGATGATCCAGGGTGATACTCAGTACCAGCCTGAGTACCAGTCTGTGCCTAAGGACCAGTCAGAATAATTTTCAGACATTAAAATATCTTCCCCAACGTTTTCCCTATATAGCTGGCAAGTATTTTAACAAGAGACAATGCCTTCCCTTCTTCAGTCATAAATAAAGGAACAGACTGTCAAAATACCAGGGAGAGTTACTACGAATGTGTGAATGCATTTCTGTCATTGCATAAACGGCTTTAGATTTTTTTCTGGATTCACTAGGGTGAGAGTATAGGAAGATTCTAGATCCTAAAAATATCAGTGAAGGGAAAAGGAGGCTTAAACGGTGGATGCCAGAAATTCTGAAACCAGATATTCTCCCCAACACCCTCCCTTCTAGGTCTTGTGAAGCAGAAACTAGACACAAAGCAAGCTGGTTGCTGAGATGCTCGACAGGTGGGCCCCCGCAGTAGTGAATAATTTATTTTAAGAAAAAGAGAATGAAAGTGCCTGTGGCCTGCCAATTCCCATGTAAGTGTAAAGATTACTATTACCACATAACTTATTTGGGTAGGCAGTATTTGATTCTGTGGAGATATTATAAACACTCCTCATGTTTAACCAAATGTCCTTTACGATAATGATGCATCACTTAACCACTTCTGATGATCCCGTTAAATCCAAGCTTTTTGGGACAGGCTGTGTTTGCTGTGACCTATGGCTTCTCTGAAAGTCTTACTGGCTGCATTGGTAAATAACAGTCACCAGAAGCCAGAACTATCATTGTCTTTTTCCCGCCCACTCTTGGGTGACACACGAGTCCATTTTAAATCAAGTGAAACAAAGCAAACAGGCTGAGGAGCAGTTGGATCTGCATCAGAAATCAATGATGACTTGCCAGCTAGTAAGTTCCTCTAACATGTGCTAAGTCAAAGGCAAACACACACTCCCAGTTGTCTGTAAGCATAATATACTCATTTACCTTTGGGACTTCAGGAATAAAGTTGCAAAAATCCCATCCCAACACTCCCCCCACTCTAGCTGAGGATTCTCACATTTTTTGCTTCCTTCTTATGCCTCTTAATGAAACAATCTATTAATAAAATTTAAATAAAAATCAGCAACATATGTGGGTCTTTTCTTCAGAAAACAAAACTTAACTGACATGGCCAAGAAACAGAGTGTCAGTATCTTCTTAGAAAAATACAAAGCTCTCTATAATTTACATAAAGGTGGTGTTCGGCAAGCGTCTCAGACTTCCTACTGTACAAAGTTCTCTGAAGGAGGTTTCTGCAGCAACAGTCTTGGGAATGAAAGTGTCCTTAATATTGCTACCACTAAGCATAGTCCCTGGCACACAGCAAGAACCTGCTAAATATGAGGTAAGTCGGTAGTGAATAAATGCAATTTATTTGCAAAGGAATTTTAAAATTATGAAAAGAACTTAATTTCTAAATTTACTTTTATGGGAATTTAGGTGAAGTTTTCCTAAGGCATGGTCATATGAGTTGAATAGTTCAGGACTGTAACTCAAGACTACTGGGAGGAATCCTTAGATGCTCTGGAATCCAGTTTTCCCTAAGAAACCCTAAAGTAATAACAATGAGTGAGACTAAGGAAAGTAAAGGGCAATGAATTATAAGGAAATCACTGAAGGTCTGTGTTTTTTTTAACTCCTAAGAAGTCAAAAAAAATGAATGTGACTGGGAAGAAAAACTATTATTGCTACTGTTTTTGTTATTGTTTACTACATTTTGAACCCCAGTCACGTGCCAGACAAACTAAGGTACTTTGCAACATATATATTATTATCTTTATTTCACAGTGGTGGTGATTGAGGTTTAGAGAGATATTAACAAATGCAATTTGTTAGTAGGATACGTAGGATAAAAATCCAAGACTAAAAATGAAGAAGATAGATTAATCTAAAGATAACTATTTTAACATCCATATTGATTTATTTAAAACACTGAGTGATATCAATGTTTGGATCAATGATTGATCACTACATATTTCTCACATATATTGGAACATCTTGAAGCTTGCTGAGAGTTTCATTACTGTATGCTTGTTTATCAAGTTAGTGAACATTTTTAAAGTTTTATAATAACAGTTTTTCTGAATATCTCAGGCTATTTCTAGGTATTACAAAGTTGAAATCAAAACCACAAAAGACATTGATATCACTTAAGATAAAAATAATCCTCATAAATTGCTTTACTAATCCAAATTATTTCCCAAAAGTAAACTAAAAGCAGCGCTTTCCACTTTATCTGGCCCAGGGGGAAAAAAATTATCTCTTTTCATTGCACCTGCCCTTCCCATAGACCAGAGGAAGACCATGGTGTTCAGGTGCTCACTTTTTTCACATTTATATATAAAGAAAAGTCCAAATAAGTTAAAAACTTCACTTAAGGTTTCTAAGCTAATTATAATGGCAGGCTTAGGATCTAGGACACTAGAGTTACAGTACACAATTTTCTCCTCTTTAATGTGCAGTTTTCAGGTTAATGTTACAATGAAAAGCATCCCTAAAAGCTTTCTGTCTCACACTTCCTGGGTAAGAAAGCATCCAGAATATTGTTTTACTCCTCCCTCTTTGTAAAATTAAAACAGTTAAGACTATGTTTGGTATGTCTTTTTGAAAAGTCCATTCAGGGTTAACAATGAACTAAAACCACTTTAATGATACTTCTTTCCTATCCCTCCTGCTCTCTGCATTTATCCTTCTGCTAAAGTTGCTTTTTGTGCCAAAAAGTAAAGGAAGCTTGAAAATAGATGGCTTATAATGCATCATAATGGAACCAATGACAGTTGGTCCTAGAGTTGGCAATTATTTGCTTTTAAAAACACAATATGTATTCATACATAAGTTGTGTGAGGGCTAATTCAATAGTTCAGGTCCCAGAAATAAGTTACCCATAGCACCCATGCTTCAGGGGAGGATTATTAACCATATCAATCTGGTGCAAAGTTCCTATACTTTCTTCATTCTGAATGTTTGTATGTGTTTAAAACAATGATTAAAGGGAACGCAACTTCTGGGACAACTAAATTTTCTTTGGAACATTTAGATTTGAAATGGAATTGCATACAAGTTGAATTTTTTGTCTACCCAATCTCTCATCTCACTTCCAACTTCAACATATTTGCAAAATAACCTAGAGAACTTGGACTTGAAGAGAGTATAAAACTATGCCATTCAAAGCTCACTCAGTCCATAATTTGCCTAATACAGGGATAGCTCGTAAATTATCCCTGGTGGATTCAACAGTTTTTGCTTAGAAAAAGGCAAATATCTCCAAAGAAACAACTGTTGGCCAAAAAAACAAAAACAAACATGAATAACATCTAGGCATGGGGCAGTAGGAATATTTAATTAAATGTATATGTCACCTTTTTTTTTTTTTTTTGACCATGATGCATAGCTTATGAGACCTCGGTTTCCAGACCAGGGACTGAACCTTGGCCATGGCAGTGAAAGCCCAGGATTCTCACCACTAGGCCACCAGGGAACTCCTTATTTACTTCACTTTGCATTAACAAATCTACTATTCCAGAATTTACATATCTTAGGTACCATATGATCAACTATGACATAATTATCATCATTAATTTTTAAAAAATGGCAATTATGCTATTTAATAATTTTAGGACAAACTCCAGAAACCTGGAAACATATTTAAAATATGTGATCTATTAAAAAGCTTTTAAATAAAATAATGAACAAGGACCAAAGGGTGAGAATAGCTTGAAAAAAAATCTTGATTTGACTATGAACATATATAGACTCACCACTGTATCTAGGAAGAAATTTGAAGGAAAGGCAGAGAGAGAGAGGACAGGAGAACCTATCAGAGGAACCTACTAACAATAATAAAATCCTGAAACCCAGAATCAAGCATAACGACAAAGGAAAAATTGAATTTTCTGAGAAAGTTTCAGAGCCCCTTCAACAGGCCAACTTCTGGAACTGTCCAAAAATTAATTTATCCAAGGATTGTGTAAAATCGTCCTAAATAGGAGATCCACTTATGTGGAGCTTATTAATCATCTGAATCACAGGCTGGGGCAAACCTGGGCCAATATCTCAGTTTTCAAATCTCAGAGCGCAATTTGACTGGTAGAACAACTCCTACTAAGCTGGTTTACCGCAATGCATTGACAGAATCTTAGAAGAGATAGACATTACAGTCTCTCAAATGACGAATTCCGCTTTTCCCAGGGACCGTGAGGAGGCTCAGAGATCAGACTCATTTCGGATGCAAAGTGAAGTGGCATTAAAAAAAAAGAAGAAGAACATTTTTTTTAAAAAAACTTCACAGAGTA
Source organism: Dama dama (assembly GCF_033118175.1). Lineage (NCBI taxonomy): Eukaryota > Metazoa > Chordata > Mammalia > Artiodactyla > Cervidae > Dama > Dama dama. The sequence goes on along the minus strand of NC_083681.1, from coordinate 56,181,046 downwards.
CTCCACCTCTGCGACGCATTAGTCTGGAAAGGATGCTCCTACACAACTGCAAGGGCATGCAGACGGGACGTGACGCCCACAGAGAGGAGGGGACCAAGATTCCGACTGACCTTTCTGCTGTTTAAAGGACTGAATCGAGCCTGAATGATGGACCATTTTCACTCAGTGCGTCCCCGCCGGTTTAGGAAGCTGTCCGAGGGAAAGGTGGAGTAACAGTATGCAGACTCTGTGAGAGCCTCCGAGGCTCAATGCAATCCCGGAACAACCGCGAGCGCACTGCAATCAGACACCTGCTTTTGCCGGCACTTAGCTCCCTAGATAGCGCGCCCACTGTTGTCATGACAACAGCGAGGGCGGTCCAGCGTCCGGCTCCCCTTAGCGGCTACTGGAGGAATAGCCTCGCATACCCAAAGTGTCCAGTGCCGCAGTGTGGGTGGGCGTTATGCGGGGTATGCCGGGTGTGGGAAGGGAGTACTTCTAGAGTTTGTAAATGAATTGCAGCAAATCTCTAGAACCGCAAGTTCAGTTCGGTTCAGTTCAGTCGCTCCGTCGTGCCCGACTCTGCGACCCCATGGACTGCAGCACGCCAGGCTTCCCTGTCCATCACCGACTCCCAGAGCTTGCTTAAACTCATGTCCATCGAGTTGGTGATGCCATCCAACTATCTCATCCTCTGTAGTCCCCTTCTCCTCCTGCCTTCAGTCTTGCCCAGCATCAGGGTCTTTTCCAATGAGTCAGCTGTTCACACCAGGTAGCCAAAATATTGGAGCTTCAGCTTCAGTATCAGTCCTTCCAATGAATATTCAGGACTGACTTCCTTCAGGATTCACTGGTTTGATCTCCTTGCAGTTCCAGGGAGTCTCAAGAGGCTTCTCCAACAGCACAGTTCAAAAGAATCAATTCTTCAGGGCTCAGCCTTCTTTATGGTCCAACTCTCACATCCATACACGACTACTGGAAAAACCATAGCTTTGACTAGACAGATCTTTGTTGGCAAAGTAATGTCTCTGTTTTTTAATATGCTGTCTAGGTTTGCCATAGCTTTTCTTCCAAGGAGCAAGCGTCTTTTAATTTCATGGCTGCAGTCACTATCTGCAGTGATTTGGAGCCCAAGAATATAAAGTTTTCTTTATTGCTGTTTAACACTGTTTCCATTATTTCCCCAGTTATTTGCCATGAAGTGAAGGAACTGGATGCCATGATCTTCGTTTTTTGAAAGATGAGTTTTAAGCCAGCTTTTACACTCTCCTCTTTCACTTTCATCAAGAGGCTGTTTAGTGCTTCTTCTCTTTCTGCAATAAGAGTGGTTTCATCTGCATATCTTGAGGTTATTGATATTTCTCCCAGAAATCTTGATTACAGCTTGTGCTTCATCCAGCCCAGCATTTCACATGCTGTACTCTGCATATAAGTTAAATCAGCAGGTTGACAATATACAGCCTTGACATACTCCTTTCCCAATTGGGTATCAATCCATTGTTCCATATCCAATTCTAACTGTTGCTTCTTAACCTGCATACAGATTTCTCAGGAGGCAGGTAAGGTGGTCTGGGATTCCCATCTCTTTAAGAATTTTCCACAGTTTGTTGTGATCCAAACAGCCAAAGTCTTTGGTGTAATCAATAAAGCAGAAGTAGATGTTTTCTGGAACTCCCTTGCTTTTTCTGTGATACAACAGATATTGGCAATTTCATCTCTGATTCCTCTGCCTTTTCTATATCCAGTTTGAACATCTGGAAGTTCTCAGTTCATGTACTGTTGAAGCCTCACTTGGAGAATTTTGAGCATTACTTTGCTAGCATGTAAGATGAGTGCATTGTGCAGTAGTTTGAACATTCTTTGGTATTGTCTTTCTTGGGGATTGGAATGAAAACTGACCTTTTCCAGTCCTGTGGCCACTGCTGAGTTTTGCAAATTAGCTGGCATACTGAGAGCAGCACTTTCACAGCATCATCTTTTAGGATTTGAAATAGCTCAACTGGAATTCCATCGCCTCCACTGGGTTTATTTGTAGTGATGCTTCCTAAGACCCACTTGATTTTACACTCAGGATGTGTGGCTCTAGGTGAGTGATCACACCATCGTGGTTATCTGGGGCATTAAGAACTGGGTCATCAACAGAGGATTGGATTAAAGATTTACTGAGTATGGACGCACCCATCAGAACAAGACCCAGTTTCCCCCACAGTCAGTTTCTCCCATCAGGAAGCTTCCATAAGCCTCTTATCCTTCTCGATCAGAGGGCAGACAGAATGAAAACTACAATCACAGAAAACTAACTAAACTGATCACATGGACCACAGCCTTGTCTAACTCAATGAAACTATGAGCCATGCCTTATAGGGCCACCCAAGATGGGCGGGTCATAGTGGAGAGTTCTGACAAAATGTGGTCCACTGGAGAAGGGAATGACAAACCACTTCAGTATTGACCTGAAAACCCCATGAACAGTATGAAAAGGCAGAAAGATATTACACTGAAAGATGAATTTCCCAGGTCAGTAGGTGCCCAATATGCTACTGGAGAAGAGTGGGGAAGTAACTTCAGAAAGAAAAAAGAGATGGAGCCAAAGCAAAAACAACACCCAGCTGTTCTGACTGGTGGGTGTGACTGATGGAAGTAACGTCTGAGGTTATAAAAAACAACAGGAACCTGGAATGTTAGGTCCAGGAATCAAGGTAAATTTGTCAAACAGGAGATGGCAAGAGTGAACATCAACATTTTAGGAATCAGTGAACTAAAATGGACTGGAATGCGCAAATTTAATTCAGATGACCATTATATCTACTACTGCAGGCAAGAATCCCTTAGAAGAAATGGAGTAGCCCTCATCGTCAACAAGAGTCCAAAATGCAGTACTTGGATGCAATATCGAAAACAACAGAATGAACTTGGTCTGTTTCCAACACAAACCATTCAACATCACAGTAATCCAAGTCTATGCCCCAGTCACTAATGCTGAAGAAGATGAAATTGAATGGTTCTATGAAGACTTACAAGACCTTATAGAACTAATAGCAAAAAAAAAAAAAAATATGTCCTTTTCATCAGAGGAGACTGGAATGCAAAAGTAGGAAGTTAAGAGATACCTAGAGTAACAGCCAGGAGAAGGCAATGGCACCCGACTCCAGTACTTTTGCCTGGGAAATCCCATGGACGGAGGAGCCTGGTAGGCTACAGTCCATGGGGTTGTGAAGAGTTGGACACGACTGAGCGACTTCACTTTCACTTTCCACTTTCATGCACTGGATAAGGAAATGGCAACCCACTCTAGTATTCTTGCCTGGAGAATCCCAGGGACGGGAGCCTGGTGGGCTGCCGTCTATGGGGTCACACAGAGTCGGACACGACTGACGTGACTTAGCAGCAGCAGCAGAGTAACAGCCAAGTTTGGCCTTGGAGTACAGAATGAAGCAGGGCAAAGACTAACAGAGTTTTGCTAAGAGAACACACTGATGATAGCAAACACCCTCTTCCAACAACACAAGAGAACACTCTACACATGGATATCACCAGATGGTCAATACCAAAATCAGACTGATTATATTCTTTGCAGCTGAAGATGGAGACGCTCTATACAGTCATCAAAAACAAGACTGGGAGCAGCCTGTGGTTCATATTATAAACTCCTTATTTCCAAATTCAGGCTTAAATTGGAAAAAGTAGGGACAACCACTAGACCATTCAGGTATGACCTAAATCAAACCCCTTACGATTATACAGTGGGCATGACAAACAGACTCAATGGATTAGATTTGATAGACTGCCTGAAGAACTATGAATGGAGGTTCATGACATTGTATAGTAGGTAGTGATCAAGACCATCCCCAAGAAAAAGAAATGCAAAAAGGCAAAATTGAGGCCTTACAAATAGGTGAGAAAAGAGGAGAGGCTAAAGGCAACGGAATAAACAAAGATATACCCATCTGAATGTAGTTCCAAAGAAAAGCAAGGAGAGATAAGAAAGCCTTCCTAAGTGATCAGTGCAAAGAAATAGAGGAAAACAATAGAATGGGAAAGACTAGAAAGCTCTTCAAGAAAATCAGAGCTACCAAGGGAATATTTCATGCAAAGATGGGCACAATAAAGGACAGAAATGGTATGGACCTAACAGAAGCAGAAGATATCAAGAAGAGGTAGCAAGAATAAACAGAAAAAATATATAAAAATGATCTTAATGACTCGTAACTACAAGTAATTCACTCTTTTTCAAGTTTTGAGGCTGCTTATATCTAGGAACAGACTGATTTCCTAAAAATTGGTCTGAAACACCAGCACTTATAGAAGGGCAAAGTTGGTTTTTGCTCTAAGAGGAATGCAATGGCAGATGCAGGGACAGTTTTATTTTTCCTGCTAATGTTGAATATGGAAAATATGAATAACCTCCACTTATCCAGTAGAATGGGTTTTTAGATAAACAATATTAAAGTCTAGTACATTACACTTGAGTTCTCCTCTTGTATTTCAGTTACTGAGACTGGATCGTATATGATATGGGCTCTGAACCTTTTCAGTAGTCAGGTATGGATGTGAGAGTTGGACCATAAAGAAGCCTGAGCACCAAAGAATTGGTGCTTTCGAACTGTGGTGCTGGAGAAGACTCAAGACTCTCTTGGATGCCAGGAGATCAAACCAGTCAATCCTAAAGGAAAGCAACCCTGAATATTCATTGGAAGGACTGATTCTGAAACTGAAGCTCCAATACTTGGGCTACCTGATGCCAAGAGCCAATTCACTAGAAAAGACCCTGATGCTGGGAAAGACTGAAAGCAGGAGGAGAAGGGGATGACAGAGGATAAGATGGTTGGATGGCATCATTGAAACTTGAGTTTGAGCAAACTCCTGGAGGTAGTTAGGACAGGGAAGCCTGGTCAGCTGCAGTCCATGGGTTCACAAAGAGTCGGACACAACTAAATAACAACAACAGGTAACAGGTGCTGAAAAAATGCTATTTGAGATACTGAATTTAATCCTCATAAAAGAACTATAAAGTGGGTAGACTATCATTATCTGAATATTATCAAAGAAACTGAAGCTCAGCACAACAAAGAATTATCACGTAAAGAAACACATAAAGCAACACCTTGAGAGAGAAAGGAAGGCACATGATACCTAAAGACATGAAGTCACTTTCAGAAGGCCACAGTGGCCAGAACAGAATTAGGGGCCCGCTCAACACACTTTTTGGTACAGTCTCTTTTCCTCTTAGCAGTGCTTCCTGATTTCAAACCTCTCAAGTTCCTCCTGGAAGATGTAACATATTACAGAATAGACACACAACAAAAGAGTCTAATATTTCCTGAGTTTTAAAGTTTTATGAGATCAACTCAGAATCAGGTGAAAGATCCAAATAAAGGTAGATAAAAGAGAGAAGGATACATAGATATCAAAAATTTCAAAACCTCAGACAGGTCGAGCTACTAGCATATGCTCTTTGATTTCACCTATGGTTCATGATATAAGGACAGTATAGGGAATGCAGTTTTGCACAAGCAGATGTTCCAGTTATATATGACATCATAACAAACCACTCTGAAAGTAGAGGCTTAAGACTGAAATTTATTATTATCTCTCATGGTATTTTATGGGTTCCCTCGGGTCAGCCTGGTGGTTCTGACTCAGAGTCTCCTGAGTTTTCAGTGACTGGGCCTGAAGTCACCTGAAGCAACAAGAGTGACATTGGATTTCACTCTCAGTGGGAGCCATAGCAAAGGATATGCAGCCTTCTTGAATGAAGGAAGGTCCTACAGAGGAAAATGTTGAGCTTTCAGTAAGAGCTCAGGAGGCAGAAACCAAGAAAATGTTATTACTATTAATATTTGGCCAGAAGAATGAACTCAATGTGAGTTTATCTCCAACTGAAGATTTGGAACAAATCTCCACTCTTCAATCTCCACAAAGGGTCCTTTTAGAGATATTTCTATTGAAGAGGGCACTGAGAGCCAAAGCCAAAAATCACTTACCTGAGGATGTTTTTGTTACACTTTGCTCATTTCATTAAAATTCTAATACAACTGGTAGGTCATTTTGATACAACACAACTCACTGGAATTGAATACAACCCGATTCTCATAGGTGAATATTAGATAATGTATTTAAGGGCAGGTTTATGGCAGACAACTAACACACCTCAAACATTAGATACTATTATTATAATTATGATCCCAATGGAGTTGATCTTCCTTTTCAAATCCTTTTAAATCACTGGGTTTGAATCATAAATATTTTTGAAATGTGAGCAGTAATCCAATTCATGATCAGGAGGAACAGTTGCAAGAATTAAAAGCCTCTGGTTCTACTCTACCTATACTCCAGATATAGGTAACATTTTCAATTTTCTAGAACAGCTTCATTCTGCTGATGTCTGATTTTCTCCAACCACACATCAGCAGGAGGCAAGGATGCATGCACGGGATCTAGGGATGACTAAGAATTTGAACCTCATTAGAAAGAATTTAGCTTCATTATTTTTTTCCCAAAAAAGTAGTTTGGCATTATTCCTAGCACCCTTGTACCCAAACCTCTGCAGTGCATCTAAGATTAAATTATCTTCTCATAAAATTGACTGCTTTTAATTAGAAACATTTTAGGCTGGACTGACAGATTGACTAGCAAGGGACGCAAAGAACATCTTTGCTTGTTTTAAAATCAGTGTTTTAAGGAAGGTTGCTAGAGGAACAGCTTTGTGAGGGGCCTTGGAAATTTCTAGCACCATCTGCTTTACAGGAAAAGCAATGCAAAGAGAAGGAAAGGCTGTGGGTCTGTGTCTGTGTCTGTGTTTCTGTGGTGTAATTAAAGAAAGAGAGTTTGTGTGTTTGGGGAGTGGGGAGTGCAGAAAGAGGTGTTTAAACAAAGACTTTTCTGAAAAACAAGTCTATGATTTGTTAAAAAGAAATAGTTTATACTGACATCTCTACTGCAGACAGTTTAAGAAAGCATATTAAATAGCCTCATTAGGGAAAGCTAAACTAAATGGCTTGTTTTTCTTATTGTTTTCCATTTTGGACTTCTTCACATTTTTAAAAATTTCTTGCAATTTAATACAAAGTGGAAAATATGCAGAGTAAAATGATTCCAAAATTTTCTGAGAGAAAAATACATGTGTATCTTGAAAGTATTTGTTTATATGTCTGCCTTCCCTTTAGATACAGCTGCTCTTTGTGGATGGCTAATGTGTCTTTAAGTTTGTAAACCCAGAACCAACCACCGTGCTTAACACAGTGCTTCACATGAGTGAATGAATGAACAAAAGGAAGAAAGCAATAAAAAGAGGAAGGAAGGGAGATAATCCACTTCTAGGAATAATCATGAAAATGAGATTATTGGAATCACTGATACATGTGATGTATCATAGTGCTGTAAGTAGAATATAGAACACAGAGGTTCAGAGTCAGAGGTGGCCTGCTTGGGTTTAAACCTTGACTTCCTTACTTGCTAGATGTCTGCTCTTGAGCAAGTTACTTTCCTCAAATTTTAATAATGAAAAATATTTATTTTATGTAATTTTCAATAAGGGGGCATGGTTAATATGTTCCTGACTATAATATATGTTCTTGACTATAATTTGCAAAACAGGGGGAAAAAAAGACTAGAAACAAACATATCAAAAATGTCCAGAATAATTAATTTTGCAAGTTGGGATAAGAGTAGATTTTTTTAATTCCTCCATGTATGTTTGTCATGTTCATATTTTGTATAAATTATGCAACATTGATTTTAAATTGATTAAATACATGTATCTTTTAAAATCCCTCCATATATATCTTTCTACAACTCTGAGTTTCTTTCTTTTTCCATCTTGGAACATGGTTTTTTTTTTTTTCCTTGTTGAGCTTTCTGCTGCATGTGCCCTCCCACAGGTCACCACCTGTCTCCTGTCCTCCTTAAGTAATTAATTTATAAGGCCCCATGCTAACTGTTGCCTCCCAGAGAGGTAAAGGACTCTGATCTTTATGTAACTGAGAGGCCTCGTATTCCTTTGAATTCTGAAATATGACCGCTCAGCTCAGCCCGTTGTGAGCTTCCCCATACTGCGCTCTGTCACAGGGAAAGAGAGACTTTTCTTGTTTACCTCTTCGGCTCTGGAATCACTGACTTAATTGAAATTGCCAATTCTGCTTCTCTGCCTAAGTGCAAACAGAAATAGAGACAGAAATTCTCTTTGAGGTTACTCCCTTTCTAGAACCCAGTTATTTAAGGTATTAATGGGCAAAATAAAATAAACAAGTCACATCAGTATGGATTTATCTACAAAGAGTAACAGACAGTGAAGGCGCGATCTCCCTGGAAGACATTATGAGTGGGAGAGTCTCTTTGAGAGCAGACTGTAGAATATCTGTTTCTTCTGAGACCAGTATAGTTCCTGTCACACATGCTTAATAAATGCTTACTAATGAATAAGTAAAGAAAGCAATGAATTTTAAAATGTAAAATGACTTCAAGAAAAAAATGTTGTTTAGTTCCTTCATTTTCATATATATATATATATATATATATATGCATGTATGTATGTATGTGTGTATATATATATACATACATGCATTAATTACTTTTTTTGTTCTAGTGGCTCTCCCTATTCAAAAGCAAAAAAAAAAAAAACTCTTGAAAAAAGTGATATGCTGTGATAAATGGAAGGGTGAAGTTCAATTTGACAACTGCTTCCCCCAAAGTCAATGGTTCCTGGCCACATGTGACTATATAACAACAGAATTAGGCAGGTTAGACCTGCTAAAATCCAGACTAAATGTTCAGAGAAGCATTTAGGAATAACATTCCTGATGGATTCATGTGACTAAAAGAAAGCAATGGAGGAAAATCAGCATCTTCATCTTCTCTGAATTCCACCTGATAAGTTTTTTATCACAAGTATTTTCAAGTTCAGTTCAGTTCAGTTCAGTTGCTCAGTCATGTCCGACTCTTTGTGACCCCATGAACTGCAGCATGCCTGGCCTCTCTGTCCATCACAAACTCCCAGAGTCCACCCAAACCCATGTCCATCGAGTCAGTGATGCCATCCAACCATCTCATCCTCTGTTGTCCCCTTCTCCTCCTGCCCTCAATCTTTTCCAGCATCAGGGTCTTTTCCAATGAATCAGCTCTTTGCAATAGGTGGCCAAAGTACTGGAGTTTCAGCTTCAACATCAGAGACAATACAAAATGATTTGCTGGAGAAGACAACCTCAAGAGAAGGCAGATGTATGGGACAAAGTAGCTGGTGATGGATTAAACCACAGATTGTATGACCCTGCTGAAAAACTTAACAGTTACTTCTTCAAGCTGCTTATAGAATACAGTCCAGGTTCACTGCTCTACTGCTCAAGCAGCTCCATGATCTGCTCTCACCACTTCCCAGTCTTGTTTCCAAGGCTTTCCTTTGTAAACTGCTTTGATCCTACAATGGATTTCTTCCTCAGGCCTGGAAGATATGCTTTGCTGCTGCTGTTTCCTCCACATGGAATGTTCATTCTAAAACTCCTATCTGACTCGTAAGTATTTTCACCCCCTACCCATTCTTTAAGGCCCCAGAACAATACCATCTTCAGGATGATGGCTTCCTTTATCCATACCCATCCACTATAAAGCCAGTTAGATGTGAATTTAACCTCCTATAATCCCTAGAGGATATGACTAACATCTTTTCAAAGCATATGTTTCTACCATGCATTATATGTATAAGCTTTTTTTTTTTTTTTAATATTGTTTTTTTTGTGCTTAGTTGCTCTTAGACATGCCTGACTCTTTGCGACCCTTTGGACTGTGGTCCACTAGCCTCCTCTGTCTGCGGGGTTTTCCAGGCATGAAAACTTGAATGGGTTGCCATTTTTAATTAGAGGATAATTACTTTACAATATTGTGATGGTTTTTGCCATGCATCAACATGAATCAGCATTAAGCTTTTTAAAGTAGGCATATACTTTTCTTCTAGTTCAGAAGAAATACTTTAGGGAAGACTTTGTACTTACCCATTTTTTTTTTAATTTCTTACATTGCCTAAAAGGTAGTCTGGCATGTAAAAACGAATCAAATATACATCTGCTGAGTAGAGGGTTTTCTCTGATACCCAACTGCTTTATAGTATGTGTCAGAACAATCTAGTAACAAGATATTCAAATCTAAGTCTTTAATTACCTTTTAAGTTTTGGATGCAAGACTATGGATTTGCCGTCCTTGTAATTTTATTTATTCCAGGCAGATAATCTCATAGACTGTTTTTTTGATGAAAACCCAAGAATGCAATAATTATTGCTTTATTTTCTATGTCTGCTCATCTTTGTAAATTCTTAAACTGACCCTCTGGTTGTATCAACTACTCAACTACATTTTATTGAGTTCCTATGCTTTTGAGCACAGGTGATACTCAGCTGGTGTTCTGGATGTGGTGGAACTGATTCTGGGTGTGACTAGAATCTCTTCTGATAGTCTGATGCCCTACCTGACTGGTGTAGGCCTGTGCTGTTGTTGGTTGTTGCGTGCTTGCCAATAGGAAGGTAAAAATGGAGGAAGATTTTGTATTACTTTTCAAAGGTAATATATGCTTAACCTCTGAGAAGCTGGAGTGACTGGGTGTGAACAAATTGGGGTCTCTATTTGAACATAACCAACTCTGCTGAGCAAGGAATATGTCTGCTGGCTTGTCATTTGTCCAAAGATATTAACAATGTAATACTAAAAAATCCATTAAAAATATAGTGTGCATAAATGCTTATTTCCTGGAAAAAATGTTTGACATATGTTTTACTAATAAGAACAAACTGCAAAATAATATTTCAATGTGAGATCCTCCGTTGTAAAAAATCACATATACATAGGTATATCTATGAAAGAACTAAAATTAGAGCTAAGTCTGCATGGAGGAAATACCAGTGAACTGAATATTTTTATTATACTTTCTAATATTTTAACCTTATTCTCCATCTATTCCTAGAGTGATTTTATATTCTAGGTTGCCTTTTGTTGCAGTGTAATTATTAATAGCCTCAAACTTTAAAAAGTCCTCTGTCTTGGACAGCAAATTATATAGTCACTTTAGTTATCAAAAATGTATTGCTTATGTTATAAAAGTAAACGTAAAAAAGAAATACATAATGATAACAAGTATTTTTAAATACTCTTGATATAAAATACCATTATGCCATTTTAATCCAGTAATAATACAGATTTGAAATTGAAAAACAAACTCAGCAATTGGCCATGGAGACCCCTTTTTTAACCTAGCAGAAAAATGTGGAAGGAGGGCATTGCTTTGGGAGTCTATAGCCTATCCACTTAACCGGGCCTATAAATTGGCATACTAACCTTATGAAAATCATCTTGCCTTCTTGGCCCAAAATGTCTCATCTATAATAAGACTGATGGATTAGGTACTCCCTAAGGTCTGTTCTGTTCCTCATATTCCAGGCTTCTTGTGTGCTGGAAGAGAATTTCATGTGCTCTGACTTCAAATATATCATGCATATGGCTGGCTTTACTAGGGTCATTCCTCTTTTTCCTCTGAAGGAAAATAGTCGGAATAGCACAGAAAATCCTCACGGATATAAATCTACAAATAGAAGCTTTGTGCAACATGAACTTGAGTGGGATCTGAAATCAAACATTGTAATGTGATGAAGAGACACAGACTTTGCCAAAACAAAAGTTATAGGATGAAAAATTATTGAATTATTTAATGAGATACCATTAAATCTGCTTTAAAAATGAATATTGCTACTTGAAACCATTTACATATCAGTAATAAATCTTCCATTTATAACCTTTGTATTCATTAAATCTAAAGAATCTATTTAGCATCACAGAATAGTTGATCACATTATATTACCTTGAAAATAATCAATAAATCACATTTTATATGAAAGAAAGGTCTTTTTCCCTTCCTATAATTTCTATAGGTAAGAGGAGAAAACTATGTATTACTTTTCCTTACATTAAACAAATATATACTGGAATCTATATGCCAAATTCAGTAGGGATGTATAATTTTAATTTTTACAAGCTTTATAGGAGAAGAAACAGTACATCTTTATAATTACTTTAAGAATAAGTAGCAAATGGTTATATAAGCCTTATATGTTTGAAGTTTCAAGTCTTCCAAGTTTATGGTGTTTTATCGTAAAACAATGGTAGACCACTTAGAAAAAAAAATCATGTCACATTTTACAAAATAAAAAAAGAATGTGCATGTTTCCTTTCATGAAAGTTTGCTTGTCAATGCTAGTAACTATATTTTCCAGTCCCCAACTTAGGTTTTGTCACCTTGGAATCATTAAAATGTTGAGAAAGGAAAACAGGAAATAGACTGACATCAGACTTTCTAATCTGCAATGATGCAAGCTGGAATAGTTCCTTCAGACTGATGATGAAATGACTTCAAACCTAAATCACATACCTAGACAGGATATAATGTATTCTCAAGTATAGTAAGACATTTAAGGATTTGCAGTAAATTGAGTAATATATTTAACTTACATACTTTGATTAAACCCTTAAGGAAAGAGAAGAAAAAAGAGAGATAAATTAGAAAAGAAACTTCAAGATAAAAGAAGAGTAAAATAATACAGTAGTAGTATCATGCTTATATATTTATTGAATTACATGCAAGTTAATAATAATGCATTTTCTAGGGATACTTAATATAAGACCTATTAAAAGATATTTTAAAGAAGAGAAACACTATAAAACAAATTCCACTTAGTTATCAATTCTTTCAACAAATCCAGGTAGTTGAGAGTAGGGAAGTAAAAATGTTACAGAAGTCTAATGAGGGAAGGGAGAATGAGTCAGGAAAACTGAAAACAATCTTAATGCCTTCTTTTATTCAGAAGAGGATAAAACAAGAGGCAAACAGAGGGGCTTTCCTGATGGTCCAGTGGTTAAGAATCTGTCTAGCAATGCAAGGGACACAAGTTCAATCCCTCATCCAGGGAGATTCCCACATGCTACAGAACAACCAAGTCCATGAGCCACAACTACAAAGTAAACACAGAATGATCTAAATGACTTTTCACAATCATAAGAACATATATTATCTTTGTATTTTGTGAACAAACTGTAACAACACCTTTTGTGTCAACCTCACTAAGCCGCAGCTAAGTTTTCCAGAGTTGCCTTCCTTGTGTGGTTCCAGGTTAAAGTTAATCAAGACAGAAATTAGTGTGTGACTAGGAAAGCTGGAGGAAAGCAGCAGCTACTGCACTTGGAATGTCGTTATGTGTACAAGCAATGAAAGAATGACACAGAAGTGCACTCAGCCCTTATTGTTGTTGGCACCATGTCCAGCTCTTTTTTTATTTTCCTACAGAAAAGCAATGCCACCAGCAGGTACTAAAGCAACAGCTGTTCCATGCGCTGCTCCAGCAGTGCGCCATCATCGTCCCACTCCCTGTTCCCTGATTGTCGGCCATACCAGTGCTACAGAAGAGCTGGTTAGTGGCTTTTATAGAGTCACCCAACAGCCCCCTTTGGACCACTTTTTTCCTTAAAATCTCCTATAGTTGGGTAAATTCAAATTTCTAAAATAAATCCCTATTCCATGATACTTAAAGTATTTCTCATTCTGCTTCCCCTGTTAAACCTAGACTGACAAATAAAAGACAGGTAGAGAGAAAAAGAGAGACACAAAAAACATAAGAAAAGAAAATTGTAGAGTATTTACAGACTGCATTCTCATATCATAATCTAAAAAGTCATAAAAAATTTAAAATGGGAAATACATTTTCTCCAGCAGTCAGGGAAATATAAGTTAAAATAACTAGGTATATTTTTAAGCTCTGCACATTAACAAAAATGGAAAGGAGCCATGATACCTATTTTTAAAGGGGATGTTGAGAAAAGCTTTCTTTCATATATTGCTTTGGAATTGTGATGTATGAGAGTCTATTTTAACCAATAATCCACCTCCTCAAAGTATATCCCATACAAACACAGAAGCCATAAATAATGACCTAAATGTCAGAATGTTTATTGTATCACTGATCTTGGTAGAAAAACAGTGGAAACAAAACTCAGACTCAGCAACATGTTAAATTATAATTCATCCTATCATGAAACCTGTCTGATTGTTTGAATATGTGTGCATTATTAAAATACACACAAAACTACATACCAGGCTATTAACATGGGTGTGGGCAGGTAACACGGCTGTATATGAGAAAGGAAGAGGAGGAATCCCAAAAAGGGGAAAAGAAAAAATGACTATATATTCAAAGGCATGTATATAACCATATTTATGCATTTATGTAAAGTTATATATATGTATGGCTAAAACAAAATTAAACATTAAAAAAATTCTCAAAAGCTGGCCCAACTCAGTTTTTCCACCAGATTTCTCTTGATTCCCCAGCACAGGCTCTCAGTTTGGGTCAGAATATATTCCTTGATCTGCCTCACAAAAACAACCAAAAATACTTCTCTTTGTTTCTCTCATGGAAATGTTCTCCACCTGCTATTCACCACTCAAGTTCTCCAAAGCACAATTGATGTGCCACCTCTTTCCTGAATATACCAGCCCACATGGAGTCTCTTCTGAACTTCTTTATCCTTACAAAATAATTCAGCACTTAATTATATAGAATCATGAGTTGTTCTGATTCTTTTATGCTAGTTAGTCTTGTCTCCCCAACTATTAGTCCTATTCTATGAGTCTATTTCCCTTAACACATGCATCATCAAATTGTACCTTTAGTGTAGTAATTGTCATGTATAGTGTAATGCTTGATCTTGGGTTTCCAAATAGGGATACAGCTAGGGAAGTACGTAGCCTTGACCTCAAAAGCTCTTAGTTAAAATCTGTGCTCTCTGACTTCCTAAGGGATGTACCTGAGTACATTTTTCTCTTAGCCTTAGTTCCATTATCTGTAAAATAGGTTTCTCAAGTTCAATATAAAATTTTAAACAGCCTAGGTTATGGAAAGAACTCTGATTCTAAAGTCAGCTAACCTGGTTTTGAGTCTAGACACTACAACTGTTTTATTTCAGCTAGTGCTAAGTAGCTTTAGTCATGTCCAGCTCTTTGGAACTCCATGGACTGTAGCCCACCAGGCTCCTCTGTGTATGGGATTCTCCAGGCAAGAATACAGAAGTGGGTTGCCATTCCCTCCTCCAGAGGATCTTCTTGACCCAGGGATCGAACCTGGATCTCCTACATTGCAGGTGGATTCTTTACCACTGAATCACCAGAGAAGCCGGATCTCCTATAGTACCCAACAACTATTATTGACTTGTGTCTCTGCATTCAAGTGATTTTGGTTTGTCAATAGCTATGATATGCGTTAAGTAGCACTGATGTCACCACATAATTTATTTCCCTAACTGGCATAATTTTAAGTATGAAAAAGGAACTATTAATTTATTACACTGGGTGGGAAGGCAAGTATAAACAGGGACTGTCCCTAGAAAACTATTAGAAGCTATGGTGACCCCCGTCTAGAGCAAATATTCTAGCAATAGATACCTTATTCATGAGCAGCAGGAGATAATTTTATTCTCAATTCACCCTTCCTATTCTCAATCCTAGGCTTCCCTGGTGGCTTGGTGCTGGTGGTGATTTAGTCACTAAGTCGGGTCCAACACTTGGGACCCCATGGACTGTAGCCTGCCAGGCTCCTTTGTCCATGGGATTCTCCAGGCAAGAATATTGAAGAGGATTGCCATTTCCTTCTGCAGGGGATCTTCCTGACCCAGGAATCAATCCCGGGTCTCCTGCTTTGCAGGCAAATTCTTCACTAACTGAGTTATGAGGGAAGCCCCTCCCTGGTGGCTTAGTGGCAAAGAACTTGCCTACAGCGCAGGACACACGGTTTCGATCCCTGGGTTGGGAAGATGCCCTAGAGAAGGAAATGGCAACCCATTCCAGTATTCTTACCTGGGAAAACCCATGGATAGAGGAGCTTGGGGGGTAGGGGGGTAGGGGGGAGGGGGGCTACAGTTCACGGGGTCACAAGAGTTGGACACGTCTTAGTGACTGAAACACCACCACCACCATTGTCAACCCTGCCCCTGGTGAAAAGGAGAGGTCTTTTGTCAGAATAAAGAGACAAACTATGCTGTCATAACTCATTAGCCACTTGATAAAAGACAGTATTAACAGGCCTTCATTTTCTTTATATTGTCCTTCAAAAGTATATAAAGCAGTATATATATAAAGAAGTATATAAAGCAGGGGTTTCAAGTTGATAGATAAAGGATAAATCTGAACTTAGGATCATTTTATTAGGCTTACACATTATTTTTTTTTCAAGGATTAGAAAGTGTTGCCAATATTCTAAATTGAAATATTTAGGCAAATGCCCTCATTTGCAACTTCTCTTGAAAAATTGGGGACATGTGTTAAAACTGAAACTTCATTATCACTTGTCAAGGGTCAAGTGGAACTGAACTGTCAGTGCCTCCTCTCCCATCTCTCTTCAATTCATCACACTTCTCCTAAAGTTGAGGTTTAGTTTCATTCATCATTCCCTTTGTCATATTATGATCTGCCTGCCTAACTCACTCACAACTCCTGCAAAGACCCTGAAAGATTTTAGATGCTTTTTTGAGTTTCATGTAAACCTCTTTCAAGTAGCTTGCAGCAAAGATTTTCAGATTGGTGCTGAAAACAATGAGAGCAGAGTCTTACAAAAGCTAAGGAGATTTAAAAAGGGACGAAGGATATAGACTAAACAGTGGACTCTGCCCAACCAAAGTGGGTTTTTGTGGGCTGAGATATGAAGTAATATATAAAGAGGTAGGAAATAATATACAATTACTAAATATTTATGGACTGACAGACGACTAGATGGATTACTCACCATCTGAATATCATAGGTAAGTGTGATTATCTACAGCTTTTTTTTTTTTAATAACATACTTACAGACCTGCCTAGAATTTATAAAAAAGGACACAAAAATTACATGCAAAATAAAAGCAACAATGTTTATTTAACTTATAAAACTGTTGGGGTCAAACTCAGTAATAAGTAAATGTGACTTTAAAATATAATAACTATAAAATGTTATAAGACTTGATGATGAAGATGAGGAGGAGGAGTCATTTGTATTTATAGAGCATGCTTTTTGGTTTGGGAGGTTATCTGAATATCCAGATAAAGTCTATATTTCTTGCTTCTGTATTCATTTTATTCATTGATCACCTCTTGTTGAAAATGGACAAAAAGTCATTACTAATATGACTTGGATCAGTTTGTTACTTATTTTATTTATTCCCTGTACTCCCTGTTCCTTGCATATTGCCATTCAAAAAAGGAAAGAACCATGATTTCTGAGCACCAGATGGGTTTGAAGCAAGGGTCCTGGACAATCGAAGCTTTGAAGAGTGGAACCATCAATATACAGAAGACAAAGAAAGAAAAAAAGGAAAAAGAAAGATGGCCAACTTTCCATTCTCCTTTATCATACCAAGAGACCACTCACATTTCTTCATGGCATTCCTAAAAATCCACTTGTGGCAAAAGGAATTTTGTGTGCTGCCCCACTTACAATATTTGTAACATTAGTAAGGAACATAACAATTAATATTTAATGAGACCTTAGTATGCAAAACACTTATCTCAATCCTAATACTAGCCATATAAGACCAATAATATTATCTCAAACTTACAAATGAGGAAATTGAGGAACAAAAGGATTAAGCAAACACTGAAAGTCATGCAGCTAGGAAAATGCATAGTCAAAATCTGAACACAGATAATCTGATTCTACAGGCCATGCAGTCGGCTTCCTTGCCATGTAGTTGCGTTTCATGCTTAGTCACTCAGTTGTGTCCCACTCTTTGCAACCCTATGAACTGTAGCCTGTCAGGCTCCTCTGTCTATGGGATTTCACAGGCAAGAATACTGGAAAGAAAGAAAGTGAAGTCACTCAGTTCAGTTCAGTTCAGTCGCCCAGTCGTGTCCAACTCTTTGCGACCCCATGAACCACAGCATGCCAGGCCTCCGTGTCCATCACCAACTCCCGGAGTTCACCCAAACCCATGTCCATCGAGTCGGTGATGCCATCCAACCATCTCATCCTCTGCCATTCCCCCTCTCCTCCTGCCCTCAATCTTTCCCAGCATCAGGGTCTTTTCAAAGAGTCAACTCTTCACATGAGGTGGCCAAAGTATTGGAGTTTCAGCTTCAACATCAGTCCCTCCAATGAACACCCAGGACTGATCTCCTTTAGAATGGACTGGTTGGATCTCCTTTCAGTCCAAGGGACTCTCAAGAGTCTTCTCCAACACCACAGTTCAAAAGCATCAATTCTTCAGTGCTCAGCTTTCTTTATAGTCCAACTCTTACATCCATACATGGCCACTGGAAAAACCATAGCCTTGACTAGACAGACCTTTGTTGGCAAAGTAATGTCTCTGCTTTTTAATATGCTGTCTAGGTTGGTCATAACTTTCCTTCTAAGGAGTAAGCGTCTTTTAATTTCATGGCTTCAATCACCATCTACAGTGATTTTGGAGCCCAGAAAAATAAAGCCGGCCACTATTTTCCCATCTATTTGCCATGAAGTGATGGGACTGGATGCCATGATCTTAGTTTTCTGAATGTTGAGCTTTAAGCCAACTTTTTCACTCTCCTCTTTCACTTTCATCAAGAGGCTCTTTAGTTCTTCTTCACTGTCTGCCATAGGGTGGTATCATCTGCATATCTGAGGTTATTGATATTTCTCCTGGCAATCTTGATTCCAGCTTGTGCTTCCTCCAGCCCAGCATTTCTCATAACGCACTCTGCATGTAAGTTAAATAAGCAGGGTGACAATATACTGCCTTGACGTACTCCTTTTTCTATTTGGAACCAGTCTGTTATTCCATGTCCAGTTCTAACTGTTGCTCAGTCATGTCCAATTCTTTGCAACCCCATGGACTGTAGCCTACCAGGCTCCTCCGACCATGGGATTCTCCAGGCAAGAATACTGGAGTGGGTTGCCATTTCCTTCTCCAGAATACTGGAGTGTGTTGCCATTTCCTTCTCCAGGAGATCTTCTCAACCCAGGGATCGAATTGGTGTTTCTGCTGTCTCTTGCATTGCAGATGATTCTTTACCCTCTGAGCTATCAGGGAAGCCCAGTTGCTTTTTACTACAAACATTTATATATTTTTCTCCTGCTGACTTTTTTGTGTTTAGAAAAGAATCTTGGCAGTCATTCTCCCTTTCTCTCTTTTTCTTATATCCCCTTCTTATTACATAATGAAATTTTTATAATAATATTTAATTTAATATAAAAACATAAAATGTTTTGTTATAATGTGGTAATAAAAGAACTTACCTTTATATAGCATTTTACAAATTATTTTATAATTTAGTAATTCTTCCAGTGCTCAGAAAATCCAAGTTTGTAAAGTATATATTAACACCATCATTTTCTTAATAAAAAATAGGAAACTCAAAGAAAATTTCAGTTTCCAAAGTCACACTGCTATTATACACCCCATTCTGACTCAATCTTGGTTTTTCTTACCTTGTATATAATGTTCTTTTTGGTCTCTCTTCCTATACTTTCTCACTTAGCTCAATGCCTGTTGCAAAAAGAACCATTACAATGCTATGATAAATGAATGAGTGAACACAAGTCCTAATAAAAGATCACTCCAATACATATATTCTTGTACAGATCTGCTAGCTTTCTTATTCACAGGATAGAAATTCTGGGTGCTAAGAATGAGTTTTTCTAGGCTGTTATTCAAGGGAAAATGGTAAGTAGAAACTACAACTTTTGGTTATTGACAATTAAGATTAAATTATATTCTCCCTCAAGAATTTGGAATTAATTTAAAACAGATTTTTTTAAGAAAATGGAATAAGCTGTATTCCTTTGATATTTAAGCATCTACCATGTCCAGGAGAATAAGAATGGCATTAAAAGAAAAAGGAAATTTTGAAAATACTAAGGGGAAAATTTAGACCAACATCCCATAAGAATCATAAGAATCTCCACACAGTTAGTAATCTGGCTTTAATTAAGACAGAAAGATCTACAAGTCCTTAATGTGGCAGGCAATTAGCACTCTACCTCACATTAGGGATGTGTATACAGTATGCATGGGCTTGGCTAATTACTATTTTCAGAAGGACACACATAACAGAAGGAGAGACTGCTGTCTAAGGAGCTCAAGTTGATGCTGCAGTTCACTCCAGGGAAATATAATACTGCACAAACTTCCAGTTTTACATTTTAAAGACAGATTACTGGGTAGTTCATTTCATCAGCCATATTTTTGAGAACCTACCATTTATCAGGCACTGTTCTAGGCACTAAAGATAATGATCAAAATAGAAAAACTAAACAAAGCAAAACGTTCTTCTCCCATGCCAGGTACAATCTAATGGAAGAAAACAACTTATAAAAACAACAAAAACAACAATTATAGTATGTCAGATATACGCTGTGGAGAAAAATAAGTGCAACGGAGTGGGGGCAAGGTATGCACATGATGGCCAGGGAAGCATTACTCAGGATCCCCCTGAAAAGGTGATGTTTGATCAAAGCTCTAAAGGAGGTGAGGCAGGAAGCCATACACATATTTGGAGAAATATAGTGTTCCAGACAGAAGCCACCACAGATACAACAATTCAGAGGTAAGGAGAACTACAAGGAGGCCCTGTGCTCTGTGGGGTGAGAAATGGAATATTTCCTGCCACATCAGAGAACAAAGGATGTCACAGTCATCAGCAATTGTAGCCATCAGCCAAGGGTAAGCTGGTAAACCCTGAGAGAACTTATGAAGGAAAGAATACCTGCCATCTAGCAGCCATCAGACTGTAGCCACTCCTCATGGTGTGTCCTGAGGAAACTCAGGACATGAAAACACAGGATATTGGCCCCAGATAGGTGAGGTACATATGAAAGGAATGATTTCAGTGAGCCCAGGATCCTATATCTTCCCATACATGGAAAAGTGCTATATTCCTTGACCTGAAATATCTGGTTTCTTTAACTGACAATCTTTTGACGTTAGGATTACCTACCCTTTGTTGCAAAACGTCTGTATATCCTAGCTCCTCCCATTGCCTCCTCAGAGCAGTTTCTCAGAGCCATCTGAAAAGCTGTCTCCTGGGCTGCAGTCCTCATCTTGCCCTCAAATAAAACCTAATTTGCAACTCTCAAATGGTGTAAAATTTTTTCAACAGGGGAATTAGTAGGAGATAAAATCATAGGGCTGGTAACTGGTATTGCAGGTCATTTTAAGTAAGGTCTGTATGACACAGGAAGCCTTTAGGGGGTTTTCTGGCAGAGGAGTGACCTTATCTGATTTAAGTCGTAAAATCTGTTGTAGCTATTCTGTCAAGAAGAGAGTGTGTGAGGGGTAGCAGAAGAGAGTAAAGGCTATAGAGGACACTGGTTGGGAAGTATTTCCGTTATCTAGTGGGAAAGGTGATGGTACTTTTGACCAGAGTGGAAACAGTGAAGATGATAAGCAGCAGTTGAATTAGGCATGCATTTTGAAGATAGAGTCACAAGAGGAATTAACTAATCATATGTGGGGGGTGACAGTGAGAAAAGTATCATGAAGACTGTAAGGAGTTTGGTCCGAGTAACTGGAAAGATGGACTTATAACAAAATCTACTGATTAAACCAAACAAACGAGAGCAACATAAAATCTATCTACCTTGCTAGCAAAATTTTAGTTATATAACACAATATTATTAACTATACCATTGATTGTCAGAACTTAATCATCTTGCAGAACAGATGACTAGTACCTTTGACCAGCACCGTTGCAAGCTCCCTTTCCCCTAGCCCCTAGTAACCAACATCCCACTTACCACGAAAGAATTAATTAATTAATAAATGAAGTGAAAGTCACTCAGTCG
The DNA here is from genome assembly GCF_033118175.1 of Dama dama. NCBI lineage: Eukaryota > Metazoa > Chordata > Mammalia > Artiodactyla > Cervidae > Dama > Dama dama. The sequence goes on along the minus strand of NC_083681.1, from coordinate 56,159,254 downwards.
TATCTGTCTCTTTGCAATCCCATGGACTGTAGTCCACCAGATTTCTCTGTCCGTGGAATTCTCTAGGCAAGAATACTGGAGTGGGTAGCCGTTCCCTACTCCAGGGGATCATCCTGACCCAGGGATTGAACCTGAATCTCCCACATTGCAGGCAGATTCTTTACCATCTGAGCCACTGGGGACTCCTTAATTAATAGGGTTGGAGAATATTTTTGGAGGTGGTGGATATGTTTATGGCACTGATTTCAGTGATGATTTCAAAAGTGTATACTTATCTCCAAATTCATCACATTGTTAACATTAAGCAGAACATTTTGTATGTCAATCAAACCTCAATAAAGTGACTTAAAACAAAACAAAACTGGGATTTCCTTGGTGGTCCAGTGGCTAAAACTCCACTCTCCCAATGCAGGTGGCCAGGATTCGATCCCTGGTGAGGGAAACAGATCCCACATGCCACAACTAAGAGTTCCCATGCCACAACTAAAGATCCCACATGCCACAACTAAGATCCGTGCAGTCAAATAAATAACTTAAAAACAAAGCATAAAATGTCAAATACGACAATACTTGCTTCTTATCCCCAAGAAAAAACAAACTAGTAAACGCTCTGGTTTTACACTAAGAAATATACAAAAATAGGTATAATGTATTGTTATACAGAGGATTGTTCTCTGAGGCATCAGAGAGGAGGAAAGAGGTCTTCTTTCTCTGATAAGTCTGGCTTGTGGCCATGTGGTCCTGGAGCAGGAAAACCTTGAAAGCCTAAACCTTGCCAACAAAGAGACAGGTTTAGCACCTGGATGTCAATTTCTTCATTATAAATGGAAATTCTTTGGTACAAAAACCCTACCTGAAACTTTCATAGAATAGGATAAAAAGGACATGCCATTTAATACCACGGGTGAATCTGAATGAGAAAAATGCAATTATTCACTTTTTATAAAAAGAAGAAACTCTATAGAATTGTAAAATTAAAACAAAATCAACTTAGAGTTTCCTATTAAGTTAACCTTATCTTCTTCCATGATTTATTTGTCTATCAGTCAGTCAGTCAGTTCAATCACTCAGTCGTGTCCGACTCTTTGCGACCCCATGAGCTGCAGCACGCCAGGCCTCCCTGTCCATCACCGACTCCCAAAGTTCACCCAAACTCATGTCCATTGAGTCAGTGATGCCACCAAACCATTTCATCCTCTGTCGTCCCCTTCTCCTCCTGCCCTCAATCTTTCCCAGCATCAGGGTCTTTTCCAATGAGTCAGCTCTTCGCATCAGGTGGCCAAATTTCAGCTTCAACATCATTCCTTCCAATGAATACCCAGGACTGATCTCCTTTAGAATAGACTGATTGGATCTCCTTGCAGTCCAAGGGACTCTCAAGAGTCTTCTCCAACACCACAGTTCAAAAGCATCAATTCTTCAGCACTCAGCTTTCTTTATAGTCCAACTCTCACATCCATACATGACTACTGGAAAAACCATAGCCTTGACTAGACTGGCCTTTGTTGACAAAGTAATGTCTCTGCTTTTTAATATGCTGTTTAGGTTGGTCATAACTTTCCTTCATTTGTCTATATACAGGATTTTGATGATTTATCATGTAAGATATGTCTGAAGACTAACAATACTCCTTCCCAATAATACATCTAATTTTGATTTCCACAGTTGATGAAATTTTGTTACTGATTCTTAGGATCACACCACTATCCGTGAATATTCAAGAGCTCTGTCTCTTCAAAAGACAGACCTGGTTTTGTTTCCAAGTTTATGCCTCTGTGAGGACAAAAGGAGCTAAACCACAAAATGTTACTTCACATGTCTAATCCTCATTTCGGAGAAGGCAATGGCACCCCACTCCAGTACCCTTGCCTGGAAAATCCCATGAACGGTGGAGCCTGGTAGGCTGCAGTCCATGGGGTCGCTGAGTCAGACACGGCTGAGCGACTTCACTTTCACTTTTTACTTTCATGCATTGGAGAAGGAAATGGCAACCCACTCCAGTGTTCTTGCCTGGAGAATCCCAGGGATGGGGGAGCCTGGCTGGCTTCCGTCTATGGGGTCACACAGAGTCGGACACGACTAAAGCGACTTAGCAGCAGCAAGAGCAGCAATCCTCATTTACCTAAGCTGTAATTGATAGTACTCTTGGTCTCACAGAGTTGCTGGGAGCAATCAACGATCCCACACAATGGACTTATACACAGTATATGGCACACAGAATAACTCAAATACCAATTCCTTCTAACATTATTATTGCCATTAATGTTATACAACAGCTTGTTTTAATTCATATGAGTTTTCATTGATTCACAATTTCTTCTTGTTAATTACTTCACCATCCACCCATCAGAGAATTATGCATGAGCTGACCATGTACCCTGTGACTCTGTCACTACGCCTTTAAAAATCGTTCACTGAAATCCATCAGGGAGTTGGAGTCTTTTGAACTTTAGCTGCCCATAGTCCTTGCCAAGCACCTGCAATAAATACTGCACTCTCCTTCAGCAAACCCTGGTATCAGTAGATTGGCTTTACTGGATAAAACTCAATAAGATGCATGATAATTAATCACATGAATGTGATCCTACAAATTCGTGTTAAATTTTCACAATCCACAAAGACTTTGGAGTTTCTCCTCCATATACCGAAGAAAACAGGTGGGAGCACCTGAAACCAACCTCAAAACTTACCTTCATTATATTTGCCTTTTGACAACCCACACACTTTTCAAGCCCACGATGAGAAGAGCACAACTTTTGCAAGGAGGAACAAAGAACAAAAAATTGCTTAGGAACTCAATAGACCAGAAAGAGAGTAGAAAATTATCATGAAAAAAAAAAGCTTTTCATGTTGACTACAGTTGCTGTAAAACTACTATTTGGTATAGGTCAAATTAGTTATGAAAAAGTGTGTAGGAAGATACAACTTTCAGTAAATTGCATTAAAAACTAAGCAGGTAGGTAGCTTCTATTTGCTGTTATACAAGCTGATTGAGCTGTCATCTTTGAAAAACTTAGAATGGCTAGATTTTCCAATTAAATTTGCCCCAGGTAAGTAACACATTCTTCTAATACCCTGTCCACCCAACCTCAAAAGCTTCATCTTTTCTTTTGCTAACTCCCTACTCTTCTTGTTACCATGTCTAATCACCAGAATTCCCTGAACACGACCTCTACTTCTTTGCCTCTGGGATTCTGCTCAATCTGTTCTCTGTGCTTAAAATGACTTGGCTACCCACCAAGTTAAAGGAAAGTCTATTCTTCTTATAAGACTCAATACTAAAGCTACTTTCAAAGGCAATTTTCTGACACCTCCATTTAGAAATAATTATTTCTTTTAAATAAGCACTTCTACAGAAATGTTTCCAAGCCTCAAAAGATACCTAATAAGATGTAATGAAGAGTACATTCTCATCACTCTAGCTATGTAACTTTGGAGAAATTAAGATTTCTGATCTCATTTTTTTTCTTCTGCAAAATAGAATAATAACCTTGGAATCTTGTAAAAAAATAGTTTGTTCATGTTAATTAGCATTCATATGTTAGTTCCTGGCATAAGTCCTAGTTCATATAAGTATTCAATAAGTGGTAGCAATTAACAGCTTCTTATGCTTATAATTATAGTAATCCCTTTATCTGTGTGCTCCCTCATTAGACAATTTTCTCCTGGAAGGTAGATACCAAACCTTTTAATTCGTTTCTCTATCCATATCCCCATGCCAATCTATCAATATTTGTCACAGTGCCTTGTATTTAGCAAGTTTTTTTTCCCAATAAAATCTTCCTAGCTTATTCAAATAATATATTATATAGGTGTGATGTGATTTATAATAAGAAATACATAGATGGTCTTCATCCCCATTTTTGGCATAGAGTTCCTAAAACCCTTTGGGTTTCCCAAGTTGGGGGGGGAGCCTAAAGGTGTCCTTTATTATGTTAATTAGGTGCTTTATGGGAAGGACCTATGGACAGTCAACCACGTGATTATAAAGCTGAAACTGCAGACCTGGTATCCTGACATCTGGGGAAGAAAAGTAGCTAGAGATGGAATTCAATCACCAATGGTCCAGACCTGTGTAATGAAGCCTCCACTGAAAACCCAGAAGGACAGGTTTCTGAGAGCTTCTGGCTTGGTGAACACATGGAAATTTGGTGAGAGTGGCACAGCTGGAGAAGGCATGGAAGCTCTGCGTCCCTTCCCACATACCTTGCTCTATGCATGTCTTCTATCTGGCTATTCCTGAGCTATAATCTTTTCTAATAAACCAGTGATCTAGTAAGTAAAATGTTTTCCCGACTTCTGTGAGCCTATCTAAAGAACTGACCAAACCCTAGGAAGGAGAAGCTCATGGGAAACCCTGATTTATAGCCAGTTTGTCAAAAGTGTAGGTAACAACTTTGGCTTTTTTTTTTTTTACTAATTAATTTATTTTAATAGGAGACTAATTACAATATTGTAGTGGTTTTTGCCATACATTGACATGAATCAGCCATGGGTTGTGTTCCCCATCCTGAACCTCCCTCCCACCTCCCTCCCCACCCCATCCCTCAGGGTCATCCCAGCGCACCCTGAGCGCCCTGTCTCATGCATCGAACCTGGACCACTTTGGCTTTTGACAAGCATGTGAACTGCAAGGGAGAGGGGAAGCAGTCTTGTAGGACTGAGTTTGTAACCATGAAATTTGATTATATTTCTGGATAGACAGTGTCAAAATTCAGTTGATTTGTAGGATATCTAGCTGGTGTCCCAAGAATTGCTTGCTGGAATGGGAAACCTCCCCCATCATTCACATTGGAATTAGTATCAGAACCTATTTTGTGTGTATGTGTGTGTGTGTGTGTTAGTAGCTCAGTTGTGTCTAGCCTGCCAGACTTCTCTGTCCATAGAATTCTCCAGGCAAAAATACTGGAGTGGATTACCATTCCCTTCTCCAGAGGAACTTCCCAACCCAGGGATCAAACCTTGGTCTCCTATATTACAGGCATATTCTTTACCATTTGAGTTATAGGGAAGTCCTACCTATTTAGCAGGGCGCCCCATATTTTAATGGCTCATGTGAATAAAATTGGTCTTATACAGTGACTGAAATAGAATAACTATCCTGTAATTTATCTATTATTTTGATTCTGAAGTTTGAGTACTTTTATAAGGGTCTGAGGTTGAGAAATTTAATGATCAGCAGACAAATATGTAATAAAACAGAGTCTATTTTATATTAATAGAGATTGATTTACAATAGTAAAGTATAGCTTACATATACTGTATTAAATGCCTTTAAATATCAGTTTATCAATTATAAACTGAAAGAGACTTCAGTTCAGTTCAGTTCAGTCGCTCACAGACTTAGGGTCTATCTAATCCAACCCTACTTATTTCATAAATGAGCAAATCAAGACACAGTGTATGTTTTGTAAGGGGTTTTTAAGAGACATGAAGATTGAAAGTCACAGAACAGACTTAAACCTAGGTTTCTTCATTATTCTTCCTTACCCAGCACTTACAAGTCTTTATAGAGTATTTCTATTTCCTGGTTGTTTTATCAATGTGATAAAACATTAAAAATTATTTTAGGGAGACAAAAACAAAAGTGTTTTTTTTTTTTTCTTAGGATGGTCATAATAATTTTGAACTGAGTATCTTCAGGTAATAATAGGATTTAAGCTGACCTTCAAAAATATAAATGACTTGGATAGACTAAGGAGATCATAAAGTTACTTCAAGCACAAGAAATAATGAGAGAAGTGTGGAAGCAAGACAAAGGCTTGCTGAGAGATAAGGAGAAGAATATGGGTTGCAGAAGCATATTTACAGAACCCCAGCCCCCAAAATGCAGGAAATGACATAATTATAAGGGACCTGAGAAACATGTAGTCCAATTCAATCATGTGATAGTCAAAAAAACTGAAACATCTTTTCCACCAAATTAGTAACTACATCTGAAGCAACTGAGTCTGGTTCAGTTGAAGACACATTATCTTCAGGTTGAGTGTGAGACAATTTAGTACCTGTGTTCACAAACTGAGAGGAGGGTAGGAGTAGGAGACACAGATTGAGATGCCACACACATAAAAGTGAGAGCTGAACTTATATAAGGAAAAAGCTCTTAAAAGAGAAGGGAAAAAAAAAAAACAGGAAGAAAAAATATACAAGGCCAAGACAGATTCCTAGCCAATACTCACACCTGGTTGGCAGAAAGAAAGGGAATCAATGAGAAAGTGAAGGGCCTCAAGTGGAGTATTTGAAAAAAAAAAAAAAATCACAGTATTTTTAGTTCTATCTTAGGAGAACTCCATATTTTAAAAGTCACTGGGGAGGTGGTCCACTGTGTATACACCCATCAATTTCAAAACGCTAGGCTCTGTTTTAGTATGTACGTCTGGCCAAATATTTCAAATCTTGCATGAAAAACAAATCTAGGAAGTTCAGCAAAGCATTTAGAAAGAAGAGAATTATATCAGACTAGTTCATCCTCAGAAATGCAATAGTGAATTGAAATATTTTATTAAAATTTTGATTTCTAAGTAAAAGTCTCTCCAGACTACTTGTTAAATATTAGTTATCAAATTTGCTTTAGCTCTGAAACCCCTCTTTTATCAGCATTTATGAGACACAAATGAGGCCTACTGTCTGACTCAGTGGAAAAGGCTATACTAGTCTGGTAAAATTGCTTAAAATAAATTGACAGATCTGGACAGCAATATCATTGGAGGAGCTATATATAATCTTGAAAGAGATGGCAGAAGGAAGGACAATTGGTAAAGAACTTTAAATTAAAAAGCTTGCAACCATTCACTTATTCATTGAGTGATGCTGTCTAAACCAGAATGAGTCATATATTAACACTATCAATGCTGAAAGACAACTTATGACTGTTTTTCATGATTACAAAGGTGTTTGTGTGAATTTTTTTTCAATTTTCAAAGAACTGATGAATCAATTCAGGATAAAAGTCATGAAAGTCATGACCAACTAAGCAGATAACCTTAGGAAGTTCATTTTTCCTTAATTTCTGTCTCTGTAAAATGAGGGGATAAACTGGATAAACTGAAATCCCTTCTCTCTTTAAAAATAATTATGTGGTTTTTATCAAAGCCCCTGCAACTTAACTTTTCATATAGTTGTAATATAGATATGGATGTAGGTATGGGGTACATAATATGTTATAGGTAAAACATTAGATTGAAATAAAAAAGATTTTCTTTAAAAAAGTACATTTGTGGGAGGTTTAAAGACAAATATAGATACGTGCTATGTGGAAAATTAGTACAAAACTTTATGAAACATAGGGAGGCAAAAGTTCTACTCCTTAACCTCTTCTGTATGAAGGAGGCTTTATCCTCACTTCTCCAAGTATCAGGTTAAGATCCAGTTTACAGATAAAGAATCACGTGAGACAGATACCACATGATAACTGGCAGACTGGCTGGATCTTGGCAGGTGCCTTCACGGCCTCTGCCCAGTACCTGAGCTTAGCAGGGTTGAATCACCAGTTTCTCCCCCTCCTTGCAATTAGTGGCATTAATCACTCTCTACCACTCTTAACCATGAATATTCTTATAACAGATAAAGGTTTATCTATATTATGAAGCTTAAAAATGAGATGAGAAGCCAAAAGTCTCCATCAATCTCACTCAGAGCCACCTTCTTTGCCTTTGAGACTACATCAATGAGGGGGAAAATAAAGCAGTCTATGGTCTAAGGCATGGGTCTCCAACCTCCACGATCTAATGATCCCTAATGGCCTGATGATCTGAAGTAGAGCTGATGTAATAATAGTAGAAATAAATTGCACAATAAATGTAATGTGCTTAAATCATCCCCAAACTATACCCCTCCACATGGACCATGGATAAACTGCCTTCCATGAAACCAGTCCCTGGTGCCAAAAAGGTTGGGGACCGCTGGTCTAGGGTATATATAAGGGTCTTAGCAAACTAAAGGTGCATCTCTTGCCTGAAACTTTTCATCACACACACAAACACACGTAGCATAATATCGTATGTTTATAAAATGAGAGAACCACAAGAGACATTAGGTCCTCTAACAGTTTTAAATCATGATTCTTGGAGAACCCGAGTTCTGTGCAGCTGTCTGAAGGAAACCTGGGAAGGTTGGAAGGTCTTCAGAGGGTGGTCAACTAGGCCATCATATCTCTGATTCAAATTTTTAAAAAAATCATTTTCATTTCTCACACAACCAGGACTTTAAAAATATTTTAACCACTGATCAAGCTCACTTTATTCAATTAATGTTAACAAAATTAGTGACCCAAAGTTAGATACTTAACCAACGTTGCAAATCTATGGCAGAAATAGGACAAGAATCCAGGTTTCTAGACTTCAACTTCAAATGGAAATGAGAAAGTTAATGAAAGTAGTAATCACCTGTGATTCTGGATTTTCCATGAGGTTGCTATAGCTTATGAAAGTTGCATTATGAAGAGACAATTAAGAACTTAAAGAGGTAACTAGGCAACAGTAATGCCATTTTCCTAAAAATAATATGAGGGATATTATGCAGGGATGGTTTACTTTTGCTTCAGCTGAGCTATTGCATATGTAGGAGAAGAGAGGTTGAGCATCTGCTGGGAATTAGCATAGACCTTTTTTCTACACACCTGTTCTGCAGAAGAATATTGATAATGAAAGTGCCTACTAGCTTGTTCCTATGTAACTAACAAAATCCAAGCCTGTAATATTCCCTGACCGTATCATTACAAAAGGCAGATTCTGATCTATAAGATGGCGCTAAAACGAATAAGGTAAAGTTTGATGAGGAAATTCTGTGGGTAGAGTTGTATGGAATCTTAAGCCCTCTGGGCCAGTCCCTCTCGCTGGGCTTTAGTTTCCCCATACGTAATAAGGGGAATGGAATTGATCTCTAAAACAAATTTTAATTCTTACACATCAGTTATGTTGACTGGGGTATAGTATTCTTTGTATTTTATTTTTTTGTTTTAAAATCAGATCCAATGCCTAGAGGGGAAAAGACAAAAGAAAGAAAAATATTAGCAACTGTTTTAGAAACATGGTATGAAAGCCTTTGTATTGCTATGTTTAAAAATACCATCTCAGATAGAGCTGGAATATGGACCATGAGTATTATTAAAAATATTCTTTTGACTAGAATAGAGGAGACACAATTTATTTTTAAATACGATTTGTGTGTGTATGTGTGCATGTTCACATCACACCAACTCCAGGCACAGACTGGACAGTTTAAAACACAACTGGAGTTAAAAATGTGTCAACCTGTAGGCTGATCTCCCTAAAGTTTATAACAATAGCCTCAAACGGGTCCTTAATGCTGACCAGCAGTCAAAATATATTTTCACTCTCCTGGAAGACTATTTCATATTTTATTCCCTCACTTTAAATTCTGTCTTCCAACACCTCCTCCCCAGTGCTCACTCTCAGCTGATGGTTTTGCTTCCTGTTTCCCTGAGAAGACAGAAGAAAACTTTCACAGTTCCCAGCCACCCCCTGGCATCTGTACCCATGTATTCTGACTTGCTGCCTGATACTCAAGACAAAATTACTGCATTCCCACCAAAGCCTATCTCCTTTTCTTATGCAATAGTTTCCATTACTGTCACCTACTTCAGACCAATAACTTTCCCATGCTCTCTCCTTATTGAGTCAAAGCCAGCCTCTCTCCACACCCCACCTCACCCCTAGTTGATAACTCCCATCACCACCATACAAGCATACTCTTTTAACCCCTAAAGATTGGGGGGAGGGGAAGCAACCTCTTGACTCCTGTTTTCCTGGCGGTTTTTTCCATATTTAATTGTTTCCTTTCATTTCAAAATTCCACAAAAGTAGGGTTAGTGGTTATTGTTTCTAACTTTTCTTAAATCTTCCACAATAGGTTTTGTTGTTGTTGCTTGCTGTTCCATACCTCCACTAAGACTTTCAGAGTCACCAACGGTTCGTCAATGCCAAAATCAGTAGTCAATTCCTAGTCTTCATCTTATTTGGTCTATTAGGGACTTTTGACACAATTGCTTGCAACTTCCTCCTCAATACACTTTCCTCACTTGGCCTCCAGTGCACAACACTTCCATGGATCTTCTACAACTTCACTAGACGCTCCTTTTCAGTTCTCCCATCTCTTGACCTGTCTACTTTGGAAAGCCTCCATGACTCAGTCTTTGGATTCTTCTCTTTTTTATCTTTATCCTCTTCGCTTGGTGACCTCATAATTCCTCATGGTTTTAAACCTTATCTACATCTGATACCACTAGATCAGCATATTTCCAGGCCAGATATCTCTCCCTAACTCTAGGCATTTATATTACATATCTGTCTTCTTTATATTTTCACTTGGTCTAAAAGAATCATGTTCAAACTCAACCAACATTCTCAAATGAACCTTCTGACATTTGCTAACGGATCAAATTCACTCACCATTTTCCCATATCAGTTGATGGGGAAATCTTGGAGACCAAAATCTTGACCCCGTTTTCTCATTACCCACATTCAGTCCACTTTCAAAGTATATCCAGAATCTAACTATGACTTCTCAGATCTCCACAGCTGCAAGGCTTCTAACTGGTCTCTTACTATTGTAGTGACTGAGCATCGGGGTAGGTTTGGAATTCAGAGTGAGCAGACATGAGGCAGATGAGTTTAAAGTGAAATCCATCTAATACAACTTCTTTTCTTAAAACCCTTCATTCAATGAATTCCCATTTCACTCAGAGTAAAATATCAAATTTTTATAATTAATATATGGCAACAAGTCCTGAAATAATCATGCTTGGCATTGCAGATACAAAAACACATCTGTTTCAGGAAATGCTTTTTCCATACTCCTCTGTAAATGCATCTTTAAGAATTCAAAGCACATCATTGCACACATGCTTACAGAGTTTACTCATGACTAATACAGCACTCAATAATCTTTATAATGATAAGGACATTTATAATTTAATTATGCTGTTTATTATGTCTCTCTGCTTCCAGTACCCTACACTCTTTTAAAAATGCTGCTGTCACTGTTTATAATAGTCAGGACATGGAAGCAACCTAGATGCCCATCAGCAGACGAATGGATAAGGAAGCTGTGGTACATATACACCATGAAATATTACTCAGCCATTAAAAAGAATTCATTTGAATCAGTTCTAATGAGATGGATGAAACTAGAGCCCATTATACAGAGTGAAGCAAGCCAGAAAGATAAAGACCAATACAGTATACTAACGCATATATATGGAATTTAGAAAGATGGTAATGATAACCCTATATGCAAAACAGAAAAAGAGACACAGATGTACAGAACAGAATTTTAGACTCTGTGGGAGAAGGCGAGGGTGGGATGTTTCGAGAGACAGGATCGAAACATGTATATTATCTAGGGTGAAACAGATCACCAGCCCAGGCTGGATGCATGAGACAAGTGCTCGGGCCTGGTGCACTGGGAAGACCCAGAGGAATCGGGTGGAGAGGGAGGTGGGAGGGGGGATCGGGATGGGGAATACATGTAAATCCATGGCTGATTCATGTCAATGTATGACAAAAACCACTACAATATTGTAAAGTAATTAGCCTCCAACTAATAAAAATAAATGGAAAAAAATAATAATAAAAAAAATAAAAATGCTGCTGTCATTTCAGCTTTTTTCCAATCCTAATAATTCTTTTGGTTTCCCATCCTATTACTAGTTTCTCAATTCACTTTCCTTCCTAATTTCAAATTTTGCATGTCAAATTATGCAAGTGTTTTATAAACCTATTATCTCACTCTTGGTAATAAAATACTAATAGTCTTTATTTTTATTGTTGTCAATTATAAATGTGAACTTTTTAAAGAAAAATATTCTGAATTCATGACAAGAAGGGGCTAAGTGCTCCTTTTCATTGTTTCCTGTGTTTGTTAATACTATATGAACCCTTTTCATTGTGTCCTGTATTTGTTAATACTATATGAATTAAAAAATTGCATATACAGATGTCCCATGTGAAGGGACTTCAACAAAATACGCTCCTAGTTTATCTGGCTTATACAATTTGCAAGTTTGGAAGAAAAGGAGCAAGGAATGCTTAGTTCAATAAATTTTTTATCTATTTTGGTTTGCTCCCCTATCTTCTGCCATGTAATACGGGGGTCAGACACTACGGAAGTTGTCTGAGGTCTATACTTATGTCAGTTGCTTGATGGGAAGGTCTAAAATCCAGAAGAAGAGCAAAGTGGCCTAACTCATTTGGCCACACATCAAAGTTCCATTCTCCCAGCTTTCATCAATTATACAGATGACCTTTTGATAGCCATCTGTCAGTCTCTAGTGCTCTATTTATCAACTGGTTTAAAACCCAGGTAGGGAGGAGAGAAGGGAATTTATGGAGTCCATCACAATTCCAACATATTCAAGGATCACGATACTAGTTTCTAAACTCCTCATTCTTGCATGTATAATCTGAGGGCAGGAGGCTATAGTGGAAAGAATGGACTCTGGGGTCAGTCTTTGCTTCTAATGTCAGATGTGTTACTTACTGACTATATCACCCTGAGTCAACTTATTTAAAGCCACTTGGCTTCTTTTACCTGATCTATAAAAGGCATGAGAAATTACTCCCTCACTGCATTGTTGTGGAGTAATATATGGAATGACTAGCAGGAAATTTGGTATAAATGTATGCTCAGAATTATTACTGTTCCCTTTATATTAAAAATCCATGAAATAAATGACTGAAATCAAGTCATAAATAAGATTCACCAGTAGTCATGAGAAAGTTGCTTACAGACTGAAAACAACTGAGTTGTATAGACCACATATTTTGCAAAATAACCAATCTTTTATATTGAAGGGAAAGTAAATATATTATCTTCTTGAAAAACTGAAAGAGACTAATAAAGAAGAAAAAGGTACCAGTAAATGTCCAAAATTTCCACAATAGCTGATGTGGGTGGAATAAGAGGACCCTTGATTCATTCAGCCCATGGCTTGTGTTGTATATAATTACAAGTTTTTAATGGCTTCTGCAAGGGTGCTGTTGATCATTACATGACAACAAACCCATAAATATGTGTCTGTGTTAGAACACTAATACTCACTGGTTACTTCTGATACTGACAACAATACTCACTACTATTAATAAAATACATCCCCTTATAAAGCAAACTTAAATAATCCTCATAGATGTCAGCAAGGTAAAAAAGAGGATACCCAACTCCTAAAGTATACCTATAAATATCTGGACAAACATAATTGTAAAAGTTACCCAAAATGGAATGAGATGCTTTGGTTTGTGGCTCCCTACAACTCAAGAGATGCCCAAATATATGTTAAAACAGTCATTTATTGGAGTAGCTCTAGCAAAGGTTCATGAATAATAATTAGGAATTCTAGATGATCTTTGAAAGTGTTCCAACTTCCAGTACCTAGTACTCAAGAACTCAGAGCAAACCCACACTTATCTGACTCGGAAGCTTGTAACATTTTTTATAGTAAAATCTGGTTCCTTTGCTCATATGTAAATTACATAAACCTTTTTTAAAAAATGATTAAGGCTCTACTGGTTTTGGAAATAGGAGTGCTTGTCAAATCAGTGCCCTTGCTAGCCTTTTGTCAATAATAATTACTCATTGCAGTGAAAAATAATAAAAAGTATCTATAGCTTCTTACCTATGGAATGATTTTCTGTCATTTAACACAAAAACAACAAGAATGACTGACCTCTTCTCGTCTCCTAATCCCCAACCTTAGTAAAAATCTTCAAGTCTCATAGTAAAACTAATATCAGGTTTCAGGAGAAATTCAACATGTGTCAGAGACTGCAAGGACTCTACCCTGACAGCTCATTATTTTTTTCTCCTTTTTAGACTAGTAAAAGAGAGAAATGTTTTGAATTTGTGGCTTAAACATGTTGCTTATTAGTCACCCCTCAAAGCATTAAAGGAAGGGTCAATTAATCTAGGGCCAGAAGAAGCCTTAGCATCCCATGCAGACATTTTCTCATTTCTTATTTTAGAGATGTTGACATTTAGGAACTTAGAAAGAAACTGTTAACTCGCCCGAGGCAGTACAGTTTTAATAAACCCATTCACATAATGACAAATTGCTTCCTTTAGATACTAAGAACATTCTTAAATATAAATCAGTGCAGGGCTTCCCTGGTGGCTCAGTGGTAAAGAATCCACCTGCCAATGCAGGATTCATGGGTTTGATCCCCGATAAAGGATGATCCCACATGCTGAGGAGCAACTAAGCCTACGTGTCACAACTATTGAGCCTCTGCTCTAGAGCCCAGGAGCTGCAACTACTGAAGCCTGCATGTAAGTCCACTGCAATGAGAAGCCAACACACTGCAACTAGAGAGTAGTCCCCACTCACTGCACTATTCATTAAAAAATAAATCAGTGTACATAAGATCATTTACCAATACAAGAGAAAAAATAATCTTGTTACCCACCACCACTTTATTGGGCTTCCCTGGTAGAGCTCAGTTGGTAAAGAATCCACCTGCAAAGCAGGAGACCCCAGTTCGATTCCTGGGTTGTCAAGATCCCCTGGAGAAGGGACAGGCTACCCACTTCAGTATTCATGTGCTTCCCTGGTTACCTAGATGGTAAAGAATCCACCTGCAATGCGGGAGACCAGGGTTCGATCCCTGGGTTGGGAAGATACCTTGGAGGAGGGCATGGCAACCCACTCACAGTATTCTTGCCTGGAGAATCCCCATGGACAGAGGAGTGCAGCTCTCAGTCCATGGAGTTAAAAAGAGTTGGACACAACTGACCGACCAACCATAAGCACTCTATTACAGAGAACAGTAGCCAAATTCATTTTCTTTTCCTTATTAAAAATATATTTAGGCAATGAAGAAGAGTGGAAGCACTGTGTTTAAGTGTTTTTCTACCATCCCCCTTTCCAGTTATCATTGGAGTGTGCTGACCACAAGATAATATCCAGGCTAAATAAAACACATGTATATAGACATAGTAATCTGTAGTTTGAGAGCAGGAGGAGAAACAATTTCATGAAGAACATAGAAGATGAAAGCATGAGTGAGGGTAGAAAAAGAGGAATTTGACTCAAAGTGTCCATGTGGTTCTGCTTTCTCAGACTGAATTATTTCTAAACAATAGCATCTGTAAGAACAAAACCCAGAGATGTATTCAAAGGCATTTTCAACGAGGCGGGCTCAAGATGGCAGAGTAGGAAGACCCTGAGCTCACCTCCTCCCACAGACACACCCAAACTACAGCTATATATAGATCAACTCTCCCTGAGAATGTCCTGAAGAGGAGCAGAACAGCTCTTCTACAGGAAAGGATACAGAGAAAATCACACTGAGATCGTAGGAGGGGAAAAAAAGAACCCAACCTTCAGTGGGCAACCCAAGAAAGGAAGAGTATTTCAAAACCTAGAAGACCTCCCTAAAAAGTGAGGAATTTGAACCCCAGTTTGAGTACCCCAGAGCTGGAGATTGGCACCTGGAAAATGAACCACTTAACTGGTTTTGAAAACACGTGGAGCCTATGACCAGGAAAATCAGAAAGCTATAAAAAACAAGACTCCTTTCTTAAAGGGTGCATGTATGAACTTACTTGGGCTTCCCAGGTGGCGCTAGTGGTAAAGATCCTGCCTGCCAATTGAGGAGACAGAAGAGACGTGGGTTGGATCCCTGGGTCGGGATCCCCTGGAGGAGGGCATGGCAACCCACTCCAGTATTCTTGCCTGGAGAATCCCATGGACAGAGGAGCCTGGCAGGCTACAGTCCATGGGGTTCCACAGTGCTGGACACGACTGAGGACTTAGCACTCATGTATGTATGAACTGACTTGCTTGAATGACAGCACAGAAGTGTCTGGAACATGAGCCTGCCTGCCAAGGCTGACCCAGAATACCCACCAGCTCACACCCAGCTCCAGCTTCAAGCCCTCTGCCAAGGCAGCAGCCATAGCATGCCCCAGGAGGGGTTCCAACATACACTAGACTCCAGCTCTAGCCCCTCTGGTTCCAGAATTCCCACCAAGATAAAGGTCTCAGCACGTCCCAGGAGAAACCCTGGCCCATGCTGGGCTCTGGCTGTAGCCAGTAGTTAAGGGATATACAAAAATATGTTAATGTGTCAAAAACATAAAACACGGGGGAGGAGTAAGGGTGTAGAGCATGATGACACTGTGATAATTATTTTTTTCAAACAGCTACAGGAAATATGTAACAACTCTCTACACACTGGCAAAAGAAAACATCTCAAAGGCCATGATGTTACCAAGTGTCAGAGAAAACACATCTGGGCGCAGGGCAGCAGGACAGCATCCTATTATTATTCGCTTCTGCAGATGTTTCCAAGTTGCATAAAACAGAACTTGCTTTCACAAAGCTCATCGCCATCATAATCACTGTTATTTAGATCTGCTGTATCAAGATATACTCACATAAATCTCACAAATGTTTACTATTTTAAAGAAGAGGTAACTGAGGCAGGAGGTTGAAAACTCCTTTCAAAGACATGCAATAAGTTAGTAACAGAATGGAATAAAGCCATACCTCTCATACTCTAAAACTCATGATTTAAAACAATCTATAGCTTGTCATCCTGTGTATTTATATAATTACAATGGAAGGAAAGAAGAAATAATGGCCACAAGAGAGGTACAGATAAAGCATTGTGTTGGCATTTCAGAAAAATTACATTAGTTTTTAATAGAGGCAAGGTGAGAAAATATCTTATGAAGATGTTTTGATTTGAAACCTTTAGGTAGGAAGTTCTCAATGGTGAAAACAGGTACAGTACCCTGCAAAGCAAAGAGAACTATATGAGCAAATTCTGTGGTGAGGGAAGTTGGAAAAAGCACAGAAGCCATACAATTTCACTTTGGCTGAAGTGTATGTCACATCAAAGAAAAGAGAAGGAAAATAATATTCCCGAGTGTGTTCTTCTAGTGCTAGTCACCTTGCTGTGTATTTCACATGAAATACCTAATTGTTATTGAACTATTACAAGAACTCAGTGAAGTATTATTAGAGTTTTGACAAAAATAAGTAATTGACAAGATGACAGAGCAAATGTATTCTGGTGAGATGTTGAAATCAGAGAATAAAGCCCAAATTCTCTCAAAAAAACATATTTTATAACATGATGTAAAATCCTAAAGACAAATATAGAAATGGAAACAGGGACCACATTGAGTAGAAGCTTGAAGATCAAGATAAAAAAGATTAAACTTAGCTTTGACTATAATCATAATTCATTGCTGGCATATTTATATATATACTCTAAAAAGATTTCTCTGTATGTCAAAAGCACATTTTAGTCATTAACTGACTGATCTGTCCATCATGAAAAACCAAGATCAGTAAATTCTAATGTGTTAATTGAAATTTGTTCTTTCGGCCAAACTTTAAGCTCCTGAGTCATAACTCCCATGCAACAATCAGACAAATAAAAAAATCAAAATACTTCAGTGAACATAAAATTCATGATAAAAATTATTAAATTACTCATATAAAGAGTAAAATAAAATGGATAGTAGGATGCATTCATGAAATGGAGACTTTCTGTATTACTCATATAAGTAGGACTAGAACATTTGCTTTAGTGAAGGAGGCTGCCACATATTTGCCAAAAGACAAAATTACCACTAAAATGTCACTCCTTATACATACTCTCTCCATGGATAATCATTTTTCCTAGAATTTATCCTGTGGAAGTAATTCAATACATGCAATATTTAGGCACACAAAGACATATTTCTAATCACAAAATTGTGCAGGAAAAGTACAATAGGAAGGTATAGCCTAAAATATTAACAGTGACTGTGGGGATGTCTAGCTTGTGGTTAATTTTGATTGTGTTTTCATGATATATTTTTGTATTTCAAAAAGTTTATATAATGAACACAAATTATGTTTATATTGGGGAAAATATACAATATTACAAAATGGAGAGAGTGAGAGAGGCACAGAACTGGGAATTAAGGGAGGACAGACTTCTTCTTTTCTTCCTTTCTCTCTCTGCTTCTGGCCGTCTCTGGGCACAGGAATTTGTGCATGCTGCACCTTAAGTATAGACTGGGACAGGAGATGTTTTCCAATCTTTTGGTGCAAAATGTCAAACCACAGGACCTAAGATGACTTTGAGTATTTGGAATGCAATATAACCTACCAGGAGAAGGAAATGGCAACCCACCCCAGTGTTCTTGCCTGGAGAATCCCAGGGACAGATGAGCCTGGTAGGCTGCCGTCTGTGGGGTCACACAGAGTCGGATGTGACTGAAGTGGCTTAGCAGCAGCAGAAGCAGCATAACCTACCATGTTGTAAACTTATTCTCAAACTGGAATTAGCATGGTTCACTATGTAAGACATATTTGTTTCTGCCCAGAGAAATGCAAAATTCATTAGAGTTGTCAAATGGTGATTGGAATGTGACCCTACATTCGTGATTTTTAGAGCTCATTTCTCATTCTCAAGGTCAAGGATCCATTACTCTGGCTCATGTTTTATGTCAGTAAAATGATTTTGGTTTTTAGAGTATCACTGACCATACTTCTTGAACTTTCAGACACTCTGTCTGATAATTTTTGATTTGTGTAGATGTGTGTGTAAAAAAACTCAGTTTTTGAGTTTCATATTAAAATTTAACTATATGTTTAATGTTCACTTTGATATTAAAAGTAAAATATATTGTTCTTGAGAAAATTAGATTTCTTGTTATAGATATCTAAATGCTTGTCACTCAAATATACCTGCCAAAATTAATGCACAGAGTGAATATTTCTGTAAGCAGTACGTTGATGGTTAATATTTTCTCACCATTTTTTCTTAACTATCTTATGCAGTTTCTGATTCTTGAAGCCATTTCTTCTGAAATTTTCAATTACATTATTACTAGAGTTTGTTATTCAAGTTGGCCAAGCACAAATATCTTTATCTATTTCAATTTCTTTTGATGCTTTGCTTCATGGCACAAGTAAAAAGCCCTAGGTAAATCATTTAAATGATAAACTTAATTTGAGAGAATTGTTTATCACCAGTAAATAAACCAGTTGATTTGTAATAATCGTTATTCATACACTTGGACAGAAAGTGAAATGTCATTTAATAAGGATATGGAAAAGTTTTAATAAGTTGCACATAGGCCAGCTGAATGTCTGAGAAAAACATCTTTTGGAGGGTTACCAGTGAAGAAGAAGAGGAAATTTCTGATATAGGTGGAAATTATCAGGTACAACTACTTTGGAAAGTAACATCATAAATATATATCATTAATAAACTCATAACTCATAAACATAAACTCATACACATAAACTCATCCAAAATGCACACAGTAGTATATGAAATGTTAAGGAAGATTTAAGATTCTAGCCATATATAATTGTTCCTCTGGTATCTGTGCTGCTTCATGGCATGTTTTTCTTGCTCTATTTCCAATGACTATTACAATGACTTCATGCTAGCAACAGAGCTGATGTTAGTCTATTAGTAAGAAAATGTGCCTTTATCATGTCTTGAAAGACAAGTAATTTCACTTAAGTATTAAGCATGTTTGCAAATAACGTTCTAATATTTGAATCTGACATTCTTAGAATACATAACCTCTAAAGACTGCTGTAGCGGAGCCCTGACTCAGCCATTTTAGCACACGCCTTTCTGAACGGTGCTGCAAGCATCTGTGTGTCTCTGTCGAAAGGGTTTTTCCCTCACCATCTGTATCTATTCTGCTCATGTGAAAGGCAGGCTAGGAGTTCTAGGGAATTAACATCCCTGACAACATACCCCAGACAGTGATTAATGGGTCTTAGTAGAAAAATACCCCAGGTCCTTCACCTCTCAGGTGGGATAAATCTGAGGCACATGTGCCAGACCATTTTCAAATAACCTGGGATTCCAGACAGGACTAAGCTACAGATACTCACATTGAGGACTTGATTACCTTATTAACTGCTTTCATTCCCTGTCTTACTTTTCCACTTTCCTACTCTCATTCTCCTGAAATCACTTCTCAAATGAATTATAATAATTACATGTAATTGTTTGTCTCTGATAACTACTCGTGGAACATTAGGGTCACTAGTTCTGAACTTGATTCATAATCTCCTAGTCTGCTGATATACTGATTATGTTCAAAATCACAGTCACGGATTAGACACTTGAAAGAAGCTCCTCCCGCTGACATCTCTACTTCCTGCCATTTCAGAGCTAGTCAAACCAGTTTTCCATAATCTTGTCAGTGCTATATCTGTGTCCAGCATCTGGTACCCCCTTTATTTCTTTCCTGTTATTATTAAGTTCATTCAACCCCCCAATTCCTCACACTTGGGATTATTTCCATATTAAACTACTTTAAATTATTAAAATGTACTTTATCTCTTCTGTCCAAAATTGGGTATGAATTACTTAATTGCAAAAAGTAGTTGCTTATAGTCAATAGAAGATGGCAGTATAGGACAAAGAAATAATGCAGTCATGGATGCTAAATGGAGTGAGAAGTTTACTTATTATTTTTGAAAGCTTTTTTTTCCCCTTCCTAACCAGAATGCCAGAAAGGCCATTACAATGAGAGATCCATCAACTGTTCCTCTGTATTCTGTTAATACACCCTCATTAAGATAAAAAATCGAGTCATGGCACTCATCTCCTTAGCAGTTTTTAAATTGCATTTTGCTGCCTAGAGAAGAGAGCGACATTCCTTAGAGACGTATGCAAAGTTCCATCTTACACCTCTTGAAATCTCCCCACAGAAGTTCTGTGCTCTTCACCTCCCCGTTTACATCTCCCCAGTGTTCTTCGTAACTCAAGGTATCTGCACAGCTGTTCTTGTGACCAGTAGGATTCTTGCCAACTAGTACTTCTTAGAGGCTCAATGTTAAGGTTCTTTGTTAACATTTCTGGTAAGCCCTTAAAGCAAAATTCCCACCAGTGGTAAACCACTTGCTCTTCCTCAATATCCCTGCAACTTCTCTCTCCTATATATTTTTATTCTAATGTAATTTATTATCTACGATATCCTACATGAGACTGTGAACTGTTAGAGAGGGGATTTTCTTTGAATCTCCAAAAGGTGAGTGCCATATGATTTGGTAATAGTAAGTGGTCAGGAAATAGTCAAATAAATGAATGTAGAAATGACTGATGACTGAAGACTCAAGAAAAGTGATTGTGTATTCAATAACAAAAGTCATATTTAACCTAGTATATGAAATGTTAAGGAAGATTTAAGATTCTGGAGGCTGGTGGGTAATCTTAATAACACAAAAGAAAAGTAGTATAATCAAATGGCATAACATTAAATGAGTTTCCCCAGTTACTCAACAGTAAAAAATCCAGCTGCAATGCAGGAGATGCAGGTTCAGCTCTTGGGTTGGGAGGCTATCCCCTAGAGGAGGAAATGGCAACCCTCTCCAGTATTCTTGCCCGAGAAATTCCATGGACAGAGGAAACTGGTGGGCTACAGACCATGGGGTCATAGAAGAATTGGACACGACCTAGTGACGAAACAACAACGTAACATTAAAAGACAAAGAAAGGCCAGTGTGTGAAAGTAGGCAAATGATGAAACAGAGTACATCAGAGGAAAGGGGGTATATAATAGACTCCTCAGCTCCAGCATACTGATTCACTAACTAATTAGAGAAATGAAGTGAAATACAATTTTAACCTATGTGAGGGCATTTAAAGATACTTTAGAACATAAAGTTTAAATGGGAATCCAGTGATCCTGAGCCTATATCCATAATGAGTCAATCGGTATGTTCTAACATTAAGGGAGAAAGCAATTGAGAACTTTCATTTGCGACAACAAACTTCACGGTGATAAGTAGGTGGAAATTACTGTGTACTAGCTGAGTCAGCGGTGGTTGTGAGAACTAGCAAAACTTTGTGAAGACTTTATGTTGCATCAACATCCTATAAATACCAAAGGTGGTTAATACTGTTGGAGGTATGGGCTCTTTTGAAAATAGGATGAAAGCTGCTGATGCTCTCCTAAAAAAGAGCAGAGTCACACATGCACACTAAAAGTTTCATACAATTTTAGGTAATTCATAAGTTGATCAATTCAAATAAATGAATGACCATGCTGCCTTTTCCTGGAGTATACAGACTGTAAAAGATCTTCCTCCAAAAAATCTTAGATTAACAGCAACAAATTTAGTGTCCTCTTTGTTCATGCCCTGGCCTCTCTTTTTTCTATATTTTGGCATCAAAATCTAGATTCAAAATATATATTTGTTTTCAAGGCCAAACACAAATTAGTATCTATTCTACTATCACATGATAAATTATATGGTATCATATATCTGATGTTATTCTACTTTTCTTCATCATGGGTTGGTTTCTTTTATATGTCTGTATTTGTCCTAAAGTCTTGGCAGGATTTATTTCTAAATGTGCAGTATAGAAATCAAATTCATTTCCTTTAAAACCTAACCCATTTTAACAGAATGGCTTAATAGAATAGTAAAGTAGATGAGCTACACACAATCAGAAATTTCCTTATACCACACTTCTAAAAAAAATAATAGAAACCGGACACCTAAAATACAATCTGTCTGATAATAAATCTGGGTTTAAAGACTATTAATAGAATTGTTCAGATAGAGTTCATATTTCCTTCATTTACTGCAACTAAGTGAACATGGGGCAGAAGCTACACAGCATACAGCTATTTGAAAAACTGAAAATTATAAAATCTATTGAGAGGCTATTTTCTCCCCAGAAAATGAGTGCAGACACATACATAAATGTGGTAAAATACTCATTTCAGGTGCTACTGGGACATTAAGCAAAATAATAGCACATGGGTTACTTATTTAATTATTCTCCTGACAACAGCATAGAAGCATTGCTATTTTTACACTGTGAGAGATTGAGAAGGAGGAAAAGAGGTTCTGTCTACCTTCTCTGATTTCTAAAAATAACGTTGGAGCTTTGCCTCAGTCTGACAAGGTCAACAGACATACCACGTTACCTCTTTGAACATTTTCAAGCACTTTTAAGAATACAGTTAGCTTCCATCTAGAAGCATATCAAATGTTTTGATATCAAGTATGGACACATATTTTAAAGTATTACAAGTGACATTCTAAAAGATTAATTTTCCAAGCTAGATATAAGTATTTAAGTAACTTGAAATCCTTATAGAGACAAACCATTTAGCTATAAGGCACATCCATGCATGCTTAGTCGCTTGGTCATGCCCACCTTCTTGTGACCCCGTGGACTGTAGCCCACAAGACTCCTCTGTCCATGGGGTCTTCCCTTGCAAAAATACTGGAGTGAATTGCCATTTCCTCCTCCAAGTGATCTTCCCAACCCAGGGATCAAACCAATGTCCTCTGTATTTTCTGTATTGGCAGGCAGATTCTTTACCTCTGAACTACCTGGGAAGCCCCATAATAAGGCACATACACATACACACATACACATAATATCATCACATTACACAATAAAACCATGGGGCTTATAAAAAATACAGTTAGAGATAGCATTCAAAAACTTCTTACATTACATAAAAATTGAAACTGAATAAAAGAGGAAGCATAGTTTTATAAATATTAAATGGTTAAGATGCACAAAAATTCTACAATAAACATGCTATTTTCCTTGACAGAGACCTACAGCTTGCTTGCAGAAGTGTTGTAGATTATGAAGTAGTGGAAGGGGTGTTATCTGAATCTAAGGGAACTCTGTCATGCATATGAGGACAGGAGGATTCATAACACACCACGTGGCTGAGGGGGGTCAGTAGAAGTTTGAGGGGTGTCCATGTGTGTGTATTTTGTGTATTCTACTGTGGCTGGGTTCAGTTCGGTGCAGTTTTCTGTGTTCACCTAGCAGTTTCTGTGCACGAACTCATGCGCAAGTAAAGGAAAACTTTACATTTGTCCTCTAATATAGCAATTGAATTGAAACAAATCCTTATTTTCAAATCAGGTTCTATAGTAGAACAGAATTCTGGTGAATATGAGAAATCCCATCCATTTCACTTCAACCAAAACAATATTCTTTATGCAGAGAAGAGAAATCTGACACGACTGTAAGTTGAGGGAACTTCAAATGCAAAAATGATGCCAATACGACATCTGACACTATAGTGTTGTTCTAATCATGTTTCTATTCCAATAACTCACACTACCTAGCCCATTAATCCATGGTCCTTGGCACATGATTAGGGATTTAGTGCACTTCAGAATTAAGTGCACTAATTGTTTAAGTGAGCCCGTGGGTGAAGAAAGAAACCTGGTCCTAAGAGGGCCAAACTCTGTAACAACAGCGATAAACAAACGGCATTCTGTTTGCCCTTATCTTACTCTGTGTGTGTGTCTGTCTGTCTGTCTCTCTCTGTAGGAGTCTTGCCTATAGACTGTACATTCATGAAGAGCAAGAGCCACATTTCATTCATCCTGTATTTTCAAGAACTATCTGGAACTTGAAAGGCACACAGCAGCTATTTGTGAAATGAATAAGCTGCTGTTAATTGGTGGTTGCTATATGCTGACTGTTTGTCATGCTACTTCTGGTCCTTACAGCAAATGTGTGAAAGAAGGATTTGTTCTCTATCTTTCTAATTAAAGAAACTAAGGCTCAGGGAAGTTATGTAACATGTCTAAAAACACACGGGTACAGTGGAGGAACTAGGATTTTAAATATTCTCATGTTGAACCACTTACATTGGCAGTTCACTATTCTGTCTCTCAAAAATATAAGACCTTTTTTTGAAAGCACTTCAAATCAAGGTTACACTGTAGTGGTAATATACTTGTACACTACACTGTAACTTTGAAGTATATATAACACACATCTTAAGTTAACTGGTAATCACATCTTCAAATATTTGTTACTCACCCCGGCACCCGGGCATTGTCCTGAGTGCAGAGATTTGGCCCTAATATCAGAGAATCTATGAACCAGTTTAGATGGCTTAAGAAAGCATATATTTAGAATATTCATCATAAAAGCTGATATTTTTTCATACACATCAAAAAATATATATATATATATCACTGACCTCTCACCCTGCACTACTTGTAGATTATTAATTTCACTATTTCTTTTCACACATAGCTTAGTTTCCTCTGTGCTAGCTCAGTTCTTTACTACATTATTAAAATAGTCACCTGTCACCCTTACATCCAATATAAAATCTTTTCAATCCCTGCTGCATGCAGCAAGTACTCGTGATGTTATAATTTACATTTATATCTGATCATTTCACATCTCTGTTGTTTATAGGATCGGAACCCAGACTTTTTGGCCTGCCACATCTGGTATAGAGCCTCCGATCTTTGAGTGGGGGCTGGATGGAATTCTAAATACCTCGGCTTATCTTGCCTAGAATAGTTTTTTCCAACACAAAGCTTAGGAGGAGGAAGAGTGTTGGCTCCCCTCCCTTCAGGGGAGATACAGCAGTTCTAGCCTGGAAGCCCTTTGGAGAGGCAGCCCTGTGTTCTTGGCCGCACCAGCCTAGAAAAAAGCTTCCATCATGCAGGGCTGTTTTGTTCTGAGAGAGAGGGGCAAAGAGACAATGAGTCTTGGCTCAAAAGCCACATGTACTCTCATTTCCCAAATGCCACTGCAATTTAATTTATTGATGATCTGGCTCCTAGAAATCTCATTAACAGCTGCCTACTTTATGTATTGTGTTACAGAAATCCAAGGCTGTTTGTAGTTCCCTGAGTTCATCTCACTTTTACATACTGACAATGTTTTCTGATGGAACAGATATGCAATATGAGAGAAGAGAGATGCTGAGGATGATTGAAAGAGTTTTACTCTAATCATTTGGGTAAATGGATTAACAGCTATAGGGAAAGGGAAAAGAACAAGATACAAGGTGGGGGATAGGAGTTAAATTTGATATACGTTATGTTTCAGATGACAAGACACATATGAAATTCTAAATGTTAGTGTGAGGCATTCCACAGACCCTCTCCTTTTTTCCCAGCAAAGCACCCTTAAATGATGATGTATGTATCTATCATCATTCACTTTAACTCTCCAGAAATTTCTGTAAGGATATACAGCAAACTAAGACAAGCAGAAGAAAAGAAATAACAGAGACTTGATAAAATGTGGTATATCTATACAAAGTGGAATATTATTTGGCAATGAAAATGATTGAATTACTGATACATGAAACAAAATGGATAAATCTTAAAATTTTTGTTATGTGAAAAAGCCAGTCACAAAATACTACATTTTATAGAATTCCCTGTAAATGAAATGTCTAGAGTAGAAAAATCTATAGAAGCTGAAAATAGAAGTTTTCTAGAGTTGGGGTCCAGCAGAGGCTGGGAGGGGGATTGGGAACTATGGGTATGAGGTAATTTTAGGGGCAGAAAATCTCCTAAAATGGATTGTTTTGATGGTTGCACATCTCTGTAAATACTAAATCCCATGGAGTATACTGTAAATTGGTGTATTATATGGCTATGAAATAGGGTAAAGTAATGCCCCAGTGTGTGTCTGTTGCTCAGTCATGTCTGACTCTTTGTGATCCCATGGACTGTAGCCCACCAGGTTCCTCTGTCCATGGAATTTTCCAGGCAAGAATACCGGAGTGGGTTGTCATTCCCATCTCCAGGAGATCTTCTCAACCCAGGAATCAAACCCAGGTCTCCTGCATTGCAGGCAGATTCTTTACCATCTGAGTCACTAGGGGAGTTAAAGTAATGCCCCAAGTTAGAATCTATTACCTAGAACTTCTTAATATTAACCTTTGACTAGATTGAACTCTACCAGAAAACCAAAAATGGCACCAAGTTATAATACACTTGATGGTTAGGTATTGGGCTTAACTCCTCTACTGCAACTTCCCGGGAGGTCATTTTCATGCAAATAGATGTTACATATTATATCCATGGTACCAATTAATTTCTTCAATTTAGAAACATCCATGATGACTAAGGGCGTCCCTCATAGCTCAGTTGGCAAAGAATCCCCCTGCAATGCAGGAGACCGGGTTTGATTCCTGGGCTGGGAAGATTCCATAGAGAAGGAAATGTCAACCCACTCCAGTATTCTTGTGTGGAGAATCCCGTGGACAAAGGAGCTTACCAGGCTATAGCCCATGGGTTCACAAGAGTCAGACTAGACTTAGTGACTCATCCTCCACCATGATGACTAATTTAGTGTATCCAGTTGGCAAAGCAATATTCCTCTCTTCTCCTACCTTGCTGTTTTCTAGAACATGGTACAGAAAATAGTCTGCTTTAAATGTTTTTTTCCTTTATTGTTCCAGGCACACAACAGTCAAAGAAATTGGTCTGAAATTGGAAGAAGGGGAGAGGCCAGGAGAAGTCTACACATTCATCCACTCTAGTTTGGATTCATTATTACTGAAGCTAGAATGACCAGCTTTATGGAATCTATTAGGAAATACTAATAATAAAGCTGAGAATCCCCTTATCCCTTTTCTACCCACTCATACGATGATAGTTTGAGCCAAGATTTATGTATTCTCTTGTAGGCACTTTCTTAGAACAATTTTTTTTAAGTAATAGAAAATTCCACTTTTATTGTCTACTTAGACATGGGGTCTACCTTTTTCTTTCTGAACAACCATTTTCTCAAACGTGGGCAATAATAGATACCTTTGAAGTAACCTCCCACTTCTTGATCTTAAAAGTAAGTTAGGAAAAAGGAAGCTTGCGGTTTCCCCTTGAAATTACTCTCCCTTTTGTGGGTACAGTGTTGCCAGTCTGTCTTCCTCAGGGGTCTTCTGAGCCCATCCCCTTTCCTCTTGGGTACTTAGCCTCCTGCTCAGTTATGTTCAGATTTTCATCATAAAGGTTAGGGGGCACTCTCTGCCTTCCATAATTATTTGGTTAATTTTATGATAGCATGAATCCATGCTGCCGTGTGGATAGCCCAAAACATACATGGAGAAGAAAATGGATGGCAAATTGAATCCACGTGTCATTTTTCTATTCTTTGACAAGATCCTCTCTTAGTTTCAGTAGCCACATAGAGACCAATTGGACTTTATCACTGAAAGGAAACAATCTGAGTTTTGACCTATCTGTGGCCAATGACCACTTCTCTATAATTGAGTAAGTCATTTACTTTCCAGGCTCTAATTTTCTCACCTATTAATTGGTTCCTATAACAGTGTTATTGCAAAGCTGTAAAAAGTGGTGGTTAGTTAGGAGCAAAGGCTTAGATACACCTACTGCCTGGGTTTAAAATCCCGATTTCAGCATCATTTACTGTGTGACTTTACGTAAGTTTCTTAACTGCTCTGTGTTTCTATTTCTGATGATGGAAAAGCATCTCAAATATTCACAGACCTAATTTTACCTACAATTAATATATTAGTGATACAGAAAATCGGGTGGATAATGTAAAAGCAAACTCATTGTGTTTCCACTAATTTATATATAATTTGTTGTTTAAAACGCCTTGCTGCTGAAAAATCTGAGTATCTCTTGGCCCAGCTTTCCTGAAAGAAAAAATAATCCAAGTAGAGAATCTTAGTGGGTTCTAGAATCAAGCAAGAGATTCACAGAAGATGGGCTGAAGCTTGTGTCAACAATTCAAGAGCTTCCAAACCATGGAGCAACAATGAGTGAATGAGTGAGCGACAGTCGCTCAGTCGTGTCCAACTCTTTGCAACCGAATGGAATGTAGCCTGCCAGGCTCCTCTGTCCATGGAATTCCCCAGGCAAGAATACTGGAGTAGGTTACCATTTCCTTCTCCAGGGAATCTTCCCAACCCATAGATTGAACACGGTCTCCTGCATTGCAGGCAGATTCTTTACCATCTGAACCACCAGGGAAGCCTACTGTTAAGAAACATTTCTGAGTATAAAGACAGGTCAGCTTAAAAAGTATCAGTAGATACATGCTTGACTTTTATCTTATAATCTATAGATAATACACTTCCATACCATTGAGCAACAACAAATATCACCAAATAAGCTGAAGGAGTCCTGACATTTTAGGAGCTCTGTGTTTATCCTGGAGAAGAAAGCAAACCCACATTGCCTGGTACCGTGGCTAAGCAGTGGTATATTAACAGCAACATCGCCATCTTCTGGGAATTTCAGGCTTCACTCCAAACCTACTGAATCACAATTGGTATTTTAATAAGATCCCAAGGTGAGTCCTGTAACAGAAAGGTTTGGGATACATTACGCTGCACCAGTGATTCCCAGAACTGGGTAGACATTGGAATCACCTGGGAAAACTTAAATGACTAATACCTGGATTTTAGTCCCAGCAATTTTTATTTAATTGGTATGAATTATGGCCTGAGCAGCTGAGATTTTATTAATATTTTCCCCAATGATCTCAGTGTGCAGTCAGAATTCAGAACCACTGAGCTAAATATTAGCACATCCAGGTCTTTATATCATCAAAGTATAATGATTTCTTTCATGTGCTCTGAATACAAATGTATTAAGATATATCAAATGCACATCATTTTTGGTTGAGAAAGTTTTCTTCCCCAGATTATACTGTTACATGCTGCTTTCAGAGCCTCCTGGGCTATTTCTTTCATTGTAAGTTCAATTTGTGGAGATCTGACCGTCTTATTTTCAGAAGGACAGTTAAAGGTTGATTCCCCAATAGGCTGTGATGGAACAGTGCCAATTCAAATTGTGGTATTGACCACTTTATCTGCTATCGTGCTGAGTCACTTCAGTCTTGTCCAACTCTTTGCAACCCTATGGACTGTAGCCTGCCAGGCTCCTCCGTCCATGTGATTCTCCAGGCAAGAATACTCGAGTGGTCTGTCATTTCCTCCTCCAGGGGATCTTCCCGACCCAGAGATTTGAACCCTGTTTCTAAAGTCTCCTGCATTGGCAGGCGGGTTTTTTACCACTAGCGCCAGCTGGTAGCAGGAGGTAATGTATGAAATTTGAGGCCCTTTCAGAACTCACAACATATTATATGTTAGATCCCTGGCAGGAAGGTGACCCTAAATTAGAAACACATGCTTCACTGGAAGGGCACTTATCTACCGGCACCTAAGCAGCTCCATTCTGACTGAGGCTTTGATCGCTCATACCCTTGCATGGCTGCTACTGTCCTCAAGAAGCATTTCATGACAGCACACGGCAACGGGAAGGGACAGCCCAGGGCTGGCCTGTCTTCTACTGCATCGGACACCAACATGCCTGACCTAAAGGAAATGATTAAATAAGAATCTATGTATCCCAAATGGTTGCTATTATTATTAGTGCTGGTGTTGTTCTTACGTTTGTACTTATTTTGTGTTATTTAATTGGAGGTATTTATACAATATGACTCATGTGCTCTAAAAACTTCCTTTGGTAGAAAAATTCTGTATTCAGTAACAGATGACCCTAGAGGAAGAATGAATTTGGGGACTATGTAAAAGATAGCTTTTAATTGTTCTTAAATATTTACTAGTCACTTAAAACAAGTAAAGACAGTACAGTGAATATAATTTTATACATCTTCAAGGTAAAAACGCTGATTTCTCTTAAATTTTATATAATACTGTATGCCTCACTTACTAAAATATTTTCAGATTCTTCCTCAATCACAGTTTAAATTAGATGCTTTGCTGCCAATTATTTAAACAGTGAGATACTTTTCTCCCCCTTTATTTCCTACATTTTCTCCTTCAGAAAGGTTTATGCTCAAGACTCCAGGATCTTGTATGTGGAATATGCATACAATTTTATAAAAATAATGAAGTAACCTTTATTAAGATTCAATCTATGGGTAACCAGAAGATACTAACTTTACCTTAGTTATCAAAAGCCAAAAATACAATGAAGAAAAAAATAGAAAGCATTGTAGTAGCTCCCTCTAGTGGACATTCTGAAGGTAAGGCAGCTCTAACAGAACAGCCATTCTACATTGTCAGGCTTGAATAGGGCCCTTACAGATCAACTAGCCAGTCAAAAAAGTGGGGAAAAGGAAGATCAGTATTCAAAATGTGCATTTCTGAGGACAATAAATCCAGGGAAAATCTAATTTATATTATTCCACTTTTGCACCGAATGATGGGGGCAGAGTTAAAGCTATCTCATTATCCATAAATGCAAAATACTTCACAGACTTGCTTTAAAAGGAATAAGCAAAATTTATTTCTCCCTCAGTCTTTCTCTACATCAAAACTCAGCACTCAAAAAATGAATATCATGGCATCCGGTCCCATCACTTCATGGCAAATAGATGGGGAAACAATGGAAACAGAGACAGACTTTCTTTTCTCGGGCTCCAAAATCACTGCAGATGGTGAATGCAGCCATGAAATTAAGACACTTGCTCCTTGGAAATAGACAGCATATTAAAAAGCAGAGACATTACTTTGTTGACAAAGGTCCATCTAGTCAAAGCTATGGCTTTTCCCAGTAGTTATGTATGGATGTGAGAATCGGACTATAAAGAAAGCTAAGTGCTGAAGAATTGATGCTTTTGAACTGTGGTGTTGGAGAAAAATCTTATGAATCTCTTGGACAGCAAGGAGATCAAACCAGTCAATCCTACAGGAAATCAATCCTGAATATTCACTGGAAGGACTGATGCTGAAGTTCCAATACTTTGGCCACCTGATGCAAAGAACTGATTCATTGGAAAAGACCCTGATGCTGGGAAAGACTGAAAGCAGGAAGAGAAGGGGACAACACAGGATGAGACGGTTGGATGGCATCACCAACTCAATGGACATGAGTTTGAGCAAGCTCCGGGAGTTGGTGATGGAAGCGAAGCCTGGCATGCTACAGTTCATGGGGTCGCAAAGAATTGGACACGACTGAACCGAATTGAACTGAAAGGTGTGAAGAACCAATAATCAAGTTTGAATACTCTTTCTTTCATTTTACTTCACATTCTACATGCATGCTAAGTTGCTTTAATCATGTCTGACTCTCTGCAACCCCATGAACTGTAACCCGCCATACTCCTCTGTCCATGGGATTATCCTGGCAAGAATACTGGAGTAGGTTGTCATTCCCTTCTCTGGAGGATATTCCAGACCCAGGAATTGAATCCACATCTCCTGCATTGCAGGCAGATTCTTTACCATCTGAGCCATTCATATATGATAGGAAATTAAAAGAGGATCTCTCATAGTTGATACAAATTTGCATGACAATAAGTTGTGAAACAAAAAAATTTTTTAAGATATTAATAATTTAAAGTGTTGGATCAACTATTTAGGAGGAAGGAATGAATTATCCTTCAATTCTGTTTCCTGTAGAAAATGTTATTAAAATGCACTAAAATATTCAAATAGCATGTAGCCAAAACGTAGAAAAGTAATTATGGAGTTGTGACAGGTAATTACTGAAAACATACTTTATGTTATTTTCTGAGTTTTGTGATGTTTTGGTGCATGTGACCTTTCAGAATTTTATAATTATTTTATCTTCTCATGTACTTTCTAGTTCTATGTTTGTAGTTTTCTATTTTTTCACAAGTCTTTGGTATTCTTAAAATCTGAATTTTCCCTTAATGCTTGGCTGAAATGACACATGATAATTATTGTTTCCACCTGAATAGATCAGATATGTATTCTTCTATTTTCACTTTTATTTAGTTCTCTTAATCAATTTCTCTTTTAAAACACAGTGACCTACATAGTGTTAGGAATAATAAATTAGTTTAATTTTTAAAATCTTGTCTTTTCAGAAAGGAAAAAACATACATGATAACACATTAAAGGTAAAGAAGAAATAGAACTAAAGGAAGATACTATTGGGAAAAGTTGAATTCAAAAGTGAAATTAATTTACAGAATGCAGGCTATGGGGTAATCTTATTAGAAGTTAGCAACAAATTTGTCCCTGAGTTTCCTAACAACCAACAAAAAGAGATAAACATAGACACAGTAATCAGATAATCTACTAAAGGAAAAAAGGATAAAACCCCCAAACCTTCCCAACATTATAAAATGGTCCTATTATACAAATCCAAGAATACAGTACACATATCTCACAAAAGCACACAAATACACATGCATGCACACACATACAGAATCTGAGTCTAAGTTTGGGTTCCTCCAGAAGAAGACCCTTGGACAAAATTTTAAATGCAAGTTGCTTGCTTGGAGAGGTACAGAAAACACTAATTGGGAAGTGGGAAAGTGAACCAGAGAAGACAGATAATAAAGAGTATATTAACCAGAAAGTCATGACTGTGGGTAATGAGTTTCAGGCACCTGGGGAATCTGAGACACAGGTGCAAAACTCATTATCTCAGAATTAGCACACCTGAGGTCCAAACCAACCATATCATTTTTTATGACAGCTATTGAGACCATCCACAGTGATTCTGGAGTCTAAGAAAATAAAATCTGTCACTGTTTCCACTTTTTCCCTTCTATTTGTCAGAAGGATTAGCAGTGTCTTAATGTTGGTCATCCTTGAGTCAATGACCAAGGCCAGAAGAATGTGGTACTCTCATTAGTCAGATCTAAACCACATGCTTACTAACGAAAGAATTAAATGGTGTCAGCATCACTGGATGTCCATGAGAATTCATGGATGTACAGAAAAAGAATCTGGGAGTCATTACTACAACACGTGATCGGAAGTCATTACTAAAATGACTTCCAGTGGAAGCTGGGAATGGATGCTGGACTGCAATAATGACAGATTCCACCAGCAATGTCTTAGAAGGAAAACCATAGGTAGACGTTCACAGTATATCTATTAGTTTATACTTGGAAACTCAATGAGGCTTGTTTACATATTAAAGTGAAAGTGTTAGTCACTCAGTGAAGTCCAACTCTTTGCGACTCCATGGACTGTAGCCTGCCAGGCTTCTTTGTCCATGGAATTCTCCAAGCAAGAATACTGGAGTGGGTTGCCATTCTCTTCTCCAGGGGATCTTCATGACTCAGGGATGGAACCCAGGTCTCCTGCACTGCAGGCAGATTCTTTACCATCTGAGCCACCAGGGAATCAATCTTTTATTCATAGAAATGCATTATCTGAATATGTTTTGATCACATGCACACTACCAGGCTTTAAGAAAATTCTTAAAAACTCAGTCTACTATATTAAGTGATGATCTAGTAGAATTTTCAAGGCAGGATTGGGAAAAGGAAAAATCAGAAAAGTTTTACAGAGAAGATAATATTTAAGTCAAGAAGAAGGAATTCTGTGTTTGGACAAGCCTCTGAAGAAGGATAAGGAAGAAGGGAAGAAAGACCTTTCAAGTAGAAGAATAGCATGTGGAAAAGCATAGAAATATGAATGGATACAGCTTGTCTGCATGCTATGTCACTTCAGTCATTTCTGACTCTGCAACCCTATGGACTGTGGCCTGCCAGGCTCCTCTGTCCATGGGATTTTTCCAGTCAAGAATACTAGAGTGGGTTGCCAGTTCCTCCTCCAGGGGATCTTCCTGACCCAGTGATTAAAGCCAAGTCTCTTACGTCTCCTGCACTGGCAGGCAAGTTCTTTACCACTAGCCCCACCTGAGCTTGTCCAGATACATGTACTTTGATTTGGCTAGAATCTTAGGATGCAAAATGAATGAGTAAGTAGCAAAAGATTTTTACAAGTTGTTTTGGCCCAAATTATGAAAGCCTTATTTATGTTGTTCTAAGGATTTTATATTATAATGTATTGGCAACAAGGATCCGATGAAAGGTTTTTAACAGAGTAGGGAGATGATGAGACAAGAATTCAGATATCCTAAGAATCAAACGAATTCCTTAATATAAAAGTCTAGATACAGTATGAACGATTCAAACTCCACCTTGAAAATCACCTCCTCCAGTCACCTCCTCCTCCATTTATACGATGGGAAACAGTCTTTTACTAAAGACAGCATCACTGACTCAATGGACATGAATTTGAGCAAACTCCAGGAGATAGTGAAGGACAGAGAAGCTTGGAGTGCTGCAGTCCATCAGGTCTCAAAGAGTTGGACATGACTTAGTGACTGAACAACAACAAACACACGTATATTTTCAAGGCAATTTTTAATAACTGCTTATCTTCACTGAAAATCTATTCACGTCAGCACATCCAAAATAATACTATGAGAGAAATTCTCATACAAATAAAATTATTATTTGGTAAAACTGAGAGACACCTGGGCTTCCCAGATGGCACTAGTGGCAAAGGAACTGCCTCCCAATGCAGGAGACATAAGTATCTCTGGGTCGCGAAGATCCCCTGGAGGAGGAAATGGCAATCCACTCCAGTATTCTTGCCGGAAAATCTCATGGACAGAGAAGCCTGGCAGGCTACAGTTCATGGGGTCACAAAGAGTGGAACATGACTGAAGCGACATAGCATGCCCAAGAGACATCTATTTTTGGTGCAGATTTATTTCTGACAAATTGTTCCAGTCCCATCTCTCATGCGGCTGTGCGGCACAGGAGCAACTTTGGGGAGATACCCCACATCCAAGGCCAAAGGAGAAGCCCCAGCAAGATGGTAGGAGGAGTGAAATCGCGTTTACAATCAAACCCTATACCTGCCAGAGGCGCTCAGAGGGTTCAAACAAGGCTTGTGAGCACCAGGACCCAGAGACCCCACAGAGGCTGAGACAGAACCATGTCTGAGTGTCTCCTGTGGAGGTAGAGCTTAGCAGTGGCCTGCCGCAGGGGCAGGGGCTCTTGATGCAGCGGACTTGAGAACCACATAAGCCCTCATGGAGGAGGTCGCCATTAATATAAGCTCCCAGAACTTACACAGGACTGGGGAAACAGACTCTTGGAGGGCACAAAAAGAATCTTGTGTGCACCAGGAGAAAGGAGCAGAGACACCACAAGAGCCTGACCCAGACTTGCCCATGAGTGTCCAGGAGTCTCCTGCGGAGACGTGGGTCGTCGGCAATGGCCTGTTGCAGGGTTGGGGGCAGTGAGTGTAGCAGTGTGTGCATGGGACCTTCTGAAGGAGGTCATCATTATCTTCATTACCTCCACCAGAGTTTGGTCCCATGTAAGGGAACACAGCTCCACCCTTTAACAGAAAATTGGACTAAAGATTTACTGATGGCCCTCTCATCAGAATGACACCCAGTTTCCCACTCAGTCAGTCTATCCCATGAGGAAGCTTCCATAAGCCTCTTATCTTTCTCCATCAGAGGGCAGACAGACTGAAAACCACAATCACAGAAACCTAACCAATCTGATCACATGGACCACAGCCTGTCTAACTCAATGAAACTATAAGCCATGCCACATAGGGCCACCCAAGATGGACAGGTCATGGTGGAGAGTTCTGACAAAACATGGTCCACTGGAGAAGGGAATGGCAAACCACTTCAGTATTCTTGCCTTGAGAACTCCATGAACAGTATGAAAAGGCAAAAAGATAGGACACTGAAAGATGAACTCCCCAGGATGGTAGGTGCCCAACATGTTACTGGAGATCAGTGGAGAAATAACTCCAGAAAGAATGAAGAGATGGAGCCAAAGCAAAAAAAAACAAAAACAAAAACCAAGTTGTGGATGTGACTGGTGATAGAAGTGAAGTCTGATGCTGTAAACAGCAATATTGCTCAGGAACCTGGAATGTTACGTCCATGAAATAAGGCAAATTGGAAATGGTCAAACAGGAGATGGCAAGGATGAACACTGACATTTTAGGAATCAGTGAAATAAAATGGACTAGAATGGATGAAATTAACTCATGACCATTATATCTACTACTGTGGGAAAGAATCCCTTAGAAGAAAGGGAGTAGCCATCAGAGACAACAAGAGTCCAAAATGCAGCACTTGGATGCAATCTCAAAAACGACAGAATGATCTTGCTTCGTTTCCAAGGCAAACCATTCAATATCATAGTAATCCAAGTGTATGCCCCAACCAGTAATGCTAAAGAAGCTGAAGTTGAACAGTTCACTGAAGACCTACAAAACCTTCTAGAACTCAAAAAAGATGTCCTTTTCATTATAGGGGGCTGGAATGCCAAAGTAGGAAGTCAAGAAGTACCTGGAATAACAGGCAAATTTGGCCTTGGAGTACAGAACTAAGCAGGGCAAAGGCTAATTGACTTTTGCGAAGAGAACACAGTGGTCATAGCAAACCCCCTCTTCCAACAACACAAGAGAAGACTCTACACGTGGACATCACCAGATGGTCAACACCGAAATCAGATTGATTATATTCTTTGCAGCCAAAGATGGAGAAGCTCTATACAGTCAGCAAAAGCAAGACCGGGAGCTGACTGTGGCTCAGCTCAACTCCTTATTGCTAAATTCATATAAATTGAAGAAAGTAGGGAAAAACCACCAGACCACTCAGGTATGACCTAAATCAAATCCCTTACAATTATATAGTCGAAGTGAGATATAGATTCAAGGGATCAGATCTGCTAGACAGAGTGCCTGAAGAACTATGGATGGAGGTTCGTGACA